>NW_028270175.1:23703037-24373737 GCF_037043375.1 Chiloscyllium plagiosum | reverse complement strand
AGCCAGTACGCCATATTCCTTCTTCACCGCACTATTTACCTGGGTGGCAACTTTCAGAGATCTGTGTACATGGACACCAAGATCCCTCTGTCATCCATACTACCAAGTATCCGACCATTAGCCCAGTACCCCATCTTTTTGTTACTCTTACCAAAGTGAATCACCTCACACTTACCTACATTGAACTCCATTTGCCACCTTTCTGCCCAGCTCTGCAACTTATCTATATCCCGCTGTAACCTGACACATACAGCTGAAGGAGAACAGGAAACACGTATTTATAAATATGGGAACACCTGTATTTCTTTGTTCTTATTCACCATTAAGTGTAACCTGGGCCATCTAAGTTCCTTCAGAAGGTCTTCTTCTTCCTTTCCCACCCACTGTCTTGATATAGTCCCGAGCTCCACAGCTGGTATGGAGGAGGTTTGCTCTACAGTGAGGTATGTGCCTTAGTATCTTGAACAGGTGACCTTGGGGTGTTTGTGCATAGAGGACCTGACATACTACATTCTGCCCACATGGAGGTTCACTTCCCTTGGCCTGAACTTCTACAAGGCTGATGGTGACAGCCATGGCGAACATGAACTGGCCATTTCTGGACCTTCATGAGATTTCTGGAGAACTAGTACATGCTTCATCTTTCTGCATATGCTTACTGGCACCCATTATCTCTTTGGGAGCGAGGGGAACCTGGAGGCACTCGGCCCCTGACTTCATTACAGCCTTGGATAAAATTTGGTCAAAAGAGCTGAACTCCAGAGGTGAGGTCAAAGTGACTGTCCTTGACATCTGGTTACATTCCACTGAATTATGGCATCAAAGATCCTCGCAAAACTGAAGAAACACGAATGTTCACAGATGATTTCACAAAGCTTAGCCCTATTAGTGACTCCTTAAATACTAAAACTCTTCAGGTCTGTATGTGGGAAAATCTGGATAACATCCAGGTGCCAGCTAAGTGGCAAGTGACATTCTCACCACACAAGTGACAGGCAATGACCATCTCCATCAAGAGTGAATCTGACGATTGCATTACGTCTGCTGAATTATTTATAATCAACATCCTGGGCATTATCGTTATCCAGAAGCTGAATTCTCAAACAGTATTAATACTCTTGCTGCAACAGTACACCAAACTTAGTGAGTAAATCATGGATGCATGGGAACACCAACAACGTTCCCCCCCAAATCACGCACATCATTCTACTTAGAACAATATTACCATTTCTTCACTTTTGCTTGGCCAAGATCATGGAATCGTTTTCCTAACAGCATTACGATATCTGTACAGACTGCAGGTGTTCAAGAAAACAGCTCACCAACACCTTCTCTCAGAAGAAAATTTGGCAATGAATGCTGGCCAGAAATGCCCACATTTCACAGTTGGTAATCAAAAAAAGGGTGCGACTAAAGTTGGTGGATGGTATGCCAATCAAGCAGGCTGCTTTGACCTGGATGATATCAAGCTTCTTCAGTATTTCTGGAGGCATACATATCCAGACAAGTGAGGGATATTCCATCACATTTCTGATTTGTACCTTGTAAATTGTGGTCAGCTTTGGGGAGTCAGGAAGCGAATCAATTGATATTTTTAAGGCAAAGGTAGATGGATTTTTGACTGACAAGGAAGTGAAAAGTTATCAGGAGTAGATAGAAATATGGAGTTGAGGTCACAATTATGTCAGCCAACATTGTATAAAATGGCAGAACGGGTTTGAAAGCCTACCTGTATTCCTAATTTCTACATTTGTATGAGCTAATGACTTCAGAATTCCCAGTCTTTGTATTACTGTTATAGCCATAGTATTTATATGGCTAAAAGCAAATTACTGCGGATGCTGGCATCTGAAACCAAAAGAGAAAATGCTGGAAATTCTCAGCAGGTCTGGCAGATGCTGCCAGACCTGCTGAGATTTTCCAGCATTTTCTCTTTTGGTTATTTATATGGCTAATCCACTTCAGTTTCCGGTAAACTGTAACACATAGAACGACATGATTTATAAATGTCTAAACATGTATTATCAGCCTAGTAAAACTAAATATCATAGTGACAATAGCTAATAATATATATAATAGCAGGTAGTATAGTTGCTAGTTCAAAATAACATTCCACATCAGTTCCTTGGGAACAAGTAGAATTATTTTGTAAATAATGAGTCTGATTGGAATTGTATAAATTAAATTGAACCTATTTATCTATAGAAATGTTTACTCAGGAGCTGTGTTGGCTGTAGTTCAGTTGGTAGTTGCCTTGAGTCTGTTTTAGAAGTTCTATTCTAGGCACAAAAGCAGAAAATTTAGGCTGTCTTTTAAAGAAGATATTCTCAGATGGAGGTAAAAATCCCACAGCACTATTACAAAGTGTAGCAGCAGATATTTCTCCATTGACTATCGTATACAGTACTTATTTCTCCATCAACATCCTTCACCTATTTTTCTAATCAATCTTTTAAGAGATGTTATTACACACCTCTAGAGCCAATGGGACTTGTACCCAGGCCTTCTGTTCCAGAATTAGGGACTCTACCTCAGCACCATAAGGTCCTATCAACATCCTGAAAACAGATTACCAAATTATTATCACATTGTTCTTCGTGAGAGTTTGCTGAGTACAAATTGGTTGCCATGTCCCCTCCAGTAAATACCCCTTAAACGTACTCAACTGATTGCAAAACGTTTAAAGACATCCAGAACTTTAAAAAGGCACGATTTAAAAAAACCCGAGGATTTAGAATCTCCTCAAAAAAGATAAAAGGCACGATTAAGAATGTTATTGTTGTAATTCCTTCGTGGGTGCTCCATCTGGACAACACTCACAAAATTGGGCAGGGTGTCTAATGACGCCATTTCCGTTTTCGGAAGTGCGCACTTGGATTATTCCCGCCGGAAGTAGGTGGTAGTGTGCCGCCATTTTGTGTCTGACCGGGCTCCGGTCGCGCGGTTGCCGCTTCCGGTCGTTTTATTTTCGTTTTTCTGGCGACGGCGCGAGGAGGAGATGCCCCAGAATCCGCTGCGAGTGGCGGTGGTGTGTTCGAGTAACCAGAACCGGAGTATGGAGGCACACAGTATCCTCAGGTAACTGAGGTTCCGCCGTCCGTCGGGCCTACCGGTCAGCAGTCAGCAAACCGGGCCCGACGTCTTGCCTGCCTGCCTGCCCGCGCTCTCTCTCTCTCTCTCTCCCTCCTACGCCCCTCCGGGAATTTGACCTCCGTCCGCCAGCGGGCCTGTCCCGTACCTTCTCGAAGCCGTTCTATCATTCTGGGCCCAAACACGCGTCCGCAAAAAAATAATTCCAGTGCCCGGGCCTGACGCCGAGAACATGCCGTCGGCCGCACCCTATAACTATGAATTGCTCGGTAACAGGACTTGATTGTGGTTCACTTCTCTCTTCCCTTCCGTTACGCCACCAAACAAATCTTTGTGCGGCTTCTGGGCCATCCTTTTCTTCCTAGCCGCATACTGTTCACTGATGTGTTTCATCTTTCCTTCCCCTAAATCTTAACACTCATCTATCTTTATTTATTTATTTATTTCGTTCTCCTATTTCTCACCCCAAATTCCTGGAATGCAAACTTGGCCTTGGCTCTTAACCATCATTCACTGTCTCCTTGAATGTGTGATGATTTCATGGCCTTTCAGATCTCCGTTCTACTTTTTTCTTTGAGTGTCTGTGCAAACTTACCTGTGTTTCACCTCCCTCCCTCTCCTTTTTGCCTCCTCTTTCTGCCACATGGCAGTGGTCCTGGACTTGAATCTTAAATCCATCTATTCTTGACCAAATAGCTGCTAAAATGTTACTCACCTAATTTTCTTTCCTGGCCTTCATGCAATCTATTAGAATAGTCCATTTTATAGTTTTCCTCATTAACATATCTCTGTTTTGTAATTGCCTCATAGAGTATCTGCCTTTTGTAAACTACTTGCCACACTTCTTCTTCCCCTTCTCCTCAAGTTTTTGAATGTTTTGCTAATTTGAAAATCAGTGCTTGTTTTAGCAGTGCTGTCTTTTTGAGCCTCTTCATTTGTGAATTTGCTACTTCCACAATACTGAAACAGCCCCTAAAGTTGCAATGCTGTCCTGCATCTGTTCAAGGTGTACTATTCCTTTTGACCTGTCTGCAGTCATTGAAATGATTGACCGACTATATTCTCTACCAATGCTATGCCTATTGTTCAAGTGAGTGGGACTGCTTTTTCCAAACACCCCTCTAAAGTGCAGAATCTGCTGTGTTGTTTTCAGTCCTGGATTATAGTAATGTCAATCAAAAACAAGTTCCACTGTGTACTGATTATGCATAGTTTTACCCCCAGCACTACTTCCCATAGCCTCATTTCAGGCTGCTTATCTAACATTAAGGTTGGCAGTAATTTTCTCTGATAGAGTATTGGGAAGACAAAAATTTTTGGCCCTGCTGCAAGTTCTGTCCCACTACTCCTTTCTTTCTATCTGTCTCAGACTGAAGTCTGTAGGTCTGTTCAAAGTCCAATTTGACTATGAACTGAAATTCCTCCACCCCCCCTGCCCCCATTTGCTGCTTTCAACTTTCATGTTATTAGCCATTTGTGCCTCTGTCTATTTGCTGTTGCAAGCCTAAAGTGTTTTCAAACTCCAAACTCGCTCTAGTCAGGCTACTTTCATATGTTTTGCTCTCAAGCTTAAACACCTTCAAAGTGAATCAAATCAAATTCAGTTTTGGTGCCTTGTTTTAATGTTTGCTAAAATCCAAATCTTTTGAATTTTGAAATCCTTCTGATTTGGATTTTTCCTCTTCTGGTTTAATTTGTTTTTTAATAGGTATTCTGTGAGGCATTCTGTGAAAGCTGTACACTTTGAACATGCAATGTGAAGTGTAATGTCACTCCTACATGCTGTGTACAAATATCTCATCATCCCACTCTAACCTGGGTACATGTGACTGGAAGGGTTCTTATTTCAGTAAAAATTGTGGTGAGCCCTATCATGGATTTGTCAGTTCATGGATATTGAATTTACATAGAGCAATATAGTTGGACTTGGTCCTGGCCGGTAACTTTGGGCTGCAGGGCTTGGGAAATTGGCAGGTTTTGAATCTGAGGTTCTGATCTTCCAGAGTTTTGAATCATTTGGATATGCTAAATTCAGGGCCAGACATAAAGCTTTATTTTCATTTTTAAAAAAAAACTTCAGTAGAAAGGTTAACAAAAAGTGATCTGGAGCTTTTCTGGATTTTAAAGTATGCATTAACATTCCAAGTGTCTGTGTATAGTTAATTTTCTGAAAGATTTGAGTGTATCTAACTTTTAAAACTATTCTCCTTGCATTTCTCCATGTTGTTGGGTTGTCTTGCACTGATGTGGAGATTTCAGTTTTATGGGTTGCCCTTTACCTTCAGTAATTTTTTTCTTGAGAAAATTTGAACTTTGAGCAAGAGTAAGGGGCTAATTCAACTCTAGGTAAAGCTAATAGTGGAATATTTTGCACCAATGGGTTTTATTTCATACGAGCAATATAGGTAGTTACACTCCGATTCCACAAAAGGCTTGCCTTTGATTAATATTCAGTAGTTGCATGTTGAGGTGGCTTGAATTGTTGGTCACCCAACAGTACTGATGTTTGTTACCTTTATCTTTACTCTTGGCTCTCCGTTACCTTCAGTTAGTTATTGTATTGAAAGTTATCCTTTAAGTACTCACTTGGGGAAAGTGATTAATTAAATGCAGAATGAGTGTCTTTATCAACAGCGCATATCCTTTGGGGCAAGTCTATTTTTAACTTTTCCCACTGAGTGGTCTCTTGGGTTTTAAGCGTGCCCAATTAGTGTAGTCCGTAACCTTAGAAAATTGTTTTTGGACCAATTCTCTCTTCACAGCTCATTGCACTTTGAAGAGCTGAGTTGTATGAACTTCCAGGTGGCAACATTCTAACATTGATCCACTGTGTACAATCTTTAAGACATGCAAGATTGGACAAATACTTGATGGAAACTGCTTGCTTCCTTCAGTTTTCTACTGGTTTTTGTGGGGATTTTATTAGACATTTAAGTGTTAAAGGTGGCAGTTAAAGAGTCAGAGATGTATGGAAACAGACCCTTCAGTCCAACCCATCCATGCCAACCAGATATCCAAACCCAACCTAGTCCCACCTGCCAGCACCCAGCCCATATCCCTCCAAACCCTTCCTATTCAGATACCCATTCAAATGCCTTTTAAATGTTGCAATTGTACCAGCCTCCACCACTTCCTCTGGCAGCTCATTCCATACACGTACCGCCCTCTGTGAAAAAGTTGCCCCATAGGTCTCTTTTTTATATCTTTCCCCCTCACTCTAAATCTACACTGTCGAGTTCTGGACTCCCCGACCCCAGGGAAAAGACTTTGTCTATTTATCCCACTCACGCCCCTCATAATTTTGTAAACCTCAATAAGGTCAACTCTCAGCCTCTGATACTCCAGGGAAAACAGCCCCAGCCTGTTCAGCCTCTCCCTGTAGCTCAAACTCTCCAATCCTGGCAACATCCTTAAATCTTTTCTGAATCCTTTCAAATTTCACAACATTCTTCCGATAGGAAGGAGACCAGAATTCCACGCAGTATTCCAACCATGGCCTAACCAATGTCCTGTACAGCTGTAACATGACCTCCCAACTCCTGTACTCAATACTCTGACCAATAAAGGAAAGCATACTAAATGCCACCTTCACTATTCTATTTACCTGCAACTCCACTTTCAAGGAGCTATGAACCTGCACTCCAAGGTCTCTTTGTTCAGCAACACTCCCTAGGACCTTACCATTAAGTGTATAAGTCCTGCTAAGATTTGCTTTCCCAAAATGCAGCACCTCGCATTTATCTGAATTAAACACCATCTGTCACTTCTCAGCCCATTGGCATCTGGTCCAGATCCTGTTGTAATCTGAGATAACCACCTTTGCTGTCCACTAAACCTCCAATTTTGGTGTCATCTGCAAACTTACTAACTATACCTCTTATGCGCGCATTCAAATCATTTATATAAATGAAAGGTAGAGGACCCAGCACTGATCCTTGTGGCATTCCACTGGTCACAGGCCTCTGGTCTGGAAAGACAACCCTCCACCACTACCCTCTGTCTTCTACCTTTGAGCCAGTTCTGTATCCAAATGGCTAGTTCTATCTGTACTGAGTTCTAACTTTGTTAGCCAGTCTCCCATGTGGAACCTTGTTGAACACCTTACTGAAGTCCATACAGATCACAGCTATTGCTCTGCACTCATCAATCATCTTTGTTACTTCAAAAAAATCAAGTTTGTGAGATATGATTTCCCACGCACAAAGCCATGTTGACTATCCCTAATCAGTCCTTGCCTTTCCAAATACATGTACGTCCTGTCCCTCAGGATTCCCTCCAACAACTTGCCCACCACCCATTTCTGGTCCATAGTTCCCTGGCTTGTCCTTACCACCCTTCTTAAACAGTGGCACCACATTAGCCAACCTCCAGTCTTCCAGCACCTCACCTGTGACTATCGATGATACAAAAATCTCAGCAAGAGGCCCAGCAATCACTTCCCTAGCTTCCCACAGAGTTTTAGGATACACCTGATCAGGTCCTGGGGATTTATCCACCTTTATGCGTTTCAAGACATCCAGCGCTTCCTTCTCTGTAATATGGACATTTCGCAAGGTGTCACCATCTATTTCCCTACATTCTATATCTTCATCAGTAAATACTGATGCAAAATATTCATTTAGTATCTCCCCCATTTTTTTTGCGGCTCCACACAAAGGCCGCCTTTATTATCTTTGAGGGGCCCTATTCTCTCCCTAGTTACCCTTTTATCCTTCATGTAATTGTGAAAACCCTTTGGATTCTCCTTAATTCTATTTGCCAAAGCTATCTCTTGTCCCCTTTTTGCCCTCCTGATTTCCCTCTTTAGTATACTCCTACTGCCTTTATATTCTTCTGGGTATTCACTTGATCTATCCTGTCTATACCTGACAGATGCTTCCTCCTTTTTCTTAAGCAAACCCTCAATTTCTTTAGTCATCCAGCATTCCCTATACCTACCAGCCTTTCCTTTCACCCTAACAGGAATATATTTTCTCTGGATTCTTGTTATCTCATTTCTGAAGGCTTCCCATTTTCTAGCCGTTCCTTTATCTGCAAACATCTGTCCGCAATCAGCTTTTGAAAGCTCTTGCTAATACCCGTGAAAATTAGCCTTTCCCCTATTTGGAACTTCAACTTTTAGATCTGGTCTATCCTTTCCCATCACTATTTTAAATCTAATAGAATTATGGTTGCTGGCCCCAAAGTGCACCCCACTGACACCTCTGTCACCTGCTCTTCCTTATTTCCCAAGAGTAAGTCAAGTTTTGCACCTTCTCTTGTAGGTACATCCACCTACTGAATCAGAAAATTTTCTTGTATATGCTTAACAAATTCCTCTCCATCTAAACCCGTAACACTATGGCAGTCCCAGTCCATGTTTGAAAAGTTATAATCCCCTACCATAACCACCCTATTATAGATAGCTGAGATCTCCTTACAAGTTTGTTTCTCAGTTTCCTTCTGACTATTAGGGGCTCTATAATACAATCCCAATAAGGTGATCATCCCTTTCTTATTTCTCAGTTCCACCCTAATAACTTACCTGGATGTATTTCCGGGAGTATCCTCCCTCAGCACAGCTGTAATGCTGTCCCTTTTCAAAGACACCACTCCCCCTCCCCTCTCCCCTCCATTTCTATCCTTCCTGTAGGATTTGTATCCTGGAACAGTAAGCTGCCAGTCCTGCCCATCCCTGAGCCATGTTTCTGTAATTGCTATGATATCCCAGTCCCATGTTCCTAACCATGCCCTGAGTTCATCTGCCTTCCCTGTTAAGCCCCTTGCATTGAAATAAATGTGGTTTATTAGTCCTACCTTGTCCCTGCCTGCCCTGACTGAGTCGCTTCTATTCTGAACTGTACCAGTCTCAGATTGATCTCTTTCCTCACTATCTCTCCGGACGCACATGCATGCATGCACCATGCACCCACACCTCCCCCCACCTTTACTAGTTTAAATGTTCCTGAGCAGCTCTAGCAAATCTCCCTGCCAGTATATTAGTCCCCTTCCAATTTAGGTGCAATCCGACCTTATTGTACAGGTCACTTCTACTCCAAAACAGATTCCAATGATCCAAAAATGTGTTTTACCACACCTCAGTCTTTGACCACATATAGCACCATCAGATTCTGCTTGCTTGCTGATTCATAGTGTAATTATATATCCAAATTAAGCCTGTCTTCCACATTTCTATTTTGACTCTCTTGCATTGATTGCTACAAATGCCAGGGAAATTGGGTCAGACTAGTATGCTGATGCAGACCTAATGCCACATTGGTGTATGGGATTGTCTCTGGCTGGAAATAACAAAAGTAAACTCTATTTCAGAAAAGGAGAAAGTGAGGACTGCAGATGCTGGAGATCAGAGCTGAAAAATGTGTTGCTGGAAAAGTGCAGTAGGTCAGGCAGCATCCAAGGAGCAGGAGAATCGACGTTTTGGGCATACACACGATTATCCTGCTCCTTGGATGCTGCCTGACCTGCGCTTTTCCAGCAACGCATTTTTCAGCTCTATTTCAGAAAAGGCATTTTTGGCACTGCAATAAATGGGTAAATATTAAATGAATCCTTAAGTACAATAATATGCTGTAGAGTCAGATGTACAGCATGGAAACAGACCCTTCGGTCCAACCCGTCCATGCCAACCAGATATCCCAACCCAATCTAGTCCCACCTGCCAGCACCTGGCCCATATCCCTCCAAACCCTTCCTATTCATATATCCATCCAAATGCCCCTTAAATGTTGCAATTGTACCAGCCTCCACCACATCCTCTGGCAGCTCATTCCATACACGTACCACCCTCTGCATGAAAAAGCTGTCCCTGAGGTCTCTTTTATATTTTCCCCTCTCACCCTAAACCTATGCCCTCTAGTTCGGGACGCCCCAACCCCAGGGAAAAATCTTTGTCTGTTTATCCTATCCATGCCCCTCATAATTTTGTAAACCTCTAGAAGGTCACCCCTCAACCTCCGACACTCCAGGGAAAACAGCCCCAGCCTGTTCAGCCTCTCCCTGTAGCTCAGATCCACCAACCCTGGCAACATCCTTGTAAATCTTTTCTGAACCCTTTCAAGTTTCACAACATCTTTCCGATAGGAAGGAGACCAGAATTGCACGCAATATTCCAACAGTGGCCCAACCAATGTCCTGTACAGCCACAACATGACCTCCCAACTCCTGTACTCAATACTCTGACCAGTAAAGGAAAGCATACCAAACGCCTTTTTCACTATCCTATCAATACTGTTATTACTGTCTTGTCTCTTTTACATAGTTTTTTAAGAAAAGAGTACTGGTGACCTGATGGAGATTTCTGAAATGACAAATGGGTTGGACAGGAAAGATGTAGAGAAAGGTAAACTCGGGCGGCACAGTGGTTAGCAGTGCTGCCTCACAGCGCCAGAGACCCGGGTTCAGTTCCACCTTGGGCAACTGTCTGTGGAGTTTGCACATTCTCCCCGTGTCTGCGTGGGTTACCTCCCACAGTCCAAAAATGTGCAGGTGAAGTGAATTGGCCTTGCTAAATTGCCTGTAATGTTAAGTGCATTAGTCAGAGGGAAATGGGTCTGGGTGGGTTGCTCTTCGGAGTGTCAGTGTGGACTTGTTGGGCTGAAGGGCCTGTTTCCATACTGTAAGTAATCTAATCTAAAATGTGTCCCTTCTGGCGGTTCAAAGCTAGGGACCCATAAGTACAAGATAGTTACCAATCCTGTATGAGTAAACTTTAAACCCTTAACCACATGGGGCAGTTGAGATATGGGATATTCAAAAGGAAACTAGAATAGGTGAGAAGAAAAACAGTCAAAATCAATGAAAAAATAAATGTAGTTTAGGGAGGAGATCAGTGTGCTAACCCATGGATTATGCATTGGTACCAACTAGTTAGGGTGAGTGGCTTGTTTCTGTGCTGTATATTCTATGTAATTTCAAGTATCTGATTTGGAAACATACATTTTTGGTAAATCTTCTATCATTTTCAACTTCTTTTAATCCTGCTTGTTGCAATCCATTTCGAGTCATAGAGATGTATAGCATGGAAACAGACCTTTTGGTCCAACTCGTCCATGCCGACCAGATATCCTAACCTAATCTAGTCCAATTTACCAGCACTTGGCCCATGTCCCTCTAAACCCTTCCTATATATATACCCATTTGGATCCCTTTTAAATGTTTTAATTGTACCAGACAGTGGTAGTTTTATTTGATCATTAGAGTGTTGAGAATTATTTAGCTGAATAATTTCAATTTTTATGCCCTTTGTGCAGTGTTTCAAAATGCTAGGATTTCTGTGTAGAATAGTTTTAGTTTTTGCAAATTGCTATCAAGTACATGTTACGATCTAGAATAATACTAGACTAGACAATTAAGTATGGATCTAAGTTTAATGACTATGTTCAGGATATAATCAAGGGATAACTTCTTCAAGCCAAATATGAAGAAATATTCAATGTTTGGTTTTGGTGCAAAACTCTTTAAAAGCAACGGTTGAAACTACTGAATCATAGCAGCATTCTGGTTTTTGAACATTACCACCTGGAACTCTGTTCTGATTCCTGTTTTGGTAAAGATAAGCCATACTTGCAGTTGTGCAGATATGTGGTGTTGTCGTCTCCTGCTTTATTGCAGCAATAGGAACAGCAAATCCTGTGCAGTTACTTGCTTTGAACTCCTCCACTGAATGTTCTTTGCTTTGCAGGTGGTGGTTTTCAACCATTTTACCACAATCTTGTGGAGCTTTCTAAAAGTGCGTTGTTCTAAATCTATGCTATTTAACCTGAATACTAGGTTGACTGCTTTCATTTTACATGGCACTTTTTAAAACTTTTTTTTCTCCTTGTTAAAGCTTCAACCTTACAAAACAGATTTTCTAGAGCCCATAAAATTTGTTTATAATATGCATTTCTTGGTTTCTCGGAATCCTAAAATGAAGCACAAAAACAGAATTCAGCTTAATGTCTAAATGAAACCCAGGCCTTTGAAATTTTGAGGTGCAGTTGCCAACAGAATAGTTAGCAAATAGGTTTAAGTACAAGTACATAGCTTGTAGTTGGAAACTTCATAGATTCTGTCATATAAAGAAATTATTGCTATACCAAATGAGTTACTATATGTTAGGTTGAATGCGCAGTTGGTTTTGATCAGAGACCCTAATTTCCCATCATGCTATAGATTTTAAGTTAGTGATTACTTTTTGAAATGGGTAATTGAATTTTTAATATTTCCTCTGCCGTCCCCAAGTGAAAGGGCGGTGACTCTGCAGTTTCTGCTAACGCATCATATGTGACAAGACCGTGTATTTTGTAAGATGGAATTCAAAGCAGATAAGTAGTGTTGCAAAAGCATATATAAAACCTAAACAAATCACATGATTGAATTAAGATAATATTTGAAGGAAATGCTGCTGAAATACTGGAGCTATCAAATTGGACCCATAATAAGACAAACATATGTGAACTTGAGTTCAAGTTGTGAATTTTTGAGGTGTAAAATAAATTTGCTTCACACAGAATCCAACTTTAAAAACCATTTGGAGAGAGTTTTCAGAATTACCATGAGCCCTATTTATCCTCTGAATTTTAAGGCTGTTGGAATATAGTATGATACGGTAAATTCTTCGAATCTCATTTTATAGTCTGCTCATTTTTAATCCGCTTTTGTCTTAACTCATTTCACTTGCTCAGCAGTTTGGCTTTGCTTTAATGTTGCGTTCAGTTCTATGGCCTGAATTCACTTGAAGTACAGAAACCTTTCACCATCCAAAGTTTCTCCACTTCCCATCAGTATTAGATTGGGCGTCAGTTAAGATTGCATTCAGGCTAGATATTGTTGACATTAAGCGAAACTACTGTGCTCTTTTTAATGTAATATGACAACCATATTATAAAGTAACGGCAATGTTGAGCTCGTGATCTAATCAAATATGTTTAAACTAGTCATTTAATAGCCAGCAATTTGAGTGCAGTTTTGTTGTGATTTATATTCTGAACATAAATCAACAGTTCAAAGCTTTGTGTAAACATGACTGAGTCTCTGCGCAACCCTTTCTTCTGGAAAGTTCAGGTGCACTTGGTCTTTGGATGGCTGTAGTTTCTTTGTTCACCTGGGATACCCTAATGAAAAGTATGAATGTCAAGTTGGGCATGTTGGGTGGCACCAGCTATGAGTTTGCCAAGCAATTTGGAGGCAGCACAATTTTCTTTCTATTAACTACTAGTTTGAATTTTGTGGATTTGGAGACTTGAGTAGCTGTGGTATCTAGCACAAGAGCTATGTAACTGGATTAAGTTAGACTTGAGGCATTACATAGGATTTTGTCAAAAAAAAATCTACAGAAGTTGATCGCAGCTCTTCAAGCCAATTTGCCCAAACATATTCTTAAAGGAATGTGAGGCATGGGAACAGGACATATGGTGGGTGAGGTCCATTACTCATGAAGGAGGTGGACTTGTTGGGCTCTTCTATTATAAATGTTATGAAAGTGCTTCTTTTGATAAAATTAAATCAATGCTCAGATTTGTTACCAACAAGGCTTCAAATGGAGTGTAGTTTTAAACTGTATGTAGTCTTGAAGTCTGGATCAGTGGTGCTGGAAGAGCACAGCAATTGCCGTGCTCTTCCAGCACCACTGATCCAGAATCTGGTTTCCAGCATCTGCAGTCATTGTTTTTACCTTGTAGTCTTGAAGTGCCTGTGTTATCCACAACAGAAAGTTTGGCTACTTCTTGTCTAGGCTAGTGCATGAAATGTTTGCTTGAGTGAAGTAAATAGCATTTGGCTAATGAGTCAGTATGTTTGGGATCTTTGAATAAACAAAAATCCTTCTAAAAAGAATATTTCAATGCGGTCAAGATCGATGAACTGCCTGTTGATCTGACACACCAAATGAATCAAATCCACAGTTCATGTGTTCTTCTGTTTTGTCCTTTTCCAGAACATAAATATTAATGTGATGCTTTCAACATCTTGTAACTATCAGTAAAAATTCAGCAAGATCTTGCGCACATCAGAATTTAACAACTTATTATTTGACAAACTAGTTGACCCCATTTGCCTCAACTAATAATGTTGCATCACTTGAATTGCAAATGAGTGCACTGGGTTTTAAACTGTCTGCTGCTAAACTTTAACCCTTCAGAACAAGTTTTCTGAAAGTTAGAGCACTGACTGACTGTCCAAGGTGTCCTTGGATGTTTTTCTTTTTATCCTGGGAATTTTATTATTCCTGCATGTCACCTATGGAGATGCACTTGAATTACTTGCCTTGTTTATTTCATGAATCTCTAATGCAGATTAAATATTAACATTCCTACAATTCATCAATCAATGCTATCCTGCCATGGAGCCATAACATTTTGCTGGGTCAAAATCCTGAAACTACTTCTGTTGGTGTACTTAAACTAGATACATGGAGTAGTTTAAGAAGGTGGTTTACCACTTTTCAACACAGTTAGGAGTGGGCATTAGAAGCTGGCCGTAGCAGTGTACTTGCATCTGATAAAATAATTTTTAAGACTACCTGGGCTTCTAATTTGAGACTACCTGATTACTAAATTCAAATCCTTCCTGAATTTCTTTATCTTTTTAAGCATAACTTCTTCTCCAGTCAACCTGTCTGCCTGGATGGCATTTGCAGCTGTTTGCAACTGTGTTCCATAGTTTTATTCACCTTAATCACTGAATTCAAAAATATGAATCTAGATCTGGATTATTTGGGGGATTTTTAGGTGAAATCAGCTTGGTGTATTGGTGTGCAGTGCCTGTTAAGAACTGGTAGTTTCATTTGACTGTCAGGTATGATGTTTCTTGAAGAGAACTTTGCCATTTGGGCATTCATGATTGCAGTGGTTCAAAATTCCGAAAGAACCACTTTGTCTAGATATGCAGACTTTTTTCAAGGATATACAGTATTTGATTCTGTTTTGCAATTTACTATTCAATCTGTTTCCATTACCTTTCTCTGGCAGCACTTTCAGATCTAAACTTTGTTGTTTTTTTTTCAAAAGAACAGTTCTCTTGATCTTAGCTCCTAAAGAGAGACACAGTAGGGATCAACAGATTCCACCAGATACAGGGATTATTGTGATGCCCTACAAAAGCACAGTATGGATGTTTACTCATAAGTGATGTTTTGGGTTCAAATGTCTTGAATAGTGAAAATGAATACTGAGTTTACTTTCCACACTCTTGTCAATTTTCTAGGTCAAAAGTTGTTTTCTTAGTTTGCATATTTTTGTTTGAATATGTTGTGTAATATATTTTTTAATGATGAGTCATCAATCTAGTGCTATCTTCTGCTTTTAATGTTTTCAATTAAATTTCTATTTCAGACCACAGTGTTTAATGGGCTGATGCACCTTCAGTTCTTCATCTGGAAAGGGATCATGATCATAAACTACTAGTCAAGTGAAAGGTCATTGCCCTTCACTGATAGTTTAATAGCTTGTTTGATGCAAATTTGACATTATCTCTGAATCTTTCTCCAATCCTCGTTATATGTAGCCTCTTGATGGGGTGCAACTCCATGGAATCTCTTGATCTCTTGCTAAAATGGCCTGTCCTTACCCAACATTTCTTGTGGACTTTCTTGGAATGAAACATTGGCAACTATTGTTTTTTTTCCCATCTTCTCCACTACCATGCGTAAATGGCGACCAGTTGACTCTAACACAATTCTGACTTAGATCAACTGACTCTGACCAAGAAATGAGCCAAGGATCTTTTATTATCTAAGGTGTAAAACCATCCCAAATATCTTATATGCATGCTCTCAATTCTACCCAACAGCTGGACTCTTCCTTCAATGTAATAATCAGTGAGATATTATCTGCCACTTGTATTATTTTACTTAAATTGTTTAAACTTTAACTTAAGTTGCTGAGTTCTGTCATGGGGCTACCTGTAATCTCCGGTCAAGGGTGCTCGATGAAGTAATTTTTTTGCAGCCTTCTCCTGTAAGAAAGGATTCAGACTTGCAATTATTTGCTTAATCTACCTACATTTTTTCCTCTTAATAGCAGTTTAGAGACCAAACAAATTTGAAACTTATGGAGTATAACTAGTCCGCAAACTGAGCAAGGAACACCTACTGTTTATGTAGGCTTGGGGCAGCCAAATAAGCATTTTATATTTATCATTGTTTGATACACCAGTTTCTATATTGACATATTAATGAAAATACTTTTGTAGTACAGAATTAGAAATATTTTGACTATAGAGGAACGCCGATTTATATCCGAACAAGGTGGGATGCTTGACTAAACTGTGTTTATCCGACATTTGATTATCCAAACAAAACAGTCCCCATCCATGTTCAGCTAATTAAGGTTTCTCTGTATTTGGAATTTGACTCCGCTTCCATTTAAGTTTGAAAATTCAGATTCTTTCTCACATGCAGTGATATCTTGCACCCATCACTACTTACAATAAAGAAATTCATCTTGATTCATAATTTTTACTTTGATTTGCCTCGTAATAAATCTTTTTGTTTAATGGCATATGCAGCTTGCTTTAGTAAATTGCTTTTTGCAGAGAGGACTGGTTTTATTCTGTTGTATTTGAAAAATTTTCTTCCACTGCTTGTGGCTGTTTGACTATTCATAGTCAATGCAATGCAGCAACAGTACTTGAAGTAACTTGCAGGATGAGTTGTACCACTCTGCAGCTGCTAGCACCACTCAACTCTTTTTAATTTCTTTTTGTTCTATCTGTATAATTTGTAGATAAACAAGAGAAATATGGTATGTGTAGGAAAATGCAAATATGTTAACAAAAACTATGGGTGCAAATTGTTGCTTGTGATTGTTTTGAAATAATCTAGCCATTTCAGCTCATCAGCGGGTATGTTACTTGAGAATTTTTTGAGATTTGATATTTTCGCTTGACAAACCCAAGCATCTCGTGACTGTTCTGGGCAAAATTTATTGTGGAAGTACATTATTAGAAAATCTTGGTTGGAAGTGTTTGGATTTGTGCACTATTTTCATAGCATCCCTACGTTGTGGGAACAGGCCATTTGGCCCAACAAGTCCACACCATTCCAACTTGACCCATTCCCCTACCCTATTTATCTGGATCTTCCATGACTAATCCACCTAGCCCACACATCCCTGAATACTATGGGCAATTTATAATGGTTAATTCACCTAACCTGCACTTTGAACTGTGGGAGGAAACCCACGCAGGCACAGGGAGACAGTTGCCTGAGACTGGAATTGAGCATGGGTCCCTTGGTGCTGTGAGGCAGCAGTGCTAGCCACTGAGCCGCCCTGCTGTCCTAATTTTGCAGACAAGCATTGAAGTAAATACGTTTCTTCAGTTGGAGTAATGTTTTAATGCTCTTAAATCAGACTCAGCCATTGAAGCGTTTTGAAACTTGGGAATGAGTGGCAGCAGCTAAATACTGAGGGCTGTGTCCAGGTAATTATCATAAATACACACCCTGTTGTCTTGTATTTCATGTTCCAAGGTGTGTTGGGTGAATAGCAAGACAGCTAATTTGGAAAGTGAATTTTGAATCGGGTTCCAGTTTGAAGTCACATTGAATCATTTGATGACTATAAATTTGCTACACAATGAAAAGTTAGCTAATCAATTGGCTGGCCAAAATACCTTATTTTGTGTGCTGTACAGCAAATTCTGAAAGCATTTTATTTAGCTGATATAAACTTGTGGGTTCATAGTGACTGGTCATAAGGTAGCTGTAGCTGAAATCTGTTGAGACCACTAAGTAATCTGTCCATGTCCAGCACTGCACTTACACTCCTTTCTTCTATCATCATCACCCAGCTAGTTTGGAAACTCAAGATTTTGCACAACTGCCCTGTCACTGTTGAGGATTCTGCAATTTGCCCCCTGTATGCCATCAGTTTAGTTGGTTTTAAATGATTAACCTTTTTAAGATATCCAGGCAAAATACTGTGGATTCTAGAAACTTGAAACCGACTATGGTGCAGAAACTCAGATCTGGGAATATCTGTGGAGAGACAGAGTTAACTTTGAATCTTCAGAAGTTCAGTTCTGTAGAGGCCTACCAGATTCGGTTGGCTCTGTTTCTTTCTCCCCAGGTGCTGCCAGACTTAGTTTCTCAAATGTTCCAGGTTCCAAGATGTTCATACAATTGATTCTTTAGAAGTTGCTTAATATTTCATGGTATTGAAATTATTTGAGATTTTCTGAATTCTAAGGTTGTTTATTTCTCTTCCCTCTTGCAGCAAAAAAGGCTTCAATGTCCGTTCGTTTGGCACAGGAACACACGTGAAGCTACCAGGACCGGCTCCGGACAAGCCAAATATATACGATTTCAAAACTACATATGATCAGATGTACAGTGATCTCATTAGGAAAGACAAAGAACTGTATCCATGAGGCACACTTTGTTTTTAGGTCACTGGTTCCAAGGTGTCTGTGTTTGTATTTTTATTGTAGTGGCGCACCTACTCTGCAGTTCTGTAAATTTCAAAGGGTAAGAAAATACAATGCCAAGGATGAGTCAGGTCTCTTGCGCCTTCTGGTGTTTTCAGTCTGCTTTAGTTGAGTAATGCATTTAATCAGTGTTACACTAAGCACAGCTTGGCGCAGGTGAAATAACTCCTGTTACAGGGTTGCACATAAACTTGTGTAGTTAATGCAGGGTCCCATTAATTTCGTCGCTCCATGTCCCAACAAACTTTCTTCACTCAGCTTTAGGTTCTCTGTATTTAGGTACTTCAGATCCTGTAATAACCTTTAATTTTCATTTGAAAGAAATAGAAACTTTGGTACTGGGCATCTCATTCTTCACTGAAGAGTAGCAGAAACATAAGAGCCAATTTATAGCTGAATGATCTCTCTGTATATTAATATGCTTGGAACTTTTTCTAATGGGGAGCAGACAATCATGACTCAACTGTTGACTAGAACAATCTCAAACAAGTATAAACAAAAGTTATTACTGCACTGAATTATGAAATTAGTGCAGTGGGATTAATGTCTTCAGTTCTGATTTGAGTATACATCTTCGTTCTGAATTCCAGTAATCTTGATTGCCAAAATGTGATACATGGAATGTGGTCTGATCCATGTTGAATGAATTCACGCTAGTATGACATCATGGAGAAAGCCAAGTATGTAATCTGCAGTAATATGCGCCAAATTTACAGTCCATTGGATAATTTAACTGAAGATTACTGTGCACAGGGTGAAAGACTAGTGACATTCACTGTAGTTGAAAGGTGAACATGAGTAAAATTATTTGAAAAAAATTGCAGCATTAAACTAAATTGTGAGCACATTAATTGATACTGCAATTTGTCTGTGACATTTTTTTAAACATTTGTGCACAGGCTGAAGCAAATACACTATATTGAAAATAATTAAATCGGTGATAATAATCACTGGCTCATCTTCAAACTAATTGCTGAAAAGTAATTTGACACTTTAAAAAAAATGGATAGTTTTTCGTGCTCCTGTAGTTTTCCTCTTGTTATCAGCTGTTTGGCTTATTTTAAGTTGTGTAACTAGATGCGCACCAAATTAATCTTTTGCGTAAGTAGTTGTCCTTATTTTTCCTAATCGAGATATTCTGCATTCAATTTGCATTTAACTACTGTCATAACCTGTTTGGAGACTGGAGAATAATTTCTTCAGTCTCCAAACAGGTTATGACAGTAGTTAAATTATTCTCTAGTAATGAAAAGTAGGTTCAAAATCTGCTTTATCAACTGGCAGCACAGTTTCTAAGAATTGACATGACTGCTGTGAAAATTCAATTAGTACACTAATTTAGCCTTTCAGGTAACATCCTA
This sequence comes from Chiloscyllium plagiosum, assembly GCF_037043375.1. Taxonomy (NCBI): domain Eukaryota; kingdom Metazoa; phylum Chordata; class Chondrichthyes; order Orectolobiformes; family Hemiscylliidae; genus Chiloscyllium; species Chiloscyllium plagiosum. The sequence continues at coordinate 24,353,881 of NW_028270175.1, read as the reverse complement.
GGAACTAAAAGAGAATGATTGATTAAAGTTAAGCTTAATTAAATTGTGGCTAACTGATGCTTGTTAGCAACTGTATTCAGTATAGACTTAGAAATTTGCCACAAAAAGAGGTCATTTGGTTTATTCTGTGGTCAACCCTATTAATCCCATTTTCTAACTTCCAAACAAGTGACTATCTAAATGCTGCTTGAATGTTGAGTTTCTGCCTCAATGACCCTTACAGGCAGAATTGCAGACTCCCAGCAACCTTAGTGGGAGCAGAAAATTCTCAACTGTCCTGAGGATCTTTTAAATCTTTGCCCCTTGATTATTGATAGAAAGAGTGCCTTCCTATTTCACTCTATCTTTTACCCTCATGACCTTCTATACATGTAACAGGTGCCCTCTTGGCTTTTGCTGTTTCAAGGAAAATAACCTCAACCTATCCAGTCTTCGCTCAAAGCTCAGACCTTTCAGCTGGGGCAAGGTATGATATTTTTCCTCTGCACCATCTCCAGAGCATCCACAACTCTGCTATAATGTCACCAGAAATGAAAACATTACTCCATTTGTGGTCTCACCAGAGCTTTATACAGCTTCAGCATAACTTTCTTGCTCTTGTATTTTGTGCTGTGCTCATAAAGGCTGCCTTACCTACCTGGTATGTCACCTTTTCAAGATCTTTGGGTATACAAATCAAGATCCATCTAATCCTCAGTATTTTCCGGGGTCCTACCATTTATAGAGTAACCCTCCCAAGTGCATCACCGCATTTTTCTGGGTTGGATTCCACTTGTGACTACTAGGTCTGGTTGACCCAAACACTGTTGATAGCCTGCAGGTTACAGCTATCCTACTTGCTATTTGCTGCCCTACAATTTTTATGCCACCATGAACATCTTGATAATATTCCCTACATTTAAGTCCAATCATTAATGTATGCAACAAACAGCAATGACCACAGCACCAAACTGTGACATCCCACTGGAAAGAGACAGCACTCCACTACTATATTGACTTCCAGCCTCAAAACCCTTTCGAAGATCCACACAGACCACATCAAATACATCAGTCACATTGACTCTTAGTGCTTTAAAATAAAACAATTTGTTAAATATGACCTTTGTTTGACAAATTCATGCTGACTATTCCTAATTAATCAGTGTCTCTCCAAGTACAGATGTATTCTGTCCCTAAGAATTCTATCTAATAACTTCCCCACCACTGAGGTTGGACTGACTGGTCTGTAATTTCTTGGTCTAATCCTAATTCCTTTGTTAATAATAGAGCAATGTTAACAGAAGCCTTGTATCTGACCTGTAGCCAGAAGGGATTTGAAAATAATTCCGTGTCTGCGTGGGTTTCCTCCGAGTGCTCCGGTTTCCTCCCACAGTCCAAAATTGTGCAGGTTAGGTGAATTGACCATGCTAAACTGCCCGTAGTGTAGGTGAAAGGGTAAATGTAGGGGAATGGGTCTGGGTGGATTGCACTTCGGTGGGTAGGTGTGGACTTGTTGGGCCGAAGGGCCTGTTTCCACACTAATCTAATCTTAAAAAAAAAAAATTGCCATGGCCCCTGATATCTCCTCCCTCAATAGCCTAGGCTCCATCTCTCCAAACTTGTGGACTTATCCTCTCGATGCTTCGAAACCCACTATGCCTCCCCTTTCAAAGTCCTCCACCCTGATGTGTATCTCTATTTTCCTCTTCCACTGTATATTCCACTTAGTCTTGCTAAACTTGTTTCCTTCTTACCTAGCCCATGTTTCCTCTGCTTTCCAAACTCAGTTGCTCTCGTTTTAACTTCTAAGTCCATCTCTGCTTCTTTCCCCTTTGAACTAAAACCATTCCAACAGTATTTCCTGCAAGGCTGTTAGTCCTATTCTGGTCCAACTTGTACAGATCCACAGAAGCCATCCTTCCAGTACCATCTATAGAGCCATGGATTCATCTGCATCCTTCTATACTTTTACTACTGTATGGCATCAAGAGTAAACTGGCGATTGGTGTTTAGAGTTCTGCACTTCAATTTCTGACCTAATTCCCTGAAGCCTGCTTGTATTACCTAATTTCTCTCTCCTTTCCTTGTTAATATCAATAACATGGACCTTGACTTCTAACTGTTTATCTATTTCAGCTGTTTTGTGATATCCTGGCACCTAGGAGGCAACGTACTGGAGTCATTTTTTCATGGCTGCAGAAGCACCTGTCTATTCCCCCCTCGTACTGCTGTTGCTCTTCTAAACTTTCTACTCAGGCTGATAAAAAGTGTGGAAGCAAGGTGCATTTGGAGGACTCCCTCTCCAATGCCTGATTCCCTTCTGTCTAGTAGTCACCTATTTCCTCAGTCTCTTCTTGCTTAAACAACTGGGTGTTCATGTTCTGAGGTATGCAATCTGTGAACTTCTCTCGAGTTCATAGTGCCTCAGCTGCTGATCGAGCTCCAAACCCAGAGCTTGAGTTACTCCAGCTGGAGGCCAAAGCCATTGAGGATTTCCCACATGTTGTAGGTCTGAGCTCTCCAGACATTCTTTAGTTAAGTCGAATGTGGTCCTTTGATTTTATTTACCCTTACATAAATATATTTGAATTTCTGTTGTGGAATTTGCATATTTTTAAATAGTGCTGGCAGTGACTGAAACTACTCACAAGAATAACTTACAATGTGCATTCTCTGCGCCATTTAAGCTGTAGATCATTGCTAATACATCTCTGCTTTAACTACTGTAGAATCAGGAGTATTTACCTTTATAATTTTGTACCTTTTAGTTTTCACTAAAGGATAGAATTAACTAATACATTCAATTGGGTATTTAAAATTTCGGTATTTAGTTTTTAACTCCTCACTTGGAGTTGTTTGGCTTGCCAGTCTTCTAGATTTTCCTTTAATTTGTTTTAGATGGTTTGTTTTGCAAATGTAAGAGTCAAAATCTGAACATGGTTTGCCTATGTTTGTACAGTAACCGCAGATTGCATTGTTATGGAAGAGGGCAATTGCTCCATCTAGTAAAGACAGTCAAATTTTCTTTTTCTTTAGCTATGGAAATAGTAATTTGTTGAGAACACAGCACACTGTTATTGCAGCATGAGCAGTGGGCTATTGACCAAATTGAAGGCTGCAAAGCTCTGGAGATTCTCAAGTCCTGACAGTCTGACCCAATTCCATTCTCTTGGTATTGGGTTCATTATTTGTTTGTCCCAGAGGCTTGCAACTGGTTATTCTTGTTGCAGTTGCTGGAGGATTAAGCTTAAATTGGGCTTAAAGTTTAAAAGCTGTCAATATCAATAGTTGGACCTTAAATTTTGTGCACGTAGCCCAGGAAGATGCAAAACTTGGACACTTGTTTCTGCCAAACCCAAAAAAAGTAGTAAAATTGAAGAATTTCTGGACTGAGTTCAAGTTACATTCAGTTATTGCTGTGAAGGTTCATGGTTTTACAAGTCTTGGTGATCTTGATGCCACTTTGGTAGGTATAGTATACCATGTATTCCCTGAATACAGTCTACATGCAGGACCATTCGGCCTGTTGAGTATGCATATGATCATGGATGATCCTCCCCCTCCATGTTATGTACTGTTTTCTTCCATGCGTTTGATAAATCTTTAGATAAAAACATCAATATCTTTCATGCATGTACTCACTGACTGACTTCTGTGGTAGCGAATTCCACCCTCTGAGGGAAGAAATGTTTCCTCCTCCTGGTCTGAAATGACTAGACTAGACCCCCCCCCCCCCAAAAAAAAACAGGTGAAGCAGCCTCCCTGCATTTATTCTTTCTAGCCCTGTTTAGAATTTTATACATTTTCAGTCAGGTTCCTTCTTATTCTTAAACTCTGAATACTGGCTAAGTCAAGCCAATCTGTCCTCCTATGACCGTCCTGCATCCCTAGCCTAGTGAAACTTCACTGCACACTCTATGGCATGGGCAGTTGTGGCACAGTGGGTGGCACATTTGAGCCAGAAGGGCTGCGTTCAGGTAGCACCTGCTCCACAGGTATGTAATAAAATTTCTGAACAGCTTCTTTTAAGAATATCTACTCTTGCGTGGGGGGGCCAAAACTGCATAAGCATCTCCATCAGTCTTACAAAGGCCTTGTATAATTGCAGTAAGACATCCCTACTTCCGAAAACCCTTCCTCTTGCAAGGAAGGCCAACATATCCTTTGTCTTCTGAATTTTTGCAGCTGTTGACTTCCATTGACTGGTGTGCAAGGACAACCAGATCCCTTTCTGCATCAACAGTGCACAATATATCACTATTTAAATAATGCTGCTTTTCACAGTGAAGTGTCTAACTCCGCAATTAGCTGTGTTGTGCTGCATCTGGCGTGTTTGCCCAAAGGCACTCAACTTGTTAAGATTGCCTTGTAGCATCATGCCTTTCTCAACTGTACCTTGTTTTGTCAACAGCAAACATAGAAATATGAGTTGGTTCAGTCATTCACGTCAATTATGTAGATTGAATAGTTGTGATCTGAAAACTGATCCCTGCAATCCGTCATTAGTCACTGCATGCCACACAGAAAATAATCCAGTTATTTCCATTCTGTTTCCAGTCTCTCTCCTGATTCTCAATCCGTCATTATTACCTGCAATCCTGTTTAATTTTACTCTGTAGGCTCTTCTGTGGGACCTTATCAAAAGCCTTCCTGAAATCCAAGCACCCACATCCATTGGTTCTCCCTCAATTCCTTCTTCTAGTTACTTTTTTTAAAAGGAAGCTTAGTTTGGCATGATTTCCCTTATGTAAACTCATGTAAATAGCCTTGTTCTGTTACTATGTCTCTTATAATCGACTTCAACAACTTTTCCATTTTTGATGTTAGAGTATGTAAGTTTCATTTTAGTCACTCCTAAAGCCATAAATATTGCTAATTTGAGACCACAGTCAAAATATGAAGAAAAAATGATAATTAGCTTTTATAAAAATGAGAAATTAGTAATATAGAAAGCAGAGTATTTCTTTCTGGAATAGAAGGGTGACTTGGAGCAGAATGCACAAGTGTGTAGCTGATGTAACAACTGAAGAGTTAACAGTTTAATACCTTGTTCGTGTGGATTAATTTTATTCCTATGAAGTTGAGTCTACTGCAATTTTTTCATCCAATTTATGTACTTCGTACTCCCAAATGCACAATTCCCATCTTTGTGTTGTGCAGTTTTTAAATGTTTATTATATTGTTTTGGCTTTTCTGAGTACCCAATATCACCTACTGCACTAAATATTAGGAGTGCAGTATACAGGAAATAGTGCTGCATCCTTGCACTCCTTAGATTATTCTTGTTCCAGATCTATTTTTGAAATTGAATACTGGTAGCCTCCCTAGCCTCTGCTGTATCCAGGACAGTTGGTGTGAAAGCATTCAGTCTGTGAAAAGTGCTGATTTGGAAATTGGGTCACTACATGCACAGTTGCAGTAAGTTGGAACGGTACCTTTACTAGAGGAGCAGGTGGATCCCAGCACTTTTAATTGTGCGCACTGTAGTTGAGGCAGATTCTTAACTTGGAACCTAGAACATTACAGCGCAGAACATTACAGGCCCTTCTGCCAGTTGAATTGGAATAATACTCTGAAGAGCAAGAATGGATACTTTGGGCAAAGTATCAAGCTTCTGATTTAATTCCTGGGTTCTGTCAGGATATCTTTTGCTTGAGGAATACTGTAGCAACGCAGATTACTACTGAATTTCAGAATAAAGTTTGTAGCCTCTGTTGTGAGCCCCAGATTAAATGATGGCTTGGAACTTCCTTTCACTTCATCCATATATAGGTATTCTCTTTATAGTTTAGTTGTAATTGAAAGTTGAAAATTCTCTGGGTAACTGTGAAGTGCAGTCAAAGTTAAATTGGGAGTTATAGAAGACAAGTTCATGTGTACTCGATCACTTCAACCATTTAAACACCTCTAATACGGGAGTACTGATTGTATACTTGGATGATGTAACTCAATTGTATAAAGTTGCCATAGTCTCACCGGATATTAGGGATGTGCGCACTCATTGGTGGTGGTATAACCTCACCGTGCCTTATGAGGGGAGAGGCGGAGAAGGAGAGTTCTTCATGGTAACCTCAGCCACTGTGGGAATTGAACACATTCTTAGCGTCACTGTGCATTGAAAACCAGCTGTATAACTCTCTGCTAAAAGATTATATGAAACTGAAAGAACTGCAGATGCCGTAAATCAGAAACAAAACAGAAGTTGCTGGAAATGCTCAATGGATCTGGCAGCATCTGTGAAGAGAAATCAGTTAACATTTTGGGTCTGGTGACCCTTTCCCTGATCTGTTGAGCTTTTCTAGCAACTTCTGTTTTTGAAAAAGTTATAATCTTGCTCCAATATTTTTCTTTCCATATGAAGCATTGGATAAGCAAATTCCAAAGAGTTTTTACCCGAACTGTCAATTTTCCTCATCCTCTGTTGCATGACCTGCTGTGCTTTTCCAGCACCACTCTAATCTTGGAAAAAATCATTTTAGCCTGTGCACTATCGTGAGCATAATTTTACAGCATCTCTTGTCCTCCAACAGATGTGTTTATGCCCTAAGCCCACCTGTCCCCAGTTGCTTCATCAGTAAATCTTTCATTGGCATATGGTCAGATATAGGGATGTTTGCTGATTATGCAATATTCGGTACTTTTTATTTTTGAGACTTATCAGATGCTGAAAGCAGTCCTTGTTCAAATGCAGTAAGGCCTAGATAACATTTGCACCACAGATGTTGGGCAGTGACTATGGTCTTCAACAAGAGAGAATCTTGCTACTTTCCCTTTATATTCAATGGCATCACCATTGCTGAATACCCAACTGTCACTGCCCATGGATGGGGTTGGGATTGATTGAATGCATCCTGAGGCAGTGAGAGCAGGTCAGAGCCTGGGAGTTTTGCTGTGACTACCTCACCTGCCTCCCTAAAGCCTAACCACCACATCCATGTCATAAATACGTGTATTGGGTACTCTCCACTTGCATCTCCAACAGCACATGATGCTCAACACCATCCAGGGTAAAGCAGCCTGCTTGATCTGTATTATATTCATGACCGTAAGCATTCACTCCCTCCACCACCACTTTGAGGCAGCAGTGTGTACCATTTGCAGTTTGCACTGCATGAACTCCCCTTCATTACGACTTATGAAACATGACATTGAGCATGTAGAAGGACAAGGTGAGCAGATGCGTGGGCAACACCCCTACAAATTTACTTCCAAGCCACATGCCACCCTGGCTTGGGACCAAGTTACTGTTTCTTCACTGTTGCTCAATCAAAATACTGAAACTTCATTTACAGCATTGAATCAGTGCAAACGTTACGTTGTAGTGGTTTAAGAAGACAACTCGCTTCCCTTGGAGGTGGTTGGGGATGAGTAACAAATGCTGGCATTGCTCACACCCAGTAAAATTGTATTTGCATTAAGCCATAATCCAGTTTAGGAAGCAGATCAACATGGGAGATAATTCTCCTGGCTTAAGGCAATCAAAAGTCGACCAGGTGACCAAATTGACACTGATTTGTATAAATTACTGTGTTCTGTCATCATCCACTAAGTCGGGTATGTTTGAGGCCTAACCAGTCATCTTTTAAGACAATGTAGCACTGTTTTTAGTTTAATTGCCCTGGTAGTGCATCCAAACACCTTGAGAATTAAACACCTGAGCAATCTTAATCTTTCCCAACAAACTTCCCTCCTTTACTGTGTGGGATACAAGTAGGTGTGACATGGACTTTGATGCCTTAATAGCATCCTCTGTTAATGTGCCCCATGTAGGCCATTTTGCCATTGAATCAAGACCTTTATACTGGCGCATATCTTTGTATCATATTTTTAGGCTGGATCTTGCCCTACCACCATGCCTATCAACTCCATTTTATTCTGAGGAGATTTTCTACTGACTCCAGTTAAGTTCTGCATGGAAAGTCAGGCTAATATGCCTTTTCTATAAAAGGCAAGTATATTGTTTTCAATGCAGTTTATTTTAACAAGGATTTACTCACTCAAAATACTGCATTAAAACGCTGCCATAAAAGTGGTCCCTCTTGACATTGCTGGAAATTTATCTCCAGGTAGTTCCATAATCATTAGAAGTGCAGTTGAGTCTTAGCCCAGTGTTGACTCTTTCTATTTATCTTTAAAAATTTTTTATTAGATTAGATTGTAGCAAGTAGAACTGATTATAATCAAAAACTTTATATTAATCCAGTGTGACTGTCAAGCATACCTTCGTTTACCAACCTTAAGTTTCTTAAGATTCAGTTTGATTAGTAAGACACTGATTTTTGCAGAATTTGTGTCTTGAAGTAATGTACCATTCAGACAATCATCTAGAGCATTTGCCTATAAGGAAGCTACTGACTTGCTCTGGTGCATTTCTGCAGGGATCAGCGTTCTTTATTTCCTTGCCAAGTAGCTATGCTTCATTTGTGAATACCAGTGGTAAGTATTAAGTCTATTTCACCTCATGTGAAGAGGAGAGAATTGGTAGGATGATAAGCTGCATTGTTCTCATTTGACAGTTACACAAGCCCCTTTCAACAGGAAAGCCATGAGACCTCTGCTGCTCCATCCCATGGATTCTAAGGTGTCATGGCTAACTTTACTGAAACTTCAATTGCTTTGCACAGAGCCAGAGCCTCCCTTACTTGTCTGGCTCTGTTACCTTGAATCATGGCGAAGCTACTCTTTAGTTAATTTAAGCTTGCCTTGATTGAATTTTACTTATGATGAAACTCAAATCATTCATATGTCAGTGAAAACCATTCTTGAATTTTAAAAATGTAGAATTATCAGAATACTTTAATTTGTTTAGTTGAATTTATACAAACCTTTCACCTGTACCACTTATTGCTTCTGAGGATTTATAATTTCTCGAGTAGATGGATTTAAGAATCTGCCATGAACCAGTTGGTTTTTCTCTAACCAATGAATGATGGCACATTGCACTGGACTTCCAAATGCCTGACTAAAGGTATATGAAATTGAGTCAAGCTTCTTTCTTACCTACATGTGTCGGTTGTTTAGCATAGGCAGCCCATTTGGCCTGATGAGTTCATCTGGCATTTATGCTTCACATCCTGTTCTGTTCATCTGAATGTGTCAGCATACTGTTTTTCCTTTTATATTCCACTCGAGTGTCTCCTGTTCTCATCAGTTATTCATTGTGGCGGCAAATTTATCTTCCAACCTCTCCAGTAAAAGCTTTTTGGTTGAAAAACTTATGGCCATTTGCTTTTTTTTCTTCTACCCTTCATTTGGTGTTCTGTTCTTTGTGTAATTTTGCATGTACCGAAGGACACCAGTAGGTTAGTTAATATTTTCCCCTGTAAAATAGTTGAAGAGTTAGAGTTCTGGTGCTTGCTGTAAATACTTGCTGCACACTGAATTCTTATTTCTTTGATAAACTCTCACCAGAGCTTCCTCTGTGTCTGTTTGAAAATGTGGGGTTTAGACTATAGATTTGTTTTTTTAAAAAATTGGTTGGTTGAACTCCAGTTTGGGTCTTACCAGTCTTGAAAATTATCAGATGAAGAAATTTACTGTGAACTACTGTGGACTAAATGAGCATTCTCAAACCAGTAATGCACAGTATTCTTAATGGATCCAGTGCTGTTGTAGCTGGCTGTTTCTCAGTTTGCTATTTCTGTCTTTGTCTTTCTGCCCCACCTCTTCATTTTATTGCAACCCCCTTTTTAAAAGGACAACAAATTCTAAATTTATAGCTTTGTCCATTGATGTTATCCCTCATTTGTTTTTGCAACATTTTGGGAGTTGTGAAAAATGCCTGAAATTAACTAGCTGTGTATATTCAAAAATACAAATGAAGGATTTTTGGAATATTCATTATTGTTACATTTGCAGCTTCATGTAGTTTCTGACCTCGCTTGGGAAAACTGTACTTGAATTTTCGTGGCTTTAGATTCTGCCAAGATATGTAGTGATGGCCAGTGAATACTGTCTGTTATATAGCTACTCCCCAAATAGACTCTACAGATCCTAACTACTGCCATAATATGGTTCTGGAACCAGTAATGTCTCAAGCACTCTTTTATTCTCTTGTGGGATATTGAGGTTGCTGGCTGGTCAGCATTCACCCATCCTTAGATACTCTTAAGGTGGTGGTGAGCAGCTGTCATGAACTGCTGCAGTCCATATGCCGTAGGTCGGTCCACAATGCCCTTAAGGAGCGATGTGTAGAGATATGCTGCTGCTCAACGAACACAGGGATACTGCAATCTATAACTGGAATGTTAATGTTTGCCTCCTCCCTTTTGGCAGTGGGAACACCCTGAACAAAGGGATTTTATTTTTCCCAGGGTACAAATCATGAACCAATAGTTCAGTTCCAGAATGGGAGAGTGCTGAAAATGATTGCCTCTAATATAATCTTGCCTCCAAACCTATTCAAGCTCTTGCCCGGACCAACCAACCCAACCACCCTGTAGCTCAACATTTCAATTCCCCCTCCCACTCCACCAAGGATATGCAGGTCTTTGGACTCCTCCATCGTCAGACCACAGCGAAACGACGGCTGGAGGAAGAACGCCTCATCTTCCGGCTAGGAACCCTCCAACCACAAGGGATGAACTCGGATTTCACCAGTTTCCTCATTTCCCCTCCCCCCAGCCTGTCTCAGTCAAATCCATCAAATTCAGCACCGCCTTCCTAACCTGCAATCTTCTTCCCGACCTCTCCGCCCCCACCCCAGTCTGACCTATCACCCTCACCTTGACCTCTTTCCACCTATCGCATTTCCGACGCCCCTCCCCCAAGTCCCTCCTCCCTATCTTTTATCTTAGCCTGCTGGACCAACTTTCCTCATTCCTGAAGAAGGGCTAATGCCCGAAACGTCGATTCTCCTGTTCCCTAGATGCTGCCTGACCTGCGCTTTTCCAGCAACACATTTCCATCTCTGATCTCCAGCATCAGGAAAGTGATACACATATGGGATTATAAAATCTCCACTAATACAGCACTCCCTCAGCTGAGATGTTTGTGCTCATGTCTCCAGTTTTTGGACTTGACTGCAATTGAGTTCAATAGTTAGATCCCTTACCAGTTTGGTTTATTTTGGATGTTTCTCCTTCACGTACTTTAGACATAGCCCTTAACCAAAACAAATAATAAGCTATTGGTAACTGAATGATCTGCCTAACCTTAAGTATAGGTTGTGAAAAATGCCTGAAGTACCTGAACTGTAATTGAGAAACCTCTTCCAAAATATTTTTCCTCCTGCTGGGGAATATGGTCCAACACTCTTACTGGGTAAATGAAAGAATTTGGTGCAGCTTGGCTTCCACCCCTTGAAATTGGGTAGGTGCACGGGTATTCAGTTCTCACCTCGCACCAGGTGTGCGTTTGTTACATTCCCTATGTTAAGCTTAAAATGTCTGAAAGATGTTGGCTGATTTTGTCCAGCACTAACTGTCATTTAGTTTACAATTTTCTGAAAATGCAACAATTCCAGCAGCATTTGTGGACCTTTATGTTCAGGTTGTGGATTTGACTGGCAAAGAAGGCACTTATTACCTGTTCCAACACTGATAATAAAAGGTCAATCTGTCTGAAGTCTGGAGACCATGACTGAAGCGAAACTTGGTAGTCCAGTGCATTTGTTTTCCTTGTTCTGGGTGACAGTTTAGTGGTTTGGAAGGTGTTACTTGCAGTGTAACCTTTTGGATCGAATATGCTCAAATCACAGTAAGTTGATGGCGGATGGAGAAATTGTGAAGCTAGTGCTGTTCAAGCAATTAGGAAACAGCCTTCCTTTGACGTGGGGCACAGTTCACTATAAGCAATTGAAAGGAGTTCAGTCTGAGATGCTGTTATCTTCTGGGGCTAAAATGATTGACTTTGCAATAACTACAGCCATCTTCCTTTTGTACTAGGGACAACTGTCAGTTTTTTCCATAGATTTCCATTTAATTTCTGTTCCACTGTATTCTGCACTTTTACACCAATACAACATTCCACAATGTTATTTTGTCACTTCTGAAATTCTGCTCTTTCACTCCTGTTTGGAGTGAACGTTGGTACCCATATCCAGACAGAACCAGAATTGAGTGTTAAATGTTGTTGGTCCTGTTTGTGTTTTGGATGGGACTCACCAAGACAATTCTCCATGTTCACTGATGCTGATTGCAGGCGTTGCAGCTGTATGAGAATAAATTGAACCAAGACCATCTTTCAGTACTACTTCTGCAACTTTTACTCTAAGTGACTGCTGTTACTTAATGTTATGTGGTGAATCAAGGCTGCTGTAGCCAAGTGAAAGCAGTGGCTTTACAGAGGAGACGGAAAAGGATTGAACAGACCAACTGAAGATTTGTGCACACGTCATCCTTGTCACTTTTTAAAAAAATTCTGGGGTGGGACATGTATCTAACTGGTCAGCATTTATTGCCCATCCCTAGTTGCCCTTGAAGTGACGATGGTGAGCTGTTGTCTTGAATCACTGCAGTCCGTGTTGTAGGTAGACCCACAATATCTCCCTACAGCGAGAGAATTCCAGGACTTTGACACTCAGTGAGGGATAATATATTTCCAAGTCAGGATGATGAATGACTTGGAGGGGAATTTGACGGTGGTGGTGTTCCCATGCATGTGCTGCTCTTGTCCTTCAGGTACTAGAGACTGTGGATTTGGAAGGCTGTCTAAGGAGCCTTGGAATGCTAGATGATGCATACACTGCTGCTCGGATCAATGGTGGCTGGAGTGAATGTCGAAGATGTTAGATAAGGTGCTGATCAAGTGGGCTGTTTTGTCTTAGATGGTGTCAAGCTTGAAGGTTGTCGAAGGTGCACTTATCCAAGCAAATGGGGAATATTCCATTACACCGCCTGATGTGTGCCATGTAGACTGCGGATCAGCTTTGAGCAATCTGGTGAGTTACTTGCCACAGAAACTCCAGCCTTTGACCTGCTGTTGTAGCCACATTATGGAGCTGATTCAGTTCAGCTTCTGGTCAGTAGTGTCCCCAGGATACTGATAGTGGGGCATTCAGTGATATGCCATATGCCATGCCAAAGGATGTTTGGATTCTCTTTAGAGATGGTCATTGTTTGGCAATTGTGTGGCATGAATGTTATTTGCCATGTATCAAGCCTGACTATAGTCTGGGTTTTGCTGCATTTGGTCAAGGGCGACTTCATTTTCTGAGGAGTTACAAGTGGTGCCAAACATTGTGCAGCTAGAACGAATGGATAAAAATCTGGCTGGTTCAGTATAATGCAAAATATCAAGGTGTTCACGTTAGCATGACAAATTTTAAAAAAGCTTGTGTATTAAATGGAGAATGACTGACTGCAGAATTGGTATGTAAGGACAGAAATAATTAAGGTTAATGGAATGTCATCCTTTTTCTGTTCAGTTATTCATACGATAATGAAGAAAAGCTTCACTCCAGGACATGGTGATACCATATCTCCCATTCTGTGTGCACTTTATCTCATATTTACATCCCCTCAAATGTCAAAGCTGGTTGAGAAGAGATTTGAGGTTGCCTGGAGTGAATGGGTTATCATATAAGGATAGGTTGGATAGACTGGACTTGAGTTATTGGAGTTTAGAAAAGCAAGGGGTGACTTGATTAAAGTTTTTACGAGATCCTGAATGATCATAAAGTGAATGAGGAAAGAATGTTTCCAGTTGTGGACAAGTCTAGATCCTATTTTTTAAAAAAAGTTAGAAAATAGTTTTTTAAAAAATGTAATATTTAAGAAAATTAAATGGTAGTTGCCATTTTGTGTCATGAGAAATGTTTTATTGAATAACAACTGGCTTGAGCTGAGTGGCCAAATCTTGTTCCTAGATTGTATGTGATCATCACTTCTACCTCTGATTATATGATAATGGAAGGTCAGTGAAGCAGCTGAAGTTAGTTGGGCCTAGTATATTTCCTGAAGAACTCCTGCAATATGTCCTCTGGCTGGCTGACTGTCTCAACAACCAGAACCACCTTCCTTTGTGTAAGGTATAACCCAGCCAGTAGAGAGTTTCCCCTTTCATTCCACTGAGCCAAGTTTTTTTGCTAGGACTCCTTGATGCTTCACTCGGTCATATGATGTCAACCTCCCTTCCCTCTCTGCGCATCAGCTGTTTTGTCCATGTTTGAATTGTGACTGTAATGAGGTCAGGGGCAAAGTGGGCCAGACAGGACCCAAACTGAGCTTCATTGAATGTGTTTATGTTGAGCAAGTGTTGCTTTCCAGCACTGTGATACCTTCCATCACTTAAATTGTGTATGGACTGATGGGGTGGTAACTGATTGGAGTTACATTTGTCCTACTTACTGTAGACACATGTATGAAGAATTGTCCATGCCTGTGATATCTTGGGCAGCTTAGCTCAGGGCGCAATTAGTTCTGGAGCATAAGTTGTTTGTCAGGGTCCCATAGCCTTTATCAATGTCATTGGTGCCTTCGCAATTTTCTCATTATTGTATAGAGTGAATCAAATTGGCTGAGATGGATGATCCAACTGGCACTTCTGGTTGAAGAAAGTTGCAACAGCTTCAGCTTTGTCTTTGGTCACTGGTATGCTATGCCCCCCAACACCACCACCACATTTGAGGATATTTGTGGGGCTGCCTTCAGTAAGTTTAATTGTCCAGAACCATTCATGACTGGATATGGCAGGACTGCATAGTTAGAACATAGTACAGCACAGAACAGGCCCTTCGGCCCACGATGTTGTGCCGACCACTGATACTCATGTATGCACCCTCAAATTTCTGTGACCATATGCATGTCCAGTCGTCTCTTAAATGTCCCCAATGACCTTGCTTCCACAACTGCTGCTGGCAACGCATTCCATGCTCTCTCAACTGTGTAAAGAACCCGCCTCTGACATCCCCTCTATACTTTCCTCCAACCAGCTTAAAACTATGACCCCTCGTGTTAGTCATTTCTGCCCTGGGAAATAGTCTCTGGCTATCGACTCTATCTATGCTCTCATTATCTTGTATACCTCAATTAGGTCCCTTCTCCTCCTCCTTTTCTCCAATGAAAAAAGTTAGAGCTCAGTCAACCTCTTCATAAGATAAGCCCTCCAGTCCAGGCAGCATCCTGGTAAACCACCTCTGAACCCTCTCTAAAGCATCCACATCTTTTCTATAATAGGACGACCAGAATTGGACGAATATTCCAAGTGCGGTCTAACCAAAGTTTTATAGAGCTGCAACAAGATCTCACGACTCTTCAACTCAATCCCCCTGTTAATGAAAGCCAAAACACCATATGCTTTCTTAACAACCCTGTCCACTTGGGTGGCCATTTTAAGGGATCTATGTACCTGCACACCAAGATCCCTCTGTTCCTCCACACTGCCAAGAATCCTATCCTTAATCCTGTACTCAGCTTTCAAATTCGACCTTCCAAAATGCATCACCTCGCATTTATCCAGGTTGAACTCCATCTGCCACCTCTCAGCCCATCTCTGCATCCTGTCAATGTCCTGCTGCAGCCTACAACAGCCCTCTATACTGTCAACAAAACCTCCAACCTTTGTGTCGTCTGCAAACGTGCTGACCCATCCTTCAATTCCCCTCATCCAAGTCATTAATAAAAATTACAAACAGTAGAGGCCCAAGGACAGAGCCCTGTGGAACACCACTCACCAGACATCCAGGCAGACTATTTTCCTTCTACTACCACTCACTGTCTTCTGTTGGCCAGCCAGTTCTGTATCCAGACAGCCAAGTTCCCCTGTATCCCATTCCTCCTGACCTTCTGAATGAGCCTACCATGGGGAACTTTATCAAATGCCTTGCTGAAGTCCATATACACCACATCCACAGCTCGACACTCATCAATTTTTCTAGTCACATCCTCAAAGGACTCTAAGGTTTGTGAGGCACGACCTGCCCCTCAAAGCCGTGTTGACTGCATTTAATCAAGCCATGTTCTTCCAGATGGTCATAAATCCTATCCCTTTCCAACACCTTGCAGACGACAGACGTGAGACTTACTAGTCTGTAATTGCCGGGGATTTCCCTATTTCCTTGAAGAGAGGAATTACATTTGCCTCTCTCCAGTCCTCAGGTACGACTCCAGTGGAGAGCGAGGATGCAAAGATCTTCGCAAGTGGCGAAGCAATTGCATTTCTCGTTTCCCAAAGCAGCTGAGGACAAATCTGGTCCGGGCCTGGTGACTTGTCAATCTTAATGTTTGACAAAATTTTCAGCACATCAGCTTCCTCTATATCCATTCCAGCATGCACACCTGCTCTTCAAAGGTTTCATTCACTACAAAGTTCGTTTCTTTCATAAAGACAGAAGCAAAAAACTCATTTAGAACTTCCCCTACCACCTCAGACTCCCCACACAAATTCCCTATGCTATCCCTGATCGGCCCAGTCTTTCTTTGACCATTCTCTTATTCCTCAAGTGTAAAATGCCTGTGTGTTCTCCCCAATCCGTTCTACCAAGCCTTTCTCGTGCCCTGTCCTGGCTCTCCTCCGACCATTTTTGAGCTCCTTCCTTGCCTGCCTGTAATTCTCGAGTTGAGCTTGAACCTAGCTACCTCCACCTTTTATGTAAGCTACCTTTTTCCTTTTGACGAGAAGCTCCACTGCTCTCGTCATCCAAGGTTCCTTTATCTTACCATTCCTTGCCTGTCTCGGGACATATTTATTCATCACTTGCACAACTGTTCCTTAAACAGTCTCCACATGTCTATAGTGCCTTTACCATGGAACAATTGCACCCAATCCATGCTTCCTAACTCATGTCTAATCGCATCATAGTTTCCTCTTCCCCAATTAAATATCCTCCCATTATGCCTAATCCTCTCCTTCTCCATAGCTATGTAGAATGTGAGGCATTCTACATCAGTTGACATTTGATTTGTTGGTTGTGGGATTGTTTAGCTCTCTCCATCACTTGCTGCTATGCAGTTTGACATGCTGTATTCCCATGTTGTCAGTTCACGAGGTTGATGCCTCAATTTCAGGTATGCCTGCAGTTGCTCCTGGCAATATGTCTTGAGCTCTGCTTTGAACCAGTGTTGATACCCTGGCTTGATAGTCAGGATTGCAGATCTGTAATTTAATTCTGCTGATGATCCACATGCCTCAGGGTGCCTAGTCACGTGTTGCTAGATCTGTTCAAAATCTAATCCCTTCCGTACAATGGCAGTTCCCCACAAGGCAGTGGAGGTTATCGCCAACATAGGTTTAGGCCATTTGGCTGCTCAAGCCTCCTCCATCATTCATTAAAATCATGAATGATCCTCCAACTCAGTGCCCTATTTCTGCTTTCTCCCCGTATCCTTTTGATGTCTTTAGTCCTGAGTTATATCCACATCTTTCTTGATGGTCTTCAGTGATTTACTGTGACACCATTTCACAGGTTCACCACTCTGGGTGAAGAGATTCCTCCTTGCCTCTAGCCTAAGAGGCTTATCTGTATCTTTTAGACTGTGATCCCTGGTTCTGAACTTTCCAGTCATCAAGAACATTCTTCCTGCATCTATCCTTTTTAATCCTGTTAGAATCTTAGCGGTTTCTATGGGATCCACTTCATTCATCTGAACTAGAGGTAATATTGCAACATTTAAAAGACATCTAGATGTTTATATGAATAGGAAAGGTTTGGAGGGATATGGGCCTGATGCTGGCAAGTGAGACTAGATTAGGTTAGGATATCTGGTTGACATGGACGAGTTGGACCGAGTTGGACTGAAGGGTCTGTTTCCATGCTGTACATCTGTGACTCTAACTGGTCCACTGTCTCCTCATCCATCCATCCATCCTGTTACCCCAGGAATCAGTCTGGCAAACCGTTGCAATTTTTCCATAGGCAGCAAGTTTTTCCTTGGATAAGGAGTTGGTGTGACTTTGTCTCCACCAGACTGTGCTGTGGGTAATTTCTTCTAATGCTGTCATAGATGCATTTGCTCTCGGTAGATCGGTAAGAACGAGAGAAGTATGTTTTTAACCCTCTTGTTTCTCCCCACCATATGCTGCAGACCCTTGCCATGTCCTTTAGGACTGTAGTCAGTGTAATCTGTAGTGTGCTTCCATGTCGCTCTTTGTGCACCGCAGTGCATCCTTCAAATGGAGGATTTTTATGGTATTGGGGAGGGATGGTAATCAGGAAGCTTTCTTGTCCCGTGTTTGACCTGATGCCATGTGACTTCATGGGGTCCAGAACCAATTGAAGACTTCCAGGGCAGCCCCCACCTCTGGGTCTGTCCTGTCCTGTCAGCGAGACCGTGATAGTGATGTTTGGAGTTTGGGATTTGGGCATTCTCTCAGAATCATACGATAATGTCAGGTTCAAAAACCCCCATTGCTGGAAAAGCTCAGCAGGTCTGGCAGCATCTGTGGAAAGAAAGCACTTAATATTTTGGGTTAAGTGACCCTTTCTCAGAATGTCAGATTACATCAGTTTGCTTGATTAGTTTATGGGTCAGCTTCTCAAATTGGCACAAGCCTCCAAATGCTGTAAAGGAGGACTTTGAAGAGTTGGTGTACTGTTTGCAACAGTCTTTTCTGGTGCCTTGATTGATGCTGGGTGGCCTGTCCAGTTTTATTCCTATTTTTAAAAATTTGACGAACTACTGTATTGTTACAATTAACTGGCTTGCAGGTCCTGTAAAGCCCACAATCCATGAATGAACATTCTTAAAAAAAATTAAATCATTTATAATGCTATGGATTTGGAGTCTCACTATCCAGACCTAGTTAGGTCTTTGCTCTCCTAGAGGACATTAGTGAAGTGGATGGACTTTTACAACAATTGGTGGTTTCATTGTTGATTTGTTAATTGAATTGATACTTCACCATCTGCTGTGGTAAGATTCAAACCAGAGAGCATTAGCCCAGATTCCTGGATTGCTACTTCAGTGATGAGTTCACTGTTCCACTGTTACTATTCCAAAAATCCAAATAGAACCACCGTCTTCACTTAGATATTTGTTTGTTCACTAAATTCCATGCCTCCAAATAACAGGATTGCCAAGCTTTGGCTTGATCTGTTGGAAGTGGGATTTCGTAGTGATAGCCAGCTGCCACTGTTTATTGTTTACTGTCTTGTGCTATGCATCGAGTTAGTACATAAATTATAGTTGACTGTAGAGTAACATGCCCCAATTAAATCAGCATTGGCCACCTTTTTTGATTGAGAGGGGCAAACTAAACCATAAAACTTGTGTCTGAGCAGTTTTGTTGCTGGTCACTCAGAATGCCCTACCCCTTTTTGCTCAGTTGAGCTATCGTGTCTTTTAAGCTATCTCAACAGAATGATAGTGCCTTTTAATGTGATGGCATGTGTCTTCATTGTGAAGCGCCTTCATCTCCATGAGTATGAGATGATCACTCGTAGCTATGTCATAAACATACATTTAGAACTGGTACTACAATCGTGTACTGTGGGTTAATCCATGTTGACATTGTCATGCTCTGCTATAGGTCCAGCCTAACCGCTGCAACCTTTTGTAGCTCTGGTGCTACTGAAACAGTATTGGTGGCCATTTGAGTCCTCCATCCAGGGTACTACTTGTCCCCTTGCCTTTTGCTTCCTGCAAGTAGTGTTCAGCTTAGTAAATCATCATCGCTAGATTACCCTCTCTGAACTCTTAAACTCCTTGCTTCCAATTCTGTAAAATTGCCTGACTCCACTCTTCCTCACCTAATTCGCTGAAATAGTCATCAAAGCATTTACTGCATCCTAGACTTGATTTAATACAGTGCCATTATGGCTGGCCTACATTCTTGCCACCGTAAACTTGCTATAATCCAAAATTCTGCAGCATCTTTTCTAGCTTGTACCAGTGGCATCCATCTATTCCTCCTCTCTTTGGCATACATATTTCAGCAATACCTAAACTTCTCATTATTTTCAAATAACTCAACTCTTATTAAATCTGTAATCTCCATCATCCTCAACTCTTGGGTGTTTGTGCTCTTTCGGTTTTCACGTGCATCCTTAATTTTAATTGAATCACGTTTGGTGGCTGTGCCTCCAGCTGTCAAGGACCAAATCATGAAGAGGAAATCCCGAAGCTAAATTGCTCTTTTTCAAAAGGCGCTCCATAAAACCCACCTCTTACTTAGCTCCTGTTCATTGTCTCTAATGTATACTTTGTCAGAAATTGCTTAATATTCCCGTGAAGCACATTACTGCCTTGATTCAAAGGTGCTATATCAATACTAGTCTTCGGCTGGACGTTTGTTGATATTTGGATGTCGAGTAGTGTTCGTGTGAATATAAGCACGAGATCAGACAATAATAATAGTGACACAAAGATCATGTATCATTTGCCCACTTGTCGTTGTTATATGGTCTGTCTCTCGAATTGCCTCTCGTCTAGAATTCCCCTAACATCAGACCTCCAGGTAGATTATTCTGAAGGTAAAGAATGAATTGAGTGTTTTAAATTCCCATTTGTTTCAGTCTAGTAATACCTTGTTAATTTTTTTATACTAATGGGTGTGTATGTCACAGGCCAACATATTTATTGCCGAGTCCCATCTGCCCTTGAAAGTAGTGGTGAGCTGTTCTCTTGAATTGTTGCAATCCATGGACAGACGGTACAACTAATGTACTGTTGGAAAGAAGGTCCAGGATTTGGACCCAGTTCCAGTGAAGGGACCAAGGTATAGTTTCAAGTTAGGATTGTGGGTGACTTGGAGAAGAATTTGATTGCTTTTCTAAGTGATTAGAGCTCACAAATGCAGGAGGTGCTGTCAAAGCAGTTTTGCTGCAATGCATCCATGTAGATGATGCATACTCCTTTACTGTCAATTAGTGGTGGAGTAAACGTGTCAGATGCAAGATGGTATGCCAATCAAACAGGCTGTTTGTCCTGAATTGTCATGTTTCTTGAATGTTAGTGCTGCATTAATCCAGGCAAGTGCAGACTCTGCCATCACACTCCTTCCTTGTGCCTTGTAGATGGTGGGCAGACTTTGGGGAGTTAGTTGCCATGTGATACCTAGCCTTTAACCTGTTTTGTAGCAACAGTATTTAAATAGCTCGTTCAATTTTTGGATGTTAATGGAGTATTTACTGATGGTAATGAAACTGAATATAAGGGGGAGATGGTTGGATTCTCTTATTGAATGTTATGAATCTTACTTGCCACTTATCAACCATACTTGGAAATTGTACAGGTCTCACCATGTGTGGGAACAAGTTGCTTGAGTGTTTGAAGAATCACAAATGATGCTGAACATTGTGCAGTCAACACTGAACATCTCCAATTTTGACCACCTGGAGAGATGCTGCTGAAGATGGTTGGGCCGAGTACACTATCCTGTGGAACTCCATACAATGATGTCCTGGGACTGAGAGAATTGATCTTCCACAACACTCTCCCTTTGTTCTATTTGTGACTAAAACAGTATTTTCAATGATTCTCTAACTTCAGCTTTACTACTTGGTGCCATGATCCATCAAATGCTGTCTTGATGTCAAGAGTCGCTAATTCGCCTCACATTAGGAATTTGGCTGTTTTGTCCATGTTTACACCAAGGCTGCAATGATGGTATCCAAACTGAGCATGTTGTTGCTGCATAAATGCTGCTTAATGGCACTATCTGTGACCGCTTCAATCATTTTGCTGATGAAGACGACTGTTAAGGCAGTTATTGGCCATGTTGGATTAGTTCAACCAGTATTCATTGAGATCTGCTCTTTGTTATAAAGTACAATTGCAGAATGGTTGCAGCACAGGAGGAGACCATTTATCATCTGATGGCTATTCCAACTCACCGCAAGAGCAACTTCTGCTTTTTATTGTAGATTACAGATTAGATTAGATTACATTAGATTACATTACAGTGTGGAAACCGGCCCTTCGGCCCAACAAGTCCACACTGACCCGCCGAAGCGTAACCCACCCATACCCTTACATTTACCCCTTACCTAACACGGGCAATTTAGCATGGCCAATTCACCTAACCTGCACATCTTTGGACTGTGGGAGGAAACCGGAGCACCCGGAGGAAACCCGTGCAGACACGGGGAGAACGTGCAAACTCCACACAGTCAGTCGCCTGAGGCGGGAATTGAATCCGGGTCTCTGGCGCTGTGAGGCAGCAGTGCTAACCACTGTGCCACCGTGCCACCCAAAGTGTAGCTTTGCAAATGTTTTCTCTTCCAAGCTATGACTTAATATTTCTCCACTATACCTTTTCTAGCATTGTTTGCCCTCATGTGTCTTTGATTCTTTTGCCATTTTCCTTAAGTTCCTCTTTTCTGGTTTTCAAGCCTTCCAACAATAGGAGCAGTTTCTCCCCCTCTACTCCTGTGAATTTGAATATGTCAAATTTCTCTCATCCCTAACTTCACCTATCTGCCTACGTAACTGGAATCCATTGTCACTAGTCATTCTCATAATTTCTGCACCCTCACTAATGCCTCACATACTCCCCCCAACCTTACTTAAAGTAAACTCCATTTGAGGCCCAAGCAGTGTGTTCAAGATCTGCCATAATGCCCTTGCTTTTGTACTCTTTGCCTCCGTTTTTAAAGTCCAGGATCCTGTATGTCTTATTAACTACCTTCAACAATTGCCTTAAGTCCCTCTGCTCGTGAACCCTGATGAATCATGTCCTTATTTTCTGTTGTCTTTCATTGTTCTTCTTCCCTATATCTTATCGCCCTCCCATTTCTTTGTTACATTTTATCTGCTATTTGTCTGCCCATTCACCAGTGTATGTTCTCTTGATGTCTGTCACTGTTGTCCTTGAAGATTCTAGTTTTTTAGTTTCTGTCATTTGTCCATTTTGAAATTCTGCCCTGCACACCAAATATAGGTGACTTTAATTTAGATCAAGAAAAGCAGTGTTCCTATAGGCAAACCCCACTGCATATCTTCTCCAGTTTGAAAAAAATCACTGCTCGCCACTACTGTTTGCGATCAGAACAGTGATTTGCTGCAATACGTTTTGTAGAAAATATGCTATTGTATACTGATAGTGAATGGCACGAATGGTGAAGATGGTGATTGGGTGCTAATTAAGTGGGCTGCTTTGTCCTGGAAGGTTCAACAGATTTTGGAAGATGTTATTTGTCCCAGAATTCCCTAGCTCTGTCCTGCTCTTGCAGCTGTGGTATTTGTAAAGCTGGTTCAGTTTCTAGTTGATTATAACTTGCAGGATGTTAGAGTCTGTGGTCATGCCTTTGAATGTCAAGCGCAGCTGATTAGTTTTTTCTCTTGAACATTGCCACATGCCTGATGTGGATATTGCTTACTGTTAATCGGAATATTATACTACTTACAATGTTCTGATTTCCATTATTCAGTCTTTCATTTGGCATTTATTTGATTAGTTGCTTTAACAGATCTGCAATTCATATAGCGTCAGAGATATACAGCACAGATACAGGCCCTTTGGTCCAACCCGTCCATGCTGACCAGGTATCCCAACCCAATGTAGTCCCACCTGCCAGCACCTGGCCCACATCCCTGTAAGATGTGCAGGTCAGGTGAATTGGCCATGCTAAATTGCCCGTAGTGTTAGGTAAGGGGTAAATGTAGGGGTATGGGGCGGGTTGCGCTTCGGCGGATCGGTGTGGACTTGTTGGGCCGAAGGGCCTGTTTCCACACTGTAATGTAATCTAATCTAAACCCTTCCTATTCATATACCCATCCAGATGCCTTTTAAATGTTGCAATTGTACTATTCTCCCCCACTTCCTCTGGCAGCTCATTCCATACACGCACCACTCCGAGTGAAAAGGTTGCCCCTTCGGTCTCTTTTTATATCTTTCCCCTCTCACCCTTAAATCTATGCCCTCTAGTTCTGGTCTCTCCCACCCCAGGGAAGAGACTTGTCTATTTATCCTATCCATGCCTCGCCTGATTTTATAAACCTCTACAAGGTCACCCCTCAGCCTCTGACACTCCAGGGAAAACAGCCCCAGCCTGTTCAGCCTCTCCCTGTAGCTCAGATCCTCCAACCCTGGCAACATCCTTGTAAATCTTTTCTGAACCCTTTCAAGTTTCACAACATCTTTCCGATAGGAAGGAGACCAGAATTGCACACAATATTCCAACAGTGGCCTAACCAATGTCCTGTACAGCTGCAACATGACCTCCCAACTCCTGTACTCAATACCCTGACCAATAAAGGAAAGCATACCAAACCTCACCTTCACTATCCTATCTACCTGTGACTCCACTTTCAAGGAGCTATGAACCTGCACTCCAAGGTATCCTTGCTAAGTAGCACTCCATAGCACCTTACCATTAAGTGTATAAGTCTTGCCAATAAGGTTTGCTTTCCCAAAATGCAGCACCTCACATTATTATTTAAATTAAACTCCATCTGCCAGTTAGCCCATTTGGCCCATCTGATCAAGATCCCATTGAATCTGAGGTAACCACCTTCACTATCCACTACATCTCCATTTTGGTGTCATCTACAAACTTACTAACTATTCCTCTTATGCTCACATCCAAATTATTTATATAAATGATGAAAAGTAGTGGACCCAGCACCGATCCTCATGGCACTCCACTGGTCACAGGCCTCCAGTCTGAAAAACATCCCTCCACCACCACCCTCTGTCTTGTACCGTTGAGCCAGTTCTGTATCCAAATGGTGAATTCTCCCTGTATTCCATGCGATCTAACCTTGCTAATCAGTCTCCTATGGGGAACCTTGTTGAATGCCTTACTGAAGCCCATGCAGATCACATCTACCGCTCTGCCCTCATCAATCCTCTTTGTTACTTCAAAAAAATCAATCAAGTTTGTGGAGCATGACTTTGCCACGCACAAAGCCATGTTGTCTATCCCTAATCAGTCCTTGCCTTTCTAAATATACGTACATCCTGTTCCTCTGGATTCCCTCCAACAACTTGCCCACCACTGACGTCGGGCTCACTGGTTTATAGTTCCCTGGCTTGTCTTTACCATCCTTCTTAAACCGTGGCACCATGTTCACCAACTTCCAGTCTTCCGGCACCTCACCTGTGACTATTGATATAAGTATCTCAGCGAGAAGCCCAGCAGTCACTTCCCTAGCTTCCCACAGAGTTCTAGGGTACACCTGATTAGGTCCTGGGAATTTATCCACTCTTGTGTGTTTCAAGACATCCAGCACTTTCTCCTCTAATATGGACACTTTTCAAGATGTCGCCATCTATTTCTCTGCATTTTATATCTTTCATGTCATTTTCCACAGTAAACACTGATGCAAAGTACTTGTTCTCTTATGTAGTCGAGCAGCAGACACAAGCTCTGGAAAAGAGCTGCTTTGTTGGACTGGTGTTCACAAAGTTTCTTTTAATTCTACTCTTTCCATTGCCTTCCTGTTTCCACAGGCAGTGACCAGTGTTGGAGAACAGTTCCATAACTACCATATGACTGGTTCTAGGAATGAAGACCTTCAGTAATTGAGTCTTAATGTTTGAGCAGCACAAAAGTGGCCCTCCAGCCCATGTCCATGCTAGTTGTTAATCATCAATCTACTCTAATCCCATTTTTCAGCACTTGGCCCTTATGAGGATAGATTGGAGAAAATGAGATGGTCTTGGGGAAAAGATTGAGGTTATTTTGAGAGGTATTCAAAATGATAATTGGTCTGTTGCCATTGGGAACGTTGAGAACCAGAGCATGCACATTTAAGGAAATTGGTGAAGGATGCAATGGTAACATGAGCAACTATTTTTCCACAATGCATAAGTGATGTCTGGAACTTCCCTGAATGTGTGATCAAGGTGGTTCAAAAATCAATATTTTTAAAAATTACCTTGAAGGAGAAGAATGTGTAGGGCTAATGGGAAAAGGACGAGGTGAATTGTTCCCGCTGGCAGCTCAGCTCCTGTATTCTAATCATTCTGAGAAATCTTTGAAGCACGAGTGCATTTGGATGTTGCATGAGTTTATGTATTCACAGTTGCTGTACTATTGCCCCATTCGCAATATAATTTCTATCATGTCAAAATTATTCCCTGTAGATATCCTTTAATTTAGATGGATTTTAATTTTTCTCTGTTTGCCCTCCGAGGCTGTGTTCACAATTGGTCTTGAATGTCACTGGAACAGTAACATGCAATTGATTTAGATGCCACCTGAGTTAATGATACAAATCTATTTGTGGCACTAAACCCAATAGCCAAGAAAATGACAACTGCATTGCTATCATGAAATGCCCTCATGTCCTTACCCTGCTTGAGAGCACTTCACAACTGATTGAACAGAAACCAATTTACCCACAGTACAGTCCCACAAATAACACTTAAATGACTTATTTTGATATTAAAAACAAAAATACTGAGATCTTCTAGCGTCTGCAGAGAGAAAAAAGCAATTCTTAACATTTAAAACTTGTGAAAGGTTGGTAGAACTTGCTGTTTTTATTTCTGATTTCCAACGCAAACAATCTTGACCTTTTGATGAATTTTTGGTATTTGTTTGAGGGATCAGTGTTGTCCGAGACACTGGGAGGAGACAATACCATATGTTTACATGCAAGGGGGGCTATGGTTTAAACTGAAGGTTCAGTGCAGAAGTTCGTTAGTACCATACACCATGACCCTAGGTTATGTGGTTAAGACCCAAAAACCTTTAGAAATATGGACTATACCTGTCAAGAATAAAGATTGTTTGATTATTGTAAACTTGGAAAAAGTCTGGCACATTGATCTTGTATTTAACTTCATCAGCCTTGTGCCCAGTTATATCCTGGATTCACCCAAGTCACATGATTCTCCCAGTATGTCCCAAGATTTCACACATGGTTGCCGTTTCACTATTTGTAATGAGCCAGAACTTCCTCTTGTTACCCACAGATAAATTAATGTAACCCATCCTGCTTTCTTGAAGGGACACCACCCCTCCATAAATTCCATTAGGTTTTTGTCTGTGACTGAGCTTGTGTGTAGTTACTAATTTTCTACTTGTCTTTAAGCTGATGCTCAAACCTGTAACCAGTCCCTGTCCAAAAATACTCATTTTTGTGCTTTGCCTTATGTTGGCCTTTTTCTGTTCTTTTAACTGCTCGAACAAGACTCCCTTCAGACAAACATACCTTTAAATTAACTTGAACTTGCAACCTGTAGCCAAACTCTAATCCTAACCATTATACTGGACTATATTGTACCAGCTTGGTAAATTCAGAGTCCTTATTTACAAAGCTTAATGGCCTCATCTTAGCATTTCTAAAGTGTTCTTTTAAAGCGTGCAATTTCATTCTCTGATATATTTAAACTTCCCTGAAGTGATAGTATCACTGCCCCTCGTTATCTGAAACCTTTAACATTGAAATTTTCTTATTTGATCTGTCTGACCCATTCAGAAACCTCATCAAAATGTGTTTATCTTTCTTTTTTATGTAGAATAAATGGAGGCTAAGTCCTGGATGATAGATGAAAAAGCTGTCCAAATTTCTTTTCAGCTTTCGCCTGTCGATACACTCTTTAGGGTAGCGGAGCTAAATGGATCAAGCACTGATGCATTAACTACTATTTAACATCCATGATAAATACAACTAATATCATTAGGCTAGGTTTTAAGGATTCCATAAATAATTTGGTTAAATTCATTCAAGGTCAAAGAGTCACAACATTGGTGTGTTGTAGTATATAGGAGGAACATGTCGTTTGACCAAATCCTATTTAACTTTCACTTTAAGTACCTATTCTGTTCCTTTTGCTTTCATCCATCAATGTAATCATTATTGTATTATCTACTTCAACTACTAAACCTGTATTAACATCCACACCTTGCAGTTCTGCAAACAGATTTCTCTTGCTTTTGAATGTATGGCCTTTTGTATTGAACTACTGGAAATAATCTTACATGCCTTGTTCTACCTTTTTATAACACCTGTCATTATCACTTGATCTGCATTGCTGTGATGAAAAATCCAGAAATTTTCTCTTTTGCTTTTGTTTCCTTTTTTCATAGTACGAACTGAAAAATCAACATCTTTTCTGTAGTGCTGTTCCTGCATGCTTAGTTCAATCTTAAGTATACTAAATTAAATTGTTCAAGTTTTATGTAGACTCATTATCTACAACTTTTACGTTGTCTTTTATGGTTAAAACCTTAACCATATCAATCCAGAGAACTGTCTTTAATGTCCACGGCTTTAATAGCTCTAAACAAAAGCAACGATATTCAGACACTGGAAATCTGACACAAAAATTACTGGAGAAACTCAGCAGGTCTGGCAGCATTTGTGGAGAGAAGGCTGAGTCACCGTTTCTGGTTTTGTTTTGTGTATCTTGCTGGTAAATTTCAAATCGGTCTGTTGTTCACAGCACAACACTTTTTTTTTGCTGGTTAGCAGTTCTGCTTTTCATTGAGATGCTTGAGCTTTTTTTCCAAGGAAGCAGCCTCAGCAGTTGTCATCCATGATCATTATTACAACGGAAAAAGACCCTTCGCTCCAACTTGTCCGTGCCAGCCAAGTTTCCCAAACTAAAGTAATCCCATTTGCCTATGTTTGGACCATATTCCCCTAAGTCTTTCCTATTTATGTACCTGTCCAAATGTATTTTAAATGTTGTAACTGTATCTGCATCTGCCACTTACTTTTTTAGTTCATTTCCACATACAAACCACACTTTGTGTGGAAAAGGTTCTCTCTCTGGTCCCTTTTTACATCTACCTGCTGGTTTTGCGCACCCCCCCCCCCCCCCCCCAGTCAAAACCTAGAGAAAAGACCTTTGCCATTCACCTTACCCATCACCATATTTATGCCTCTCCTCATTTTATACACCATCTGTAAGGTCACTCCTCAACCTCCTACCTTCCAGGGACAAAAGTTCCAGCCTCTCCTTACAATTCAAGCCCTCTAGTTCCTGGTAAATCTTTTTTGCATTCTCTCTAATTTATGAATATCCTTCTTATACCAGGATACCAGCATTGTACACAGTACTCAAATTGACCTCACCAGTGTCATATACAACCACAACACAACATGCCAACTCCTGCACTCAATGGCCTGAACAATGAAGGCAAGCATGTCAAATGTTGCCTTTATCACTGTCTACTTGTGACACAACTTTTAATAATTTATGTACCTGAACCCCTAGCTGTCTCTGTTCTACAACATACCCCAGGGCCTACCATTAACTGTGTTCATCTTAGCAAAATGCAGCACCTCGTACTCATTTAAATTAAACTCCCTTCTGCTGCTCCTCGGTCCAGTGGCCCAATTGATCAAGATTCTTTTGTAACCTTAGATAACCTTCTTTACTGCCCACTATGCCACCAGTTGTGGTCATAGTCTAGCTTTGTTCTCTTTTGTACTGTGTCTTTGTTCTCTAACTTAGACATAAATAGTTTGAGATGATCTTTGAATTTTTATCTATAAATTTTCCTAACTAAACTTTAGCATTTTTAAAAACTTACTTCTAAGATCAAATACAATTTCTTTCAACTTTCTCTTCCTGAGAATTGTTTTTAATCTTCTGATGTAGGTGAATAAAGTGTTGCCTTTTACCTTAGTATCAGAAAGGAAACAACACTTAGACATAGTGACTGTTGGTGACTACCACGATTGTCAATTTGATCAAACTTTTCCATCGTATTCCGCTGCAAAGGTCCTAGCTATTTTCCCATTGGCTTTAGCATGTATCAGTTACAACACTTAAATAATCAGCCTTCTGCTCTGCGTTTTTACTTGAGACTCAACTTTTACTTTCACCAGAATCTTAGTTAGAAATTGGTGAAATTGAGATGTGAATTCATTGTCTGTAATATGATTTCCCAACATGTAAGTATCTCGCTCCTATTTTTCTAGGGATGTTATTACAAGTACTCAAGTTGCTTCTGCGCCATCTACATTTACTCAGTGTACAGACTCCTCACCCTATAATACACCTTTGACTTTTCACTTCACTGAAATTGTGTGCATGTAGTGTAGGATGTGATTTCTTTCTTGAAGGGGGCAAGGAAATCCATTTTAAACATACCTATTTGTTAAATGTTTTGCCGTCCTTCCCTAATTACATACTCAGTTAGCTATTCCATTTAGTGCTATTATATAGCAGAGTAAGCATAATTTTATGAAGGATACACCCTGTTTGACTGCTAGAATACTTTGAAGATGTAACAAGCAAAATGGATAAAAGGGGGCCCTATGGATCATAGAGATGTACAGCACGAAAGCAGACCCTTCAGTCCAACTCATCCATGCCGACCATCCATCTCAACCTAATCTGATCCCGTTTGCCAGTACCCGGCCCATATCTCCCAAGCTCTTCCTATTCATATACCCACCCAGATGCCTTTTAAATGCTGTGATTGTACCAGCCTCTACCACTTCCTCTGGCAGTTCATTCCATACACGATGTAGCATATCTGGACTTCTATAAGGCATTTGTTAAAGTGTCACAGAAACAAGTTAATATCCAAGGTTAGAAAGCCATGGAATTTGGGATAATATATTGCCTTGCATAAAGCATTGGCTAACCAACAGCCAGCAGAGCGCTAGGATAAATGGGTCTTTTTCTGCTTAGTAAGCTGTAGCTAGTGCAGTGCCACAGGGTTAAGTCCCTGTCCTTCAACTATTTACAATCTGAATTCATGACTTGGATGCAGGGATAGAGCGTATAAGATTTGCAGGTGATAGAGGTGGAAAGTCAGTTGTAATGAATCAATAAGACATTTACAAGTTGGTATGGCTAGGTTAGATGAATAGTCAAATCTTAAGGTGAAGTTTAATGTGGATAAGTGAGAAGGTTATGCATACTAGTTGGAAGAATAAAAGGCAATTTATTATCTAAATGGAGCGAGCTTCAAAATGCTTCACTATAAAAGGATCTGGCTGACCTGGTGCATGATTTTCAGAAAACCAGTACAGTTATTCTGCTATAATGTGCGTATCTTCTGTGTGAATTAGCTATCATGTAATTGAATAATTTAGACCATTATTTGTAGAATGCCAACTTTCTTTACCTGTAATGGCTATAATGTGATTCTGGTTCCATTGGATTAAATGGTGCTGTAATTACGCAATTTTTCTTCTAATGCAGGATTGCATGGGAATGGAACTGTTATATCAGTAGACTCTGTGCAGTGAAAGCTGGTAAAGAGGAGAGCATATGGAAATTTGGCATTTGTTATGGAAAGAATGGAGTATAAAAGTAGGGAAACATTGCAATTGCACAGGCATTTGAGGGACAGCAATTGGAGACTGAGTACAGTTTTGTGCCCCTTACGTGGAGGGTGCAATTCACAGAAGATTCAATCAATTAATTCCAGAGATGAAAGGCTCCTGTCATGATTGAGCAGTTCAGACCAATACTCTAGAGTTTAGGATGAGCGGAGATCTAATTGAGGTATATAAGACACTAAAGAGGATTAACAAAGTATACTTAGTGTCTGTTTTCCCCTTGTGGAACATCTAGAATGAGGCTATAGTTGTAGGTTAATGGGTGGCAAATTTATAACATGAATTACTACTTTCAAAGGGTTGTGAATCTGGAATTTGTCCTGCCCCCCAGTGTGGTAGATGTTGGGACACTGACTAAATTTGAAGAGAGATTTTTGTATTAAAGGGTTAAGGCATGCAGATAGGAAAGTTGCATTGAGTCTGAGATGAGATCAACCATGATTGTGGGACTGAATTGCCTGTTCCTGTTTCTATATGAAATACCTAAACGAAGGAACCGAAGAATTGAATCTTGATTCGATTTGGCTAGTTGAGCAGGCTAAATATTCAATCTGTGCAACTTGAGGGAAACGCGTCGAAGAAATCAAATTCTATAAAATGGGCCAGATCAAACCAGAAAACTTGCACGAATGTAGCTCTTTTCATGACCACCAGATGTCCTTTGTGCTCTATAGCCAATGAACCAGTTTTGATGTGTAGTCACTGTTTATAATAAATTGTGGCAGCCTATTTACTCACGACAAAACTTCCACTATCAGCAATGTGATGGCCACGTAATCTGTTTTTGTATGATGTGTTTTGAGGGAGAAATATTGAAGAGTCTTGAGACTAGCTTCCCTGCACTTTAACAAAAATGGTGCCATGGGATTTTTTTTTTATATCCAGTGCATTGTTTCATGTCTGTGATCTGAAAGATAGTAATTCCAGCAGTGTAGCACTGGAGCACTTTGACTTTAAAGAAAAAGTGTTACATCTGAGCTGACAACTCACATTCTTTATCTATGAACCCCGGAGACATTTCAACAGTATAGATAAGAATTCAGACAGGAGTTCAGATCAGTGATGGTTAAGATCAGATGCATGAATTCTTCATGTTTGAGCATACATACTCCCTATTAATTTAAGGGTCAAACTTTTCTGGTGGAGTGTGATGCTTCAGTATGATTAATTTTCAACTTTTACTTGAGTAGAAATGGCTTATGCTATCAAAACAGGAATATCAAGGATTCCATGCTTGGTCATTCTCTAGAAGTGCTGCAACCTGTTCTGTAGATTGGCAATCAGCAACATTCATACAGCATCTTTTCAATATAAAACAAGTCCAAAGTAAATTGGTTGGGAAGGGTGACAGAATTTTCACTTTCTTTAAAAGGTATAAGCCAGAGGAGTTGAAGTGAGGAGCCAAGGCAACGAAGGCCTCTGCCACTTTTTATGGTTAAAAAGAGGGAAAATGTAGAAACTGGAGCAAAACACTCCATCTCCATCTGTTTGGAAATCAGATATTTTCTAATCAATCTGGTCAAATGTCATGATGCACCTCTGTTGCAGGTAGGACATATATCTGGTTTAGAAGTAGGGTCACTGCCACTGCACCACAAGAGTCTTCTCTCAATTTCTTATGCTCTACATTCTACATTCCATCAATTTGTGGACATTCAAAACTTTGCCCATATTTCAAATATAAAGTCTTATTCAACCGACTCTATCTTGCTGACCTGCCTTGGCTCCCAATTAAGCCATGCATTGAATTTTAATCTCGTTTTCAAAGCTCCTCTTCAGTCCTTTTAAATAGTGTACTCCCTTAAATCTGCCTTTGGCATTCCAATTTTCTTTGCGATTAGCACCATGCCTTCAGCTGCCAGGGCCTGAAGCTTTCAAATTCACTCCCTAAAGCTCTCTGGTTCTGCTCCAGTTTATTGTAAGTTTTCCTTTTAAGACCGTTCTTTGACCAGGCCTTTGCGTATTTGCCCTGGTATTGCCTTATGTGGCTTGCTCCTACATTGGCTAATACTACTGCGAAATGAGTTGGGACATTGTAGAAGTCACTTATGCATACAGGTTGCCATGGCTTGCAGTAGATGTGATAATATCTCATGACAGTGGTTATAGGGAACTGAGATGGAGCCAGTGGTCCAAGCAGATTATCAAATGTCGTTGGGATGCTCAGACAAGAATTGATAAGGCACCATGGTCATTGCAGAGGATACAGTTCTTGACTGCAGGTAGATCAGTTTCATTACTTTGAAATCTGCACTGTTTCAAGCACGTCCAGGCAGTTTATCCTATTAAGTTCTTTGCTTCACCTCACCTGAATTCAAACTAGTGCTAGTTGTATCTCTGACACTCTTAAATAATTATTCTTTTGCAGACAAGTGTCACTGTGTAAAACACACCTGAGTAGCAGTTCAATCTTTCCCTTGGGTTATCCTATGTTGCACAGTTTTTATTGAGAGCATGCATGTTCTATTTTCAATATTAGCTCTTTTTGACTGGAAGGGAATTAGAGTAATTTTGAAGAGACCAAATCCTAAGAGCTCAAGGAGAACTGCTGTATAGGTCCTATATTCTATACAATGAAACCTGTAGTTTGATTACTTTGGGGTTTATTCTAGTAGTAATTGAAAGGTCTTCAGTTTGAAGAGTGAACACAGTCCTCTGAGGTAAGTAAAATCCAACTAAAATGTTGTCTTCTCATATCTCCTTAAGAGCTCAACTTTAAATTTTTTGAAATTGCCTTTTATAAAGAGTGGGACATTGGTGACTTCAAGGTTATCTCACTGAGGATGACTGAGCCATTGAAGATATCATTTTGTAAACTGTGGGATCAAGACAAATGTAGAATAGAGAGTTTGGAGTTAGTCTTTCCCCAAGGAATAAATTGATTACTTTTCCATCCTATAGATTACAGCACAGGAAAAAGGCATTTGGGCTGACTATTTGATTATCCTGAGAACAATTTGTGTGGTCTGACTAACCCTTCTCATAACAACATTGCAACTTTTTTTTAAACCATCTGGGTCTTCTATGATTCTTTGAAAGCCAAAGTTGAATTCTGTCAGTATTACACTCTGAATGCGTTCACAATCTTTGCCACTTGCTGCAGAATGTTATTCCTCATATCATTGTTATTGGCTTCTCTGCCAGGGGAACAGTTTCTTCCTGATTACTCTGTCCAGGTACCTCTGTTAAATCTCCTCTTAACCTTCCATAAGGGGTACAGCCCTGCCGCCTTCAATCTGAAGTCCTTGATCCCTGGAATCCTACTCTAATCTCTTTGCACCCTTTAAGTGTGGAGCCCAGCATTTTGTCAAAACACCATGGATGCTAGAAATCTGAAACAGCACAATGTTGAAGAAACTCGGCAGTCTGGCAGCATCTGTGGAGAGTTAAGATTTCAAATCCAGTATGACTCTTCAGCACTCAACGCTCCAGTTGAAATGGGGCCAGAAATCCCAACCCAATCTAGATTAGATTACTTCTAATCTAATTTATGGGGCCAATTTATCAAAAAATTATAGATTCATAGTCGTAGGGATATACAGCATGGTCCAACTTGTCAATGCTGACCAGAAATCCCAATCCAATCTAGTCCCACTTGCCAGCACCCGGCCCATATCCCTCAACCCTTCCTATTTATATATCCATCCAAATGCCTTTTAGATGTTGCAATTGTACTAGCCTCCTCCACTTTCTCTGGCAGCTCATTCCATACACGCACTACCCTCTGAAAAAGTTGTCCCATAGGTCTCTTTTATATCTTTCCCCTCTGACTCTAAACCTATGCCCTCTAGTTCTGGACTCCTCCACCTCGGGGAAAAGACCATGTTTATTTAATCTATCCATGCCCTTCATGATTTTATAACCTTCCCTCAGCCTCTGATGCTCCAGGGAAAACAGCCCTTAAACCTACTCAACTGCTCCCTATAGCTCAAATCCAACTCTGACAATATCCTTGTAAATTCTTTCTGAACCCTTTCAAGTTCCACAACATCTTTCCAATAGGGAGGAGACCAGAATTGCATGCCATATTCCAACAGTGGCCTAACCAATGTCCTGTACAGCTGCAACATGACCTCCCAACTCGTACTCAATACTCTGACCAATAAAGGAAAGCATACCAACACCACCTTCACTATCCTATTTACCTGCAACTCCACTTTCAAGGAGCTATGAACCTGCACTCCAAGGTCTCTTTGTTCAGCAACACTCCCAAGGACCTTACCATTATGTGTAGAAGTCCTGCTAAGCTTTGCTTTCCCAAAATGCAGCACCTCACATTTATCTAAATTAAATGCCATCTGCCACTTCTCGGCCCACTGGCCCATCTGGTCAAGATCCCGTTGTAATCTGAGATAACCATCGCTGTCCACTAAACCTCCAATTTTGGTGTCAACTGCAAACTTACTTCACTGTGCCTCCATCCTTGTGGCACTCCACTGTGAATGTTCCTTGTTTATAATCTGCCTCAGTTTATAAAGCCCAACATCCCTATGCTGTTTTAATGACTTTATTAGCCTGTCCTGCCACCTTTTGTGTACCTATGCCCCTAGGTTTTGCTGTTCTTTCATCCCCTTTAGCATTGCACCCTTTGGTTATGTTGCTTCTCCTTCCTCATTTCAAAATGTGTCATGTCAAATATCTGAATTTAAATTTCACTTGCCATGAGTGTTTCCCTGGAGTGCTGGAGGCTGAGGGGTGACCTTGTAGAGGTTTATAAAATTAATGAGGGGCTTGGATAGGTTATGTAGACAGGATCTTTGCCCTGGGCTGAGGGAGTCCAGAATGAGAGGGTGACAGGGGAAAGATTTTAAAAGGGACAAAAGGCAATATTTTTTCACGGAGATGGTGGTGCATGTATGGCATGAGCTGCCAGAGGAAGTGGTGGAGGCTGGGACAACTTCAATGTTTAGAGGGCATCTGGATGAGTATATAAATAGGAAAGGTTTAGAGGGATATGGGCTAAGAGCCATCAAATGAGGCTAGATTAATTTAGATATCTGATCGGCATGGATGAGTTGGGT
Organism: Chiloscyllium plagiosum; assembly: GCF_037043375.1. Lineage (NCBI taxonomy): Eukaryota > Metazoa > Chordata > Chondrichthyes > Orectolobiformes > Hemiscylliidae > Chiloscyllium > Chiloscyllium plagiosum. Next base: position 24,317,805 of record NW_028270175.1, on the reverse strand, counting down.
CTGTTTCTGTGCTGTACATCTCTATGACTCTGCCATTTTCGCATTCTGTCAAAGTCTATCAATACTCTTCATGTTTTGTCAGTTGCAAATCTTGAAATTGTGGCTTGCAGATCCAGGTTAGATGATTCATATATCAAGGAAAAGTGCTCCCTTGTACAAATTCCTAGGAAACTCAACTTTTTATACCACCTTTATTGCTACTGTCTGTGGGAAGGTCAGCTATCCTTTTTAAAAATCCTTAAACTTAACCCTACCATTGCATTCTATTTAATATAATCTGAAATTTGTTGCAGTAGTGGCCTTGATGTTGCCCTTGTAAATATCAACTTGTTGCAATACGCTTGGCTGAATATCAGTAGTTTGATTCCATGTTTGATGCCAAGTTACCATGCATGCAGGTGTTAGATGGACAGTAGAGTTGTCACTGCATAATGGGCTTTTAATGCAGTGAGGGACCTTGTCTAGTCTGTCCAGTAAATCAGCATTAAGCCGCAGTTTTGTTTTCTTGCCTTGTTGGGAATGTTATATGGTGCAGCCTTGTGTCTGACTCAATCTGGAAAAAAAGCAAGATAGCACCCAGTAAAATTTCACATATTTGGTCTGTGAATCGTTTAAAAGATAAATGTAAGTAATCGTCCTTCTGTTCCCTTGAGGGTATAATGCTTAAGCAAGAAAAGGAGGTGAAAAAGCAGAGTAATCCAACAGTGTAAAAACTAAGTGACAGATTTAATTAAATGAGCCAAGGTGATTTAACTTTGCTTTCTTGCTGCTCTCACTCTCTGCTCTGGAGTATAACATGACAAGCCCTGTTCTGTCTAAATTTTGGGGTGGTGTGGACAGCCTGGGTGATGTAGTTATAGCCAGTTTTTGCAGAAGATTAGAATGAGGACTGAGAAAGAGATGCAGTTTTGAATGTACAATACATTTAACAATTCCATATCTTCAGTGCAACAGAATCTGTCCATTGACTGCATTATATTTGGAGGCTCTTGTTGCATACTCAACAAATACTTGGTTCATTTTCCTGAAGTGAAGAAGAAAATTTTAGCTTCTATCGCGTAAGTAACCAATGTAATTATTGAGACAATCCTGGCTACTTAGCATTTAGTGTAGCTGAGCAGCAGTTTGTATTATTTGTTAAAAAATATACTTCAGTCAGGACTTGAGTAACCTTCTCCCACGCCAATCTCCCACAAACAAGAGGACTAGATTGTTAAATTGAAGCTTACTAGCTGACATTTGACATGCTTCTGGTGAAGATCAGACTAATCAATTGTTAAAACGGCTTTTTACAGAGTGGTGGTAGGAATTGCAGAATTGACTATCCATTACTATGATCATTTTAAACAGCAGCTCAAATAATTGTGAAAAAGGTCAATTGAGAGTCCTGTAAATAGTTGTAATTCTACAACACTTGGGCATTTGGATTCAAGTGCAACCATGAATCTAGCAATATCTGCAGCAAAATGTAAAATCTTAGTTACCCTAATGGTTAAGGGAAGAGTTTTGAGTATGACACAAGACAAATCCTTATGTTTAGAATGGGATTTCACATCATCAAAATGGAGTCATTTCAATGCAGCAGTTTCTTGGTATGACACTTGAATGTCGACCCAGATTATCCAATGAAGTCTTGTGGTGGGTTTTGAAGCTACAAGACTGTGCCAGTATAGTGCTTCCAAGGGAGCTAAGCTGAATTACCCCATGGAAGCAAAGTTGAATTAATGTTTGCCACTACCTGGTGACTTTTCATAGGGAATGGGTTATCCACCTGGGTAGCTGTTGCATATAGACCTGAATGCCTTTGCCAGGTAAAGGCGTCAAACTTGGAAACTTAATTCTACGTCTGCTGTGCATCTCTAGTATGTAAAATTTCACCAAGTACTCCAATTCAGTGTAAGTTCCATAAGCTTTTTAAAAAATTCACCCGAGTTGGACATCATGTAGTGTGTTCAGAGCTAAAACAAAGTTTCATGTCCAATTCTCCTGTGAATTTCTGGCTTTGGCTCTGGGCACAATTGAGTGGTTGCATGGCATGAACCCCATCCCCAACCCAAAGTAGGTCAGGACGCAGGCGTTTTGGCTAGGCAGTATATATAGATTCATGAGCGGTTTGCCTCTTGGCTATGCAGAGATCATGTAAGAATCAAGAATAAGAAAGTTAAATGGAGGTTCAGTTATGATGAGCATTGAACTGTGTTGAATATGTATGTAGTTGACTTTTTAAATGCAATAAAAACAAATCTGACTTTGAAAAGGATTTGGTCTCTTGAATGTCTGAAACAACACACAGATATTCAGGTATTTTCTGCTGACAGATTTCCAAATGTAGGTGCTAAATATGGCAGTTTACCACTGGTATTTTCGTGAACTGTCAGTTTCTGGAAGTATTTTTAAGAGATGAAGTTCTAGGTTTTGCAAGCCTTGTAATTTTAACAAGTCTGGTAGGTGCTAAGACCAAATTGTTCACTTAAAGGTACCATTCACAAGTGAGTAAAACTAACCATTTTCAGGTATGCTTCAGGCAGTGTCTGCATACTTGTCAGTATTTAAGCTGCACTCTTAGCTTTTCATTATTGTTTGCCAAAGGTAATTGAAATGGAGCAGATCTAAACAGGGCGGATGAGATAGACTACTCTGTATCTGAACACAAGCATTAAAAAGTTATAAATTGAAATTTGTATAGCTTAATTTAGACAGCAGAGATGTTTTTGGATTTAAAATGAGCTGATTGAAAATTTATTTTTGAAACCAAGCTAAATCACTAGGTGTTAACCAAGTTATTCCTTTTGGTTACGAAGCAACATCATGAATGCATATGCTAGCCTTTAACCATGTGCTAGTTATATTTTAATCTGACTAAATTGTTAGTATGGCAGGGGTATACTCAAATCAATAGTGTTTCACATTTTATCCTTTTAAAGCTTGACATTCTTTAAAGTATTAGTGGTCAATGCAGCAGCAGTTTCTTGACCTTCTGAGTACTTGTAATTATGATAAACTGCTAAATTTAGTCCAACTCTTTAAGTACAGTTCTGAGTGCAGCTATCACAAAGTCCAACTGCTCTTCCTGAACTAACTGAATATTTCACTCTTCACACTACCTTCTGTAGCAGCCTTAATCCCAGCAATTTATTGGCAATATGTCCATATTTAATGGAAAACATTTTAAGCATGTTATGACAAACACTGAATACTAATTGTTTGACTTTTATAATGACTAAAATAGAGAAGTGCACAAATGAAAATTAAAGGAGCTTGGTTATTTGGATTTCTGTTTTTTGCTTTAGTCCTGGTTGTGTTGATTTGCATCTGTTGTTTTTTGTTCCTTCCAGTAAGAATTCTGGTTCTGGTAATAATCTTTAAGATATCATCACATTTGCAAGGTGGTCAACAGTTGGAATGCAGTATACTGATCCAGTATGGGAGCAGGCAAATATCTGTATATACTCACTTAAAAGTAAAATTGTTTAGACTTTAAGGTTAAATTTATGGGGTCGACTATTACATGGATACTATTGAGGCTGAAATTCATGCTACATTTCAAAATACTGTCATAAGGCCAATTGATCTTTAAACAAAGAGGAAAAACAGCCAATTATAGTAATTATGTGGCATGTGTTTGTAGTAAGTATTGATGCATCCCTTCAGAGAATCATTGTCTTCAGGAAATAATCGAGCAGTGGATAACCTTTTTGATATAAAGAAAGTTATAGACTTTCTATTTTAATCATACTTTATTCAAAAGTTACAATCTTTTTCCTGATGGTATCAGTTATACCTCTTCACCATGGAGCGCCAATCCTTCTGCGCTACCATTACTCCGTGACATTAGACAGAGCTGTTCGCTTCCTTGAGCAAACACCTGACTACTTTATCTCCTGTTCCATCTGGCCTTATTCTGCCATTGAAGAACTTCTTCCACATTTCTCACTTCCTTCAGTTAACACGTGGATTTTCACTATGCCTGCTTTTTTTTTTAGTAGAACATTTGTTCCCTGCCTACTCTAGACCCCCATCCACATCTTTGTTTACCGCTATATTCATGACTGTGTGCTGTTTCTTGTTCTCACCTTGAACTGAAAAATTTGATTAACTTTTGTTTCTGATTTTTCACATAACTCTCGCCTTTACATCCATCTCCAGGTCTCCCCTTACTTGACTTCTCTGTTTATGGGGAAAGAATGTTAACCCAATATAAGCTCATTGATTCCTATAGCGACCTTGACTATACTTTCTCTCAAACTGTACAACTGTTTCTGACATGTCTTCCTTTTTCCTCCCTGGGCCTATTTTTCACACCGCTCTGTCACACCCTCCTCTACAGAATTGCAATTAGGCCTGGCCCACCAGTTTCCATATTAAATTGGTCAACTTCTGTCACCTGCAGCATGACCCAACTTGGCATTCCTTCCACAATATACTGGTCCATTCCTCCATCAGCTCCTTGTTTTCATGGAAGCATAGGTGATGCAGCACCCAGTCTTTTGCTTTTCCCCTCACTATCTTGTGGCCCAATACTCTTTCCAGGCAAAATAATGTGCTACTTTTAATCCATGTACCATTTACACTGTTTTGTGAAATACCTCCATACACGCGCACACTTGCATATGTCCAGTCCCCTGAAACTGTACGTTTTCCACTTGGCTCCCAATCGAGTTTTTCAGTCCTGAACATACTGCAGTGTCTATGAAGCTCAACATAAGCTTCATGAATACCACCACCTCTTTTTGACTCTGCACTTTATAACTTTCAAGGCTTAACTTTGTATTTGACAGTTTGTTTTTTGGTTTACTCTTATTTTACCTTTTTATGGCAGCTATACATAGAAACATAGAAATTAGTAGTGGACTATTTGGGCTTTTGAGCCTGCTCTGTCACTGAGCACTCCTGATCCTGTGTGTTAATGCTGTAGTCTTTTTTTTTTCCCAGACCCCTCAATGCCTTTTAAAATCTGAAATTTTATCTGTCTCCTTGAATATATTTTGTCCTTTGGCCTGCAGCCTTCTGTAGCGAAGAATTTCAATGAAGTACGATCTGCTAGTATCCAAAACTGCATGCCATTCCTCTGGTCTGGTCTCACCAAGGCCTTGTATAGCTGCAATAAGGCAACTCTATTTCTGAACGCAAGTCCTCTTGCAGAAAAAATTGTACAGAACAACTTGTTATCCAAACATCAATTATCCAAATTTTAGGTTATCTGAACAAGATACAAAGGTCCTGTTTTCAAAAAATTATTAAATTTAAATAAAAGCACAGCAAGAGCAGGCAGTCTGCGCTGGAGGTGGGAGCAAGAACGGGGTCGCCACGGGAACCCAATTCCTGCTATTGCTATTGCTATTGCCACGGGAACCCTGTTCCTGCTATTGTCGCCTCCACAGGAACCCTAATCAGTTATCCAAACAATGTTATCCGAACCAAATACTCCCTGCCTGTCTCACTCAGATAATCGAGGTTGTTCTGTATAGCATGTATCTTCTAATTGCTGCTGCACCTGCTGTCTTTTTTTCACTGATGTATAAGAACACATACCTTTGTATATCCACAGTTTCTAATTTAGCACCATTTAAATAATTCTTAGTGTTTTTCACATCAGTGTATAGCTTTGTATTGAGGCAAATTGTACTATGTCTGTTATGTTTGCTCATTCATTCAAGTTAATTAAATCCTATTTGGGATCCTGTCATTCTCACTACTTCTAGATATTGCACAAAAACAAAATAGTGTGGATGCTGAAATCAATAGGTAAATGTCCGAATGACTCACCAGGCAGCATGCATGGAGAGAGAACCATTGTAATGTTTCAGTTCAATAATCTTTCATCAAAATGGTGAAGGGCCATTGATTAGATTAAATCTTTGATTCTCCACTGTTGGCTGACCACCTGAATATTTTATTTCCTGTGTTTTACTTGTTTTAAATGTCCTACACCCTTAAGCCTTACACCATGAAACCTTTTGTCATTTAATCTATCTTGTGCTTCATCCTGTCACAGATCATCCCTTTTATTCTTGTTCAAACCTTTACCACTTTCACTTCAAAACCTATAATATTTTCCAGCTTTGCTAGTTTACAGGGATCTTAGATGTAGAGAAAGCATTCATGACCTGAATATTTCAGGCTCTTATTTCAAAATCGCAGTATCCATAGTATTTTACTTTTTCTGTGAATTCAATCTCATCATTTTAACTATTTAATTTGTTTTGGTTTTCATAGACTGTTTGTTTTCTGGATGACACCTGTGAAACTGCCCTCAATTGTGGTCTCTTCTATAATCCTATGGATGTTGCGTGCTCAAAACTTAATTTGAGAAGTGTGGAGAGAGGGATTTGCACATTGTGTACCTCTCCTCCAGCACTTCTAAATTGATTATATCTCCAGTCTTAATGAAATTTTCCAGAGGTTACTTGTAACTGACCACTGATTCAGTTATCATAGCCATGTTTGTAGTGACCACCTTTTATTTGCAGGGGGTCTTTCCTGTTGAGCAGTTCAGATACTGGGGACGCTGGCAAACTTTCAGTGCCATGCTGGTATTTTCCTGGCCTCATCCATTTAGGACATGGGTTTTTAGGGCAAGATCTGACTATATTAATTATTTTATTTAACAATTGTGGCTGGTGATTTTACACAGGGAAAGGGTTATTTTGCCCCTCTGAGCATAAACTAGTGTTGTACTTCCTTCCTAAACTCGTGGAAAGCTGAATAGCTAAATGTGTATATATACCATCTCTTCCGAAAGATGAATGATAAAGCAGAATTATAACATAGTCAATATAATCTTGTTTGATTTTCTGAACAGCTTTGTCTTATGACATTTAGTATTGCAGGCACCCCCTGTACACGTACTCTGTTCTCTGCAAGTCCTCAAATTAGGTATTTATGTGGGAGCTGATGCTTCATCACTAAATTGATCAAGCGGATGACTGAAAGGTATTATGTAAATTGCATCTCAACGTTTCATCAAATGTCAACTGCAAAGCACCTGAAGAAAATGAACTACCTCACTGAACAGAGGATGATATTCTGGCATCTGCTTGAAGACTACTTCCGTAGATCCAAGCAGTTCAACAGCCATTTCATTCCATGTAAGTGGTATTGAATCAAACGATATACTAACACAAATCACTGTCTTGGTTGGGTAGTTGACCATTACTCAGTTGAATTACTGAACAATTTGGCCTTGGGAATTGAGATTTCATCTGATCAGTTGCGTGGTTATCTGTAAGCTGCTTGAGCAACTTGCTGGTTGTCATATTAACTAGTGTAAAGGTCGTAGTGACCAAACATACTTGAGTTTTCTTTAGATTTTGTCCCATTTACTTCATATCAGCATCAAACACTTTCTGGAATGCAAGGCAAAGTACGCTTGGAAACGTAGTCATAGAATTCCTACAGTGCAGAAAGAGTCAATTTGGCCCATTAGTCTGCACCAACCCTGCAGAGTATTCCACCCAGACCCGACCCACCCCACCCCCATAATCCTGCATGGGGTTTTTGCCATGGCTACCCCATTTAACCTGTGCATCCTGAACACGATGGCACGCTTTTTAGCATAGCCAATCCACCTAATCTACACAACTTTAGACTGTGGGAAGAGACTGGAGCACCTGGAAGAAACCCCTGCAGACACAGGGAAAATGTGCAAATACCACACAGTCGCACAAGGTCCCTGGTGTTGTGAGCCTCCGTGCTACAGTACCAAATGGGAGTAGCTCTTTCAGTAACCCATTATTGTCTTTCAATTAGATCATCACTGATCTGAATCTTTCATTTATTTTCCAGTGGCTTAGTACCACTAGCTAATAAAGGTGAGTTTTAGCTCAGGACTCAGTTACCTCCGCTCACAAGTGACCAGTAGAACAATTGGTGAACATTTGCGAATTTCATTTTTAAGACATTGTTAATGCCCACGCTGCCCTAGGTTTCTTGTGCCATTTGCAAATAGGGATGCACTTGGTATATGGTTCCACAATAAAAACCACCTTTTGGCATTGAAACCAAGTTACACTGATCATACATGTAAGCAACAAGACTTTGAATAAATGTCAATTTTTTAAGTAAGGATATCCCTTAACCTGTGATTTGAAAGGCTCAACTGATCCAGCACCCAATCTTTTGGAGAGTTGTTCTAAATTTCCACTCCATGTCAGTGGTTTCTGATTTATTTTCAAAATGATCTAGCTCTGATTTTAAAGAGATGTGCTCTCATTCTGGATTGCTCCACTAGAAGAATCTTGCTCATCAAACGCCTTTTTAATTTTGAATGCTTTGATATGACAACCTTGCATCCTTCTAAACTGTATGAAACAAGTCAATTTATGCAATGCAGCTTCATAGCTTCTTGAATCCTGCTATTCTGATCAACCCACACTGTCTGCCAAGCCTAGTATTTTTCTGAAAGTTCATATTTCTAGGTGGGCACTCAAGACAAGAAACAATATTTTATTTGCCTTTGAAATTTTTTTCTTACCTGTCCTCTATCTTTTTAAGTGATTTTTTTTTTGGTTTGGTCGTTTTTGAAATTTGATTATCTAAATATATTTGCTCCAAGTTTCCTAGTCTTCCACTATTGAGGACAAATTCTAGCTCGTGACCCAAAGCGGTTGAACTTGGAATTGCGACCTTGTACTCCATCTGCCATTATGCCAACTTAAACTTTCCCCTTCTAACTTCACCCTCGATCCATGCGGTTTACTTCTAACTTAGCTACCCATTTGTAATGGAGCTGTCTTTCCCTTCATTCGAGCCAATGATATGTATGGTTAAAAAGCTGATGTCCCATATGTACAAATCTGTAGGGAATGCTGTTACTACATTTCAAAAATTAGAAAATGAAATGTTATTTTTAATCAACTTGTTAAGATATGCGTCTCTGTGACAGATTTTACTTGTACTCAAATCTCTTGGATCAAATCTAGGGGCACTGAGAAAACTGACCCCCTGCGCCTCAGGACCATTTGTTAACTCATGTCATACAATTACTTTATAATTGAGCGTATACTCATTTTGGCTAATCTGGACAAAATGATCAGATTCAAAAAGTGTGGTGCTGGAAAAGCGCAACCGGTCTGGCAGGAAACCTGATAAGTGCACGCTTGAAACATGAACTCTCCTGCTTCTCGGATGCTGCGCTTTCCAGCACCACACTTTTCTATTCTGATCTCCAGCATTTGCAGTCCTCACCTTCTCAAAATTGATCAGATGCCTTGATCAGATCTCTACAATGTCCATATAGATGACATTCACAGTCCCTTATCTGGCATTCTGGTGACCTCAAAGCATGTCGCTAATCAGAGGTGACTTGGCCATCTCTGATCTAAGTTGATTCTGATCAGCTGATACTTGTAGAAGTGCTGCACAGTTGCTCTGCTTGTACAATTCTGGAAATTTGTGACTGAAACTTTAACTTTCTAGCTGTTTTGTTTCCCTCTCAGCTTAAGTGCTCATGTGACATTTTGAAGTTTTCAAATCCAACAGCAGAATGCTTGTTGAAATTGAAACTTTGAATAGTTATTCCAAGCTATGAATCCTAGAGAATTGTTTATCCAAAGTCTCAATTACTTTCTCAGCATTTATATTTTAAAAACCAGTTTCATCTTTCAAACTGTGTCCCTGGCAAGGCCACCTTTGTTGTCAGTCTGTGTTTACTCATGAAATTAGTGCCTTGCTAAGCTGTTTGAGGGCAGTTAAAGTCAACCTCATTTTTATAGATTATCGCATATAGGTCAGAGCAAGGAGTTTGCGGATTATGTTTATAAATTCATGGTGCTTTGGCATTGCTAGCTAGGCCAATATTCATTGCCCATCCCTCATTAGTCTTAAAGGTGATGAGTTGCTGCCTTAAACTGTTGCTGTTATTAATATAGGTACCCTGCAGTGCTCTTAAGAAATTATTTTAACTTAGTGATTTTAACAGTGAAAGAACAGCGAATTAGTTCCAAGTCACTCTGGTAGACACTTAAAGGGGACCATGTAGCTGGTGGCCTTGCAAGTGGTTGAGATTGTGGGTTTGGAAAGTGTTACCCAGGGAGTCTGGGTGAATATAGAGTGCATAGATAAAGCAAACAGAGGTGTGTCCTCTTGTGGGAGCTGCATCAATCCAGACAGCTACAGAGTATTCCATTTTTGCTTCTAGATGATGGGCATGCATTGTAAGAACAAGAAAGGAGATAGTTGCCATGACATTTCAACCTCTGACAGGCTCTTATAACCACAATATTTACATAACTGGTTCTGTTTGGCTTTGGTGAGTTGCTTACTGCAGGATTCATAGCTTCTGACCTGCTTTTGTGGGCAGTGTTGGATGGCTAGTCCCCTTCAATTTTTGGCCAGTGGTAACTCCCAGACTGTTGTTAGTTGGGGTTTCAGCAGTTTCAGTGCCATTGAATGTCAGGGATAGTGGTTAAATTCTCTCTCGTTGGAGGTGGTTGTCAATGTGTGGCATGAATTTTGCTTGCTACTTGTCAGAAGGGTTACACCCAAAATGTTGACTTCTCTGCCTCCTGATGCTGCCTGGCTTGTTGTGTTCTTCCAGCCTCCTGCCTGAGTACTTGTCAGCCTGAGGCTAGATATCAACCAGGTCTTGTTGCCTTGGTTGTGGACTGCCTCAGTGCCTGAAGTTGCAAACATTGCTGTTCATTGTGTTAGTAACAATGGACATCCCCATATCTGACCCTATGATGGAGGGAAGGTCATTGATAAAGCAATTTGAAGGTCTTTGGGCCTAGAACACTACCCCAAGGACCTTTTGCTTTATCCTGAGACTGAGATGATTGACCTTCAACAACCACAACAATTTTCAATTTGTGCCAGCTATGACTACAGTTAATGTAGAGTTTCCCCAGATTTCCATTGATCTCGATTTTTGCTCGGCCTAGTTTATGATACTCCGTCAAATGCTGCCTTGATGTCAAGGACAGTCATTCTTGCCTCACCCTTGAAGTTCAGATCACTTGTCTGTTTGTAATGAAGTCAGGAACTGAATGGCACCGAGGGACTGAAGCTGTGTCAGTGAGCTGTTATTGCTGAGGTCATTAGTGAATCCAATGGTTTTTTGCCATAATTGCTGCTCCATTAATAACTAGCTTTCAGTTCCAGCTCTTAAAATTGAATTTGAATTCTGCCATCAATGGTGGTGGGACTTGAACTTGAACGCTATCCTGAACCTATGAATTACCAGACCAGTGCTGTAACCGCTATGCTACCATTTTGCCCAATTTTTACTTGTATTTGACTAGTTTTTCCTTTCTGATTTTCAGGTCCCCTTTACAGAAAGCTTTAAAGCGCTGAATACATAAAACCCAGCAGTTTTGTTATTGCAGAACTTGCTCAAACGACTTGTACATGTCAACATTAGGGTCTCTGCACTGCACATTGCCTATAACCAATCTGTCAATAAAAGATTTCCAAGTTTACTTCTGTAGTTAGTAACTTGACACAATAATAACCATTTAGGTCATTGGAAATAATGAATTTGGAACAAACCGATCAATTGTAATCTTTTTAAATGGTAGAGCAGATTTGAAGGACTGATTGGCCTACTTCTATTCCTAATTAGTCTGCTCATACTTGGTCAGGAGGATAAATGCCTCTAAAAATATACCAATTCAGATTTCTCCATCATAGCTTGTTGGTTTTTAAAAGCCTTTCAAAACAGAACTGTTAATTTTTTGCAGTAAGTAAACCTGGCTGCTCATTTTTTGTTTTTGGTCAAGGGGATCACATTCTGCGCTAGCTGGCTGTCACAGCAAGAGAGGTGGTTCTATTTTCCTGATTTGCAATTTCTTTTCCCAAACTACTTCACCTTCCAAAATGTCTCCACCTGATGAACCAGGAGTGAGTTATGATGGATGCAAGATAGAAACAAATGCATCACTTACTGTAGGTACCTTGCTGTAATAGTTTTTAAAAGACAGTTCATTTGAGGCTTAACATACTAAAATAACACCTTGAGGACAAGCTTGAGGTCATTTTGTGGTCCTTGCTTTTATTGAACTGTCTCAAATGTTCAATCTGGCAGATTGCCACATCCTTCTGTGCCTGTTGTATCCCCTTAAAATGATATGGATCTAATTGTGGTTAAATTTTATTAGGAGTTAAATTTCTTTTTTAATGCTTTACATACAGCATCTGTTCAGCAGATTGATATTAACAAAGACGGGATTGGATTCTCTTGGAATTGTAATCCAGTCTGTGACTCAGAATAGAAGCAAGAGTAGGTCATCCTGTCCCTTGCTATGTTCTACCATTTCAATTAGATCAATGACCTAGCCTTAACAGCTATTTGGGAAGTGTTCTGAATTTCTTCTGTTGTGTGATGTGCATCTGACATCACTCCTGAAAAGCCTTGCTTTTATTTTAAAGTTATACCACCTTGGTCTGAGCTGTGCCACCAGAAGAAATTATTTCCTTTGTACCTACATCAAAAAGCTGTCACTATTTTCAAACATCTCCCATCGCTTTAATTTAAAAGCCTAGTTTTTGCAATCAATCCTTGTAATTTAACCCTTTATAACTCTCTCTGAATATGCAGTACATTTTTTAAAAACTCATTCATTCCGGAAGGTAAAGCCCACAACACACAACTACCTGTTGCACCTATCACCATCCTTAGTTGACCTTAAGATGATGATGGTGAGCTGCTGCCTTGAACAGCTACTGTCTATTTGGTGTAGGCTGAGAATGCTGTTAGCTGATCAGTTTCAGGATTTTGACCCAGTAATGAGGAACAACAATATATTTCCCAGGCAGGATGGTGAGTGAGTTGGAGGAAACTTGCAGTTGTTCCCATGTTTCTGTCCTTACCCTTCTAGTTGGTAATGGTTGTGGGTTTGGAAAGTACTGGTGAACTTTGGCAGTGCATCAGTTAGATGGGGCGCACTGCTGCTACTCAGCATTGGAGGGAATGCATGACACCATGCTGCTTTGTCCCGAATGGTGTCAAGCTCCTTGTTATTTGGAGTTGCTCTCGTCCAGCCAAGTGGAAAGTATTCTGTCACACACCTGACTTGTTTTGTAGATGGTGGCAGGCTTTGGGAGTCAGGAGGTGAATCAATCACCGCAGGATTTCAGCTCTCGTAACCACAGTGTTTATATCGATTGTCCAGTTTCTGGGTGAACAGGATGTTGTTAGTCAATGGATTCAGCAATGGCACTGGCACCGTCATTGTCAGGGTGATGATTGGATTCTCTTGTTGGAGATCATCTTTGCCTAACACTTGTGTGGCACAAATACAATTTGCTGGTTGTCAACCCAAACCTAAATATTGTCCAGACCTTGCTGCTTTTGGATGCAAACTGCTTCACTGTTTCAAACTGAAGTTTTACTGGAGTTAAACATCCACTTGTTTTTCACACCAGCTCCCCTAAGATGAGACTAACATACCCTTTGCTGTTTAAGTCATTTTGAAGGTATTTCAAATTATTTCTGTATCTATTTCTCCAACTTGCCAATGTCCCCATTTCTGAAATACTCTAATTCATCTAATTACTCTAAGATACGAAGTAGCTGACCCCATACTTCCTCTCATTGAACTTGTTTGTCACAGCTTTGCCCTTTCACTTAATTTGCTAAATGTCAATACATCTCTTAATTGCACACTTAATCTGCCACCTAACTGGGTTGCATAATTGGCGATGTAATTTTGTTCCTTTTTTTTCTCCCTTAAATGGAACTACAAGATCTCTGAAGAATGCCACTGGTCCACATGCTCCAATACCAGTTTACTCTCCATGTTGCTTCAGGTTCCACCACCTTTAGTTTTTGTTGATGGCCAGTTGTGTGAACCTTACCACATGCGTCCTGGAAGTTTGTATAAATAGCATCCTTTTTGAAATTGGATTACCTGGGGAAAGCATACCTTTTGTGATTCTCCCAGAAGCTGCTGGAGTTATTTGGAGTATTGAACAATGATGGAGTCACACAGATGTAGCTCAGGACCTTTAGATAAGTTAATACTTACAAAAGTAACAGCTCAAAAGATGATCACAAAACCCATAAAGGTTATAAAGACTGTAGGATCTAATCCATTTACGCCTAAAGGGTTTCAATCTTTTTTTAATGAAGAACTGCCTTCCTTCTGTCCTCAAAGGAAAAGAACATGCAGTATGTGAGTTGTTTCAGTCATGTCACTGTAGAGCAGCTATTGAATGCATCAGTGATGCAAAACTTGAACACTTAAATACTCCAGTTGTCAACAATTCCAACATCAAGAGCTTGGAGGTATAAAATGATTCTGCACATGCCACAATAGTTCTTTACTCAAATTTAACAAATAAAGTGATCTGTTGAATCACAGTAGGCATTTGACACAAAATTTAATTCAATGACTTTGACAGGAATGCAACTCTAATTTCTCTAGGACATTTCTGTATTAAAGCTACCAACAGCAGACATTTCAACCAACTGAGCGTAGCACCATGCCAGGTACTTAATGGTGATCAGAAGAATATGTAATCTGGAGAAATCTTCCATGTAAAAACTGGACACTACCCACAAACTGAAGTGATTTGAGTAACATCAACCTTTATGACATGCAAAAAAACCCATTCTTTAAGAATTTGTGCCTGTCAATGTGAGTGAAAATTAACTTTTTTTGTGATCCAGCTGACCCAAACATTTTGATGTACTGCTTCCTCACTCAGAGTTGAACCATATGCTTAACTGCAACCAAAAAGTGTGTATCTTTCATTATTCACCCAGCTTATTAAGGTTGCTGGGGAGTTCTGAGGAACTGGTAGTTTTTGCATTTGCCTCATCTTGCAGGGGCTGAGCTGGCTTTGCTGCCCCTCATTTTGTACATGGTGCATTGCAAGTAACTGTGGAGGAACTTGTCCAATGAAGATCGGCAGGATTTCAGGGCCAATTCTGGAAGTGAAAACCCTGTTTGCTAATTTACTGGGTTGTTTGTTACATCTGTTTTTAGCCAAAGATTTAAGGCTATCTTCTGGCTATTTAAAAATTCATGTTGTCTAGGTAGCAACTGATACACTTTTCTAAAATCTGAAGAAATTACAATTGTTGAGGTACAGGTTCTATGTCCCTAATCCAGCAGCCTGGAGACCAGTCCTTTGGGATGTTGAATTTGTCAGACCAAAGGAGGTCAAGTGCACAAACACTTTTAAAAATAAGCCTTTACTTGAATCAATCACATCCAGTGGGTGAATGGTTTTCCAGTTGTTCACCGGAAATAGGATCTATTTTAACAAAAAGTAACACAAAGATAAACTCAGCCACTTGATGCTACTTCAGGTAAAAACTATACCCCTCGTATCTCTTACGTGGGTGTGTCATGTTGGCAACCACACCCCATTGCCTGTTCGGACATCAGTTTACAGTTAATACTACAATTCAGTGAACTACATTTTGAATCTTTGTTCTATCCAATTGAGTCTCTGCAAGTCTTATTTTACAAATGGTAACTACTGTGAACACCTCCATTATGACTTGCTGTTGCAAGACTTGATCACCAGAGACTGAGAAAGTGGCTCAGTTTATTTTCTCACATTGGATGCATGTTGCTGGCAAGTCTACCATTTATCATTTCCTTGTACTCTTTAGAAGCTGGTGAGCTGTCACCATGATCACTAAAGTCCACATTCAAAGTGATTTTAAGAAGGGGGTTTGACTTTGACTCTGACCTATCACCTTCATCCCACCCCCATCCACCCATTGTACTCTTTGCTACCTTCCCCCACCCCCCCCGACCTATCACCTTCATCCCCACCCCCACTCACCTATTGTACTCTATGCTACTTTCTCCCCACCCCCACCCTCCTCTCATTTATCTCTCCACCCTTTAGGCACTCTGCCTGTATTCCTAATGAAGGGCTTTTGCCTGAAACGTCGATTTTCCTGCTCCTCGGATGCTGCTTGAACTGTGCTTTTCCAGCACCACTCGAATCCAGAATCTGGTTTCCAGCATCTGCAGTCATTGTTTTTACTCTCATCAAAGGAACTGCCAATCCATTCCAAGTAAAGGGGTATGTGGCTTCAAGTGGAATTTGCAGGTGGTTAGTGTTCTCCTGAATCTGCTGCACCTTTTCTGGGTGGTAGAGATCAGTGGTTTTGACAGTGTTGTTGATGTAGCTTTAGTGAATTGTTGCAATGCATCTGTAGCGGGGCATACACTTGCTGTATGCCGGTGTTGCAGGGAGTCGGTGTATGAGGTGTTTGTGTTATTGGAGCTGTGCTTATTGAGGCAAGTAGAGAGTATTTCATTACACTCCTGGTTAACATCTTATGACAGTAGGCAGGCTAGGGGAGTCAGTAACTGAGTTACCCTCTGCAGACTTTCAACATCTGACTTGCTCTTGTAGCCACAGTGTTAACGTAACTAATCCAGTAAAGTTTTGGGTTGGTGGTCATTGCTAGGATATAGTTATAGATGGGAAAAGGGTGTTGGAAAGTACCTTGGTGATTGGACCATGATGATGCATGTCAGTTTTACTCTGATACTTGCCTAGTACAACATTAGGAATTCTACATATGGGAAAAGAATGTCCCTGAAGCTCCACCTGATCCATTTGAAGCTGTCATTATTCAAAGAACTTTGTATAAAACAAAGTGAGGAATTTATTACATCACAGAAGTAACCTTCATTTTAAGGTTTTGCCTTTATGCTTCATTTGAAGCCTGTTTGTGTTCTGATGCTTGATAGGAAACTTTCTGGTGAGAGTAGCTGATCTAACTTTTTTAAAACAACTTGTATTAGCAAAGACTTCAAGGATAAAATTACATCTTTCTAATATTATGTTGGTGTGGTACTTTGAGTGTTTCATCATTTGTTTTGCTACAATTAGTATTGCTGAACATTGCATTTATCCACTATTCTCCTGTTTTGTTGTAACACATTCTATCTATCTTTGGAACCTCCAGGTTCAAGCTGCACTGATAATTGTTAATATTGCTACATAAAACCTGAATAATTCTTCGAGGAGTTAGTGATTTAAATCTTTTGATCCATGCAACCCGATAACTGCCTTGTACTGGTAGTGCAGTACCCAGTGGTGCTGGTAATATAAAACCTGTGGTGCCACATGTGGAGACCCGTTCAGAGACAATAGCCCTGTTTAGTCTCAAAGTATCTATTCGCAACTGAAGCTTCTGATTCCATTTCTTCCGTATCTCCAAGACGACTTAATTCCACCCTCTTTATTACCAGTCTCCATTCGTGACTCGGGTCATCTGTTGAAACTATTATTATTATCAAGCTCTGCTGTTTTAAGGACAGTCACATATCTTCACAATCTTTAAATTTAAACCCATCCAAATCATCATCACCTGAATCTCCTCTCCCACCAAGTTCCATTCGAGATGATTCCTCATTGCTGTGCATAAGCTTATGTTCTTCAAAAACACTGATTTTAATATTCACATGTTCAGATCCCTCCACTGCCTTGCTGACCTATCTCTAACCTTCTACAATCCTCAAATCTGTTCCTCTGACTCTTGACTGAAATCTTTTCTATCCTCCAATCAAACTTATTAACTGTCTACAGCAATTTAGACCCTTATTCTCTGAAATTTGTTTCCTGTTCCACTCTGGCTCACCTTTTCTTACCTCATTTGTTCTTTTCAACCCTTCCTCCTTGAGCAAATAGTTGGCAAACTGTTCCAACACCTGTAGGTGCAGCATCAATCTTTGTGCGCAATGGAATATTTTTCTTGATTTAAAGGTGGTCTGTGAACGCAACAAATTTCTAAAATTTGTTCTATGGGTGTAATGATTGCTGGCTGACCAGTTGTGTCTATCTCTAATTTTCCTTGAAGGAAGGTGTTAGGAAATTGCTTTCTTAGCTGTAGTCCATCTGGTGCAAATACATCAACATTTCTACTAGAGAACCAATTTGGATGTTTGTTCTAGAACAGGGAGGGAATTATCTTTTTTAATTCAAATTCAGGATGTGGTGTGCCGCCTTGGGGAACCTGCAGGAAGTGACGTTTCCATGCACCTGTTACTCTTGCTCCTTTAGCTGGTGGAGGTCACCAGTTTTGAAAATAGTCATCGGAGCCCTGGTGAATTGCTGTAGTGCACTATGTAGATGGTCTATATTGCTGTCAGTGATTGGTATGGATTCACCCAGGCTAGCTGAAATTCAGGACGTGAATTACTCACCTCAAATTCCCAGCCTCTGACCTCCTCTTGTGTTTGTGACTGGTCCAATTCAGATTCTGCTCAGTGGTAACCCCCAGAGATGTTTTTAGTTGAAGTTTTAGTGGTGATGTTATTGAATGTCAATGTAGTTGGATTCTCATTCGAGAGAATTGCCAGGTTGTTACTCATCTTATCAACTGAGGGCTGCTTTGTTCAAACACAGCTGAAATGTGTTGCTGGAAAAGCGCAGCAGGTCAGGCAGCATCCAAGGAGCAGGAGAATTGACGTTTCGGGCATGAGCCCTCCTTCAGGAATTCTTCAGGCTCATGCCCGAAACATCGGTTCTCCTGCTCCTTGGATGCTGCCTGACCTGCACTTTTCCAGCAACACATTTTCAGCTCTGATCTCCAGCATCTGCAGTCCTCACTTTTTCCCTTTGTTCAAACACAGGCCATCTCAATATCTGAGGAGTTATGAATGTTGCTGAATATTGTGCAATCATCAGAGAGTGCCTCCACTTCTGACCTTATGACAGAAAGAAGGTCATTGCTGAAGCAGCTACAGGTGGCTGGGTCTGTAACACTACCTTGCCTGCAAGGTTTGTGAAGGTTTGTAGCTCAGGTTGAGGTTTTGGGTGTAGGTTTGCTCACTGAGCTGGAGGTTTGATATCCAGACGTTTCATTACCTGGCTAGGTAACATCAGTGGCGATCTCCAAGTGAAGCGAAGCTGTTGTCTCCTGCTTTCTATTTATGTTTGTCCTGGATGGGGTTCCTGGGGTTTGTGGTGATGTCATTTCCTGTTCGTTTTCTGAGGGGTTGATAGATGATACCTAGATCTGTGTGTTTGTTTATGGCATTGTGGTTGGAATGCCAGGCCTCTAGGAATTCTCTGGCATGTCTTTGCTTAGCCTGTCCCAGGATGGATGTGTTGTCCCAGTCAAAATGGTGGTTATTTTCATCCGTGTGTAGGGCTACAAGGGAGAGAGGGTCGTGTCTTTTTGTGGCTAGCTGGTGTTCATGTATCCTGGTGGCTAACTTTCTTCCTGTTTGTCCTACGTAGTGTTTGTGGCAGTCCTTGCATGGAATTTTGTAGATGATGTTGGTTTTGTCCATGGGTTGTACTGGGTCTTTTTAGTTTGTTAGTTTTTGTTTGAGAGTGTTGGTGGGTTTGTGTGCTACTAGGATTCCGAGGGGTCTTAGTAGTCTGGCTGTTATTTCTGAAACTTTGATGCATGGTAAGGTGGTTAGGGTTTCTGGCTGTGTAACCACCTTAGTAGCCTGGCTGTCATTTCTGAAACTTCTTTGATGTATGGTAAGGTGGTTACACAGCCAGAAACCCTAACCACCTTACCATACATCAAAGTTTCAGAAATAACAGCCAGACTACTAAGACCCCTCAGAATCCTAGTAGCACACAAACCCACCGACACTCTCTCCAACAAAAACTAACAAACTAAAAAGACCCAGTACAACCCATGGACAAAACCAACGTCATCTACAAAATTCCATGCAAGGACTGCCACAAGCACTACGTAGGACAAACAGGAAGAAAGTTAGCCACCAGGATACACGAACACCAGCTAGCCACAAAGATATGACCCCCTCTCTCCTTTTGTAGCCCTACACACGGAGGGAAAAATACCACCATTTTGACTGGGACACACATCTATCCTGGGTCAGGCTAAGCAAAGACATGCCAGAGAATTCCTAGAGGCCTGGCACTCCAACCACAACACCATAAACACACACAGATCTAGATACCATCTATCAACCCCTCCAGAAAATGAACAGGAAATGACATCACCACTAACCCCAGGAACCCCATTCCAGGACAAACATAAATAGAAAGCAGGAGACAACAGCTTTGCTTCACTTGGAGGTCGCCACTGATGTTACATAGCCAGGTAATGAAACGTCTGGATATCAAACCTACAGCTCAGCGAGCAAGCCTACACCCTAAACTACCCTGCCTGTCCAGGGACTGAGATAATTGGCTTTGTGATAGCAGCCATCTCCCTTTTTGTGCCAGCAATGACTGCAGCCATTGGAGAGTTCCCCTGATTTCCAGTGATGTCAGTTTTTTTTTCTGGGCTCCTTGATGCCATACTTTCGTGTTCAAGGTAGCATTTGGCACTCGCTCTCATTTCCCCTCGGGAATTCAGCTCTTCATCAGTGTTTGGATCAAAGTAGTGCCGAATGGAAATCTCACTTCCTCCTAAAATAGTGTTGAGTTATTGTTTAGGCATCTGAGAAGGCAGAATGGCTTGGTTTAATATCTGAGCAACAAAACACCCAACTCTGCAGTGTTTTCTCATCACTGCACCACCTGGAATATCAGCCTCGTGGGGCTTAATCAAAATCTTTTCATTTGCCGGGGGCAATGTGATTCACTGAAAGTATCTGTTCAGTCCCTCACTTGATATCTCAACGTTTGTATACCTCTACCTCTCTTTTTTTGCGTGCATCATCTTTTCACTTCCCACTCATGCCCTCCAGTGTCTTTTCTGATTTTGTATTCAATGGCTGTAGCTCCCCAAAAACTCCCAAATTCCCTACTCCACCCATATGGTGTATGCAGGGAAGGTTTTTTCATTTTATATATGTTGTGTTCTCAAACGTTGAGGTTAAATTGAGTGCCATTTTGCTATTCTGTTACAGCCTGATAACTGTATTGCAGTCCATTCCTTTATAAATCTCAAATAGTTGGGAAAAACTCTGCACTCTGGCAGTATCTGTGGAGAGAAAGCATAGTTCATATTTCTGCTGCAGAGACCACCACGACCACTATCACCACCACCAAGAGAACATATTTCATCGATGCTTCAATTTGCTGTTCGGCCTGTTGAGTTTTTCCCAACAAGTTTTTTTTTTAAAATTTCTTTATAAATCTCGATTAGTTTCTGGTGTTAGATTTGTAATTTCTATGCAACTGGAATAATGATGATCTGAGCAATAACTCTTATGCTTTACATTTGATACAAATATTCTTTCAAGATTTCTAATTCTCACTTTTTTCCTGTCCTTCAACCTTATGCACCCTGTCCTTATGCTCCTATCTGCCCTATGTTATACCAGCAATGATGACCATCGTAGTATTCTAGATGAGACTATCCCATTCTGTGCAGATCAGAAAATGAATTTGGTGGTTTTGTATGATATATTAACATCTACCGGCTATCGTCTGAAGTTAACAAATGGAATGCAATATAACAGTTGCTCACTTTTCTCTCAACTTATTACATTTGTTTTAAAAGGGCTGATATGAATCTACAATTAAATTTCTAAAATTGCAGATAAATTTGTTGCTTTCTGAATTCATTAATATACTTAATGATAAAATGGGATTTCATCAAAATAGTTCCTACCATCAAATGGGAACTTTGGCAGAAGATCGAAATTGCCTTTTGCTCCCTGAGCGCAAGTTAATGAAAATGAAGTAGAATTAAATTAGCTGAACTGGATTCCACTTCAAGTCTAACTTCGCCCAGTGCCCTCTGCTATTAGGCATTCATTTTGATAAGCGGCATTCGCTTCAATGCAATGCACTTGTGTCATGTGTGTATATTGTTATTGATCTTCTGTTTATGGCCGTGGGCAGAACAGAAAGTTCCTGTTTAAAATAATCATTTGGAACGTCCTTAAAATACACACTGGGCAATCTTTCAGCAGCCCTGCTGCTAATGAAAAATAGGTTTAAGCAATCACATAGCTCATGCAGACAAAGTTATATTTTGCAAATGTGTGTTTTAATTGTAACAGGTGAAGCAATGTGATCAAGGTATAGACTACATTGTCTTCTATCTTTTTTGACTATTGCAAGTTAAAAAATTAACATTTACAGCCATTGAACACTTTGCAACAGATTCTTGAAATGTCTTCAACCCTAAAATTGTTGCAACCTTTAAATCTGCTCCACACCCCAAGATAATTATTGTAACACCTGTTGCTTTCTATAAGTAAAATACAACATTTCAGCTTCTAAAGCAATGTCCTCAGCAGGGACCTCCTGTGTTTCAGTTAAAATTCAAGGCTTTTGATGGGTAGAATAACTTGCTTTTGGCAAGATTTTAGCTTTGTTTCCATGACTCTTAATTTCAGAAAGTAACACCTCTGTCATCAGTTTCTGTACAGAAGTCTGAGTGCTAAAATACATACAAACCAAAGATTTGCTGGCTGTGCTTTACCAAGTCATGTTCCTGACGAAATGCGAAGGATCATGTTGTGACTGCCAGCAGCCCACAAGTAAGCGTTTGTGAAACAGCTAATTTAATTGTCTGCATTTTGATTAAAATCACATGGCAAAGTAGTGTTCTCCATAGAATGACTGACTGGATTTAAAATTCTATACAGTCTATAATGACTGACTGACAGAATTAACCTGAATACCTCTGGCTTAATTTCAAAAAAGTACTGTGAAATTCAGCTGATAAAGAACTGAAAACGAACCCACTTATCATCTCCATATCTAATGCACTGGCTTGCAACAGTTTTTCTAAAAGCCTTTTTCCAGCCTCCAACATGAAGCGATTCAGTCTATTCCCTGACTGTTCTGAATTACAAATACTTTGTCATATCTATCTTATAAATTATAATTTAGAATATATTGTTACCATTCCATTGTTCATTTGGAGTATCCTTGAAATTAAGAAATTTCTGATTCAGGAACTTTGAAAGTTGGCTTTAGTCCATTTTGTTCTGACACTGGGTTGTGACCGAATTGCAGAGCCATACAGCATGGAACAGGCCCTTTGGTCCAATCCGTCCTGACCAAGTTTCCTGAACTAAACTAGTCTTATTTGCCTGCTTTTGGTCCACATCCCTCTGAACCTTTCCTGTTCATGTACCTGTCCAGATATCATTTAAATGTTGTAACTGTACTTGCATCTACCACTTCCTCTGGCAATTCATTCCATATATGCACCATCCATTGTGTGAAGCAGTTGCCCCTCCAGATAGGTGGTTGTGCTTTGGTTTTTTGAATGGATCTTGCAGCTTCTTAAGGTTGATGTTTGGGTCAACTCACCGTTGATTAGTGCTCTTGGATTTCCTTTGCATTCGTGATCTGAGTGACATACTTTTTTTACTTCAATTACTGATGGAAATGGGACTGAAATTTTGACAATTTCTTAAGTGCACTTTTAAAACAATTTGTCAACTCTTAAACCAATTCTTCCAAATAGTCCCCAATTTTATGAAAGGGAGCTCTCTTTTAGCTTTGTCTAGTCTCAAGTTGTCAAGATTTTTCATCTAAAGAAACATGAAGACAAGGTGGCATTTAGTTGAAAGATGTGCAAAATGAAGCTGTAAGATTTGAGTCAGAATTTAAATTGCTATCTTAACAAAGACTGAAAGCAAGCAGATCCTGCAGATTTAAATCTGAGCATGGCAAGCTTTCTCTGAAGTGGGAGGCAGTAGTTACTTTTTGTTCTCAAGAAATTTTTCTGTTATAATGATTTGAAATACCATAATGTTTTGTGTGACGCACGTGTAGTTAAATAGGTCCAAACTACTTATTTAACTTGTCTTTTTACCCACAGTCAAATGCTCTCTTGCTCTAAGTGCCCCAGGAAAATACACCCCTTTGTTTATCTTGATGACTTTTGGCCCCTTTACCAGCTGACTGTAGTGTAAACTACAAGGAGCGATGGGTCTTGTTGAGACTGGAACTAATGCTACCTCCTTTTCATAACTCCTGGCACTCAGCTTCTCTCCCATCAGCTCTCATCAATCCCCATCTCCAGCTAAACTATTGATACCCACTTGCTCCCTCTGAACCGAACTCTTAATCCCTAAACTTCACCATCATGTTTCCTTTTCTTTGCAATGCATCTTCATTGACCCATCGATCCTTTAAAGAACATGCTGTCACTCTCCTCCTGCACAATTATGTTTCATTTCAGCATCCTTTTTTAAAACCATGGTTTTGTGACCACTCCTTACTATAGCTGCACATCATTTTTCCCTGGAAGATGTACTCTGTTAAATTTGAGTTCCAGTGCTGTCTCCAAGCAGATGTGAAGATCTTTGGTATTGGCTGGGTTTCAAGCTTGTCAATAGTTGAATCTGTTTTAGGAGTGCATTTTGGATCTAACTAACTTGAACTGGCTGCCCTGTTAGCTTTACAGAGGGCAGTGTGTGTGGGTGGATTTAAATCGGAGTCTGGATGTTTTCCTTTGATAGTGTTCCAGTTGTAATTTGCACAGTTTTTTAAGGTGTGTTGTATGCTCTTTCTGGCATAGCTAAGGTATTTGTAATATTTTGCAGCATCTAGAGAACAGCTTGCCCCTTCATGGATTGAAGCGTTTCTGCACTGTGTGCATAGTCAAAGCTTGCATTTTGATTTACTTGGAACAGTAACAGTTTTGGCACAAATAAGTTGACCAGTTAAACCAGTTGACCATGTGTTGGCTTGCATACAAAACAAAACATCTGCAGTTCTCTAATTTAAATTCCTGGTCACGGTTTTGTAATTGTCCCCAACTTCAGTGCTATGGTTGACCCATCCCTGGTGCTAATCCTAAATCCACACAAATCCCCTGTTAAATCTTTGTCACACCCACTGAAACTCCTCCAACCATCCTGCCAATGATTAAGGTTCTGGGACTGAGCAAATTGGCCTCCCAACAATTATTGTAAGTGACTTGAGTCAATGGAGAATTTTGCCCGGTTTCCCATTGAGTTTGCTTTTACTTCCGACTTTGTGATGCCACACTTTGTCAAGTGCAGTCAGTTTCATCTCACCTCTGCTTTGGAACAAGCTGGTAATGAAGCCTTGACTTGAGGGGTCCTGACACATTGAACCTGAAGACTGTTGAGTCACTTAATGGTGAAAGTGCCACTTGGTGGTACTGTTCGCATTTTGAATCATCATGCGGATATTTGGGAGTAGCCAGATTCTGGCCAGCATGTCGCTGGGCATAGGAAGATGTCATTGTAGGTGTACCCCAGCACCTTAACAAAAGTGCAGCTAGTTTTGGAGTGGAAGTCTTTGCTTGCAGCTCGATGTTGTCATGGTCCAGATTCGTTTGTATCTCGGACATTCAGCTATTTCTCTTATCAGTTGAAGTAATTGGCTAAAGACTGGCTTCTGAGATTGTGGGACCTCCAAGTGGAGGCTGTGATTGATCATTCAGCACTCCTGAATAAAAGTTACATGTTGCAAATACTTCAGTATTGTCTTTTGCATTCGTGCTCAGCTTTGCCATTGTTGACGATAGGTTGTTACTGGAGCCTAATTATCCATTAATTTTATGACATCGGTATGGCAGGACTACAGACTTTTGATTTCTTCCATTGGTTTTAGGGAATATTTCTCTTTGTGGCATGCTTGTGCCATTCACTGACCAAGAATTGGCACCTCATGGATGTCCAGTTTTGAATTTTCAGTTCTGAAACTGTCCTGTTCAGCGTAGTGGAAAATGGGACTTTATTTCCTTCAGGACTTAGCAGAGATTACTACTACCAACTCAGTTATAATGGACAGGTGTGTCTGTGACAAATAAGTTGACAAGGACAAAGTCCAGTTTGCTTTTCCCTCTTGCGACTCTTGCAGGCCCAGGCTGTCAACTGTGTCCTTCGAGAGGTTGGTCAGTAGTGGCTCACATCTTGGTTATCCAGAGTATACTTTCAACCTTTGCTACCCTTAGTCCATCTTCCAAGTGGTGTTTTAACATGGAAAGGTACTCATTTATCACTGAAGAGGGAGGTAGATGACAATCAGAAAGAGTTTCCTTGCCCGTGGTTGATTTGGAGCATGATTTGGTGATTATGATGGTTATGTGGTAATGAAGTGGGAGCAGGAGTTGTCCCTTCAGCCTGCTGTACTGGTCAGTATGATGATAGGTCTATCACCGCCCAATCTTCATTTCCTTGGTTATCCCCCATAATTTGACAAAGCCATCAAGAGTTATTTCAGTCGGCTTTGTATATGTTAGTTTTAGAGATTTTCAGCCCATTGCATCTGCACTGGTCAAAAACAACCACCTCCTGTTTTAATCCAATTTTCTAGCACTTGACCCATAGCCTTGTATGCCTTGGCTTCACAAGTGCATATCCAAATACTAATAAAATGTTATGTGGGTTTTTGCCTCTAACTCATGTAGGCTGTGTTCCAGACTCTCTCCACCCACTGAGTGAAAAAGCTTTTTCCCCCTCTCATCTTTGCCCTTCTGCCCCTTACCTTAAATCTGTGCCCCTGGTCATTGATCTCTCCACCAAAGGGAAATGTTTCTTCCTGTCTACTCTCTCTATGCCCCTCCATAATATTATACATCTCAATCACATCCCCTCTGCTCTAAGGAAAACAACCTTGGTCTATTCAATCTCTCTTCACAACTTAAACTGTCCACCATAGTAAATCTCCTCTACACCCTCTCCAGTGCTATCACATCCCTCCTATAGTGTCAATGACCAGTATCAACTATTTGCTGGAGAGAGTTCCAAATGTTAATCACCCTCTGAATAAAGAAATTTCTCCTTTTAAACTGGAGATTCTTAATTGAGAGAGCTATGCCGCAGCTAAAGCACAAGTCATTTACCAAGTGATTGGTAGATCCAGTTGTACTGCAAGTTGAATCTCCATCATTCCACCCTCCTACCAAGCCACCTAGATGAACTTTCCATCACTTCTCCATCCTGCTTTGTGCTGGGTCACTGACCTACTTCGTTTCTAGGAGTCCATATTGCTGTGCATTTCATACCTTAAATGTAAAATTAAGGCGGATTTAAAATTTGAGTGATTTGGTTTATGGACATGACGAATTTCAGTCTCATGCACCTGGCTGACCAAAATGAGAAGTGGTCCTGCACTTGTAGTTTATAAAGCTTGCTGTCTGATTTCGCACCTTCAAGAAACAGCTGTTACAGATGGAAAAACAAACCAATATGGCGACGTTGGGGGATTTAAAGGCAAAACAGAACAAATCTTTAACCTCCACATCAACTTTTTTATGAACCTGACTGCAGCTGCAGTGTAAACAGAAAGCAAGAAATACACCTAATAACTCTGGCTTGGAGTGCACTCAGATCAATCTTTAAAAAGCATCAAGTGAGAATGTGACATTTTGGAATGTTCTTTCAAATTCTGTGGTAGGGCAACTGTTTTGGGTTTCGTTTTCCTTCTCTGCAGTGGTTATAATATTTGCATCCATTTAAGAACAATTTCTCAACCTAATTTACAAATCTGTGGTCTTGCATCTTCCCATCTCTTTAATCTCTTCCATCCCTGCAACTATCCAAAGAAATCTGTGAATCTTATCACTTAAACATGATTGGCTTTGACTTCAATTCATTAAACCTTTCCACCTTGTGTACATCTTTCAAGACTCTCCTTTTAAAAAGTTAATTTTCTGACCAACTTATACAGTGCCTTTTTTTATTAAAACACACCAGGGTGCTTCACGGGAGGGTTCCAAAACCTCAAACTGCATTGGGAGTTCAGATCAGGAGAGCAAAAGATTATGACTACTGTCACTTTTCCAAGTCAGGTGAGCAGCTTTGAGGGGAACTTGCAGGTGGTGGTGTTCTAAAACATTTGCTGGCCTTGTCCTTCCAGATGGTAGTGGGTTTGTGTTTGGAAGGTGCTCTGTAAGGACCCTTGGGAGAACTTCTGCAGTGCATCTTATAGGTAGTACACGTTGCTGTTACTGAGCATCGGTGGTGGAGGGAGTGAATGGTAAAGATGGTGGATGTGGTGCCAGTCAACAGGCTGCCTTGTCCAAGATGGTGTCAAGCTTTTGTTGCAGCCACCGGCCCATTCAGGCAAGTGGAGAGTATCCATCCTGACATGTGCCTTGTAGATGGACAGGTTTTGGGGAGTATGGTGGTGAGTACTTGCAAGATTCCCAGACTCTGGCCAGTTATTCTAGCCACTGTATTTCTATGACTGGTCGAGTTCAATTTCTGGCCACTGGTAACTCCCAAGATGTTCCTGGGGATTTGCAGCAGTTATGCTATGGTTTGTCAAGGGGTGAATAGTGCTGAACATTGTATCGTCAACAGCGAACATTCCCATTTCTGACCCTTGTGCACATTGATGAAGCAACTAAAGTTCTTTGGGCTAAGGACACTGCTGAGGGACTACAGAGAAATGAGAAGACTGACCTCCAACCACAACCATCATCTTACATGCCAGGTATGATTCAATCCAGTGGCGAGTTCTCTCTCTGATACCCATTGATTCCAGTTTTGCTAGAGCTTCTTGATGCCGCAGTCCATCAAAGGTGGGCGTGGATGTTAAAGTCGCACTCTTACCTGTAGAATTTAGCTCTTTTTGTCCCAATTTGGACGAAGGCTGTAATGAGGTTAGGACCTGAGTGACCCTGCCTGAACCCAAACTGAGTGTCAGTGAGTAAGTTATTGCTGAGCAATTGTTGATTCATGACACTTTCCATCACTTGGGAGAGTGTAGACTGATGGAGCAATAATTGGCTGGGTTGGACTTTCCTGGTTTTTGCATGCATACACACCTGGGTAAATTTCCACATGGTCAGGTAGATGCTAGTGTTGAAGCTGTACTCTAGCAGCTTGGGTAGGGGAGCACCAAGTTCTGGTGCACAAGTCTTCAGTACTATTGCTGGAATGTTAATGAGGTCCAAAGCCTTTCTATATCTGGTGTCTCCAACTGTTTTTCTTGATATCACAAAATTAATCAAATTGGCTGGGGACTTGTGGAGGAGAACAAATTTGGATTGTCCATTCGGTAAATCTGGCAGAAGATTGTTGTGAATGCTTCAGCTATATCTTTTTCACTGATGTGCTGAGCTTTCCCTTGAGGATGAGGTGGTTTGTGGAGCCTCTTCCCTCCTCTGAGTTAATTATCCACCTCGATTCCCAACTGGATATGGAAGGACTGCAGAGCTTCGGTCTTATCCATAGGTTGTAGAATCACTTTGTTCTAAAATTTGCTGCTGTGCTATTTGGCTAATGTTGTGGCTTTGTAGATTGACACCACATTTTTTTATACCTGACTGACACTTCCTAGCATGCCCTTCTGAATTCTTCTTTGAAGCAGGATTGATCCCTTGGCTTGATGGCAAAAAATGTGGATGTGCTGAGCTATGAGGTTTCAAATAATTTGTTGCTGTTGCTGATGGCCTACACTGCCTTAGATGCTCAGACTTGAGTTGCTAAATGTGTTCAAAGACTATCCCACTTAACACTGGTAGTGCCTCACAACACAATGAAGGGTATTCTCAAAGTGAAGTGGGGCTTTGTCTCCAAGGACTCTGCAGTAGTCACACTATACCATTATAGAAAAGGACAGATGCACCTGCAGCAGGCAGATTGGTGAAGATGAAATAAAGTACATTTTTCTGTTTGGTTCCCTCACCACCTGCCACAGAGCCAGCTCTGTGAGGATTTTCCCACCCAGTACATTCTGTGACTTTACTGAATCCAGTGTTTCCTTCAAATGTTGTGTAGCATTGAGCTCAGCTATTGAAACTTAATTGGGAAGTTTTCTTGCCATGCCATGAGACTTAATTGAGTCAATGTTGAGGACTCCTTGATTAGCTCCTTTCCAACTCTATACCATTGTTCCACTGCTTCTGCTGGGTCTGTCCTGCCAGTGAGACAGGATGTACCCAGGGTGGTGGTGCCTGAAATACTGTCTGTAAAGTATAATTCTATGATTTATATCAGGCTGTTGTTTGATTAAGATTGTGTGGTGCTGGAAAAGCACAGCAGCTCAGGCAGCATCCAAGGAGCAGTAGAATCGACATTTCTGGCATAAGCCCTTTATCAGGAATGATTCCTGATGAAGGGCTTATGCCCGAAACATCGATTCTCCTGCTCATCGGATGCTGCCTGAGCTGCTGTGCTTTTCCAGCACCACGCTCTCTACTCTGATCTGCAGTCCTCGCTTTCTCCCTGTTGATATGCGAAAGAGAGCTCTGTTTTGACACTAGCCCCCAGTACGCAGTATCGACAAGGCTGTATTTGTTGTAAAGTGACAGGTGGTCTGTCCAGTCCTTTCCACTAGTTGATACTGTTGAATAACTTCTCAAATCTTTTCAGAAGGCAATGAAGAGTCATTACGTTGCTGAGTCTGAAGGCTGGTAGTTTTGTTCCCTAAAGATTATTACTGAACCAGATGACTTCATGGTAGTCATTAAATATTTATTTCAAATTCCCACCATAGGATTCAAACCTGGATCTCCAGAACATTATCTCTGGATTACTAGTCCAGAGACAATACACAAGGCCAGCACCACCTTTTAGAGATTGGCTGATGAGGAAGTGTTTCCATAACTGAGTTAAATGGATGAAACTATGGCAAAGCGGGTTCATTCTCCTTGAGAACAGAGAAATTGAAGAGGAAACTTTTGATAGCGCTGCTTAAAATCTTGAAGGGTTTAGATAAAGAGGAATAGTATCCCAAGGCTGAAGGGTAAAACATCAATTGAGAGATTTTAAGTGACCAAAAAAACTAGGGATAATATGGGTTTTCTTAATGCAATGATTAGTTAAGATATGGAAGCAGTTTGAAAGTAAAGGGAATTTGACACATAAGTGAAAATGCAGTAACATGGACATAATGAAGAGGGTCTAATTGGACAGCATTTTGAAAGAAGTGACAGGATTTGATAGGCTGAATGGCCTCTTGTCCTGTAAGCCATGTAATACAGCACCAAGCTTCTACTAGAATGTGAACATCTAGATCCATATTTTTTCTGTTCTGGTGGTTTGCAGCTATGATGGAGTGGAATTCGATCTGATTATTTCTACTCAGATTGGAGAAAAGGTCATCTGTTTTAATGGACTACCTGTTCTGTCTGTCTGTGCACAATGTAAAGTAATCTCCTTGTGGGTGCAGCAGTGGATTTAGATCAGGAATATCCATTTTGGCTCCAGGTGTTTTACCCTGCCTGGAGTAAGTGGTGCAGACATGAAAGGGAATATCAGCAGAAATTAAGAATTTTGTTTACAGTTTCTCTAGCCAAGCAATGATGAGAGAATAATCCTAACAGACCATTTGTACCTTTTCACAGTGTAATTGGGCTCTCTGCCACGTTGCCACTGCTTTCATACACAGGAACTAATGTGAAAAATTATTAGTAACTAAACATCATGTGCAAAAATTCTCCACTAAAATAGAATCCTTTCCAAGGATCATCTTGAGAAAAAAAAGTAGTGAGTACGGATGGTCTTCAACAAGCTGTAGTTTTCCCGTGTATGTGTAGTGTTGATGTGGAGGTGCCGATGTTAGACTAGCTCAGAGGTTTCATGACACCAGGGTTATAGTCCAACAGATTTATTTGAAATCTCTAGTTTTTGGAGCACTACTCCTTCAACCATCTAGACTGCTTGCTGCAAATACACGACTTGAAATGAGAGGACCCCTTGGCCTTCCAAATCTAATCTTGTATATTTCATGGCTGACATTCCCTGCTCAAAATGCTCCCTAATCTCCACGTGAATCCATTATTCAACACCTGTGATAAAACAAAGTGCTATAAACATTCACACTCACTGGCTCTGGCAACATCTGGTGAGTCAGAAACAAACTTTTGAAGTGTCAGAATTTGTGGAAAGGGAGAACCAGCATTAATGTATTATATATGACTTATTCAGAAGTCCATTTCTGTCTAACAATGCTGCCACACCTATTGTGCTTTTAGCAAATTATTTTTAACTGCAACTTGAATATTCATTAGAAAAACTTGGAGGCTTGATGACTAAAGTGGTGCAGTCAATTGTTCAAGTAGGTATAGTTGTATAAGTTTCTTGAATGTATGGTGTGGGTTTTGGAAAGATCCTGTGCCAATGTCAATCAGTAAAAGCAAAATCTCTCTCTCCATTTTGACATGCTTAGCTATTGGTCAGTCTTGTGTTCTACATGAAGTCTGGAAGTGACTAAGAAAGGTTGAAGCCATGCTCATTTCCCAAGATGATCCACAAATCTGTGCTTTAAATGCTCAACCACAGTTTTCCTTCTATATTTGGATGTCTCCATAACTTCCACCCCCTCAATGTCTTGATTGTTAAAATAATTTATTAAAGTGCAAAATATTTTGATGCCTCCAAGTTAGCTTCAGCATAACTTGCACCTGAAGATACCAGGGATCAAGTGGCCTGTTCTATTTGATGTGTTCAAGATGGAAAGCAAGTATTACTCATCAAATATTTCAGCAACAGATTATGGACCCTGCCTTTCTGTGCTGGGTGCAGGTATGTGTTCAACTAAATGTAAACAGAACAATTGTGGATATAATTGCTGAATTAATCTAGGGTGATTTATTTAAAGAACATCCTCAGAACATTGATGTAAAAAGTCCACAGTGGCTTGTATATTTATAATAAATCTTTGTGCTTAGCAAAATGTTTTTGGCGGTGTCATTACAAACATTCTGAATTGGCATTTGCTTTTGTTTTGCTCTATTAACATTTCCAGACAACGCTAAATTTCTAGCAATTCCAAGATTCAGCCTTGAATCTTGATCCATTTGTAATTAATTTTACCTGTACTAGTACAGGTTGTTCTGCTATAATGCGTTTCGTTAAACCTGAATTTGCTGTAACATGATTGACGAATTTGGGACACTGTTTCTAAAGCATGAACTTTTAAAATGTGTGTTGGCTGTAACGTGATTAAATTGCCAACACTTTAAGTGCTGTTTCTAAAGCACGATTTTTCTACAATGCAGAGTTGTAAACCATCACATTAACGGAGAACGACATATATCCTGGAGAAGGAATGGAATGATCTTGAGGTTTAAAAAGTCAACTGCTCTCAATACACCACACATTATAAACACAATTGCTATTGGACAGCATTCAAACAACAGTAATGCACATCCATCTAATCTTTCTTCAAATTACTAAACACCCTGTTTCGTAATGTATCTTTTGATTTTCATTTATCGGTTCCTTCCTCCACACTTGAGGTATTTTCCACATGTCTAAGGGACACCTGTTGTTTGATTTACCTTCATTTACCAACGTTTTACTTGCCTATTTTCATGGACCAACCTCTGAATAAGCCACATTGTAGTCTTTGACTTTCAAATTGCCTTTTGGTGTTGTTTTCTCTCCCTGCCCTTCATTACTAGGCCAGGTTTCTTCCATTACAGTTTGGCTATCTATCCCGTTCAGTGACTTTTTTTGTCTGGCACTGAATAATAACTGTCAATGTGCAATAGAGTTGGGGTGAAACAGATGGGCCTGGCCAGGCACAGTCCAGTCTGCACATGCCCACATTTTCTTGTTTAATATAGAAAAGAATTGGGATTGAAAGCTTTGTCTGTTTTCTCTTCCCTCTGTTTTTCCCCCTCTCTTCTCTTTTTTTCCCTTTTGAAACAAAACACAACCACTGCACTGTTACAATCACCAAAAGACTAGCTATGGTACTTCTGCACATAATTTGTATTAGTTAATGGCCCATAAATCAAACCTCTGCCTTCACTGCTGTGGTTCAAGTTACCCACTGCTTTAATAAACCTTTCTTCCCTCCAAGCTGTGGACTAACTTTAACTGGAGACAGGTGGATAGTGACATCCAACTATTTGATCGGACATGATTGTGCTCATGGCAGTATGTTCTGGAATATTCAGCAGTAATTCCTTATAAGGTGGGCTGATCATCACTACCACCCCTCAACAAGCTAGCTGAGGCTAAAGCTTCGAATAGGAGATGAATATTGGTGGATACCATAATCTTTGGTACCGAATACAGATACTGAGTTGGTCTATTCCAAAATAAGTGATTTACTGTAGTGTTTCCCTACATAAAGATGACCAGTCTTCAAAAGTAATTCATTTGGGGTTGTCCTGAAGCTATGAAAAGTGATATATGTAAAAATATTATTTTAAGTACCCGTTATCTCCAACTGAAGCTGACAATTGCTGTCTTCTCTCCCTCTCATCCAGATTTCTCATTATTTCAGAGAAGGTTGGAGCAAATTAAAATGTACCAGAATTGCCATTAAATGTTAATACCATTTAGTTCCAGTGCTAAGTTGTAAGAAATTTAAAAGCTAATTACCACAAACAATTTAACAAATCATTGTGGAGGAAAAACTGAACGGGTAGCATTCTATGGAGTCAGATTTCTGCATTCAAGAATCAATCAGGCTAAACAATTTCCTCATCTCTACTGGGGTTTGATACGTACACATACTGTAGCAGTCAAAGCACAGTGACCAATTCGAAATAAAATTCACAGCATTTTAATGTCACATTGCTTGATAGAGATACAATTCAGTGTTTGTGCAAAACCTCAGGTTTTTTTTGGGTCATTTTTGATCTTGAGAGACACAACTTGACTTTGTGTCCAAAATTAATTTGCTCTGACATTATTTTTCTGAGATTGGGGTATGTATCTTTTCACCTATGGGGTACTTCCAAAGCAACTCAAGACAATCCTTAGCACAGTTCACGAACCAGGGTTTTTTGTGTCTCAGCTGGTTGAATCTTTGGTTCGGATAGTCAGACTTCCCTGAGTTCACCAAATGTAACAGACTATTTTGCACGAATTCAACATAATCCTTGCAGAATTTGCTCATGCAGCTCTTTTTATTTTGGGAGGTAGTCTACCTAATTTTATCTTGACAGCCACCTTTCCATAACCTTATTTGTAAGATTGATTTTAAAGCATTTCTGTATTCCAAATTCCTGGTGACTTATAACTGACTGTGTAGTGGATAATTGGATCATCAGCATCCTACTCTAACCTTAAAAGCTAGACAGCTCCCGTTCTGAAACATTTGAGGTTTAAATTTATTTCCATTGATTACTATGTGCGGTAATACTGAGGAAAACCTGTCAGCTTCGGAATTCTGTGATTAAACAGCAAATTCTAGTGAGATGGAGCAAGCCATTTTGTTTACATGAATGTAGTGTTCGCATTTTTCAGCTAACTTTTGAGGTTGGGGATTTTCTTTATGGGTTACAGTTAGTGAGCTGATCACTGGTGTGCATATCTTTAAACTTGCCCCCTCATTTTAGGGAGAGAGAAAACAAACTATTCAGACAGTCAAGATATGTTTCCAAGTCAAATGCATACTCTCACTCACCTGAGTGGTTGGTTATTATTGGTGCTCTGTTTTTGCAAATGATTAAAGTAGCAGGGTTTTTTGATAGCAGTTAGGTGGCAGATGTCCAGTGAATATGATGGTTAATAGGATATTCACTCTGCCAAATCTTCATTGAAGGACTTTGGAGGAGAGCTGAAATCTCAATGGAAACAAGGCTCTCGACAAACTGAAAGCACCAAGCGGTCTGAGCTACTTGCTGCTGTGGGGTGAGATCTTGTCTACATAATGACCATATGACTGACCTTTAGTTCAATACCAAAGGAAGCTTGTTATTGAATGGGTTTTGTTGCTGTTGTATTGATCTAGTAATCATTTACCTTGTTGGGCTTTATAAAACCTTGTTCACTGCAGCCATCAAACCATTCATGCTGTAACCCATCTGATTGCAACTTTCCAGACAGTGTTATTGCTGTTTGTGATGACTGAGATGCATATTGTAGCCTGAAAACTGGGGAAGAAGCTTCTTGTTTGAACAGAATGTTGCTTTTAGTTTAAATAAGATTGGATTTTCTTTTAATGTAAACTCTTTCGGCTGGAAAACAGTTTTTCTCTCAGCAGTTGTAAAGACCTTCTTCACTGCATAAACATTAGATGATTGCGATGATAAAACACAATTCATCGTCATTCCTGTTTGGGCTGAGCTATTTCACTATGCTGATACTAAAGTCATCAGGACCAAACACTGCAGGTTTCATAACTTAAACTAGAGTCTTGTGAAAGCTGTTTTAGTTTTTAAGAGGGCTTTCTGCATATTACCATACAAGGAACAAGTAAATTTGAAGGAAACAGTCAAATGGGAGAAATTGATGGGAGGTCATCTCACTGGATTGGTGATCCAGGCCAATGTTCAATGGACATGGGTTCAGATCCCACAACAATTGAAATTAATAAATCCAGAATTGAAAGTTAGCCTTAAAGATGACCACAAAACAATCATTGATTGTTGTAACAATATATCATTTTGTTTTATTTGTTCATAAAATGTGAGTGTTGCTAGATAGGCTAATATTTATTGCCCAACTCTCTTTTCCTGGAAAAGCCAGTGATGGACTGCTCCTTTTGAACTGCATTCTGGGAGTTTAGGAGTCACTGGTGCCATTCCTTTAAGTCCTTGTGGCAGTTTAATACAACTGAGTGGCTTGCTAGGCCATTTTAGTGATGACATTACTGGTATATAGAGTCATATGTAAGCCAGAGCAAATAAAGACGACAAATTGTATTCCCTAAAGAACATGGAGAGCTTTTGTTCACTCGTTCTTTTTCTTGGATGAGGAAATCTGCCAACTGTGCCCAGTCTGGTTTATATAGGTTCCAAATTCTTGGTAATTATTGGTGGTTAACCCTTAACTGCCCCTGAAATTACTCAGCAAGTCACAAGAGCAAATAGAGACAAATAAATACTGTTCTCTCCAGCAACACCTACGTTAAGTTTTTTTTATTCCCCTGTATTCTGCCTGGATTTGTAATCTGAGTATGTAAATTAGAGATTATCTTAACTGGGTCTAGCATATAAGCTTTGGAAAATCCAAATCCTATGCACGTTTACAGTTTACTTCATGTGTACATTACGTTCCTTGACCTCAGTGCAGATATACACAGAACGGAATTCTTCACATGTTGGACAGAAACAAGCGGATAAAATCTCGACCAGAACGTTTCCAGACCTGCAAAGACCAGTTTGATCTAATAGTGACCTGTGAGGAACGGGTATACGATCAGGTGCTTGAAGGTAAAATGGCCATCCCTTGTGTTCGCCAAGCCTTTGACCTTGCTGCTTATGAAACGTGGTTTGCTGATGCCCCCGTATTATGATTTCCCAGATCTGAATTCGAGAGAACAGGAGACATTCCAGTCAGTGCATGTCATAAACGTGGACATTCAGGATAATCATGAAGAAGCCACAATCGGAGCTTTCCTCATTTGTGAACTGTGCCAATGTGTAAGTGTTGCACCTTTTGTGTATTGGGAGGACTGGGAAAGGATATCAAACAGTGCACAGCACAGAATAACATCTCTCAATGAATCCAAATGCGATCTCCTGTAATCCAGCCAAATGTTAGCAGGTGAATTTATCTGTTTTACTGAACACTTAACACATTTTATTCACATTGCAATTTTGACATTTTTGTAAGAATTTTACATAGTTACTTTCACGTGATGGACTAATGAATATGGTACATGTTTTGCAACATGTTGACACTGGTAAGTTTACCAATTTGGCATGTGTTCTACAGGAGGTGACTGTGGTTCAAGTGAGGAGCAATCAATAGAAGTTGAGCCATTTTTTGATAGAACAATAATGAAGTCTTTCAGAATGCCCAGTGCTAGGATCTTCTATGCGATGCTCCAAGCTTGTTACACCAATGCCACTTTTACTGCAGCTGTATCCTTGGCAAAATTGGATTAAAGCATGCAAGTTTGATTTCTGAAGATTCTTTGGGGTAAAGCTGATAAGCTGTTGGTGCCAAAATATTGCAATTACTCAGTTTTTTTTCTGAAGTAACTATTCTTCTGAGAATGTTGTCTCTCTTTTCACTTACGCTACCTAATCTGGACAACTATTACTATTCTATATTTCCTGTATAACAAGAAACTAAATGGCTTCTATAGTGATATTTAATGTAAGGCTGCAACTGGTTTGGTTTATATTCATAGTGTGGGAATGTTAATCCCAAAGGTCCAAAATCTTGGACAGTGTGAAAAGTGTCCTAGAGTTTCATGCTGAGTATCTTGTGGAACACTAGGATACTTACCAAGTAGCAAAATTCATAGAAAGTATCCAGTTACCAATTGATATCCATGCAGTGCAGTAACCAAATACATCTGTACTTGGGTAAAATGTGCTTGGGAGGACAAAGTGATGAAATGCTATTTCATTGCTAAAAATTAACCAGTATTCCCAGTTAAGCTCATTGTCTGCTCACTTTTAGGTCATATCTTGTCACTATTACTTTGAAGCTGATTATCTAAAACTCCTGCACTGTCAATTTGACACCTAACCATAAAACCCACCATGAAGTGAACACTGCTGGGTTTCAGGGTCTCTTGGAATTCCGTTCCTATTGGGAGATATTGAACCAAAGTATATTTAGCAAAATCGTTGAGTGCAAGTCTGCTACTAGAATGGAAATATGAACACAAATGGATGATGACTCTTTGTCCCTTTTTTTTTGTATTTGAGCCTGCTTAACTGTTCAAGACGACCGTAATTGATCTCCCCTCCCACACGATATATCCTTTTTATCTTTGTATCCAAAAATCTATCCGTCTCTGTCTTGAACATACTCAACCACTGAGCATACACAGTTCTTTGGTAGACAATTCCAAAGGTCCCTGAGTGAAGCCTGTTAAACAGCAAATCCTCTTATTCTGTGACTCTAACCCTTTGTTCTAGTCTCTGTAGTCCAGGGAACCATCCTTCCTGTACCTATCCTATCAATGCTTTTATTTTTATTTTTCAACGGGATAATCTCCCATTCGAAAAATTTAAGAGAATGTGGTCTGTCTACTTGATCTCACCTTTTAATGGCCATTTCCTCATCCTGGGAATCGGTCAAGTGAATCCTGGCTGCACTCCTTCCGAAACCAGCATATCCTTCCTTATGTAAAGAGACTAAAGCAATACACAGCACCCACAGATATGGTCTCCCCAAGATGCTATACAATTGCAGTTAAATGTTCACTTTTATTTTTTAATCTGCTTTAATTAATATACAAGGACACCTAGGTTTCTCTAATATTCCCAATGGTTGCATTTAAAAAACTGCTTTTCCAATTTTTTTCCTTCCAAAGTAGATAACTTTATACATCCCCACACATTCTACCTTCCGTGTTCTTGTCCATATTCCTTTCCAGCCTTTTAGCATCCTTCTTGCAGCTTACTGACAGAATAATCACAAACTTGGATACAATACACTCAGATGAGGGGATTAAGTTTTAGATTGTAAAGACCTGAGACCTAAAGTGGTGACATTTACAGTACACTTTGATAGAGCCTGCCCACTTTGGAAATGGCCTGTTATCCCTACTGTTTGGTTACTGTAGTTTTTCCTTAACCCTAGTCCCATGAGCCAATTTTCATATGATAACCTCATGCAGGATTGCCGACTTATTAATAGCTTTTGAAAATCCAGTGCTTCATATCTACTCTTGCTTTTCCTTGTCTAATCAGCTAGTTACAATTGCAAAAATGTCAAGATTTGTCAAACATAGCCTGCCTTTCATAAATCTGTAGATGCTGCCTAATTAATTGATATTCTAAGTATTCCATTAACACATCCTTAATAGATTCTAGCATTTTCCCTATTTTTGATGTTTGAATAACTGGTTTTCTCTCTTTTTAGAATGAAAAATAAGTAAACACTTTTTCGATGATTTTTGTGCTTAACTCAGTGGGACTTGAATCCAGAACCTTGTGACCCTCTAAATTGTTTAAATGTTGCAAGTTTCTATAGTGTTGAAGTCTTATGGGAAGGAGGGAATTAAGAGGAAAGGGAAGGCTTTGAGAAACAGGCGTCAGGGCCTTAGTCCCGACCTTAGTACAGATCGTGAAATAAAATGGGGGACGTGAGTCAGGCAGTGGGCTAACTCCCAACAAGGGGAAAACTCTCTGAAACCGCTCCGTGCAGTGCTGGTTTTGCGCTAGGGCTCCAGAGCCCAGCCTCTGGACCTGCCCCTGTTGAACTCTCCCCCAGTTGAACTCTCCCAATGATTATGGTTCACGCGAGGTCAGAACTAGGCGCAAGGCTGACCCCTCCCTCAACTGGAGCTGGGAAAGTGGATGAAATATTGATGGAAATATTTAAATTGTGGTTTAGTTTATAGATTCTCTCTCTCTCTCTCTCTCTCTCTTCTTTCCCCCCCCCCCCCCCCCGCTAAAAGAAGAGTCCAGATTGGTTTTTTAGTTGCTCAACTCGTGAGATTCCCTTTGTAACCAACCTCCAGTTGAATCAATTGGAGCAGAGGTCAGCCAGTAAACCACTTGCCATTGTAACGCTTGGGGAGCAAGAGCAATCTACTGTGCTCCTCATCCCTCTCTCTTTCACTTCCTTCTCGTTCTCCCCCTTCCGTACTATTCCCACTTCGTCTTCCTTCGCCTCTGTCCTTTCATGGTCCTACTGTTCAACGTTGACCTTTTTGCCGTGTTGCTTGTGTTTAGATCCAGCGGACTGAAGACATGGAAAATGAGATCGATGAGCTTATCCAGGAGCTAGAGGAGAAGAGCGGCCGGACCTTCCTTCACACTGTCTGCTTCTACTGAGGGCGGGGCGGTGGGCTCTGCGGTGCTGATCTGTATATAATTTATAGTTTATTTTAAGTTTGAACCGCTGCTCGGCGCTGGTACTGTAACGTGTCCGAATGAATCTCTTCTCTTGTAGCACAGTCTCCATCTAACGATGGTGCAAAGTGTCTCCAACATGAAGCTTCATTAAAACAGAACCCTTGGTCAGAGCCCAGCCTCCTGTCTGTTTATTTCTCTAATCATCACAATTCACATGTTTACACTCAATAATAATTTGGGGGGGAAGAAAGAAAGAGAAGACAGCGGTGGGATGGATTGGTTAACGGTGTGGTGCTAATTTGTGGGTTTGATGTGAGTTGTGGATGTGGTGATGAATACAGATCGGCAGTACAACCCCCCCCCCCCCCCTTCCCCAACACACACACACACACAGCCCTGCCTGGGCGCTGCAATGTCAGCACCAAGTTGGGGGGGGAGGGGGGGTTTCTGCAGCTACCACGAAAAAGGAAGGCATTGGGGGGTAACTCCACCTTCCAGCTCTTCCTTACCCCCCTCTCCAAAAAAAAACTCTACCGTTTCAGGGTTTGTATTTCTTCTCACCCTCCCTGCCCTCTGGCCTCTGCTGTTGCTGCTGCCACCTTTCCCAATTAAGCCCTGCCTCTGAATTATTTATCGACCGTGGGGCGGATCAATTTGTAACTGCGGCAGGAAGCGAGCGAGCGGCGGCAGTAATGTGGCGCATGTGAGGGATTCCGAGGGGGATGGGGGGACGTGCTGCTGCTGTTTGTGGAGGGACAGGACTGAGTGAGGGAGGACGGGGGAGGGGAGGGTGAACGGTTCAAAGGGTCCGGGTGGACTGGCCCCCCCCACTTCTCCCTTCCCCCTCCCTCCCTCACACACCTCCTCCCCCCCACCCCCCGGGACTGAGAGCAGGGGGAGAGCGGCCACTGAGTGAAGCGGTGCCCGAGGACCCGCTGCACCCACTTCCAACCCCCCACCTCCACCCCCGGCCAGGAGGAAGCAGTGGCTGCGATTTATGCTCCTCACCGCCAACACCATGATCTTCATGTTGGTGGGGACGTCCATGGTGATGGTAAGCAGCGCCCGGGCCCGCCTGCTGCATGCTGTGTGTTGCGGTAATTTGCATGAGGCTGGCGGCGGCGGCCAGGCTTTCCGAGCCGGCGGCTTGTCCGGGCTTCACACTCACTCACACACACACACACACACCCTCACCTGCTCTGTCTTTACTTGTCCGCTCTTTACAGGCGATAGCTTGCATCGTGGATATGAACGCGCTGCTGGACCGCTTCCACAATTACATCCTCCCGCATTTACGAGGTGAAGACCGGGTCTGTCACTGCAACTGTGGAAGGTAAGTGCTCACCTCCCTCTCACCCTCCACCCCCTCCCCAGCGCCATCGCTCCCAGCAGCGGGAGGGGCCTTCTCTTTTGTCTTAGTGGGACCTGACTGGTGTGACCCCACTCACTGTATCACCCCCATCCCCTCTACTCATGGTCACCCCCTGTGCCTCGATGCTCTGTTCTCATCACTCCCTCCCCCCCCCCCCAAAACATTGCATTCCCTCTCCCCAAACCTCTCATCATTTTTCCCTCACATCTCCGTCTTCCTATTCCTTCATTATTTCTGCAGCCCCTGTTTCATTCCCTTTCATCTACGTCCCCATTCCTTCTCACCACAGCCCCTTCCCTCACTCTCCAAACTCCTGTCTTCTCCCCTATACTTTTCCACCCTCTTTCCCCATAGTCCCTCCCACCACATTAACCCCCTCTTCCCTCCGCCATTTTCCCTTTCCCCTCAGACTCTTTCCCCCAAGTCTTCCCCCTTCCCACATTAGCCCCCCTTCACATCCCCCACACTTTCCTCCTCTACCCCCACATCTCCAACCCCAGTCCTCACAGCTTACTGCACCCCCCAGCCCACTTGCCAGCTCACTGAATAATGTCTCACTGCTCTCTCAGTCTTGTCTACCTCTAACTCTCTCCCCCCACTCTCTTTCAGGCACCACATTCACTATGTAATTCCCTATGATGCTGATCAGTCTGTGGTCGATTCCTCGGAAAATTACTTTGTGACGGACAATGTGACAAAGCAGGAGATTGACCTGATGCTGGGCCTGCTGCTGGGCTTCTGTATCAGCTGGTTCCTGGTGTGGATGGATGGTGTCCTTCACTGTGTTGTCAGGGCGTGGAGGACAAGCCAGCGTTACGGTGAGTGACTCACTGAGAGGATGGTGGGGAGGTGGGCAAGCCTTTCGGATGTAGCTGGGTTTCACCAAAAACCTACACTTGTTTTTAAATCTTTTGGGTTCACCAACCTATCCCTGACCCTGACCCATTCTGGGGCCAGTTTGATTCAGAAATCCACTTTGGACAGATCCTGAGGATTAACTTCATTGAAATTCTAAGACATTAAAATTTGTGATTGGTTTGTCTCGGTTTTTCTGATTTGTCCAGACCCTGTGCTGCGTTGAGCTGGATTGAGTGAGTCTCACGTACTGGGAGTAGTGAATCTGGATTGAGTGAGAGTGGTTCAGGCACTGGGCGCAGTGAATCCGGATTGAGACAGAGGTTCAGGCACTGGGCGCAGTGAATCCGGATTGAGACAGAGGTTCAGGCACTGGGCGCAGTGAATCCGGATTGAGACAGAGGTTCAGGCACTGGGCGCAGTGATTCTGGATTGAGACAGAGGTTCAGGCACTGGGTGCAGTGAATCCGGATTGAGTGAGTGTGGTTCAGGCACTGGGCGCAGTGAATCCCGATTGAGACAGAGGTTCAGGCACTGGGCGCAGTGAATCCGGATTGAGAGAGTGTGGTTCAGGCACTGGGAGCAGTGAATCCGGATTGAGAGAGTGTGGTTCAGGCACTGGGAGCAGTGAATCCGGATTGAGTGAGTGTGGTTCAGGCACTGGGTGCAGTGAATCCGGATTGAGACAGAGGTTCAGGCACTGGGTGCAGTGAATCCAGATTGAGAGAATGTGATTCAGGCACTGGGTGTGAGAGTAAGTTTTGCTGATGTGTACGCACATACGCACTTCTCTAAGATGCTGTTTCATCCCCTTTTGCAGATAATTCCTGGTCCTGGATCCCAAGGTTATGCAGTCTGAAGGATTTCAGAAGACGTTCTCACCGGCAGTATGAGGACTCAGCAGGGAACATGGTGCATATCAAACAGAAACTATATCACAACGGGCACCCTAGCCCCCGACACCTGTAACTTTTAACTGGCGGAAAGCTGGGACTCAATTAGGAGCCTGTGGTGACTCCAGACTGTTTTAAACTGGATGAAAACCAATGCTGCTGCTCCTGATGTGATGGTGGCTGTCATAAGGCAGCTGGAGTGACCTGTACATTCTGTAAATACCCTGGGTAACTGCCCAAAGCGGCTGCTTCTCTGTATTCGTTTCTTATTTGAGTACGTAGGACAAGAGGTGCTCGGAGATGACTCACTGGTAATCTGGTTTTAACTTTTTTGCAAATCACCCCATTATGTTAATATCTGCTCAAAGACCTCCTTCCCTGCCTGTGTACACTGACTTCTCTCCACCCACCTACCAGTCAACCAGAGTCTGTGTAACCTGGTAGATAAATGGGACTCCTGTCTCTTTCGAAGGTAACGTTTAAGATCCCACAGTTTGTGGATGAAATGTAATCACAACCTGAATAATTGCAACCAACCCAGGAGCACATTGGTCCTTAGGGTCACTGCAGAGTGAGAGTATCCATGTCCAGTGTTGGTTAGAAATTTAGTCCATCAATCAGTTTAGACTTTAAAATGCCCTGGTGTTTTGTTGTGGAAATCTTAATTATTTGGAAGTGGGAATGTTTGGACCTGGTTTTTGGTAATAGGAGCATCTTCAGGCAAGAAATTCAAGGCTGAAATCAGGTCCCAGACCCCATGGTTTGAAGCAATTTAGAATTGTGCAATTCTGCTGGATATTACCAAATGATGTGCAAAGATTCAGTAGTCTATAGTACTGTGTACATGCCACCACACTTTAAAAAAAATCAATTCCCATGGCTCCTCCTTTTATTGAAGTTTAATATTGCAACAGAAGGAACTGTAATTTGTAACTAAAATTTGTAATTCTTTTGTCTAGTTAGATGTGAGGGCTGTTAAATTGCCTCTTCCAGTCATTCCCATTCCCTCCAACTATCTGCCCCTTCCTATCCTGTGCATCTCTACACAAACCCTCTTGCACTGGAAGGTTGGTACATGCCATTCCTCTCCAGTCATTGCTGCGGAACAGGAGATTTAACTGGGCAGCTGGAATATCTACCTGGTGTAGAGAGCTGAACTCTGAGGGCAGCAGGTAGAATTGGTTAGTAATATAA
The DNA here is from genome assembly GCF_037043375.1 of Chiloscyllium plagiosum. Classification (NCBI taxonomy): domain Eukaryota; kingdom Metazoa; phylum Chordata; class Chondrichthyes; order Orectolobiformes; family Hemiscylliidae; genus Chiloscyllium; species Chiloscyllium plagiosum. Next base: position 24,273,080 of record NW_028270175.1, on the reverse strand, counting down.
AAACGATTGATTGGAAAATGCCCAAAACGGTCTTGCTAACTGTCTAATAATGTTGAATTCCCCCACTTTCTCAGAGCAAAATACAATAAATTCCCATACATCTCCAGAAAGACATATGTCCAATGCTATCAGCTCTCAGGTACTTGAACACAATTCTGACTGGGATGAGAGATCAGGTAAAGAGGGATATCTGAGCTGTTCCAATGCCTGTTAATTGTTAGTTTCTTTCTCACTAGTGCTGATTTGTTATCTTGTGGAAATGTGTGTGAAATGTACAAGGATGAGATGGGCTGAAGGCACAAAAAAGTACATTAAAAATATGGAACAGGTGGATGTGAAACGTGTCCAAGAAAAAAAAATTAAAAGTCATTTTGATGTTGATTTGTGTAAGGATTAGATTTTTTTTTGTGGGTGCCAGAACTCGAGTCAATTCCCTGGGATGGATGAACACTATCCAGGAAATTTACAAAGAGATGAAAGGATCAATGAATAGAATGTATATGGCTAATGTGACCAGAACTGGTAACTGGGAGCCCCATAAGCAGGATGATTCCTGGTAACCAGAGCTCCCATCCTGATAATCACAGTCCAATTAACTAAATCTCAAGAACCAGAAAGCTAGTGACCTCAATAGAACCTGTATGAAAATAACCCAATAAATGGCAGTCATTGTGGATTTAGGGGCAGTCTTCCCAATTAATGCCATTTCTTTTTAATATTACAAATTGGGAGAAGTCAAATGACTTGCAAAATTGCATTGAAATTGCAACATGGGAACAGACCATTCAGCCCCACCATGCTTGATGTGAGCAGTAATCCTGCATGCCAACTATTTTTCCATTGTCTCCCTTTCTTGTAATCTGCTATCTAATGTATTCCAAAGTGTGTACATAGCACTCCACAACCTGATGAACCTCTGCAATGTCAGAAAACTATTGGATTGTCTTTAAAACCCCATCTGATTGATACCTCTGGTGAAGGAAATCCATTAGCCTTTCCCAGCCTGGCCTGTGTAACCCCAGCCCAGAGTGATGTGATCATGCCTTAACTGCCTTTTGGAATTATCTAACGTTATTCAGTTGATTTCAAAAAGCTGATTCAGCATAACCTTCTCTGGGACTTCTCAATAAATATTGGCTTGGGAATTAAGTTTTAAAAAGGATTAAAGGTTCTAATGCTGTCTTCTAATCTTTTACACTTGAAAATTATTCCTATATCTCTTGTTTACACTCTTGAGAACAGTTTGTTCCATCTATTCTGCCATTATGGTCTAACTAAGCTCAAGTGTAAGATATGAACTGCAATGTTTAATTGGCATATTCATAAGAGAGCAGGGTACACTTAGGTAAGTATTGAAGGATGTTCACCAAAGTCCTTTGCTGAGCTGTATCTCTCTCATATGAAGTAGAAGTTAAGGCTACAGTCAGGAGGTTTGTTCTGAAGGCAGAGCTCACTCACTTCATGTGAATGAGGTTGTTTAGAGGTCATTCAAACATCAAATGAAATGTTTACTACTATCTGGATAAAATGACTTGAGTCATAATGAAAGGAAAAGAAGATTGTTTTCTCTGTCTAAACTGTGACCCACTTGGTGTGCAGTGTGCTCCCTTTATGTTGTAATATGTCATTTTTATGTATACAATCTAAACACTTCATCCTTGTGTTTACTATCAATCCTTCCATTTGTGTTACAATATGACTGGTCCTTTATGTCCAGTGACAGTCTAATATGATTAGCTGTGTATATAATGTGAATCTGACCCCAAAATTTCTATAGGATGCTGCCATTCTTAAAATTCACTCAGTGGATATGGACGTTGCTGATGTGGGAAACATTTATAGCCCATCCTTGTGTGCAGTGTAATCTCACTATGTGTCCTAAGTGACTGCATCTGTTGAGTATGACTTTGCTTTTGAATACATAATACTCCTGATGATTCAGTCAAAAATTACTGAAATTTGCATTATGCATTGTTAAATACAGGAGGGATTTATTGCTAAGGATAAATGGTCAGATAATTAGAACAAAGTATATTCAAATCATTCATACTTCAGCCCATCTTTAGCTGTATCAGCCTCAAGCTTTGGAATTCACTACCAAACTTCTCCACTTCTCTTAAGACCCAAGCTCTCTTTACACTCACCCTCTGACCAAGTTTTAATTATCCCTCTAATGTTTTTCTTTTCTCATCTTTTTTCTTGATCTCATTTATGTGAAGAGCCTTAGGTTTTTTGAATCAACATTCCTTAATGTAACCCCTTCACTGCGCATAATTTAATTTGTCCTCATTTCTCTAAACGGTGAACCTGTGTATGCAACCGTCACCACACTCCTGTTTCATGAGCAGTTTCTCTTTCTATTCACTGCAAACCTTTCATGTACAATGTGATGCCTATTCTCTTATGAGCAATGTGTAGCTCCCTTTTCTTTCATTTGCAACCTCTAGATTGGGATCCCCCACAAGTAGAAACACATTCTCTACGTTTACTCTATCAAACTCCATCATAATCATCAAGATTTCCATTGTATTACTACTCTGCTTTCTCTTTTTACCGGTATAAAGAACCTCAACCTGTTTGATAGATTTCTAGATATTGAGGGATAATGGAGGAAAATTGCACTGAAGTAGCAGATCAGCTATGATTTGGTTAAAAGGTGGAGCAGGCTGGATGGGCCAAATGACCTACTCCTGCTTCACTTTCCTATGCGCTTTTAGCTTTCTTTGATGAAAATTGTCTCCGTTCTTGTGGAACTGTTTTTAGCACTTTTTCCAAATCTACGTCATGCTGATAAGTTGAAGATCAGAACTTCAACGTTGCCTTGTCACCAGCTCAATTTCTCCACAGCCTCTGATTTGTCATGCTGTTTGTCTAATATCCCATATTGGGTGAGGAGAAATTTGCTTCAGTTAAAGATTAATTAACCCCAGCCTTTGTCTTATTTTCCTACCGGAAACACTTTCCTAGCCTTTGACTCCATCCCTGTCCTTTGCTAAAGCGAAACACTGAACTAGACCACTTGTAATGTTGACATTCGATTTCTCCTGAGAAAACCTTTCAACCTGTTCCATTTCTAAGCCTGCCTACTTATCACCTCCATAACATCACCCAACTCCACTCTGCCTCAGGTCTTCCACCGGAAATATGCTGTAAGTCTTGTTCATCTAACATCCTTTACTTGCTAAACTCTGTTGGTTCCCAATCCAGCAATGCCCCGGTTTTGAAATTCACATCCTTGCTCCAAATTTCACTATTTTAAGTGCTTTCTGTGTCTGTAACCACCTGTAGCCTTGAGATTTCTACACATCTTAATTCTTTATCCACCTTTGACAAATAACCACGTGTTCAAACATCTAGGCCCTAAGCTTTGCAAATTCTCCCAAAAACCTCCCTACCTCACACTTTTCTGAAATATTCCTTAAATCCCACCTCGGTCAATTTTCCTATAATCTTCTATTGTCGCCCAATGTTTGCACCTTGCATTACCCTTGTATCCAAATTTGGTCCTTTCTCATTTGCATACAATCTAAGATGTGACTCCATTTCTATACGTAATGTGATTTCTGTTTTGTTAGTGACACCTTTAGATTGGATTGTGACCATTTCCACCCCTAAGTTCACTTCTTTGGGGCAGGTTGCTGTATGTTGTATGTCAGGGCTTGAGTTCTGTCCAGCTTTATATTCAACAAGAAAGTTCTGAAAAGGGCTTCAGGACATCCAACATTATCTACGTTGATTTGAGATTGTATCAGGGCCATGATTTCTAATCTGAACATTTCAATACGGAGCCATTTTTACTCTTGTTCACAGCATGTTAACAGTTTAGATTATAAGAGCAGAAGACCCTTATGTTGAGTGTAGGTTAACCTGTAAAGGAAGATCCCAAACTGTAATTGTGGAATTATTGGTTTAATGGGGGTGTGCTGATCCTGTGTGACGGTGTCCCTGTTGTTTAATGCCTCATTCCTATCCATCTTTTTGTATGATTTCTGTTTGGATATATCTATAAAACATCCGGTCTGTGCAGGTGTATTCTGATATATTCCCTGGAGATAAAATGATCTATACTCAAGGACTTCAACTGGTTGAAGTTTGCACATTTGCTGAAGAACTATGATGTTAAATGTATTTTTCAAGAACAGGACTGTGCCTGCCACTGGGAAATACTCAATAGAAAGGGTATCCAATGGAATTTTGATTCCTGAACTTGGCAGAGATAATGTGGTGAGTTCACTAATTTTTGATTATAATTTGGGGGTGAACTTATGGAGAGGTCATTTCTAGGTGGACTTATTGATTTCTGGGGGTTTCACTGAGCCTGAGAGTCTGCAGGCTGCGAATTAATTTGCTCCATAGAAAGATTTGCAAATGTGGAACAACAATGCTTACAGGTGCCAGATGTGGGTGTTGGTGAGTATAGGTGATGGTGAGTAATCACTTTACAATGTGTTATGGTGCATTGTTTTTCTTTGTGGTGTCAGGGCATTGGATCAATTATTATTAATAATGTTTTCACTTTATTGATTAAAAATGTCTGCAGATAATCTGGTTCAGTGGGCATAATTGTGAGATCTTCCCACACATTGGTGTGCATCCAACTTTTAGAACATTTAAGTACTGAGTCCTTCGCTGTTAGTCCTGTGCGTTTCATTTTCTTTGTGGAGGTTGTGCTATTCTCCCACATCTGATCACTCATCAACCTTCTCTTGCTATACTTGTTGGGATGGTGATTTAGTCCTTTGGCATGTGCATCACTCCCCACTGTTTCCCTTGAGAACCCTCACCCACCACCCCCACTCACCTTCCTCACTAACCCAACCATCAATAGTTTCATAAATTCAACATAGAATGTGCAAATTTACAGGCAAATGCAAACCAAGAGTGGTAACCAAATAAAAGGAAGCAGCCTCAAAAATTCCAAATAAGTTGGATAGGACAACGGCTGGTGGGACAGTTGTGAAAAGACATGGAAAGGAAACTGATGACCCATGGGGCATTGAGACAGCGAAAGTAGGAGGAGGCCTAAAGGCCTCAGCAGATTTGATGTCCAACCTATTCAACCAATTATGAGTGGCAATCAATAGGACCCACTGAATCACTGAATACTAAATAGCACAATAACTCAAAGAATTTGAGATTGAATTCCGGTACTGAGGCAGATTGTACATAGAGTATCTAGTCCTGGTTGCTGAGACAAAAGGGAGATATCTAAGCATCAAAGAAAATGCAAGAAGAGATCCTGAAGATAATCCCTATGATCAGGATAATGGAGATGCGTAGAAACTTGGAATTTTCAATTTTGACGGAAGGTGCAAAAATAGTGACCTCTTTGTATATTTATAAAATAGTAAATAGTGTGGAAAGGATACACTTGGAAAATATTTTTGAATTAAATTACAAGCCTAACACAAGGGACAATATGGATAAAGGATCTGAAATAGTCTTGTTGAGGGAGCATAAACACTTGGACAGAACAGTTTGTGTGCTGTGGCATGTAAATACTTTTTAATACAATTTAAAGTTAGTTCCATGGATTTGTCCAAAGTCTGTGTTTCCAAAGCCGTCCATCAAACCAGATAAAACTCTCAAGGTGTTGCATCTATGACATTGTAGCAGATTGAAGAATTGCATCTATTCTATCAGGGACCTGTGACAGCAGAAGAGAGTGCTTGAGACAATGCACCAGGCATTATCATTGACCTTTAACCTGAAAGATTCATTTTGCTGAATGAGGAAAATATACTGAATTCCAAAGGAGACTTTTAATTGTAAAAGTTGTGTGAAACTCAGTACATTTCCCTTATTAAGCAGTTAATAGCTTATAGTTAAGTGAATGAACTGCACAAAATTCCAAAGGTTGCCATTTTAAAATTAGTTTGGGCTTCAAACTATATTTTCAACCAAGATGAAAGGATGTAAATAAACAATAAACAGAAGATCAGTCAGACAGCAACCAGCTCCTGTACAGTGCTGTTGGGTAGAAGTGAGTCACCTTCTATAAATGAACTCTGTAAATGGGTCAACCCAACGAAAGTTCCCCTGTGTGCTACTGTTCTATTAAGCCAAATTTCTTTCCTTCCCATTTCTCCTGAAGGTTCTAAGTGTCTGGTGCTTCACCCAAGTGGCCATTCTTGATGTGTGAGCTGAGACAGCGAGTGTCTGCAGGTATTCACTGATCCTGTTCTTGTCATCACCTGCGAAGTGTGTACAGGCATACACGAGCTTCCAGGCAGGATCACTGGATAGTAATGAGGAGCAGGCACTAAATTTCTCATCCTTAATTCAAGGACACTGAGGAACCCTCGCTGAGACCATCTGGTCTGTACAACTCAGAAATGCGAAGTTTTACTTATAAATAGAAATGCAAGTTATAATTATTACAGCAGTGGGAATAATCCCAAATGCAAGATTTTACAACTCTGGTCGTTTTATTTTAATCCCAGCGGAGTAATTAAACCATGATTGGTTTAAATGGATTTGAACCTCAGAATAGAACAAGGGGCAATTATGCCTTGAGCAAGAAAGAACAGCAGCTACATCTACTTGTGTCCTTTAATTGAGAATGTGAAAGGCAAACTGTTGTAAAAATGTTCTGGCATCTTGCAGAGCACTGAGGATTATTGCTCAGCTTCATTAGAATGTTTAAACAATCAAGATTTATAAAAATGTGCAGCATCACTTTCATTTTTTATTCATTGGTGTCTCTCAAAAGCCTTATTTATAATATTACATAGGCTGTTTAACACATACTCTCTCAATAACCATGTATTCAGAGTATGAACTGTACCCCAAAGGATTGGTGCTAAAGTGCTAAGGGAGCAATATTACTGTTCATCTGACCCTATCAATTCAGAAGATTTGAATCACATATTATAGGAATCTACATCAATTAGCTTCTCATACCTATGCCACTGATAGATTTTTAACTGTTATTCCCTCTCTGCCCCTTACAAATTATCTTAAATGCTAACCTGAGTCAATATCTTAAGTGCATTCCATATTCTAATAACCCCATGTATTACATTCTTCTGGTGATAATTCTGTTTCTGCTAAGAATTTGCTAATCAGTGGAAACAATTTCATTTGAATAGCCACTCATAGTTCTGAAAAACTCAATAGGGTGTCTACTCAATTACAGTGGAAAGTAATGATAAGTCTTTCTTAATAATTATGGTATCTCTTTTCCAGTATTACTCTACTATGATTCAAAAATCCTTTCTATAATGTTGCACACAAAACTGTGTGCAATATTCCAACCATTCTGCTTGTGTCACTTTTTCAGTTTTATATTCAATGTCCCAAAATGTAAAACCAAGAATCTTAATTGCTTTGTTTGGTATTTACATCTGAAAACCATTTTTTAAAAGACCTCTGTCATTGGTGTATACTTGCACTGTTCTTTCTTTAATGATTTACCACATTGAACTGTACTTGCTACTTCTCCAACCACTCTGAAACCACAAAAAGTGATTGCTTTAAGTGGTAGGAATTGTAACACCGCATTTGGCTAATTGCTTTGTCCTGTGAAGCTGGTTGGGATATTTCCCAACATTAAATGTGTTATAGAAAGTTTTTTGTCAGAATTTCCACCATGTCCTCAGTTTTGAGCATATCTCTTTATTACTATTTTACTGCACTTATAAAAGTTTTGCTGTTTACCTTCATGGTGATCTGCAAACTTTTATTCTCCTGCCTCATCTTTTTGCTTCAATTTTATGCTCCAACTCTATCAAACCTCCTCCGAGGTCCTTCTAAAAGGAGAATATTACCTACTTAAATGGAAAATTATTCTATATGTGGGCATAGGAATTTCTGAAACTCTTTAAATAAAGCTAGTTGTGAACTAAGACTTCTGGTCGAACTATCATAATTTTAATGTTTTTAAAAAGTTAAATTAAGTTCACAGCTTCATTTTTTTGTTTTACTTGTTCAAAGGTCAGGTGTGTCATTGAAAGCCGTATTATCCTTTCCTCAAGGTGTTCTCAAGAAGATGATGGTGTACAAAATATCTTCATACTTTATAGGGGCTTTTTTATTATAACTTTACATTAAGTTGTTAATTGCTATGAATCAAACTGCTTTTGAAGCTGTGCACAAAGTAGCATCCACATTATAATCAACAAAATCATATTTAATAATAGACTTTCTGATTTATAATCAGTGGCTTGGACTTAAAACCAAATGCTCTTGAGAGGCTGTTGATTAGCTTTGTTGATTGATCGGTAGCTTCATTGCCAAGAACATAATCTTCTCTGTAGGTTTCTGCCAATCACAGGGACACATTAAAATACCACCACAGTGATGTTGGTGTTTCAAGAGATCCTTATGACAGACATTGTTTAAACAGTTGCATTTTTAGTAATATAGTATCTTGCCTCACAATCTCAATTTAACTAATTCCAGCTGATCTCCTAATTCCTTTTTTTTCCTGAACTTGATTATATTACACAAAATTCCCACTCTCCCTTATTCATCACGACAGCATTTGCAATTTTCCTGAGAAAGTTATCTCCCACAATCAAATGCTTCTAGTCAAGTATATTGACTAGTCCTTATGGCCACTGTTTCTGATACAAATTCTATTCTTACAGGAAATCCTAGAAGGCATAAATAATCCACAACTGTTTTATTCCACAATAAACCATTTCCAGATCTGTCCTCAGCACACTCCTCTCCTCCAGATTTGATAAACTTCTTCCTATCCAAGATTGAGATGGTGTGCAGCTGTCTGCTGCCATTTTTCCTGCTGCTCCTGACACCCCTCTGATGTCAAGCTTTAGCATCCATATCAGATTCAATTAAAAATGCTTATAATCTTTGCATTGGCTCCACCCCAATGCATTTAGAATTCTAAGTTCTACCTGAAGCTCGACAGCTTCAGAGCACCTTCTTCCTACAATCTCCTCAAATCCAGTGATTTCTATCCTCCCTTAATATTACTACTGTTAACAGAGCATCCAACCTCCTGTCTCACTCTTTGCAACTCCATCCATCTTCCTTTCTCCATTTTCTTGAAGACCATGTCATGTGTAATAACTACTCACCTCCATAATTTTGTTTTAAAACTTGGAACCTTCACCCTTCCAAATTTAGAAACTGTAAATGCAGACTGCTGTTAATTCCAGGGTTGAATGGCAATGCTTTCAGCAAATTCAGACAGTGGGCACCTTCAGGCAGTGGCTCCCCTGGCACAGCACATCACATTTGTCCATTTTTAGCTGGACATTTTCTACCCACCTAAAGAATGGAAAATGACTAATTCAGAGTCAACTTGCTAAACCTTCATTTATCCATTGGCCCTTAGGCTCAGGTTACTGAGAAATTTCAAGTATGAGTCCGTGTCACTTTCCTTCAGTCCACAGGTGGATGTTTGGGAATGATACTTTCATGCGAATATTGCTTTCGAGGTTTATATTATCTCCAATGGCAATATCACTTTCTCCCAGAATCAAAGCAGCTTTAGTTATTCCACAGACATTTTTGAGTTAGAGAAACTGAACAAAGCTTCATTGTATATTGTAGGTTCCATGGCAGGCATTTTGTTGTTAGAAAAAAAAAGATAGGTACGCTAAGCCATGGTGTCATTGCTGGGTTTATGACACCAAACGTAAGCTGCTCATGGCTGTTGATACATTACTTGGCATGAACTGACTGGAGACTGCAGCTGAGTGAAGTACCAACAGCCTTAGATTCCCTTGGGGGAAGGGCTACTTCAACATAACCATGTTGTAACTATAACATATTTACGCAGTATAGAAACTGGGCCATAAGGGATTGGATACTCTAGGTTTTCATACTACTGTATGAAATTAGCCATTAAAATCTGATCTAGGCAAATACTTGCTGAGGAAACTAACATAACCCACCAGCAGATGCCCCATCCAACAGAATGAATGTAGAGGGTTGGATACAACGTTCAGAAAGATCCCATCCCTAATAACATTATGAATGGAGACAAGAATCTTGTCAGTGAGAACTAACTCATCTTTTCTCACAAAAGTAAACCATTTGCTATGTGGCTGATTCGAAGAGCTTATCTTTTGATTTATTACATAAAGCAGGATTTACATATTTAATCCAATAAAAAAGGATTTATCAAATTAAAATCATTCCATTTTTGGAATATAATTGTATGGTAGGTTTTAAATAATATTGTTCACTTTATAATCAATGTACAAGAGGAAATGCAAGCTTTCCAGACTGTAAAGTCACTAGAATTATTTCAAAAAATCATGTTTTACTTGACGTACATACAACAGACCAGAAACCCTACTTGGCCTCCTTGCCCAAACAATGTTAAGGTATTCTTGCTACTTTCATTTTGTTACTTCAATGAAGTTCACACACAGTCTTCAAAAGCAACTCTTCTTCCACTGCTACTCTGGGGAGAGAGCCAGATGAAGGTAATTTACAAGATGGCTAAAACGGGATTTGATTTTTCTTGGCAGTAATAGAAACTCCAAGCAGCTAATCCCCATTTGGACCATACATCTGTATAGGGTTCAGACTTTTAAGGGGAACCATGATCATGAACAATATTGAATAATTAACAAGCCAAATTCCAAAGCAGGTTTTTGGCCTACAGCTCAACATGCACAAATATAATGCAGTGGTCATCACTGAAAGCCAAAAGAGACAGAGGGTGGAAGTATGGAAACCACTGCCTTTTTCACACTCCTACCCACCTGCTCCAGATAAATCCAACTCTGGCCATGGGTTATAACTATTGGCCCATGAGGACAGAGTTCTCTAATTTGAAGTTAATACTCTTCCTTTATGTCAATAGTTTGGCACATACAAGGCATTTTTTTTAAGTGTCTGGAAGGAATGCTTTGATGTTCTCTCCTTTTATGCTTTCCTTACTCTCATGTGGGTAGCACTAGTGTAAAGTTGGAGATCAATTACTGCAATAGCTGACTCAAAATGTTTCATTGTTCCTTGTTGGCAAGGCCAAAAGGCCACCCTTAACAGCTCTTAAAAATGCCTACTTTCCTTTTAGGTTTGGCAAAGTACAAGTTCACTTTGTAAGGGAGGCTAAGATATGGCTTTCTTCATTCAACTTGGGCACCAGTATTAGCAAACACAAAAGGTTTCTCTGCCTGAAGGGGACTAATAAGGTCTCTGTGCCATATTCAATACCTTGTATGAAATCGATCAAGTTTAGAGACACATGAAAGAGGGTGGATGAGAATTTTTGGGCAAGGGACAGGTATAGGAATAACTAAGGAAACCTCTTGTTGTTAAGGGCCATGCTTCTTCATGTAAAAATAATTGAAAATTAGATCTAAGCCAATGCAATCAGTACTGCTTTTGGATCAGCACAAGGCCACAGAATATTTTAACTTTGAGGCTTGACTCTAATTTTTACTTTGAAGGAAAGCAACAGTTCGAGAAATAAATTTCTGCAAAATAAATGTTTTTAAAATGATTTATCGTAGAAATTGGATACATTAGTGTTTCATTTATTCAAGTTTTAATATCAAAAATCTCAGATTCTAGCTCTGGTGTTTGTGCAGTCAGCTAAGTAAGAAGGCCACCTCTCCACTAATCCCACGTACAGGAATTCCATAATCAGGTATTTAGCGGGGTCATTGGTGAGGAGATGAATAGGACAGCTAGAAAGGGCTCAGCCATCAGGCTAATTTAATTCTATACAGATGACATTAACATGCTACAACTGTATGGGATTATAACAATGGAGAAGGAGTTTCTAGTTAGTCCTCATTCTTTATTTGAAAAAGTTCAGTGACTCTAATATGGCAGTTTTAATTTCTCACAGTAAAATTCAGCTCAGTAACCCTCTGCGCTGTGATCCAATAATTACTCACATCACAATTGTACCTGGCTGTGAATCTGTAGGAATCGCTATTGAAAGATGAGTGAAAATGTTCATTTCCAGAAGTACATTTGAGGTAGGTGGACAATAAGGGATTCGGTCTCGAACATGATGAATCCAATTAGATTATAAATCATGGCCAGTGCTGAGAGGAATCCAGAACCAAAACACACATCAACGCAAAACAGCTCCTCCACATTGATACTTAACTACACAGAGTTCTCCATCACATGCTCCTCCCAGGTCAGACTAAACAATGAATACCCAGTGAATGACAGGACACACAGATGCTACAGCTGGTGTGACAGACGGAGACTGACAGAAATGCCATTTCACATCTCCTCTCTCTAACGAGCTACTTTTGACTGGTTTCAAAACGTACAGACAATCTGCTGAGGGCAAGCTGGAGGTCCAACAGGGCATCAACTGACTGCTGTCTGGGTTGAACTCGTGCAAAGCTTTTCATATCATTGGACAGTCATTGATGAATACCCCTTAAGAGTGCAGAGTGCTTATTCAAGCATGTTTTTACGTTGATGTAGTTCAGTTCATTTCCAGGGTTCTTGGCTCAGCTGCAAGGTACAGTCGTTCTGTTTGACACTTAGACCAGTGTGCCCTCTGGAAAGGGTGGCACAAGATGCTCTACATCTTTAGTTTTCTCCCTGCCCTCATTCTTCAGCCATTCCATTTTCTGCTTGTGTTGCCGAATTGCATCGGTCACCCTGGAATCGATCATTACCTCAGTCAGAACACCATCTTCAGAGGCATATGCTGCAGCCTGCACAGCAGGAAGAACACAGATACATAGGTTACCAAGAATGTACGTAGTCTTATATTAGACCAGTCATGTAGACAATAAAGGTGAAACCCAACTAGTGTCAATTTAGAAAGAAGATATTTTAAAAAGAATTCCTGCTGGATTAGGACCTTCTCCTTAAAGTGCTTAACAAACGTGCTTCAAATGCAAGATTTATAGAAAGGAGCCTTCTCTGCAGGCATTTTACAACCAGATTTTAATTCCTTGCTTTTGCTCATTTTGCAGCAATTTTCTTTAATTAAGTTAATCATCCTCAGAGCAGAATAAAGGGTACAGCACACCAGTTATTATAACCAGGTAAAGCAGTGGAAACCAGTTCCTTTTTTTAAATTCTTAGTTCTCCTTTTGGATGGTCACAAATAACATTTACTTTCTTTTTTGCACATGGCTATCACACTTTAACTGAAACTGTTTTCTTGAAAACAAAGGAGCTAATACTCAAGGTTTTACTGAGTGAAAAAGAGCAATTTTATTACCTACTAACCAAACAAACCAAAATAAAACAAAACATAATTTCAGATAGTAAGTTTAAAATGCATTAAGTCTGGTACAGAAAGGGAGACTACAAGTTACTGTTATAAAGATGAGTCTTCGAGGTATCAGATTCTCAACCTGAGTCCACAGTTGGTTAATTGTTGATGTGGATCCTCAACAGTAGCATAATTTGTAGACTGGAGTTCTCTGTGAAAGTGCACTTTTCAAGAATTATTTTCCCTTTCTGTCTACCCCCAAAAATAGCTACCAAAATATAGCTAAGTGTGTGTATTCCTGAGTCTAACTTCATTGTCTTTCCATGTTAGTTAATTGGCATGTAAGCCATTCAATCCCCAATATGTAAAATCGTGATAATCGTGAATTAATACAAATGACAATTCTTGACATTGACTCAAGTGTTTAGTTTTGATATTTTTATATAAAAATGGTAATTCCAATGCAGACATCTTTGTTTATTGCACATGGGTCTCTCAATACTTGCCTCAATTTGTGACCAGATGATCACTGTAGCCATTTTATGCCCAATTTTCTTGTTTTTATAAAAACATTTAGGTAACAAAGGGTCGAAGTCTAAAACATGACAATTAGATGATGAATTGATAGGCCATATTAGTACTCGTACTACACTGTCAGTGAAAGCAATAAGAACTTCAGGCAATTTCTTTCAAACAGACTGAAAACGACTAATGTACAAATTCTGAGGAGAGCTAATTTACTTTCTTGGAATGAATGCAAGACACTGAATTTGGGTGACACCAGCATTCTGGAATACTTTCTCAAACCAAGCCAACAGAGTCCATTGAGAGGTGGCATGTTTAACAGTGAGTAAATAGCCCGCAAACAGCCTGAAATTGAGACATGGCAACTTCCAGGCACCACAGGCATAGAATAACAGAATCCCTACAGTGGGGAAAGAGGCCATTTGGTCCGTTAAGACTGTATCCACCGTTCGAAGAATATCCCACCCAGACCCACCTTATCCCTACAACCCCACATTCACCATGGTCAATCCACCTAACCTGCACATCTTTGGACTGTGGAAGGAAACCCACACAGACATGGAGAACATGAAAACTCCAGTCAGTACCCCAAGGCTAGAATTGAACCAGAGTCCCTGGAGCTGGGAGGCATCAGCGCTAACCACCGAACTACTGTAATTAAAGAGTCAGAGTCAGATGTACAGCACAGAAACAGACCCTTCGGTCCAATTCGTCCATGCTGACAGATATCCCGCCCCAATCTAGTCCCACCTGCCAGCACCAGGCTCATATCCCTCCAAATCCTTCCTATTCACATACTCATCCAGATGCCTTTTAAATATTGCAGTTGTGCCAGCCTCCACCACTTCCACTGGCAGTTCATTCCATACACGCACCACCCTCTGCATGAAAAAGTTGCCCCTTAGGTCTCTTTTATATCTTTCCCCTCTCACCCTAAACCTATGTCCTCTAGTTCTGAACTGCCCCACCCCAGGGTACAGACTTTGTCTATTTATCCTATCCATGTCCCTCATGATTTTATAAACCTCTATAAAGGTCACCCCTCAGCCTCTGACGCTCCAGGGAAAACAGCTCCAGCCTGTTCAGCCGCTCTCTATAGCTCAAATCCTCCAACTTTGGCAACATCCTTGTAAATCTTTTCTGCACCCTTTCAAGTTTCACAACATCCTTCCAATAGAAAGAAGACCAGAATTGAACGCAATATTCCAAAAGTGGCCTAACCAAAGTCCTGTACTCAATACTCTGACCAACAAAGGAAAGCTTACCAAATGCCTTCTTCACTATCCTATCTACCTGTGACTCCACTTTCAAGGAGCCTATGAACCTGCCCCGCCAAAGTCGCTTTGTTCAGCAACACTCCCGAGGACCTTACCATTAAGTGTATAAGTCCTGGGAAGATTTGCTTTTCCAAAATGCAGCACTTTGCATTTATCTGAATTAAACTCTATCTGCCACTTCTCAGCCCACTGGCCCATCTGATCAAGGTCGCGTTGTAATCTGAGGTAACCCTCTTCGCTGTCCACTACACCTCCAATTCTGGTGTCATCTGCAAACTTACTAACTATTTCTCTTATGCTCACATCCAAATCATTGATATAAAATGATAAAAAGTAGTGGACCCAGCACAGATCCTCATGGCACTCCACTGGTCACAGGCCTCCAGTCAGAAAAACAACCCTCCACCACCACCCCCTGTCTTCTACCTTTGAGCCAGCTCTGTATCCAAATGGCTAGTTCTCCCTGTATTCCATGAGATCTAACCTTGCTAACCAGTCTCCCATGTAGAACCTTGTCAAACGCCTTACTGAAGTCCATACAGATCATATCGATCGCTCTGCCCTCATCAATCCTCTTTGTTACTTCTTCAAAAAACTCAATCAAGTTTGTAAGACATGATTTCCCACGCACAAAGCCATGTTGACTATCCATAATCAGTCCTTGCCTTTCCAAATGGATGTACATCCTGTCCCTCAGGATTCCCTCTAATAACCTGCCCACCACCAATGTCAGGCTCACTGGTCTACAGTTCCCTTGTCATTACCATCCTTCTTAAACAGTGTCACCACATTAGCCAACCTCCAGTCTTCCAGCACCTCACCTGTGACTATCGATGATACAAGTATCTCAGCAAGGTACCCAGCGATCACTTCTCTAGCGTCCCACAGATTTCTGGGGTACACCTCATTAGGTCCTGTGTGTGTTTCAAGACATCCAGCACTTCCTCCTCTGCATTATGGACGCTTTTCAAGATGTCACCATCTATTTCCCTACATTCTATCAAAAAATTCGATATTTAGTATTTCTGCATCCTATACTCCTCACCCAGCTTTCACACTGCAATATCTCTACCTAATTTCTGGAATAGTAAGGGTGGCATGGTGGCTCAGTGGTTAGCACTGCTGCCTCATAGCACCAGGGACCCAGGTTCGATTCCAGCCTCAGGCAACTGTCTGTGTAGAGTTTGCACATTCTCCCTGTGTCTGTGTGGGTTTCCTCTGGGTGCTCCGGTTTCCTCCCATAGTCCAAAGATGTGCAAATCAGGTGAATTGGCCATGCTAAATTGCCCATAGTGTTAGGTGCATTAGTCATAGGGAAATGGGTTTGGGTGGGTTATTCTTTGGAGGGTCGGTGTGGATTTGTTGGGCCGAAGGGCCTGTTTCCACACATTAGGGAATCTAATCTAATCTATATCTTCCATGTCCTTTTCCACAGTAAACACTGATGCAAAGTACTCGTTCTCTTAAGTAGTCGAGCATCAGACACAAGCTCTGGAAAAGAGCTGCTTTGTTGGACTGGTATTCACAAAGTTTCCTTGAATTCTACTCTTTCCATTGCCTTCCTGTTTCCACAAACAGTGATTAATGTTGGGGACCAGTTCCATAACTGCCTCAGACACATTGCCTGAATGACCTGGCCATGGTAAGTGGAATCAGACAGAGAAAATAAAAATCAAATCAGGAACTTTGAGTTCACCATGCAGTCCATTCACAGCTCAGTGCCACACTGGGCAGTGTATTCACACTACTAGATGTCATTTGGAACGGTGTTTGGTTCCATTGAGCAAAATAAGCAAACTGAAATCAGTTCAATGAAAATCTAGTTCCTCCATCATGTCGGGGCCTGTGTCTAAATGCTGCAGATTTACGGCTTTAATTACATTCAGACAATGCATCAATATGTGCATTCAAAACTGAATGGAGCTATTTCAGTTAGGAGTAGGTTTAACAAATTATTGAGATGGATCTTTACAGTAATTGTAGTCATGAGCACCACAGTGACATATCAGCCTTTTTAAATTCCCATCAATATAACCCCCTTTTTCTCAGATCACCAATGCAACCACCTGCATTGTACTCACGTCCAGTATATTTTAAAAAAAAGATATAGGGAATAAAATCAGAGTTAGGCAGAATAAGCCACTGTTTCAGTTCCCTCTGTCTCAAAAGGCAACACAAGTGGACTGAATTTGGAAAAATAAAATCAGGACAATAATGCTGAATAAGAAACTGTTCTGCAAGTTACATTATCCATTATTAAAACTATTCCCATTGTGATTTCTTTTTAAGCAGATCGGTGAACTTAATTCTTGCTCTTGCCCCATCTTGACACAGGTGTTGAGATGAACGAGTACTTTGATACTAAGCAATAATTCTAGTGCTGACATCAGAACAAGACTCCACTGTGTTTAGATGCAGATGTGTCATGCATGAGGATCATAGATTTTGGCTTGTGCACTATCCAATAAGCACAGTATTTGAGAATCTGCACAGACTGACATTATTTGGAAAATGCTAACACCTGCTCGTGGGAGTTGGAGCATTGATAATCTACTAAACGTTCCAATACTCTGAAGTGAGTGAATGCTTGTGTGTACAGGTGGCTGGCTCACAGATTATCCTGCTCCCTTTAGCAGTAATGTTCAACCAGTATGCAAAGGAGCCTATTCTTGTATGTATTAAAATAAATAATTTTTTGGAATAGAGTCAAACATTACCAATTATATAAATTCTGCAATTTAAAAAGTACAGTTAATGGGACAAGAGTGCTGCTGGCAATGCCATATTTACTGTCCTTCCTTAATGTCACTTGAGAAGTGCTGGTGATCTGCCTATCACTGCAGTCCATTAGTTACAGATACATCCACAGTGCTAATCGGAAGGGAGATTTACCCAATAGAGAAGCACTGGCAACTTAGTTCCAAATTAGAAAGATACGTTGCTAAAGAGTGGAATGAGCAGGTCTTGACATTCCCAGGTGGATCTTCCAGGTAGAAGCCATGGAAATGAAAGGTGCAATCAAAAAAGCCTTGATGGTGAGTTGCAGTGTTTCGTATCGGAGTTACACTTGGCAACCCACATTGCTTGTGGAGGCAGTGAATATTTAAAGATAATGGTTTGCTGTGGATGATGTTGGGCTGAGTGTTGTTGCAGTTATATTCAACCAGGGAAATGAGAAGTATTCCACCACACTCCCAATGCATGCTTTATATATGATGGAAGAGGCTTTGGGCAATCAAAACATAATTTACCAATTGCAGAATTCTAATGGATCTGGTCTTCTAGTTAAATGTGGTTGGTTCAATTGTTTCAGGTAACAGTGATGCCCAAGTTGTGGATAGTGGGGGGACATCAGTGATGGCAATGTGACTGAATGCAATGGAAGGTGGTTTAGACTCTCTGCGTTGTTCTTACTGATCTATTGTTGAGCATTCCTGACAATAATATCACCTGGTTGTGGTTTTAGGAGGATAAGCTATGGCTATGCTTTCCTATTTTAATAGGAACCCATTGTTGAATACTAATTTCCAATTGTTCTGCAAACAGATATTCTCCCAGAACTAAAATCAAGCAAAGTTCTTCATTGCAGAAACAAGAAGCATACTTGGACACATATTTTTAAAATCTGGCCCACTTTGACTGTCTCTTTTCTTTAAAATTCAATTTGTTTTTCAAATTAACCTGATCAGGAGATGTTGTTGCAGAGTTGGGACTTGAAGCCAGGCTTCCAGCTCCAAGGGTAGGGGCACTACCACTGTCCTACAAGAGGGCCCCTGACTTTCTCTCTTCTAATTAATGAACAATTAAAATCACTCAATAATAATGATTAAAGTTATCAATTTTTTGCCAATTAGAACTAGTGCAACAAGTAAACCAGTTTAAATTAGATCCTAACACAGAACAGCAAAATCAATTAATAATGCTTCATGAAAGAAAAACTTGCAATTAATAAAACAAATGTGGAATACATTTCCCGAATGAATCTCTCATGGGTCAAACATTCTTTCAAGTCTCAAGATTACTCAAGAGCAAAGTACTATGGGACCTGTTTTAGGTTTCAGATTACTCCAAACTACTGCAGTCAAAGATGTTGCTTACACTTATCTGAAGGAGGGAATTAAAAAAACTAGCATTCATTTTCGTGAGCAGTTATTTGAACTGAGTCAGAAGACAAACAGAAGTACTAAACCTAGCTTTTCAGTTAATTGCACCTTTTCATTGCTGAATTAGCTCAGGGATAGCATACTCACTAGCTTGAGAAGGCTATGTTTTCTGCACCTCCAGATGACACTCCAGTGCAGTGCTGAGCAAATATTGCTCTGTTGGAGGTTCTATTTTGCAGATGAGACATGAAATTGAATCCCTGTCTTCCTCCTCTGGTGGAGGTGAAACATTCCATTTTATTCTGTTGGGGAATTCTTTAAACTTATTTATTTCTTCCCACAGCCTTTAAATGGGGAATCTCAAACACTTTTCAAGTGTCAAGTGTTTGGGAAGTGCTGAAGATCTGCCAGGGCACTATATAAATGCAAATTATTGCCTTTGTGATGCAAAAACATGAACGTATGTGTATGCACGCTTTTTAAACTATAAAAATACTTCACTGTCAAGCAACTAACCCCACTATGGATCTGACACCATCTGTTCAGATGAGCAGCCAATCTGTCTAATGTCTGCAGCACACTAAAATTGTCGCAGGTTCCTGCTTAATGAGGGAAATGGGTAACATTGCAAAATGCTGAAGTCACTGCACCTTGATCATCACTTTGGAAGGTAGTATCAAGTCAGTCATTTGCTAGCTTTGGCTTTGACGCAGTTCTGTACTCTTACTCCTCCCAAGCAAAACACAGCCACAGCACAATTTACAAGGATACCACCGTCAAATACAACTACATCAGTTCAAGTGTTTCCCTCAAATTTTATTTTAAAGCATTTTTCAATCTTTCTTATAGCTAAATTTACATTAACTAGGTTAGCTACAAGATATGATTGCTCAGGCCTAATTGTAAGCCACTTGCACACTAGCTTTTTAAAAAATGGAGTTAACCTAACATCACAGCCTGACTGTACCCAATCTGTCTTGAAAGTTGTGTTACTCTCATTCCACAAGTTGTTTCAATTAGATCAACTTCTAATTCAGAGCAAAATCAACTGTAAACGTGACAGTGGCTATGTAAGGTAAACAGTCTAATACATTTGGAAAGCTGTAATTCTTCAAGTGGAAGTAACATGGGTCTCTCAGGATCAAAAGATATTTAATGTCCCCTGCTATTTTCAGATTTGTCAGTAGTTTCCATCAAATGCAGTAAACTTCAGCTGTAAACATACAACTGGAACAGGGTTAATAATGTTGGAAAAGTGTTAATAATCCAACTTCTGTGTCAGCAAGGATTCAATTGGATACATCATCCTGTTGAACTGAGAAGTAGCCAGAAACCTGCACGCACCTATAAGGGTGAAAGATCCACTGTATATTTACATTGGACATTCAATTTAAGTGAGGAAAACCATTTCTTTTCCCCAACCCCAACATTCCAACCCCCACCCAAAAACACACACATGTACAGGACAGAGAATATACAACGACAGCCAATTTAGTGACAAAGCCGAAATAAAATCCCATCTGTTCAAATCACTGAACACCTAGGAAAAGCGAGTGCCTTTTGGAGATTAGGCACAGGAAGTGCAATTGGAAAAACAGAGATCGTTTATAGCGCACATAAAGCCATTGAGCAGGCACATGATCAAAGAAAGGAGGCAAGCCTAAAGAATTAGAGCACTAGCCTGATTGGAAGCAGCATTTGCTGCAACCATAAAAGATATAATGAAGAAAATAAACTTTCTTTAAAAACTAAAATTCCCAATCAACATTCGTCTCACATCAATCCCCCACTTTACGAAACACCGTGAGGTTGCCAAAAGGTGTCTGCAGGCTTACTTACACATAAAAGACATTACTGGACTCTATAGCAGCCCTGTACACATTGAGAGTGAACATGAGATTACTGGCTCAGGGACGAGTTGGAGATCATGCGTGTGTGCTAGCAGCAGGAAACAGGGCCAGAAACACTAGAATGGTTCAGATCTTCTGCAGCCTTGTCTACTCTCACGGCATCCGCATCGGTCTAGGACATACAAGGGTGGTGAATAACTGACCACAGCCCTAGCCAAAGTAGTGCTCTAATCTCATCTGCTGCAGGTGGCAGCTTCATTTGAACTGGTAGCTCAGTAACTTCAGGGTGACCAGGTTAGAAAATACCACAGTGCCATGGGCCTTTAAAAATACAAATGAAGTTAACGTGCATTAGACAATGGATAGGAGAGCAAAAATGATCATTTTATCTAAAGGCAACAAAACCAGCCAGCAAACTACAAGGAGGTGGCATGAAAAAGCATCACCACTATTGTGGCTTCCATAGGAATAAAAATGCAAGAGTACCCCTTTAAGACTTGCCTAAGTTTCTCGATGTCCACCTCTCATTGGTCTGGAGTGTGGTGGTGTTTAGGTGGGGGAGCAGGGCAGCTCAGTAGGCTGGATGGCTAGTTTGTGATATAGTCAGGCCAACGTGGGTTGAATTCCTGCACCAGCTGAGGTTACCATGAAGGAATTCCCTTCACAGCTTCTTCCCACATTTGAGCTTTGGTGACACTCAGGTTAAAACACCACCAATCACTCTCTCTAATGAGAGAGCAGCCCTTTGACATGGAAAGACTATGGTGACTTTACCTTTTTATCTCATTCTTCTGAAGGCCAGAGAATACATTAAAGAACAATTACACATTCTAGAAATCAGCCATTCAGAGCCCACGATTTTTCAAATTTAGTTACATTAAGTTCTCCAATACTACCTTTTAAACTGACATTTATTTCAGTTCCTCACTCTTACTATCCTTGAATCTCAAGCATTTCAGGAGGGCTCCTTGTATCTTTCTCTGTGAAGATACATACAAGCTTTTGTAACATTCCTCGATTTCCCTTTATTAGTTCTCCTGTAACCAACCCAATTTGTCTTTGTTGATCTTTTCCTATTCACATACTTCCAGAATTTTTGCAATCCATTTTTGTTTCTCACTAACCTATTCCCCCTTTATCACTTCTCTCCATCCTCAAAAATGTACACATCTTTTTACAACATTTTAAACTCCCTCCCACGAACTAATACTATTTTTCTCCCCATTAGCCGCAGCGTCTTATTTTTCCCGTGGAGCTTTTTTGCCTTAAAAAGGAATGTATGTGTTTTTGAAAACCAAGCATGAATTTTTTTTTTTAAAGTAATTAGTCATTGCCTATCATTAAACATTTTTACATTTTCAAACCACCACAACCAACTTCCTTCTCATAGCTTCATAACTTTTAGTTTTGAGACTTATATTTTTATAAGAATTTTCATATGATGGAGATGCAACTTCAATTAGCTCAGATATGGAACACAGCAACAAGCTGGTATCCGAAGGAGCCGTTTTTGGCAGAGAAACAAGCAGCTAAGGATATAGCTTAGGTCAAGAACTCTGTCTCTTGAGATGAAAAAGTGCCCACTGATTGGAATGAAACATCAGAATGCTGAGAACACAGAAAATTGTAATATTCTATACTGCTGAGGTTTCCAGAAATCAACTAAGCAACCATGGTGTCAGGTTAAACATTATGCCTCAGGACATCACAAGTGTTTTAAATTGTACATTGATGCTGAATCTAGTGTCCAGTACAGACAGAAAGAGAGAGAGAGGCAGAGACAAGCGTAAGAGAGGGTGATGTATTTTAGTCGGAAAAATGGGAAGGTGACCTATTATCTAAATGGGGAGAGGCTTCAGGACGCTGCTGTACAGAGGGACCTGGGTGTCCTCATTCATGAGTTACAGAAAACTACCATGCAGCTACAACAGATAATAAAGAAAGCAAATGGAATGTTGGCTTTTATAACTAAAGGAATAGATTATAAAAGGTAAGGAAGTTGCAACTATACAAGGCATTGATGAGACTGCAACTAGAGTATTGTGTGCAGTTTTGGTCCCCTTATTTGAGGAAAGATGTAGTGGCTTTGGAGGCAGTTCAGAGAAGGTTCACTAGATTGATCCCAGAGGAGGGGTTTGTCATATGAAGAGAGGCTGAACAGGTTAGGCTACCCCAAAGTGCAGTGGATGCTGGGGCAGTGAGTAACTTCAAGGATGAGTTAGACAGATTTTTAATTGATAATGGGTTGAAGGGTTATGGGGAGAAGGCAGGAAAATGGGGATGAGGAGCATATCAGCCATGATCGAATGGCAGAACAGACCTGATGGGATGAATGGCCTAATTCTGCTCTGATATCTTATCAGCTTATGAATAAGTACACAGGAGAATGCGTGTGTGAAAGAGGGAGAAAGAGAAAGCATTCATGAGATTTCACAGTTCGTATGCTTGACTTTGCATCTTTGTAATATTTCTCAGGGTTGGAAAGTAACAAAAACTGCTCTTCCGTTCACTCAAGAAAACTCTATGTTGGCTCCTTATTGCTTATGGTGAAAACAGTCAACGACATTATAATTAGAGAGGCACAGCCTTACGTAAAAGAAGAAATTTTTGTTTTAGATAGGAGAGGTTGAAAGTTGGGGAACTGATCACCACTCTTCAACTAGTTCTAGTAACATTTATAATAATTTAAATCCTGAAAGGAATCAAATCTTCCAGAGATGCAGTTTCACAAAAGTCTGCAACATTTCAAATCAATAAAAATGCAAAGTGAAAGTATACTCAAGCAGTCAACTAAACCACGTACACACAAACATTGAAACTGAACATCATTTAGAGATTGATACCTAAAGTAACTGGTTCCTGAAGACATTAGCTAAACGCAATGGGAATAACAAGCAGCAGCTGGGATACCCAGAAGCTCCAGCAAATGAGGAAGTCAATAGTCTCAGTGTCAACAAGAGATTTCTCTAGTTGTTTGCTCATCCCCAAACATCCACCCCTTGAAAAACTGAAAATGTCACCAATCAGATCTGAGGAGTTGGCCAACAAAAGTGAAAGAGATTCACTGAAAATCTGTCCAAACTTTCTAGCCCTGAGGGAAGGAAAATGTTCACGTTATTTAAGGAGAATAAACCACTTTTACATCTCTTTCTCGATCCTGCTGCAGTTGGTTTGCAGGATTATTTTCGAGGAGTTAACCACTCCAATGATATTGAGAATGAAAATAAATGCCATACCTGCCAGGCTACTCCAAGTTTGGAAATCTCTCTGCCCGACATCCCTTCAGTAATTCTAGCAAGCTCCGAGCATTTCTTGCCATAGTCAAACTGTGCCACTTTCAGGCGCCTGTGAAACAGGTCAAGATTATGATCACCAAGTGCTGTAATTGACATGTCCATATCCAATTAGCATCTCTAGGTTAAACTTTGACTTCCTGATGAGAACATTATGGCGTTGCAATATTTAACATTACACAGATATTTCCTGGTGAATCGTATAAATTGTATAGGATGTAGGTTTGTTCGCTGAGCTGGAAGGTTCATTTTCAGACGTTTCATCACCTTACTAAGTAACATCATCAGTGAGCCTTCGGAGAAGCACTGGTGGTACAGCCTGCTTTTTATTTGTGTGTTTAGGCTTCTCTGGTTTGGTGATGCCATTTAATGTTCATTTTCTCAGGGGGTGGCAAACGGGATCCAAGTAAATGTGCTTGTTGATAAGAGTTCCACTTGGAGTGCCATGCTTCTAGGAATTCTCACACATGTCTGTTTGGCTTGTCCTTGGATGGATGTGTTGTGCCAGTCAAAGTTGTGTCCTTCCTCATCTACTCATCCTAACCTAAACACATAAATAAAAAACAGGCTATACTGCCAGAGCTTCTCCGGAGGCTCACTGATGTTACCTAGTGTGGTGACGAAACATCTGAAAACGAATAAATTTACATCCAGAACCTCAACCTGAGCTATAAATCTGCTCAAAACTCGATAAACTCTACCGTTCTGGACTAGGGTTCAAGTTAATTAGTTTGAGGGGTGTGTGTGTAGACAGTGTCAATTCAAGGAATATGATTTTATTGATTCTGTGGGGGCTTGCCAGGATAGGTGTTGAGAAGATGTTTTCGCTTATGGGGTAATCATTTAAAACGGAGATGCGCGGAATACTGCATATATTAAAATAGGACAGAGACTGATTTTTGAGATTGAGAAGTCCTTAGCAGCTGGCATGGAGCAGGAGTTGAGATTATCGGCTACAATGTTGTTGAATCGTGGGGCAGGCTTGAGCAACTGAGCAGTCTACTCCTGCTTTTATTTCTCACATTTGTGCACCCTGTGATCTTCTAGCCTGGGTTTAAAATTAGATACTGGGACAGAATACCTCAAGCCAAAGGATACAGTTTATGCGTCTGATCAAAACCTTTAAGCCAGTTACTACACTCTACCTTAAGCAACTCATTTATCTGGTACTTATTATGTAACATCAAGCCATCCTAAAATTCTTCAGGACAAGCATAATACTTTAAGAATAGCTGCAATGTGGGTCAACACATCAGAAAACTGGTGCACAAGGTGGTCCTGCAAAAAGTAAGGAAATTAATAATCAGTTCATCTGTTTTATTTGTAATGATTAAGGGATGAAGGCTGGTCAGGGCACAAGGAGAAAAGCCATCTTCCTCTTCAAATAAGACAAAGCTGTTTAATCTGTCTACCTGAATGGGTGGACAGTCTCATTTTATCATCCATCTCTCATCATGTTATCTGCTGTCTTACAGTGCCATTTGTATAAGGAAATAAACAGAATTTCAAAGTCTGTGAGAAGATTTGTAGCTCGGGTGCTCGTTGTTGTGGTTCTGTTCGCCGAGCTGGGAATTTGCGTTGCAGACGTTTCGTCCCCTGTCTAGGTGACATCCTCAGTGTTGGGAGCCTCCTGTGAAGCGCTTCTGTGATCTTTCCTCCGGCATTTGTAGTGGTTTGAATCTGCCGCTTCCGGTTGTCAGTTCCAGCTGTCTGCTGTGGTCGGTATATTGGGTCCAGGTCGATGTGCTTATTGATTGAATCTGTGGATGAGTGCCATGCCTCTAGGAATTCCCTGGCTGTTCTGTTTGGCTTGTCCTATAGTAGTAGTGTTGTCCCAGTTGAACTCATGTTGCTTGCCATCTGCGTGTGTGGCTACTAAGGATAGCTGGTCGTGTCGTTTCGTGGCTAGTTGGTGTTCATGGATGCGGATCGTTAGCCGTCTTCCTGTTTGTCTATGTAGTGTTTTGTGCAGTCCTTGCATGGGATTTTGTACACTACATTGGTTTTGCTCATGCTGGGTATTGGGTCCTTCGTTCTGGTGAGTTGTTGTCTGAGAGTGGCTGTTGGTTTGTGCGCTGTTATGAGTCCTAGTGGTCGCAGTAGTCTGGCTGTCAGTTCGGAAATGCTCTTGATGGTATGGTAGTGTGGCTAGTCCTTTGGGTAGCGGCATGTCCTCATTCCGTTGTCTTTCCCTTAGGCATCTGTTGATGAAATTGCGCGGGTATCCGTTTTTGGCGAATACATTGTATAGGTGTTCTTCTTCCTCTTTTTTGCAGTTCTGGTGTACTGCAGTGTGTTGTGGCCCTTTTGAATAGTGTCTTGTGAGTGGAGGGGAAATGAGGAAGTTGTTGAAATCCACGTTTATCCTGTGTGGTTGCAGGGTCCCTAGGCACTCTATGAGGAGTTCTTCCTCCAGGCGTTAGGTGGTAACAGCTTGGCGGTGGAGGAGGCCCAGGACCTGCATGTCCTTGATGCAGTGGGAGGCGGAGTTGAAGTGTTCAGCCATGGAGTGGTGGGTTTGGTGGGTGCGAGTGTCCCAGAGATGTTCTCTGAAACAATCTGCAAGGCGGCGTCCTGTCTCGCCGATGTAGAGGAGACCATACTGGGTGCAACGGATGAAGTAGATAACATTGGTAGAGGTAAATTTCTGATGAATGTGGAAGGATCCCTTGGGGCCTTGGACAGAGGTGAGGGGAGCGGTGTGGATGCAGGTTTTGCACTTCCTGCAGCGGCAGGAAAAGGTACCAGGAGGAATGGTGCCTCCGGAACGCTGATAGGGGTAGGAAGGGAAATATATCCACTACAAGCCCACCATCTCCCACAGCTACCTAGACTACACCTCCTCCCACTCTATGTCCTGTAAGTATGCCATTCCTTATTCCCAATTCCTCTGCCGCACCTGTTCCCAGGATGACCAATTCCACCTCAGAAAGTCCAAGATGGTCTCTTTCTTCCATGATCGCAACTTCCCTTCCCATGTGGTTGATGATGCCCTCTAGCCCATCTCGTCCACTTCACGCACCACCACCCTTGAACCCCAACCTCACCCAACGCAACAAGGACGGAACCACCCCCTCCCCCACAACCCCCTTTCTCACCTTCCAATGCACCAACCTTCGCCACTTCCAAACAGACGCCACCACCAAAGATATATTTCCCTTCCTACCCCATCAGCATTCTGGAGACACCATTCCCTCCGCGACTCCCTCGTCAGGTCCATGTCCCCCAACAGTATGCACCCCACTTCTGGCACCTTTCCCTGCCACTGCAGGAAATGCAAAACCTGCGCTCACACCGCTCCCCTCACCTCTGTCCAAAGTCCCAAGGGATCCTTCCGCATCCATCAGAAATTTACCAATGTCATCTACTGCATCCATTGCACCCGGTGTGGTCTCCTCCCATCAGTGAGATAGGATGCCTTCTTGCAGATTGTTTCAGAGAACATCTCTGGACACCCACACCCACCAACCTCACCAGCCCATGGCTGAACACTTCAACTCCCCCTCCCACTGCATCAAAGACATGCAGGTCCTGGGCCTCCTCCACCGCCAAGCTGTTACCACCCAACGCCTGGAGGAAGAATGCCTCAAATTGTACCGAGGGACCCTGCAACCACATAGGATAAACATGGATCTCATTTCCCCTCCACTCACATTATCCCAGTCCTAAGCCTCCAACTCAGCACTACCCTCTGGACCTGTCCATCACTCCCCCCTCTGACCTATCACCTTCTCCTTCATCTTCATCCACCTATAGCTTTCTCGTGTCTCCCACCCCCCACCCCCCCCACCCCTCCCCTTCTATTTATCTCTCAGGCCCGGCCTACAAGCCTCATTTCTGATGAAGGCCTTATGCCCAAAACATCGATTCGCCTGCTCTTTGGATGCTGCCTAACCTGCTGTGCTTTCCCAGCAACACACTCTGGACTCTGATCTGTAACATTTGCAGTCCTCATTTTCTCCTAGCTAAAATCTGGGTCTGAGGTGAATATCTATTTTATTTAACTGCACTCTTAATGGCTTGCTTGCATCCATGTAAAAATCGAAATTTAAAAAACAATAACAGCCATTCAGACTCTGGCATATTACAAGGAAGTCATGATTTCACATGTATAGAATGCAAAATCTGTACTGGTCAACTGAGCAGCTGGATATTTAGTAACAGATATTCCAGTAAAAGCACAAACACAAGATTTCCACTGGATCCTATGCTTCGGGTCAGAGCAGTGGTTTCAAAATCTAGGTACAGAGACTCCCATTCTACAGTGCCTTTGGCCGTTTAAGCAAAGTTCATTCCTTCCTGTATTCCTTTAAGAGTAACAGCCCATAGCAGGCTTAATAGGAGCTATAGTAAGGTAACTGATTTCAGACAGACGATCAGCAAATACACTATTACCAGTATCAGTCTAAGCTGCAAATCAGTTTATCTGATTCTACAAGACCAATATTTAGATAAAATAGTTTGTAGATAGAATTACTTATCTTCACAAATATGATTACTGTGTTTTTATAAAAAAGAATGCTTGTCCAATAGGATAAAACCCAAGGCACAATTTTAAAAAGTACGAAGTTGGCTGAAATGTCTACTTAGTTCACGAAGTCGTTTGCAATAGTTATTGATCACAACCAGCTCTGACCCTACACCTCCATTTAATGTGAAGCTCCCAGTGCCATCCTGATTTATAAATTAGAGTATTCTTTATCCAGACAGATTTCAAGGGGTGAATTTTACCAGAAATTGGTTAAGTGTTATTTCTGGTGAGTTTCATGGAGGGTTGCTCTCCAAGAGCAGGTTTTCTGCTGATACATTTCTAAACTCACTCTGACATACCATCACCACAGAAATGGCAATCATTGGATTCAGCATGTAGCCAGTCCACAACTGCCCAGTGCGGATCATGTTAATTGGGCAGAAGGAAAGTGGCTGCTGATTGCTGCCCATTGTGTGTAACCAGAGACACTGGTGCCTGGAGGGCGGGAGAAACGAGCAGTGAGCTGCAGTCGCCAAGTGACTGCTCTAACTTGAATGGCAAACTATCATCTAGGAAAGATGATATCATAATGATAATACTAATACATGCAAACAGGCTTATCACTGCTCACTAATGAGAATCTCGTCTCACCGTTCAACACTTGGTTGGAAACTAGGACTTGTTTGCTCCCAAAACTGGGGGGGTTCCTTGCTGGCCCGTTTCCCAATGTCGGCTCTTGCCTGTGTCATTCAGGATTTAAAGAGTAGTTCAACAGGATCTAAAAAAAGCTTCAGGTAGAAAAGACACAAGCAGAAAACTTGTGACTTCTTGTGTTCTGAAGCTCCTGAATTCAGATCAAGTGGAGTCATGATCTTTTGGGTAAATCATGAAACTGGAGACCCACCCCTAATGTATGCAAGCCATAATCAGTTCTAATTTAAACCAAACTTCTGGGGAGAACAAGAAACAGAAAATGCTAGCTGACCTGCACATCCCAATGCTACTCATTAGCAGCAATGTCAGTTGCTAGCCCAGTCTCAATATAAACCCAATGCAGAGAATGCTGGAGAAACTCAGCAGGTCTGGCAGACAGAAACAGAGTTAATGCTGAGTCTGGTATGACTTCTTCAGAACTGTCTGTTCATACCAAACTTGAAAACGTTAAGTCTATTTCACTCCAGAAATTCTGCCAGACCTGCTGAATTGCTCCAGCATTCTCTGTTTATTTCAGATTTCCGGCACCCACAGTGTTTTGTCAGCACTGATTAATATGCAGGTCGGTTACTTGAAGGGAGCCAGGTAACAATGGGAGCAAAAAAGGATAAAAAGGAATTTTTGCAAATGAGACAGTTAAAATTAGCAGAAGATGACAGCAAGATTTCCTAATAATTGCCAAACACTACCAGTAAATAGGAGCACGTACTGTTTTCCCTCTGTGGCTGGTTTCAGGACATATTTGTCAAAATATAGCCTGACCAATCGCTCCCTCTCTTCTAGTCCTGGTAGATCGAAGTTAACAATTTCATCAATACGATCATTGATGGCCCAGTCAAACTGCTCTGGTTGATTGCTAGCCAACACCAGCATAAACCTGTTAGGAAAAATAGATGAGCAATAATGAGTCAAGTGGCCAATATATCATAGAAGTGTATAATGAGCTGCACATTGCAATGTGTTTTGTTGCAAAACATTAAAAAGAGGGTAAATCATTACTTATCTCAATTAACTACGTTCCTCATATTTGTTTCTGTAAAATGATGAGCCCAGAGTAGGGTTGAATGCATCCTTTACCTCAATCATTTCTACAGCAAACAAATTTACAACAGATATGTGGATTTGTGCGAGAGGTCGTACATGGGGATGGAAACAGCTGGTATGTGCTGCAAATGTTAAGATGCTAAAGGAGGGTGGAATGTAGAAGAGATATAAGGATGGACAGCAGACAGATGAATACCTCTTATCGAAGAGGTTTGTTACTGATTATCAGTACGGTCAAACAAGCTTCCAGCAAGGTTTATTCTAAAGTCACTTTGTGTAGGAACGTTTAAAAATAATTCAGAGCCTCTGGGAATTCAGAAAAGTGCAATGGTGCATGTATGAAATTCATATTGTGCCTTCTTTATCTATGAAAATACTCAGGGGCATAATTATAGATACTCTTTGACACTTGCGTTGTTTTTAAAGGCAGGACTTTGAGGTATTGGTGGAGCGTTGGTCCAATCAAAGCTAATGTAACTTTGAAGGAAGAAATTACATAGCCTATAATGAAACATTAATGTTCTGATTTTAGGCATAAATATTTTCTACTGCAAACTGACAAAGAATGACAACTTGAAAGTGTTCACTTGCCAGGATTCCATGTTAAGAAATAAATAATCTAATGAGAAACATAATAATTGATATTTCCAACTGATTGCAACGTGAAGAATATCCATTGAAGGAAAACTTTAGGGCATAAAATTATAATACTTTGTGCTTAATAAAGAAATTTTCAGTTGTTAAATTCACATCAAGAGCTTTTACTGAAATATGAATGCTCAATATAGATTATATTTGCTTGATGTGCATTGTTAGCAGTTTCTTTTTTCCTGAAAGTAGTGTTCACTGCTGGGGTGATGGTTACACAGACAACAATCACCTTCCTGTATGAATTCAGAAGGGCAACTTCCAACTGCAAGTCTAATCAATGTGACATTTCTCAGAATGAGGAGCATCACAGCAGAACTCAATATAAACTCGAGCTTCCAGCAGGGGTTATTAATCAATGATCAGTCATGGGTCTGGATTCACCTGATAGCTGATAATACTGCCTCCACCCCTGCACTAACAGAGACTAGAGAAGTCAGTGAAAGCAACGCATTGCCAGACACCAACTTGATCTGCTACACACAGCTGCACACTAGATAAAGTTGCTGACTCACTGCAGGAACAGCTTTGTACATACTTAATAGATCAGATCTCAATCAAGGAGAAAATCTCCTCAGCAGAAAGTCAACACCCTCATCCAATGATTCAGCAGAACACCTGCAACATGTGTAGGAGTTAAGATTCTGTGACAGAGAATAAAATCCACTGTCCTGAAAAGCAAAGTCACTGTTAAGCAATTAATTACACTTGGGAAGAATGCTACTGAAATAGAGTTTAAATAATTAACTTGATAGACTGCAACAGTACAAACAGTTTCTAGTTTCTGAGTGATCTCTCAGGCACAGAGCACTGGATAAAAAACCCACTGGTAAATCTGGATTATGATATTCCTGGTGCTATCTGAAGTTTCAGTATTACTACTTTCTGGAGTGATATCAGTAGTATTTTGTTTTTCAAAACTCCAGGTACAAATGATGCTGCCAAGACATATTTATTGCTCTTACTTTCCAACCATTGAGTTATAGAAAACTACCTGCATCTTTTTATGGACCGTATACAACTCATTGGAGGGTCAGTGCTGACCCTGTCAAAATGTTGCAAGTGATATTGTTATTGCTGTGTTGACAATGGGTGTAGCCCAGTTTCTACTACTTAGAAGTCCATCGACTAACACCACCGGTCCCCCCATCGCTTCATGAATGGTTTTTAAGCTGCACCACATTCTCTCACTTCTTTTAGGGCCACAATGTACCATAAGGTTGTGGGAGAAAACCCAGTATTTTGCAACCTATTTTCAACAAGGAAATGAGATACGTACTGTTTAATTATCATTTACAACCACAATTAATGTATTGTTGAATGCATCGCCATGGCCTATCCTAGACAAACTGAACACCCATCATGCACTTCTCATTTCAAGATTCCATTTAATCAATTCAACAGTGGAAAACTCAGTTTCACTTCAAGTTGTGAGGTGAATTACAGAAGGAATGCTGTATAATTTCACTGTTTCTAACCCTTGTGTTTAGAACGTATACAGATGTACACATATGCCTTGTAAATGAAAGTCTGATCGTTTTATGTAAGTAGATGGCAACAATTGCAGAATTCTGCATTTTGCTAATCTCACTTGTCCCACATCCCCACAGTTGGATTTCAAACTGTCCTTGCAAACCCTAACTTTTAGTTTCCAGTCAACAAACTGAATTTAAACTAAGAAAATTCTGCAAGCAGAACCTCATTTACATTCCTGTGGATTTTTAAAATACAAAACTTGGATATTTAGTCAATAATTTTGTTTGAAACATAATTGCTGAATACCAAAGAAAATAACTGGACCTGGGGGGAGTTTCTTGAGTGTGACGACTTTAGGAAAATGAAAAGTAGTGGAAAAGTAGAGGACAGGGGTAAAAACACAGAATAAGATTGCACCCTCAGCTTCTTGAATTGGACTTAACTCACTTGAGTTAACTAACTTAACTCACTTAACTAACATTCCTGAAGAAGGGCCTGTGCCCGAAACGTCGAATCTCCTGTTCCCTTGATGCTGCCTGACCTGCTGTGCTGTTCCAGCAATAAAGTTTCAACTTTGATCTCCAGCATCTGCAGACCTCACTTTCTCCTCCTTAACTCACTTGAGTCAACCATCATTACCCATCTTTTACTAAATTTCAAAAAAAAAACTTAGAATGTCAAATTATAGCCAGAAACATTTTGCAACAAATGTAGGGTTTCAGATCCAAATCTGGCAAGAGAAAAATAAATCATGCTTTCTTTTGGACTTTGAACAAAACAAAACACTCTGCCATTATCTTCTCACATTTTGGTTCAAAATCTTATAATAATCTCAATTCACCCCATGTACAGAACCACAGGATTGCAGCTATTTTACAGAAATGAAATAAGATGATTCATAAAAGCAGATAAGGAATTGCAATAACTAAGAATTAATCTTAAAATAGAATATATCTTTCAAAGTGAAATTATGAGCTGCTGCTTATGAATCACCTCATTCCTTTCAGTTGAATTATAATTGTCTTCTCATTTCAAAGAACAATTTTTCCTTCAACCATTTAAAAAAAAAACAGGCTGGGAGGCTATCAATAAGCAGGACGTATGACAGAGGTTAGCTGGAAAGTGCTGATAAGGGTTCCAACTGATAAGTGCATTAGCATTCAGACTTCAGTTAATAATTATGAAAGCACATGGTCAAGAAGCACAAATTTATTCAGCTCAGCTTTGCAATTATAGACATTGTAAATGACAGCACTAGGATGCCATACCAATAGATTTTTTTTAGAAGTATAGATAAAATTAAGCATTGCAGTTCTACTTTTAATCAACAAAATTTCTAACTAAAGACAGATGATGGACTCCGACTGCTACTGTCTGTATTCTTTACACAAGTAAAAAGTTGCCTTGGTAAAGTTGCACATGTTAAAAATTATTACAGAGTCTAATTCTTCCGCAAAATTGAGATATTGTTGAAGAATACAAATAAATTATTTTGATTGGGGATTAAGGTAGAAACTTACATCGATTTAGACTCTGACTGGAAATAGTGCATTTAAAAATGAAAACCATCAGCTTGAGCGTGACTCACCAGTTAGGGGAGGCTGTGTATCCATGCAAAGATGACAAGGTTCAACATTACTTCCAATGCCCACCCAATTTGTACCCTTTGCCCAAGCTATTAGTGCAGCTCACGCATGGGGGAAGCAAAAAAAGTGGTCAATTTCAGGTAAAGTCCAATTATTATCAAGACTGGCTTGAAACTCAACTGTAGCCATCAAATGTCACACACAGCAACTTAATCCTTTTATGTTTTTGTTCGTGAAGGCATCTTGTGACGAAGGGACCGACTCTGTCCTTTGGCTCCTAAATGACCTACTGTCTTCTGATTTTGAGGCTAATACCTACTTGTTACTCTGCTCCCCTGTCCGGTACAGGAATGCATTCAATGTTGCTCTCAGGTCTTCACTAATTTTTTCCTATAAAAGCACATCAGGGCAGAAAGAAAATATGAAAGAAAATATATTGCATTTCATAAAGCAACAATTAGCAGCTGTTGAAAACTGTAAACATTTCTCAGTTTGACACCGATAAAGTACAATGAAGCTTGCAGTGCATTCTCTGATCTAGATCACAAGGATATAACATGGCAAAGTTAGTTAGTTTTGGTGTGCAATTACATTAATTCTTTTCTAGTGCCTTTGTTATTATTAATCTATGTAATACTCAATTTCTTCCTCCAAGTGTTGAAATTAATTACGACTGGAAACCAATCAATTCTAAAGTAACAAATGCAGGCAGGGGCTACCTTGCTCTGAGCCCTGTTGAGAGCAGCAGAGGTTTTTTGAAAAAAAAGCAAAACATTATTTCTTCAAAAACACTTCAAACCAAAGATGTGAAACAGAAAGAGCAGTAGCTCAGACACAAAAAAATACCACACTGAGCCAAATATTCCAAACTCAATCTTAATAGGATCATATCTAGGAATGATATTTTTCCACTGTATTTCCCAATTATTAATGGAGAAGTAAAACCAGCTTGTGCATGCTTATCCACATTGTAAGTAATCTAATCTAATCTAATCTAATCTAATCTAATCTAATCTAACCATAAGAAACAAAAACAGGAAGAGTCTGTTTAGGATCATGACTAATAAAATATTCCTCACAACCACTCAAGAGTCACACTGAAACAGATCCTTCGGTCCAACTCATCCATGCCAACCAGGTGTCCCAAACTAAACTAGTCCCATTTCCCAGCATTTGGTGCATATCCCTTTAAACCTTTTCAGATCCAAGTACCTGTGCAAATATCTTTTAAATGTCATAACGGTACCTGCGTCCACCAGTTCCTCTGGCAGTTCATTCCACATACAATTCACACTGTGTGCGAAAAGGTGGTCTCTTAGGTCCCTCTTAAATCTTTCCCCTCACCTTAAAATTATGCCCTTTACTTTTGAACTCCCCTTCCCGAGGGAACACACTGTTGTTATTTACCTTACCAATGGCCTGATTTGATAAACCTCTAATAAGGTTACTCCTCAACTTCCTACGACTCAAAGAGAAAAGTCTCAGCGTTTCCAGACTCTCCTTACAACTCAAACGCTCCAGTTCGGGCAACATCCTTGTGAATCTTTTCTGCATCCTTTCCAATTCAATAATATCCTTCCTATAGCAGGGGAACCAGAACTGTACACAATATTCCAAAAAAGTGGCCCTCCCATCTTTCGGTACAGCTGCAACATGACATCCCAATTCCTATGACTTCCCCTACTGATCAAGAATCTATCTCAGCCTTAAATACACAAGGACTTTGCCCCCATGGCTCTGTGGCACAGAGCTCCAAAAACGCTCAACCCTCTGAGAAAAGAAATTCTTCATCTCAGTTTTAAATTGGTATCCCTTCATTCTGAGACGATGCCCTCTGGTTACAGAAGGGAAACCTACTCTCAGCATTTACCCTGCCAAAACCTTAAGAATCCTATAAGTTTCAATGCGATTAGATTTGATTTCTTACAGTGTGGAAACAGGCCCTTCGGCCCAAGAAGTCCACACCGACCCTCCGAAGAGCAACCCACCCAGACCCATTCCCCTACATTTACTCCTTCACCAAACACTACGGGCAATTTAGTATGGCTAATTAACCTGACCTGCACATCTTTGGACTGTGGGAGGAAACCGGAGCACCCGGAGGAAACCCATGCAGACACGTGGAGAATGTGCAAACTCCACACAGACAGTTGCCTGAGGCGGGAATTGAACGCGGGTCTCTGGCACTGTGAGGCAGCAGTGCTAACCACTGTGCCACCGTGAGATCACCTCTCATTCTTCTAAACTCTATTGACTACAGACCCAACCCATTTAGTTTTTGCTCATAAAACAATTCCTTCATACCAGGGATAATCCGAATGAACCTGCTCTGATCTGCCTCCAAAAAATCTTTCCTTAAATTGGGGAACCAAAACTGCTCACAGTATTCCAGGTGCGATCACACTAGCGTTTTGTATAATTGCAATAAGATGTGCCTCCTCTGGTATCCATGAAATAAGGCCCAACATTTCATTAATTTCCCCGATTAGCTCCTGAACCTTTGTGCTAACTTTCTGTGCACAAGCACCCAAGTTCCTTTGTATTGCAGCTTTCTGCTGTTTTTCTCCATTTAAATAATACTGGTCTGATGTTCACCCTTCCAAAATGAACAACTTCACATTTCCCACATTATACTCCACAAAGAACAGCCAGGGAATTCCTAGAAGCATGGCACTCATCCACAAACTCCATCAACAAACACATCGACCTGGACCCAATATACCGGCCACTACAGCAGACAGCTGAAACTGACAACCGGAAGCGGCAGGGACAGGCCACTATAAATGCCGGAGGAAACACCACAGAAGCGCTTCACAGGAGGCTCCCAAGCACTGAGGATGTCACCTACACAGGAGACAAAACGTTTGCAACAAAAACTTCCAGCTCGGCGAACAGAACCACAGCAACGAGCACCCGAGCTACAAATCTTCTCACAAACTTTAAATTATACTCCATTTGCCAACTTATTGCCCACTTACTTAACCTATCCACATCTCTTGGTAAACAATTTGCATCCCCCTTGGAACTTGGACTTTCCACCTATTTTTGTGACTTCTGCAAATTTGGCTAGAGTATATATATTTCCTTCTCCAAATGTATATTGTGAACAGTTGCAGTCCGAGCACTGATCCATGTGGAATCCCATTGGTCAAGGGTTGCCATGGTGAAAAAAGAAATCCATATCTACATTTGCTGTTTCCTGCCCATTAGCCAATTTTCTATCCATGCCAATATACTACATCTAACACCATGGGATCTTATGTTTTTATGAGGTACCTTGTCGAACACCTTCTGGAAATCCAAATAGAACACATCTATTGGTTCCCCTTTGGTTGACGCTTGCTCAAATAATTCTTTAAAAGTCAGACAATTTCCCTTTCAAGAAGCCATAATGATTGTGCTTGATTAGATTGTGCTTTTCTAAATGTTCTGCCATTACTTCCTCAAAGACAAATTTAAATGCTTTTCCAACAATAGATGGAGATAGTGAGGAAAGAGATCAGTCTGAGGTGGGTACAGTTGAGAACAGAAGTGAGTCAAACAGTCAGGGTAGGCAGGGACAAGGTAGGACTAATAAATTAAACTGCACTAATTTTAATGCAAGGGGCCTAACGGGGAAGGTAGATGAACTCAGGGCATGGTTAGGAACACGGGACTGGGATATCATTGCAATTACAGAAACATGGCTCAGGGATGGGCAGGACTGGCAGCTTAATGTTCCAGGATACAAATGCTACAGGAAGGATAGAAAGGGAGGTAAGAGAGGAGGGGAAGTGGCGTTTTTGATAAGGGATATCATTACAGCTGTGTTGAGGGAGGGTATTCCTGGAAATATATCCAGGGAAGTTATTTGGGTGGAACTGAGAAATAAGAAAGGGATGATCATCTTATTGGAATTGTATCATCGATCCTCTAATAGTCAGAGGGAAATTGAGAAACAAACTTGTAAGGAGATCTCAGCTATCTGTAAGAATAATTGGGTGGTTATGGTAGAGGATTCTAACTTTCTAAACATAGACTGGGATTGCCATTGTGTTAAGGGTTTAGATGGAGAGGAATTTGTTAAGTGTGTACAAGAAAATTTTCTGATTCAACTAGAGAAGGTGCAAAACTTGACCTACTCTTGGGAAATAAGGCAAGGTCAGTGGGGGTCAGTGGGGGAGCACTTTAGGGCCAGTGACCATAATTCCATTAGATTTAAAATAGTGATGGGAAAGGATAGACCAGATCGAAAAGTTGAAGTTCTAAATTGGAGATTGGCCAATTTTGATGGTATTAGGCAAGAACTTTTGAAAGCTGTTTGGGGGCAGATGTTCACAGGTAAAGGAACAGCTGGAAAATGGGAAGCCTTCAGGAATGAGATAACGAGAATCCAGAGAAAGTATATTCCTGTCAGGGTGAAAGGAAAGGCTGGTAGGTATAGGGAATGCTGAATGACTAAAGAAATTGAGGGTTTGGTTAAGAAAAAGAAGGAAGCATATGTCAGGTACAGATAGGATAGATCGAGTGAATCCTTAGAAGAGTATAAAGGCAGTAGGAGTATACTTAAGAGGGAAATCAGGAGGGGAAAAAAGGGACATGAGATAGCTTTGGCAAATAGAATTAAGGAGAATCCAAAAGGTTTTTACAAATACATTAAGGACAAAAGGGTAACGAGGGAGAGTATAGGGCCCCTCAAAGATCAGCAAGGCAGCCTTTGTGTGGAGCTGCAGAAAATGGGGGAAATACTAAATGAGTATTTTTGCATAAGTATTTACTGTAGAAAAGGATATGGAAGATAAAAAGTGTAGGGAAATAGATGGTTACACCTTGCAAAATGTCCATATTACAGAGGTGGTGGTGCTGGATGGCTTGAAACGCATAAAAGGTGGACAAAACCCCAGGACCTAATCATGTGTACCCTAGACCTCTGTGAGAAGCTATAGAAGTGATTGCTGGGGAAGTGATTGCTGGGCCTCTTGCTGAGATATTTGAAGCATCGATAGTCACAGATGAGGTGCCGGAAGACTGAAGGTTGGCTAACGTGGTGCTGCTGTTTAAGAAGGGTGGTAAGGACAAGCCAGGGAGCTATAGCCCTATGAGCCTGACCTCGGTGGTGGGCAAATTGTTGGAGGGAATCCTGAGGGACAGGATGTACATGTACAGGAAAAGCAAGGACTGATAGTTAACATGGCTTTGTGTGTGGAAAATCATGAATCACAAACTTGATTGAGTTCTTTGAAGAAGTAACAAAGAGGATTATTGAGGGCAGAGCAGTAGGTGCGATCTAAATGGACTTCAGTAAGGCATACGACAAGGTTCCCCATGGGAGACCGATCAGCAAGGTTAGATCTCATGGAATACAGGGAGAACTAGCCATTTGGATACAGAACTGGCTCGAAGGTAGAAGACAGAGGGTGGTGGTGGAGGGTTGTTTTTCAGACTGGTGGCCTGTGACCAGTGGAGTGCCACAAGGATCGGTGCTGGCTCCTCTACTTTTTGTTATTTACATAAAGAGGTACAGTTAGTAAGTTTGCAGATTACGCTAAAATTGGAGGTGTAGTGGAGAGTGAAGAACGTTACCTCAGATTACAACGCGACCTTGACCAGATGGGCCAATGGGCTGAGAAGTGACAGATGGAGTTTAATTCAGATAAATGTGAGGTCCTGCATTTTGGAAAAGCAAATCTTCCCAGGACTTATACACTTAATGGTAAGGTCCTCGGGAGTGCTAATGAACATGGAGATCTTGGAGTGCAGGTTCATAGCTCCTTGAAAGTGGAGTCACAGGTAGATAGGATAGTGAAGAAGGCATTTGGTATGCTTTTCTTTATTGGTCAGAGTACTGAGTACAGGAGTTGGGAGGTCATGTTGCGGCTGTACAAGACATTGGTTAGGTCACTGTTGGAATATTGCGTGCAATTCTGGCCTCCTTCCTATAGGAAAGATGTTGAGAAACCTGAAAAGATTTACAAGGATGCTGGAGGATTTTAGCTATAGGCTGGGCTGTTTTCCCTGGAGTGTCGGAGGTTGAGGGGCGACCTTATAGAGGTTTACAAAATCATGAGGGGCATGGATAGGATAAATAGACAAAGTCTTTACCCTGGGGTCAGGGAGTCCAGAACCAGATGGCATAGGTTTAGGTGAGAGGGGAAACATATAAAAGAGACCTTGGGGGCAACGTTTTCACACAGAGTGTGGTATGTGTATGGAATGTGCTGCCAGAGGAAGTGGTGGAGGCTGGTACAGTTGCAACATTTAAAAGGCATTTGGATGGGTATATAAATAGGAAGGGCTTGGAGGGATATGGGCCAGGTCCAGGCAGGTGGGACTAGATTGGGTTGGGATATCTGGTCGGCATGGACGGGTTGGATCGAAGGCTCTGCTTCCATGCTGTACATCTCTATGACTCTATGTCAGCCTAAGTGGTCTACAGTTACCCACTTGTTGCCCCTCTCCCTTTGTGACTAAGGGTGTCACACTGGCATTTTTCCAATCCTCTGACACTGATCAACCAAGGTCACTCAACCTTACTGAGTCAACTAAAGTCTAACAACGGTACTCCACAGCAGAGTGGCACTGGGATAGGATTAAGAACAAATCGAGGAGAAAAAGAAGGTTGGAATAAAAAAAATTATGATGTTTGCCAAAAATGTACATTTGTTTTAAATGCTCACAATTAATTAGGACCATGGACAAGCAATACTTTGTGCCCTAGCAATTGTTTCTGTTTGCAAAGTTTTCAAAAGGACATGTGGGTAATACACTTACTGTTGCTCTCTTTCGAAGGAACGCATCCGCCTCATCCACAAACAGCAAAAGCCTGTGCACAGGAGGCAATTTATGATCATTTCTTTGACTTCAGATAAAGACATTGAAATATTTAAACCAAAAGCCCAAAATAATTAATTCTCATTATCCTGTGGTGCTGACACTAGGACCACTGATCTAAGAATAAGGCACTCCCAGGAAGCAAACAGTAAGTGGCACCAACATTTTTAAGCACATTGGTGCAAGTGGATCAAGTTGCAAATTCTGTTTCAGGTGAAAGTCTCTGATGCATGATAGTTGCAAGAGTGCTACATTAAATGAGTTTTGGCAGCCTCAGCCAAAATGTTTAAAGACATGGGTACACAACCCCTAACACAGCAATATTATGGGAGAGATTCACGTGGTTAATTGTATTTTAGTTCTAACCTGGAAGCAAACACAAGATGAAATAAACAAAAGTATTGCAAATTCTCAGCAGTAACATC
This sequence comes from Chiloscyllium plagiosum, assembly GCF_037043375.1. Lineage (NCBI taxonomy): Eukaryota > Metazoa > Chordata > Chondrichthyes > Orectolobiformes > Hemiscylliidae > Chiloscyllium > Chiloscyllium plagiosum. The sequence continues at coordinate 24,231,735 of NW_028270175.1, read as the reverse complement.
CATCTCCGAGCAAAATCAGATAAAAATTAAGTGGAAAGTAGCAGAGTCCTTAAGGTCACTGCTGTACAAAGCAAGAGCCAAACAGACATTACTGCATGGAGAGGTTTTCAGTCAGTATCCCCCTCCACCAAGAACTAACATGCAATTAACTCATCTCTTTGACATACTAACACTCTTACACTCCCAAATCAAAATGACAAACTCACCCTCTTCTGCTGGTAGCTGCCCAATCAAAAACTTTGTGCATGGCCGTGACACCCTCACGACCCATAGGAGCGACATCACCACCCGTCATAATAGCATAATCCATGCCGGAATGTGCAGCTAGTTTCTGAAGGAAAAAAAAAGCAAGTCACGAGAAGAATAAATTTGGAAGTAGATATGCTTTCCTGAACCGTGAGCTTCCCATTTTCAAAGTGAATAGAAGAGGCATTGATCGCAGCTGTAGGCTCTGAGTATTCTGATTCTTGCGCCTCTTTCCCAAAGTAGGTTTAAAGATGTGCACCTGAAATGCTTTATAGGTAATCAAAATTCCTTTGAGTCTTTGCCACTGTTGTAAAGCAAGAGATGTGGCTCATCAATCAATGCACAGCAACGTCTCAACAAAAACCATGTCAGTGATTGTTTTTAAAGTGATGTTGAACTGAAGGATGAATATTGGCTAGGAAATTCAAATAACTCCCTTGCTCCTCTTCTAAAAGTGTCATGTGATCATTTAAAGCCACCAATGGGGGCAGCAGGGTCTTGGTTTAAAATTTGATCCACCAGCCTGAGTGAAGACTGATACAAAGTTATATTCTACATTGGTTTTGTCCTCACAATTTGCTTAATTGGCATGTTCAAAATTATTATATTAATATTCATGAATAGTTGCACTAACACTTACATGTGTGGTTACATTAACACTGGTACCATTAATATTAGCATACAAGCACACAGGAGGATTCAATTAAACATATTTCTTTGTTGAAGTAGGAGATAATTATATCATGGTGCACACATCTAAATCACGCATGTCAGAATTCATACATAAACTCTTATATTTCCTACTCCACATTAGAACAAAAACCCTCAAAATAAACTTAGCACCCTACAATTTCAACAACCCACCAATGGAAATGCTGCTACTGACAGAAGGGTATAAACTACAGTGTAACAGGTTTGCCCAGTTTCCAAAATAAATGTGGTCATAAGAAATTATAGGCAAAAACAGACAGGTTTGCATGCATAAGAACTTATCAATCAATCAGAAAAATGTGGTTACAACATGAATGTATACAATTAATACCAGTACATTCAACTGCATTAGGGTTTTGGCTGTGCTTCAGGTCCACTATTTCTTAGTTCCAGCACAAACTGAATCACTGCAGTGTTATATAAAAAGAAGTATGCTCTCTAAATATAGTCCTACCACACACTATAATTTAAGACTAATTTTCCTTTATGCAATTACAAGTGTTGATGCAAATCTCCACGATTAGAGTGATTAAGCAGCGAGGCTATTTACAATGGAGAGAAATCCTGTGAAATTGTGGAACTGCTGGAAGAGGTGTCAGTATAGTTATTAAACTCTCAAATGAGATATTCCTGTTGATGCTCACTTTACAGGCAATGCTGTTAAACATCTGCCCTTGGGAAGAAAATGACATCTCAGCACTGCACAAATCTGATAGGAAAGTGCCACACAGAGCAGCCATTGCATGTAATCCACTGCACAGAATAAGCAACCAAGTGTCATGCAACCAGAAATCCTCTGTGCAAGCAGTTATCATTTCAGGGACAATGCAACTTCCTTAAATTAACTAAAATAATTCACTTGCACAGACAAGGATACGCTGTCAGCGGTTTAAGTAACCTTAAACAGCCACAGCACTAATATATTTAGTGACTGTTTCACATACATTACTTGGACAGTGTCACTGAAGCTAATTGGAAAAATCGATTATAGTCTGATCAAGCAGTCTGCTATCCACACACTTTTTTTAAACCTTAAGATTTACGATTCTCCTCATTTATCAATTGTTTTATCTCCAATCCTCCTATCTTAATTAACACCAATTCACAATTCCCGACAACAGGATACATCCAACCCCATGCAGAAGTGAAGTGAAGAGTGTACTTGATGAAGTAAACGACACTACAAACAAACAGTCTTGAGACAAGTAACCCAAAGACATGTTCATTGTAGCCGGTGACTTCAATGAGGCTAACCTTCAGAATGTGCTCGCGAAATTCCACCAACACATCTCCTGCCCCAGAGGTCTGAACATCGACCATTGTTACACAAATTTTAAAGATTGCAATTTTTGTCAAGATTTGTAGTTCAGGTTGTAGGTTTGCTCGATGAGCTGGAAGATTTGTCCTCAGACGTTTCATCACCATTGCTAGCTAACATCAAGAAGCGCTGGTGTTCTGTCCCACTTTCTATTTGTGTGTCTTGGTTTGTTGTGGTGGGTGATATCACTTCTGGTTTTCCAAGAGGTTGCTAAATGGGGTCCAAATCAATGTGTTTGCTGTTGGAGTTCCAGTTTGAATGTTAGGCCTCTAGGAATTCCTGTGCGTGTTTCTGTTTAGCCTATCCCAGGATGGATATATTGTCCCTCATTGTCTGTGTGTAAGGATACTACTGATCGTGTCTTTTGGTGGTTAATTGAAGTTCTTGTCTCCTGGTGGCTAGTTTCCTGCCAGTCTGTCCAATGTAATGTTTGCTGCAGCTACCCACTTCACTTTCAACGACAAGACCTATAAACAAATCAATGGGATACCCATGGGATCACCAATATCAGAAGCAGCCATGCAGCCCTCTCCTACCCAAGCTTTGGGTCCACTATGTGGATGACACCTTTGTCATGAAATGGAACAAATTAGAAGAAACGCACAAATACAACCAACATCTTTACTGGTATGAAGTTCATCAAAAAGGAAGAGAACAGACTCCCCTCCCTAGATTTCATAGTAGGATGAAAAGCCAATGGAGATCTGCAGACCAGCATCTATAGGAAAGTGACACATACAGCCCAGATACTCAACTATAGGAGCAATCAGGCGAAAGTGATAACTGCAGATACTGGAGATTAGAGTCAAGATTAGAGTGGTGCTGGAAATGCACAGGTCAGGCAGCATCTGAGGAACAGGAAAATCGACGTTTCAGGCAGGAGTCCTTCATCAGGAATGATGATGGGTTCCTGCCCGAAATATCGATTTTCCTGTTCCTTGGATGCTGCCTGACCTATAGGAGCAATCATGTCAACATCCACAAATGGTGCTGCATCTGGACACTATTTAAAAGAGCCAGAACACACTGCAGCACCCAGGAACTATCGAGATGCCGAAGAAAAGCACCTATACAATGTATTCAAGAACAATGGGTACCTGATAAGCACAGTCCACCTATTCTTACACAACAAACCTAAAAAAGACACAACATGCCCAGAGACTCTAGCCACACTATCATACATTAAAGACATCTCGATGACGACCAGAACTACTCCAGCCCCTTGATACCCCACAAACCTACCAACACACTAAAAACAGCTCTTAATGAATCTAAGAACCCTGTAGCAACAAGCAGAACGAACGTCATATACAAAATACCCTGCAAGGACTGCAACAAACTGCACATTTGACAGACAGGCAGGAAACTAGCCACCAGGATACATGAGCACAAACTAACCACCAAAAGACACGATCAACTATCACTAGTACCTGTACACAGATGACAGGGGACACCAATTTGACAGAGATAATACACCCATCCTGGGACAGGCTAAACAAAGACATGCACGGGAATTCCTAGAGGCCTGGTATTCAAACCGGAACTCCATCAACAAAGATATCTACTCGGACCCATTTACCATACTCTCAGAAATAGAACCGGAAGTGGTATCACCCACCACAACAGACCAAAGTACTTCAAGAGGTTGGTCATGGCTCACATCAACTCAAGCCTCCCAGAAAGCCTTGATCCCTTGCAATTCCACTTCCACAACAGGTCAACAGCAAACAGCCCTCTGGTCCTACTCTCATTCCTGGAACATCTGCAAAAAATGGATACCTATGTCAGACTCCTATTTAATTACTACGCTCTGCCTTCAACATCACAATCCTAAACAAACTCATCTCCAAACTCCAGGCCTAGCTCTTTGACTCCTACATCTGTAACTGGATTCTTGACTTCCTGACCAATAGACCGCAGTAAGTAAGGACAGGCGACAACGCCTCCTTCACAATAATCCTCAACACTAGTGGCCCGCAAGGCTGCATACTCAGCCCCCCACTACACTCCTTAAACACTCATGACTGTGTGGCCAAATTCCATACCATTCCCATTTATAAGTTTGATGACGACAACGCCATCATAGATCAGATCTCAAACAACAATGAGCAGGAGTACACAGAGTGGGCAGCACGGTGGCACAGTGGTTAGCACTGCTGCCTCACAACGCCAGAGACCCGGGTTCAATTCTCCCCGTGTCTGTGTGGGTTTCCTCCGGGTGCTCCGGTTTCCTCCCACCAGTCTAAAAATGTGCGGGTTAGGTGAACTGGCCATGCTAAATTGCCCATAGTGTTAGGCGAAGGGGTAAATGTAGGGGAATGGGTCTGGGTGGGTTGCGTTTCGGCAGGTCGGTGTGGACTTGTTGGGCCGGAGGGCCTGTTTCCACACTAAGTAATCTAAAAAAGCTTGAGTGCTCAAAGGCATGGTGTAAAGACAGCAATCTCTCCCATCAATTTCAGGAAAACAAAGCAGCTGATCACTCACTTCAAGAAGCAGAGTGGAGGGCATGCCTCTGCATCAATAGTGCCGAGGTGAAGATGGTTGAGAGCGTCAAGTTTCTGGGAATGACAATCACCAACAATCTGTCCTGATCCACTCATGGCAAGAAAGCACAGCAATGCCTCTACTTCCTGAGGGGGCTAAGGAAAGTCGGCATACGCATGAAGATTTTTACAAATTTTTATAGATGCAGCTAGAAACCATCTATCAGGGCTTGGTACAGCAACTGCTCTGCCCAGGACCATAAGAAACTACAGAGTTGTGAACATAGCCTAGTCCATCATGCAAGTCAATCTTCCATCCATTGACTCAACCTATACCTCTCACTGCCTTGGAAAGGCAGCCAACATCAAAGACCTCTCCCACCCCAGTTACAATCTCTCCCAACCTCTTTCCATCAGGCAGAAAATACAAAAGCTTAAACACACATGCCAATAGATTCAAGAGCAGCATCTTCCCTGCTGTCAGTAGATTTCTAAATGGACCTCTCAAATTTCAAATGCAATATTGACCACCATCTTTGTGCAGCTTCTCTGCAGCTGTAACATTGCATTCCTTGCACTGTTCTATTACCCTTATACATTTTGTATGATATGATCTGCCTGTACTGCATGCAAAACAAAGCTTTTCACTGTACCTAGGTACATGTGACAATAATAAATCAAATCAACTCCAGTTTTACTCTCTTCCACTCTTTTCTATCGGGCAGAAGATATAGAAGTTTGTATATACATACAGATTCAAAAACAGCTTTTTCCTTCCTGTTGTCAGACCTCTGAATGGACCTTTTTAATATTAATGTTGATCTCTCTCAGCAGCTGTAATGTTGTACCCTACACTTTGTTCTGCTATCCTGAGGCAATTGTATAGTATGATCTACTCATAAAGCACATAAGATAACACTTTTCACTGCACCTTGGTAAATCAAATCAAAGAATTTTATAAATTCAGAGTGTTTCATACCTCAGTAACAGCTGGCGATATACTGATCATTATGCTACTCAATTATGGAATAAATTGCTTCATTTTATTTTTAATCCTTATTAGAGTAATGTACGAGTGCAAACTGCCATGGAGCAAGTGTTGACTCACTAAAGCAATCGTTAAAAATTTACACAATTACAGCAGCATTAATTAAAAGATTATTTCACACTGATTTTGTTAACACAGCATGGATCTGATCATAAAACAACCCTGCCTGATTGTAAATTCATCATACATTTCACTTACTGCATTTCAGCCCTTTCATCTGCACATTATTCGGTCTTTCTGCAAACTGCACTCTATAACCAGTAGAATTTAAAGACCAATTAGGAAACATGTCATTTTCTGGAACGAATGTTGCTAAACCACTCTCTTATACATTGTATTTCCTCCTCCATCGTCACATGCACAAACTATCACCATCCAACTACAATTCTGCAGGAGCAGCACATCCTAATCCTCGAAGCAGTCTGTTATTATTAATCCCCTGCTGAGCATATCTGGTGACAAATATCACAAATGATCAACACTTCACATATGCCTGCATCCCAGGCCAAGTTGGAGTATTCCACATTGAACCAAAAAAAATGTGTTGGTGAATTGATGTCAAGGCAAAGTATTGAAAATTGCAAGTTTAAGGCAAAGTTAGAAAATTTCAGTCATTCGAATAATGGTGGAAATCCTTTCAGACACTGCACTCTTTTGGGTGAAAAGCTACTGCTGATAATTAATTTGTCATTTAGCTGGAATACCACCTGTGAGATATATCTCTGCAGAGACAGAGCAAAGCTTTTGCATCATCACCCTGGCAACATACCATTAATTTAATCACAAAAGGTGAACTATGACTTTTTTTGCAACTGTGACACAAACTATATGAATTGCTTTAGTGAAAGTCATGATAAAACACAAGGAGATTTGCTTCTGGAAACATGTGCCATAGTTAACAAAAGCCAAGAAAGCAAGTAACACATTAGAAAGTTTGAAGAAATGTGACCAATGCACAGTGAGTTTTTAAAATGGATCATGTTTCATCTTTGTTTGCCTGGCTTGTTCTCATCTCTGCTCCAGCTATGGCAAAAGTCAATCTTTATAGTACTTATAGGCTGAGTTAAGATTCTAAACTCAGCCGGTGCAGGTACACATGAAAGATCTGATGATATTATTTAAAGAGAAAGGCATGAGTGATCTCCTAGTCTCTTTGTAAAAACTTTTGTTGCAAACCAGCACTGCTAAAAATAAATCACAAATTGAATATCTATATGATGGATCCTCATTGCAGAAATTGTTTACTGCATTACAACATTGACTGTACACTAAGTAATAACTTGGATGTAAAATGCTTTGGGACAACCCAAGATGACAGACCACATACACAAGCAAGGTCTGCCTTATTTTAACACTGACAGTGAACCAATAAAACAGTATGTTACCGTAACTGCCTCAAGCTGCATGCCTATGATACTTTAGTATTTTATAGCCTTAAACAGTACATTTAATGTGAATACCAGGGCTACTGGCTCATTGATTATGCATGGTAATTACTGTTGCTCAAAGCAAGTTTTCAGAGATGATCAATTACAGCAGAGAAGATAGAGGAAGGGTGATGGTGGAGGGGTGCAAGAAGAATTTTGTCAGGGTGTAATTTATTTACTGTTTATCTGAAATTTTCATAAAGGACCGAACATTATTAATCTATCTGCCCAAGAATCTATCCTTTTTGCACTACAATCTAAATCACCATTTCCCCAACTGTAATATCCCACATTCTGATATATAAAGACAAACAGGAAGCACCCCTTTCCCAATTTCTCTCTCACGCACTAAACAACAGTACCTTAGCAAAGAGGGTTTTCCCTGTTCCCGGGGGCCCATACATTAGGATATTTCGGTATAGTCCTTTGTTGCTTTTGGTGTTTCGGGTTGCAATGGCAATATCTCTGACACGTTCCTCCAATTTGGGCTATGGATGGAAATAAGAATAGAGAACAAATGCTATATGTAGAGAATCAAATTGTAAATCAATTCAGTTCTCCAGACAGAGAACTGAATGTATTAAATATTACATATGTTTTAAAAAACCGAAAAGGAATGGAGCAACTCACACTCAACACCACTCCCTCCAGTGCATCTTGTGGCTTGCTCATCAAACGCTTACCAACCTAAGGAAAAACATATCCAGTTTAAATTGCACAATTAATATTATCGTTCATACAGAGCAAATAAGCAAAACCCATTACATCACTTCTTATACCTAAAGGCAAGGAAATACAAAAGCAAAATACCACAGACTCTACAGCAGAAGATACTGGAAATTTTCAGCATGTCAGGTAGCAGCTGTAAAGACTGAAGCAGCTAACTCTTAAGGTCAATGACCACCAACATTTGAAACATTACCTCCACTTCCTTCCATAATTACTGCCTGGCCTGAGAAATTCCAGCATGTGTTTTATTTTAGTTGCAGTGCTGGGATATTCTGTTTATTATTTAAACTCAGTGTTAACTCAATGTTAAATTACATTATACACTAGAAACTTTGGTTGAAAACCAGACATCTCACACCGATTAAACAAACGGATTAAAATACCCTCTTTGCCTGATGAAAGTAATAAAAACAAGAGCTTTTAAAATACACATTGCTCATGAATGAATTTAAACATTCACATCCCTATTTGCCACCAATCCCCATTCAGAGTTTGCCCATTTGTGAATTGTTGTGACATGCTACCCTCCCGCCCACCCAACACAAATGGAACACTTGTCATATGCATCATTTGACATTCTATTGCTATTCTTTCTTCACCCCAGGAGGCACAAAGCTAGAAGTATATTGATGCATAAACTGTGGAACAGTCTGGAGTTGATATAAAAATTGCAAAAATACAAAAACCTAGTTATTAAAAATAAGGTGAGAACAGAAAGTATTTCAAGTTTGTCACAGCTGACCAAAACAGATGCAAAAGCATACATGCACACGTCTGCACCATCCAACTACCAGGAGAAGATTGCCCCTGAAGTGAGCTCTGTCCTTTCAAAACTCGGAGTGCATCAGTCAACTATTACTTCACTAAAAACTTAACTGAATCTGCAGAATTTCACTAATAACGTATACTTATTTTTGCCATTTACTATATCACTTGTTATGCAGAGTAAACAAAGTTATTAACAAAAGTCATTAACAAAAGTCATGAATCTGCTTCGGCTGATATGACTTCAAGAGTGGCTGGAGAGTGTGGCTGTGCAGAAGGATATGTAGCAAGAATAGAAACCCAGAACCATGCAGGATTTCATAATGCCACTGATTCTCATGATTGAGGTACAGCAATAACATTCTTATGGGAACAATCTAGGCCTGAACTTTGTTCAGTAACAATTACTGAAGCTTACTGGACTTTGCAATAAGCCAAGATTAGAGTGGTGCTGGAAAAGCACAGAAGGTCAGGCAGCATCCAAGGAGCAGGAAAATCGATGTTTTGGACAAAAGCCCTTCATCAGGAATGAGGCAGGGAGCCTCTGGGGTGGAGAGATAAATAGGAGGGTGTTGGGGCTGGGGAGAAGGTAGCTAAGAGTGCAATAGGTGGATGGAGGTGGGAATAAAGGTGATCGGTTGGAGAGGGAGGTGGAGCGGATAGGAAGGAAGATTGGCAGGCAGGACAGGTCACAAGGATGGTGCTGAGCTGGCAAGTTGGAACTGGGGTAAGGTTGGGGAGGGGGGGGAGAAATGAGGAAACTGGTGAAGCCAACATTGAGCTTCTGGGGTTGAAGTGTCCCGAGGCGAAGATGAGGCGTTCATCCTCCAGGCGTCGGGCAGTGAGGGAATGGCAGTGGAGGAGGCCCAGGACCTGCATGTCCTCGGCAGAGTGGGAGGGGAGTTGAAATGTTCAGCCATGGGGCGGTGGGGTTGATTGGTGCGGGTGTCCCAGAGATGTTCCCTAAAGCACTCTGCGAGAAGGCGTCCAGTCACCACAATGTAAAGGAGACCGTATCGGGATAACGGAAACAATAAATTACATTGGTGGATGTGCGGGTGAAACTTTGATGGAAGGCTCCTTTGGGGCCTTGGATGGAGGTGAGGAGGTGTGGGCGCAGAGCAGATTTCGCAATTCCTGCGGTGGCAGGGGAAGGTGCCAGGAAGGGAGGGTGGGTTGTTAGGGGGCGTGGACCTGACCAGGTAGTCACGGAGGGAACGGTCTTTGCGGAAAGCGGATAGGGTGGGGAGGGAAATATATCAATAAGCCACCTTACTTTGATCGGGCGCTTCAATGCTTCCACTAACGTGATACGGGAGGTGTCGCGAACCAGGGATGGTTTTCCCAGTCGGGCCTCAATGTATCTCCCAGCGACTCCTGTAGCATTCTTGGCAGAGTAAACACCAACAGCCAGTAGTGTGAGCCCAGCCACCTGAAAAGATGAAACAATGGACCACATAATGAGTTACAGCCATTTCTTGGAGGAAGGCACAACAATTCAACAGTTTGAATTTAGAAAGCACCAGTTCTCACTCAGAAACCTTACTCTCCTCTATTGGAAAGAGCAAGAGCTCAAGTCACACAATGCTACGTTAGCAAAATAATAAAAAAAAATGATACTAATCAGAAAACAATGGTTACACAATACCAAACTTGCTCTTCAAAGTCAGAAATTGCTGGAGAAATTGCAGAATCACAGCTCCTTAGATGATTTTGCTCTTCAAAGTCTTGTGAAGAGAATGTGAACAAGGAAAGTCAACTGATACCAGGGAAAAGATAAATTAAAAATTGCAAAAGCATGCACAACATGCCTTAGTTTTTTAACCAATGAGAATACAGGAATGATGGAGGGCAGGTATAGCAGAGCTTATTTGGAACTTCGAAGGAACAGGAGAGCTAAGGTTCTGAAATGGAATGTTATTGTTAATGCCCAAAACAACAAACTGATCTTATATTAAGTATTCATGTAATTTTCAAAAGCTTTGCGCCAACTGGTTTTATACTGTATAATTCTGAAATGTTCACCACTTTAAAAATCTGCACTGTTTCCATTTCAATTTTTAGATTAGATTAGATTACTTACAGTGTGGAAACAGGCCCTTCGGCCCAACAAGTCCACACCGACCCGCCGAAGCGCAACCCACCCAGACTCCTACATTTACCCCTTTTTAACCTAACACTACGGGCAATTTAGCATGGCCAATTCACCTGACCCGCACATTTTTGGATTGTGGGAGGAAACCGGAGCACCCGGAGGAAACCCACGCAGACACGGGGAGAACGTGCAAACTCCACACAGTCAGTCGCCTGAGTCGGGAATTGAACCCGGGTCTCTGGCGCTGTGAGGCAGCAGTGCTAACCACTGTGCCACCCACCAATGAAGTATTAGTAACAACATCACTGCTCTAAGAGCAAATAATTAAGCAAACTCCAACAACAAAACAAAACCTGTCCATTTACTTAGCCGTAAATGTAAAGGTTGGGGGGGGGTCAGGGACAGGCAGGGCGGCGTTGGACCGGATTGGGGGGCGGTGTTGGATGAGGGCAGTGGGCTGTATTGGGGGAAGGGTCTCGCGCGCTGTGTGCTGCTGCTAGTCTCCTGAACGGGGAGCCGACTTTAAAAACTCCGAGCCCCAGAAGAAAGGCATTTCATCATTAACCAAATAATCGATTATCTCAACAAAATAGTGCCCACCCATCACATTTGGATAATTGAGGTTCCCCTGTAGTAAAAGAGCATGCTCAACATTAATGGCACTACACTTGTACTGAGAGGTTTATAGCCCAATCTCTCAATTACACCCAGGACGACTATTGGACACAATATAATTTACAGCACAAAGCTGTCGTAAATAAATATTAACAAATACTATGTAAATGTCAAACTTTCTGCTGATTCATATGTACACATACCAATAATTCAAGATGGAACTTCCATACCCAGATCAAATACAACCACTTAATTTACACCACAAGTCAAAACAAGGTTAATATTTAGCATTCAATAAGAGAATGCATTCACGTTGAAGACAGAATTTTAAAAAAAATTAAACCCTTAACACACCTTTAGGTCTGCTGGAAAAGCGCAGCAGGTCAGGCAGCATCCAAGGAGCAGGAGAATCGACGTTTCGGGCATGGGCCCTTCTTTCGTTCCCTGGCTTTTCCTTACCACCTTGTAAGTCAACCTCCAGTCTTCCAGCACCTCACCCGTGAGTATCAATGATACAAATATAGAGGAAACTCGATTGTTCGAATACCAATTATCCGAAAATCAGTTTATCCGAAGGAGATCTTGAGGTCCCGATAGAAACACTACATCAAAGGAGTGTTTCAAGCAGGGATTGAGTCTTTTGTTTACAGTGATTAAATAGGCACCGTCTCCAAATGACTGACCTCCCACCCTCTCACTCTTCCCACACCTTCCCTGGAGTTCGACAGAGGGGTGTATTCTAACAACCCCCCCACCCGCTTCCCAGAAATAGTCTCTCCAACATTGTCCTGTGCAAGGCAAACATGGAACCTGTCAAAAAGCTGCAGTAAAAAGAGTGTGTGGCTGTGTGTGTGCGTGTGCGGACGCGCGCTATTTGGAGACTTACCCCACAAAGGCAGTAACAGTCTTGTTGTTGGTGTGCAATCCGGATGCCCCAGAGATGGGGCTCGCTCGCTTTGTGCTGGGGGGGGGAGGGGTTTTGACTGGGTTGGATGGGGTTGCACGAGATTGGCAGACGGGGTTGGACCGAGTTGGGAGCAGGGGGCGGTGCTGGATTTGGTTTGGTGGTGGGGGAGGAGGGGAGAAGGGAAGACGGGCAGAGGCGGGGCCACATGCGCTGGGTGCTGCTGCACTCTCCTGAACGGGGAGTAGACTTTAAAACTCTGAGCCCCAAAGGAAAGGCATTCAATCGATTTTCCGAATAATCAACTATCCAAACAAAATTGTGCCCACCTAACACGTTCAGATAATTGAGTTTCCACTGCATCTCAGTAAGGAACCCAGCATTTACTTCCCTAGCTTCCCACAGTTCTAGGGTACATTTGATCAAGTCCCGGGAATGTATCCACCTTTATGCGTTTTAAGACATCCAGCACCTGGACATTTTTCAAGATGTCACTATTTATAACCCCATGTTCGCTATCTTGCATATCCTTCACCACATTAAACATTGATGCAAAACACTCCTTTCGTATCACCCCCATTTCCTGCAGTTCCCCACTTGCGCAGCCTTGCTGTAATTGAAAGGATCCTATCGTCTCTCTAGTTACTCTTTTGTCCTTGGGCTATTTATAGAATGTCTTCGAATTCTCCTTAAGACTATTTGCCAAAGCTATCCGATTTGCTGCCTGACCTTGCTGCAGCAGGTCAGGCAGCATCCAAGGAGGAGAATCAACGTTTCGGGCATAAACCCTTCTTCAGGACCGGATAATGCCGTTAAATGGTCTTTTTGGTCAATCCACCATTAAAAACTTGATAAGATTTAAATAGGTGTTTGCAGCTGTTAATACTTGGTTGGAATCCCATCACAGCCATCACTGTCCTGAGCTTGTGATCCCAGGATCTTGTTTGCACCTCTCAGCCAATTTTGAGAAGGTTAATAAAAGAAGCAATCTTTCTTTGTCACCTCATCCAAACACTTGGAGTCATAGAGAAATACAACACAGAACAGGCCCTTCGGTCCAACCTGATACGCTGACCAGATATCCTAATTCAATCTAGTCCCAGCAGCTGGCCCATATCCCTCCAAACCCTTCCTATTCATATACCCATCCAGATGCCTTTTAAATGTTGCAATTGTATCAGCCTCCATCACTTCCTCTGGCAGCTCATTCCAGACACATACTACCCTCTGCATGAAAGAGTTGCCCCTTAGGGCTCTTTTACATTTTTTTCCCTCTCCGCCTAAACCTTGCCTTCTAGTTTTGGACTCCCCGACCGCCTTTTAGTTCTGGACTCCCCAACCCCAGGGAAAAGACTTTGTCAGTTTATCCTATCCATGCCCCTCGATTTTATAAAGCTACATAAGGTCATCCCTCAGCCTCCGCCGCTCCAGGGAAAACAGCCCCAGCCTGTACAGCATCTCCCTATAGCTCAAATCCTCCAAACCTGGCAACATCTTTGTAAATCTTTTCTGAACCCTTTCAAGTTTCACAACATCTTTCTGATAGGAAGGAGACCAGAATTGCACGCAATATTCCAACAGTGGCCTAACCAATGTCCAACAGCCGCAACATGACTTTCCAACTCCTGTACTCAATACTCTGACCAATAAAGGAAAGCATACCAAATGTCTTCTTCACTATCCTATCTACCTGTAACTCCACTTTCAAGGAGCTATGAATCTGCATTCCAAGGTCTCCATGTGCAGTAGCACTCCCTAGGACCTTACCATTAAGTGTATATGTCCTGCTAAGATTTGCTTTCCCAAAATGCAGCACTTCCCATTTATTTAAATTAAACTCCATCTGCCACTTCTCAGCCCATTGGCCCATCTGATCAAAATCCCTTTGTAATCTGAGATAACCTTCTTCGCTGCCCACTACACCTCCAATTTTGGTGCCATCTGCAAACTTAGTAACTACACCTCTTATGCTCACATCCAAATCATTGATATAAATGATGAAAAGTAGAGGACCTAGCACCAATCCTTGTGGCACTCCACTGGTCACAGGCTTCCAGGTCTGAAAAGCAACCCTCCACCACCACCCTCTGTCTTCCATTTTTGAGTCAGTTCTGTATCCAAATAGCTAGTTCTCCCTATATTCCATGAGGAACCTTGTTGAACGCCTTACTGAAGTCCATATAGATCTCAAGAGAGAAAATGCTGGAAAATCTCAGCAGGTCTGGCAGCATCTGTAAGGAGAGAAAAGAGCTGACGTTTCAAGTCTAACTGACCTTTGTCAAAGCTAAAAAAAAGGGAGAAATAGGGAGGTATTTATACTGGGCTGAGAGAAGGTGAGTCATGGCTCCAGAAGCAAAGGTAGCAATAAAGAGGTGATAATGACAGTGCACAGAGAGATTATAGGGAGATTAGGAGCTGTGAATGACCAAGGCTGAAGTCAGTGTTATGTGATAAAATATGGGGAGGGAATGGGTGAAGTAGAGACAAAATGGAAAACAGGGGAGAAGGGTAGCAAAGGGGAGGAGAGGAAAAAGGTGATGAGAGAGTGGGGAGCGAGAGAAAGAGAGACAATCAAGAATTAGGAGGTACAGAAGTGAAAAAAAACTTAAAAAAAGATAAAATAAATGAAGCAGAATGAAAACAGAGGGGTTGAGATGGGATAATCATCTGAAGTTGTTGAATTCAATGTTGAGACCAGCAGGCTGTAACGTGCCTAGTCGGAAGATGAGATGCTGTTCCTCCAGTTTGCGTTGAGCTTCACTGGAACATTGCAGCAGGCCAAGGACAGACATGTGGGCATGGGAACTGGAACATTGGAATTTGCTTTTATCCACATAGACCTCATCTGCCGTCATCAATCTTCTTTGTTACTTCCTCAAAAAACTCAATCAAGTTTATGAGACTTGATTTCCCACGCACAAAGTCATGTTGACGATCCCTAATCAGTCCTTGCCTTTCCAAATGCATGTACATCATGTCCCCCAGGATTCTCTCCAACAACCTGCCCACCACCGACATCAGGCTCACTGGTCTATAGTTCCCTGGCTCGTCCTTACCACCTTTCTTAAACAGTCTTCCGGCACCTCACCTGTGACTATCGATTATACAAATATCTCAGCAAGAGGCCCAGCAATCACTTCTCTAACTTCTCGCAGAATTCTAGGGTACACCTGATCAGGTCCTGGGGATTTATCCACCCTTTATGCGTTTCAAGACATCCAACACTTCCTCCTCGGTAATGTGGACATTTTGCAAGATGCCACCATCTATTTCCCCACATTCTATATCTTCCATGTCCTTTTCCACAGTAAATACTGATGCAAAATACTCGTTTAATATCTCCCCCATCTTCTGCGGGTCTACACATAGGCGGACTTGCTGACCTTTGAGGGTCCTTATTCTCTCCCTAGTCACCCTTTTGTCCTTAATGTATTTGTAAAAACCCTTGGGATTCTCCTTAGCTCTATTTGCCAAAGATGTCTCACATTCCCTTTTTGCCCTCCTAATTTCCCTCTTAGGTATACTCCCACTACCTTTATATTCTAAGGATTCACTCGATCTATCCTGTCTATACCTGACATATGCTTCCTTCTTTTTCTTAACCAAACCCTCAATTTCTTTAGGCATCCAGTATTTCCTATACCTACCAGTCTTTCCTTTCACCTTAAACAGGAATATACTGCCTCTGGACTTTCGTTATCTCATTTCTGAAGGCTTCCCATTTTCTAGCTGTTCCTTTACTTGCGAACATCTGTGCCCAGTCAGCTTTTGGAAGTTCTTGCCTCATACCGTCAACATTTGCCAGCCTCCAATTTAGAAATTCAACTTTTAGATCTGGTCTATGCTTTTCCATCACCACTTCAAAGCTAATAGAATTATGGTCGCTGGCCCCCAAGTGCTCTCCCACTGACACCTCAGTCACCTGCCCTACCTTATTTCCCAAGAGTAGTTTTGCACCTTTTCCAGTAGGTGCATTCACATACTGAGTCAGAAAATTGTCTTGTACACACTTAAATTCCTCTCCATCTAAACCCTTAACACTATGGCAGTCCCAGTCTATGACCATAACCACTCTATTTTCTTACAGATAGCTGAGATCTCCTTACAAGTTTGTTTCTCAATTTCACTCTAACTATTAGGGGGTCAATAATACAATCCCAATAAGGTGATCATCCTTTCTTATTTCTCAGTTCCACCCAAATAACTTTCCTGGATATATTTCCAGGAATACCCTCTCTCAGCACAGCTGTAATGCTATCCCTGATCAAAAACGCCACTCCCCCTCCTCTCTTGTCTCCCTTTCTATCCTTCCTGTAGCATTTGTATCCTGGAACATTAAGCTGCCAGCCCTGCCCATCCCTAAGCCATGTTTCTGTAATTGCTATGATATCCCAGTCCCATGTTCCTAACCATGCCCTGAGTTCATCTGCCTTCCCTGTTAGGCCCCTTGCATTGAAATAAATGCAGTTTAATTTCTTCAGTCATTCTAAATATTTTGCCTTTCTGACCTTAACAGGAAAACATATTTTTCTTTAGTTTTAACATATATTCATTTGTTCTAGCACAGAGCATAAACTGATAGAATGTTGCAGATTGTTTGCATCAACTCAATGCATTTTGTTTGCTTTTACAAACTCCACTCAAACATTTCTTTTCAAAACTCTTGGAACAACTTCTCCAAAAGCTTAATCCTTCGATGCCAGCTTCAGTCTCAAGACCTATCTCGACACAATATCTGGGTATTTACTACTTAGCTTTGTCTTGATGGTGGAAAGTAAATCAAGTATACAAGATGATCCAAAATCTTACTTACACTTAACTGACCCAGCAGTACAACTCATTCTTTGTGAACACACTTCAGCAAGAAGTATGGAAAAGGCACCGGAGAAAGGAATGCTAATGATCTCAAGGCCAAGGACCGCTTCCACCTCCTAGAAACACCTGCCAAAAGTGTAGGTGGAGATGTGGCTCTAGGAAAGACCTCATCAGCCATACAAGGACCTACAGAACCCATGACCAGTGGCACAGAATCTCCTAAGTGGAGAATCATACTTGTTAGTGAGTGATTGCGGACAATGACAATACATTAAGCATTTGTTTTCATTTATTGGCACCCTAGAGAGTCCACACGTGTCCAGGAAATATTACAACTTCCAACCGCACTCTCACTTACTGTAGCTGTCACTTTGTCCCAGTCGGAAACAAATGCACGGAATCCTTCTCCAAACACTGCACCAGCTGTCCTGAGTGAAAGAGCAAAATAGAACAATCACCACATCTCAAAACATCACAAACAGCTGCAAAGAAGTGGAAACAGTCACAGTCTCTTGGGAAATAAAACAGACTGCAGGAAATAAATGAAAGCTTTTGGGACAGTGATCACATTACATCTCACTGACTTAGAAATAGGCAAGCAAAGATTTGCTCAGTCATGCTGTTTCAAAGTGATCAAATCAAAACTTCTATCAGATTATACATTATGAAACCAGTCCTGTTATTCTTGCCTTGCTGCTAAAGTCATTAATTACATTTTCAATCAAGACACTATTATTTTTACGAATGGAACAAATCTGAGCCTAAATCTCTAAATACCTTACAACCACTGGAAAAAGTCAATGCATGAAACTTAAAGCAATCTTTGCCTATATTTTTAAGATTAAACAGCTTCTAATTTTATGGGTATAATCACTATGTATCTCAAGGTAGATGCACTTTCCTGAATTTCTGGTCTCAATACTGAACATGTGCAACACAGCTACTTATGCCTGTAAACGATTGTTAACAATATAGTAAGGGTGAGATAAATAAAGTTGGAAGAAGCACATATCAGGCTGAAACACCAGCACAGACCTGTTGGGCCGAACTGCAAATTTTATGCTGTAAAATTCTATGTATAAAGAATTCAAGGGAAAGCAGCAATAGGTTACAGAGGACTCACCTCTGCAGGTAACAGGACAACAAACTGGGAATGGCATGTTACTCATATTTATATACTCAACGTGAATCCAAATGTTTGAGAGACCAAACTTCACTATGTTGTTTCCACATTCCCATTACAGTTTGATGCTATTTAGTGTCTCCAGAGCTACACCTAATGTTTTGGACCCAAAACTGAACAGATATAAAATAATTAACATAAGGCGTTGAAGGAGGCATTTGGCATGCTTGCTGTCATTGGTCAGTGCATGGAGCGTAGGAGTTGGGACGTCATTTTTCAGCCAAACAGGACATCGGTTAGGCCACTTTTAAAAGACTGCATTCAATTCTGGTCTCCATGCTATAGGAAAGATGTTGTTAAAAGGGTTCAGAAAAGATTTACAAGGATGTTGGTGAGTTTGGAGAATTGGAGCTCGGGCTATAGGGAGAGGCTGAATAGACTCGGGCTATTTGCCATGGTGCATCAGAGGCTGAGGGGTGACCTTATAGAGGTTTATAAAATGATGAGGGGCATAGATTGGATGGATAAACAAGGTCTTTTCCTAGGATGGGGGAGCCCAAAACTAGAAGGCATCAGTTTAAAGTGAGAGGGGTAAGATTTAAAAGGGATCTGAGGACAACTCTTTCATGCAGAGGCTGGTGCATGTATTGAATGAACTGCCAGAGGAAGTGGCAGAGGTAGGTGTAACATTTAAAAGCATCTGGATGGATACATGGATAGGAAAAGTTTAGAGGGATATGGGTTCATTGCTGGCAAATGGGACTAGATCAGATTAGGCTAGCTGGTCGGCGTGGATGAGTTGGATCGAAGAGTCAATTTCCATGCTGTACATCTCTATGACTCTGTACAGAACCTCGATGTTGCGCTGACCTGTGAAACCAATCTGACGCCCATCCAATCTAAACTATTCCATTTTCATCCAATGACCATTTAAATGCCCATAGACTGCAGATGCTGGAGATCAGAGCTTAAAAATGTGTTGCTGGAAAAGCACAGCAGGTCAGGCAGCATCAAAGGAGCAGGAGAATCGACGTTTCGGGCATAAGCCTAAAGAAGGGCTTATGCCCGAAACGTCGATTCTCCTGCCCCTTTAATGCTGCCTGGGTCTACTACTGTTGCTGGCAGGGCATTCCATGCCTCTACTTCTCGGAGTAAAGAAACTACCTCTGACATCTGTCCTATATCTAACACAAATAGATGGACTGGTTGAATTGAAGGGTCTGTTTCTGAGTTGCACAACTCCTCGACTCCGTGACAGCTGAAATCCACTTTCCTACCTGCCAGTCTATATGTAAAGCAACACATTTTGCAATTTCAGTCCAGTAAATTAATACATCACTGCAACATGATTCCACAAACCATGAGTAGAAAAGCATCAATCTCCCCACAACTGAAATCGATGCACTTAGTTTACTCTCAGTCAGTTAGGAACCTGCGACGATGAGAAGGAGGTCATTTAGAGAGCAAGTGTCCTCTAACCACTACTATACAAATAGGGTTTAGATACTTACCGAGCAACCCATGAGTCTTCTGTGGCATTGCATACA
This sequence comes from Chiloscyllium plagiosum, assembly GCF_037043375.1. Taxonomy (NCBI): domain Eukaryota; kingdom Metazoa; phylum Chordata; class Chondrichthyes; order Orectolobiformes; family Hemiscylliidae; genus Chiloscyllium; species Chiloscyllium plagiosum. The sequence goes on along the minus strand of NW_028270175.1, from coordinate 24,211,909 downwards.
AAACATAAAGATTGAACGGAATGTTCAAGTGTAAGGGGTGTAAGGAACAAAGGACAAATAACGTAGACACGCAGACGCAATTCAGTCTTCAGTAAAATGACCCTCGCGCCTGCTCTATCATTCAATGGATCATAGCTGATTTCCACTCAGTTATTTTCCTGCACTACCCCATAGCACTTTATCCTTAACTTCGAGGCATCTATCAATCGATGTACAGCGTGGCAGGTTTACAAAAGCAGTTTCCATGATAAGTGGTGACAGAGATTGGTACTGCCAGTGCACACAACCAATAAGGTTACTTCTATGTTCTTGTGGCCCAATCTAGAACATAGTTTTCAGATAAGGGATGGCAGATTTAAAACAATGAGGAGAAATTACTTCTCTTAAAGGCTCATGATACTGTGGAATTTACTGCCCAGACAGTGGTGTATGGCGGGACATTGAGTAAATTTAGGGAGGAGATAGACAGGTTTTTCTTTGCTAACGGACTGAAGGGTTATGGAGAGTGGTATGAGGTCCAGGTGAGATCAACCATGATCATATCAAAAAGCAGATACAGGCTCCAGGAGCTGAATGTCTATATATTGATTCCAACGTATTTCTCATTATCCACGCATGAAATAGTTGGTAGTTCTTAATATTGGATCTTACTCAATACACCTCCAGTAACTACAGTGAGGTAAATTCTGGTCTAATATGAGAGGGGGTTGTGGTCGTAAAAGTAGCAGCTGTTTTTTCTTAATGAGAGGAGAATCGCAAGATTAGAGTCAGATTTTAATGCTCAAACGTTAGGTGGCCAGGAAGTGTTAATTTCTTCAGCAAACAATGAGTCACTCAGATCTAGAATAGGCAGTTCAATGTCAGGCGTTTTAATTACTATCATTAATCATCCATTTGAGGGCATCTCTATTAATCTGCAAAATGTCACTGCACCTCAATGGGCAGTATATACCAAAGGCAGCAGATAAAAGCAGACCCTGATATTGATGGTAAGGAAAGAAATGCAATGGTTTGATGAGGGAGAGAGATAACTGATCAGTCACGTTTAGTATTCTGAAATCGACCCTTCTGTCTACCGAACACTTACTTAATGGAATCAAGGACAGTCTGACGATGCTCTGCAGCTTTCAAACGGATCTGTTCTCTGATCAGATCAGCATTCTCTCGCTCAACCTTCGCACGGGCTTTAGCTTCAGCCTCAATTCGAAGCATCTCATTCTTGTGTCGGAGCTCCATCTCGTGTTCAATAGTGGCTACAGTGGGGAAAGATAGATCAAAACAATACCATTCACCATGGCTGGGAAACTGAATATTTGAGTTTATAAAGACAAATTCCTTAATGCTGGACACAATTATTAGTATCATAGGGAAAAAAAAAACCTTCATTCAGTCCACTGTGTTTCTATTATCCCTAAAGGAACTATTCAGCTGAATTCCACTTTCCAGCTCTTTTGTTTAATCTGTAGGCTTGAAGGTTATGGTGATTCACATATGTATTCAGACAGTTTTAAATGTGAAGAGGGTCGTCTCTATCTCTACCACCCTTTCAGATAGTGAAAGCCAGAACTCTATCATTCATTGGATTAAGTAACTTCCATCAACACTCCCCAATCCTTACAGCAAATAGTTTAAATCTTCGTTCCCCTGGATATTGAATTCAGCAATAAAAATGGGTCTTGCATATTCACTTGTCCAGGCATTTCGAGTTCTACAGATTTCAATTAAATCACCTCTTAGCTGGCAGCTGTCCAAAGGAATCTACCCCAACCTGTCTCATCTTTCTTCAATTAAAAATTCTCTACTCCTGGTGACATTTGCCATGCCGTCTCCAATATGATCACATTCTTTCTGTAAAATGGTAACAGGGATTTTATTCTAGCTATCTGCCTTTCCACTCACTCCCCTGTCTTATAAACCTATCTTGCCTGTTCCTGATTGATGACAATTAACACTGGCCCTCAGAACATTTTCAATAATTTGCACCCACCAACATTAGGGTAGTTGACCTATTACTGCTGTATCCCTTTACAAACAACAGCCCAATGCTAGCTGTCCATTAGCTCCACATTAGCAGCCTGAAGGGACAGAAAAATGATGGCTAGAGCCTTCACTCCAACTGTCTCGTTTCTCTTAACAGCCTGGGATTCAGCTCATCTGGGCCAACTGATTCATATTTAAAGATGTCCCTCCCCCCCAAGTTTCCTTGTATTATGATTTACTATGTCTAATATTTCACACACGTTCTCAACTACAATGTCACCATTATTCCACACCTCTGTGATACAAGTGCAAAGAATTCATCAACAATCATCCCCATGTCTTCCCTTTATACAGACCTTTAAGGTCTAAAAGCCCTAGTTTCCTTTTCTTCATGTAACTTTAAAACTCTCCTAGTGTCTTCCATGAACTCAATGTTAAACTGGGAAGAGACGAGGAGACGAAAAAGGGTAGCCAAAAGACTAAATAATCGGCAGCATATGACAAAGCTTGCTGGAATCCTCAGTGAGTGAACAGCCTCATTTTACAGACAAGTTGTCAGATTTTAGTCCAATCTACAAAATCAAGCTTTCAACCAAAGATTGCACTGTACCCTGAATCCTTTCATAGTCACTTTTTAAAAAGCACCAACTCAACGTACTGGCAATATGAACACAACCTCTGAGCTGTGACCTCTTTCAAGATGTGCTTAGTCCCCAGGATTAAGTCAAAGCACAAAGACAAGGACTGCCCTATGCAATAAAAAGGAAGTCAAGAGTGTGGTACTGGAAAAGCACAGCCGGTCAGGCAGCATCCGAAGAGCAGGAAAATTGACATTTCGGGCAAAGGCCCTTCATCAGGAATGAGGCTGTGAGCTGAGGGGGTGGAGAGATAAATGGGAGGGGGGGGGAGGTGAAGTTAACCAAGAGTGCAATAGGTGGATGGAGGTGGGGGTAAAGGTGATATGTCGGAGGAGAGGGTGGCGCAGATAGGTGGGAAGAAAGATGGACAGATGGGCCAGGTCATGAGGACGGTGCTGATCTGGAAGGTTGGAACTGGGATAAGATGAGGGAGGGGGGGGGGGAAATGAGGAAACTGGTGAAGCAGGTTCCTCTCAGATTGTCTTAACATCAAAAGTGAACAGCGTTAAATTCATTACTCTCTAACTCTCCAATCCTGCACAGCTCTCATATTGGATCAGATTAATATTGAATAATTTTTCATTCAAGTTAAAAAAGAGCAACCAATTCAAGATTAACAGTTAATCTGAATTTTAACAATTAATCTGGATAAATTGAACAAGAGTATAACTGTAATACCTTACCTCTTCGCATAGATTCCTGTTTCTGAACAGATTCCTCCTGTTTCCTCAAATTCTCCTCATTCAATAATTGCTAATAAAAACACAGAATAATTGGTTTAAAATGACAATGCTTATTGCCTTGTCCATTAATCATTTATCTGGTGAAGCATTGCAACATTTCAGCTCAAGAGCCATACTGGCACAGGTATTGCTAATTCGTGATAGTTAACCCTCCACAGCAGAAGGTGGAATTTTAATTCAATAAAATCAAAATCAGGAATTAAGAGTCTAATGACAAGCACAAATCCATTTGACGATTGTTGGAAAATCCCATCTGGTTCACGAATGTCATTTAGGGAAGGAAACTGTCATCCTTGCTTGATCTGGTCTACACGTGATTCCAGACCCACAACACTTAACTGCCCTCTAGACAATCAGGGATGGGCAATAAATGCAGGCCTAGCCAGTGACACCCTCAAGCTTTAAATGAATTTTTTAAAATTCCAAATGATCTTCCTCATGCATAACGATATGATATCTTTTTCTTAAAAAAAAGGACTTATTGCTGGGACTATCAGCATCAACTGACAGTATCAGACTGTCCTGATTTCAGTAGGTTGCCTTCAGAGGGCAATTCAAGTTTTAAACAACTGGATGCTCCAATCTCATGGATCTAACTTTATATGATCTGCCATGTCCCTCAAACAAACTTAAACTGTTTATAAATCATGCAGCTTTTTGGGACTTCAGTGACTACACTGTACGTAGCTGCCCCACAAGGATTTGGTAGCAGTACTGAGTATGCGTACTTCACGCTGAAGAGATTCATGGTGACAAGCGTTAGAGCCTCCTCTGGTGCCGGATGCTGGTATTGTAATACATGACATGTGATTCATCCACAGCATTTAGAGTCAGATTAAGAATTAAGATTCAGACAGACATGTCTTTTCTCAGACAAAATATTAAAATCAAAGCAGAGTTCTTATTTGGATGGATGGAAAAAATCCCACTGCACCATTTTGAAAAGCAATATTATCCCCAGAGTTTGAGCCAATATTTATCATTCAACCAACAAATGTAAAACACATCAGATTCATTACGACTTCACTATTTCTGGGATCTTGCTGTGCATGCTGTTAGAACATAGAACAATACAGCACAGAACAGGCCCTTCGGCCCACGATGTTGTGCCGAACATTTGTCCTAGCTTAAGCACCCATCCATGTACCTATCCAATTGCCGCTTAAAGGTCACCAAAGATTCTGACTCTACCACTCCCACAGGCAGCGCATTCCATGCCCCCACCACTCTCTGGGTAAAGAACCCACCCCTGATATCTCCCCTATACCTTCCACCCTTCACCTTAAATTTATGTCCCCTTGTAATACTCTGTTGCACCCGGGGAAAAAGTTTCTGACTGTCTACTCTATCTATTCCTCTGATCATCTTATAAACCTCTATCAAGTCACCCCTCATCCTTCGCCGTTCCAACGAGAAAAGGCCTAGCACTCTCAACCTATCCTCGTACGACCTATTCTCCATTCCAGGCAACATCCCGGTAAATCTTCTCTGCACCCTCTCCAAAACTTCCACATCTTTCCTAAAGTGAGGCGACCAGAACTGCACACAGTACTCCAAATGTGGCCTAACCAAAGTCCTGTACAGTTGCAACATCACTTCACGACTCTTGAATTCAATCCCTCTGCTAATGAACACTAATACATCATAGGCCTTCTTACAAGCTCTATCCACCTGAGTGGCAATTTTCAAAGATCTATGAACATAGACCCCAAGATCCCTCTGTTCCTCCACCTCACTAAGAACCCTACTGTTAACCCTGTATTCCGCATTCTTATTTGTCTTTCCAAAATGGACAACCTCACACTTGTCAGGGTTGAACTCCATCTGTCACTCCTCAGCCCAGCTCTGCATCATATCTAAGTCTCTTTGCAGCCGACAACAGCCCTCCTCACTATCCACAACTCCACCAATCTTTGTATCATCTGCAAATTTACTGACCCACCCTTCGACTCCCTCATCCAAGTCATTAATAAAAATTACAAACAGCAGAGGACCCAGAACTAATCCCTGCGGAACTCCACTTGTAACTGGGCTCCAGGCTGAATATTTGCCATCTACCACCACTCTCTGACTTCGACCGGTTAGCCAGTTTTCTATCGAATTGGCCAAATTTCCCTCTATCCCATACCTCCTGACTTTCCGCATAAGCCTATCATGGGGAACCTTTTCAAATGCCTTACTAAAATCCATGTATACTATATCCACTGCTCTACCTTCATCTACATGCTTGGTCACCTCCTCAAAGAATTCAATAAGACTTGTAAGGCAAGACCTACCCTTCACAAATCCGTGCTGGCTGTCCGTAATCAAGCAGTGTCTTTCCAGATACTCATAAATCCTATTCCTCAGTACCCTTTCCATTACTTTGCCTACCACCGAAGTAAGACTAACTGGCCTGTAATTCCAGGGTTATCCCTATTCCCTTTTTTGAACAGGGGCACAACATTCGCCACTCTCCAGTCCCCTGGTACCACCCCCGTTGACAGTTCTGCCACATTTTCTACGTTACAACAGTGACTACACCACAAACAGCAGCTCATTAGCTGTAAGTGACACTGTTAAAGCTATTATACAGATAGTGGCTTCTTTTCATATAGAATTTACACAGTGAGACCCTACAAGTTGACTTGCTGCTTCAGCATGCTTTCGCTGGCTCAGCAGGTATATTTATTGCCCAGCATACCACTGCATCACACTGAGGTAGCTGTATCCTTAGCTATTCTCAATCACACAAAGACCGAGAATATACCAAGCAATGCAATACTAAATCACAGAAGCTAGGATGATGCCACCCTTGGCCTGTGATCAGTTACCTGCACTCAATATCCCATAGGGATACATGATGAGCGAAAGCGCGCAACAGAAAAAGCCAACCAGGTTTTCCACCCCAATCATTAACCAATACACGTGTATGCTTGAAATGATATCAGCAAAAATAAAGTCAATCAGATTCTGGATTTCCAGAAAGAGGAGAGAACATGAATCGCATAATGGCACAGCACAGGATGTCGTTTGCTCTTTGGTAACTGTGATATAATTAGACCAATTCCTGTACTTGTTCCCTGTAGCCTTGCACATTTTCCCTTCAATCATTCATGAAATTCTCCTTTGCATGCTAGTTCCACTGTCACCCTAATAACTTGGTGCATAATAAGTTTGTGCGTTGCATTTGGTTCCTTTGTCAACCATTTTAAACAGATGCATTCTTGTCACTATCCTATTGCAATGTTAAAAGATTAAATTGTACTATCTCTCTGGATATTAATGTAAGTTTGTCCTGGTACTGAGCTCGCTGTAAAACAAGGTGCCAAATTTAATCTGTGGTCTTAAAATAAATGACAATCTCAGTGTACTTTATCTATTTCTGACAAATATAAGAAAAGCCAGTCACACTACCTCTTATCAAAAGAAATGTTAGATCAATATCAATTAAATCCTGATCTAGTTGAAGTTGTTACACCATTTGTGAAGGAATTCAATTAATAACAAAATATTTGGCCTGAATTCTTTAGTTTAAAACTTGACATTTATATCATATGTAGTGTGTGTGCAGAAATTTACTATGATCAAACATTCTTCTTCTGTGCACTCTACTAAACCACAGCTCACAGCTCGAGGGTTTGTGTGTCTCGATGTTCGTGCATCTGTTTTTAAAATTGTACTATTCATATTGTCTTTCCTCAATCTTCCCCATAAAACAAACAGTTTTACCCTTCACAGCATTAAATCTCAATCACCACATGTTTACTTGTTTCACCAGTCTGTTTTCCTTGAGTCTTCTGTATGATACTCTTTACCGTTTACCATATTTTGGAGTTTCGTGCCACCTGCAAACTTTGATATGATAATCTGTCTACTAAAGTGCTCCGGTTTCCTCCCACAATCCAAAGATGTAAAGGTAAGGTGAATTGGCCACGCTAAATTGATTATGGTGTTCAGGGATGTGTAGGTCAGGGGTAAATACAGCGTAGGGGAATGGGGTCTGGGTGGGTTACTCTTCCGAGGGTTGGTGTGTACTTGTTGGGCCGAAGGGCCTGTTTCCATACTGTAGGGATTCTAATTCTAACATAATACTATGTAGTACTATGAAAAACAACTGCACACTACTATTCTTTGCTTTCTGTCTTTTAGTCAAGTTTGGATCCATGTTTCCATCAATTTAACAGAGGTTAATTTTATTAACATGTCTATCACATTGTATTTCAAAAGATTCTTTGCATGTCTACATACACATGAAACACTATCTTCAAAAAACACCCTCCATTAATCTGAAGAACTATCAATTGAGTTAGTCAAAACAGCAGCTGGCTTCAAACAAAATTTTACTGACATGCAAAATGTCAACTGCGTCCTGACATTTATCGATTAAAAGCTGCCCCATCACCAACATCATGCAAATTGCTCATTTGCTGGATTCACTCTTTCACTGTTTGTTATACAAGAGTGCAACACTTGTAGTTCTCCAGTCTGAGATAGTTTCAGAGAACAAGAACGACTGGAAAACTTCTGAGGTTTTGGCCACAGCTTCCAACCATACATCCTTCAGTAAACTAGAATGCATCCTATCCATTGCATGACTTTTCTATTTTAAGGACTGCTAACATTTGAAGCACTTGTTCTTTATATATGTTTTCCATCCAAAATCATTATTGCTTTCACCTTTAATTATAACTTTGCCAGCATTTTCTGCTCTGGTACAAAAAGTACTCACTTAAATCACTCATTATGCTCTTTGCCTCCTTGTCAGTCTCTAATTAGTTCCATTTTCTCTTCAACCATCCTTTCAATATTTGGGCATTTATAAAAGACCTTTGCATTCTATTTGATGTTAGTTATTACTTATGCAATTTGCTATGGCACTCTTCTGCCTGGTTTTAGAACTCGGTTCTTTTTATATTTAGATTTTAAAAGATTGATTACATTTCCAGACCTTCAATCACTCAGCCCTCCATTCCATACAAAATTACCAAGGACTTCATGCCCGCTTACCTGCTGGCGGAGTTGGTCATCATATCGCTGTCTTGCTAGTTTGTCCTGATACTGAGCTCGCTGTAAAACAAGATGCCAAATTTAATCTGTGGGCTTAAAACAAATGACAATCTCCGTGTACTTTATCTATTTCTGACAGATATAAGAAAAGCCAGTCACACTACCTCTTATCAAAAGAAATGTTAGATCAATATCAATTAAATCCTGATCTAGTTGAAGTTGTTACACCATTTGCGAAGGAATTCAATTAATAACAAAATATTTGGCCTGAATTCTTTAGTTTAAAACTTGACATTTATATCATATGTAGTGTGTGTGCAGAAATTTACTATGATCAAACATTCCTCTTCTGTGCACTCTACTAAACCACAGCTCACGCTCGCAAGCATTTCCCTCAGCTCAGGGACGCATGAGAATGCCCTCGCACAAATGACTCAGGACACTTGCCTCTTAATGAACTTGTAGGCATTAATTTCATTCAGTTTAGACATCCATTCCTTGCAACCAGAAAAACTACTTTAACTGCAAATACTTACAGCCTGGTGTTGCCTTGTTTCTTCAGCCAGTGTTTTCCGCTTCTCTTCTCCCTGAACTTTGATTTGATCACTTTTCAGTTGTTCCACAGCAGCTTCATATTCCTGCAAGCAGAATTACAAAAAATGTAATCTGTCAGCAGAACAAGTCACGAATAAATTTAGAGGCATCAACAGATTCAACATTTCCACCAAAATTTAGAAACATGTATCTAAGATTAGATAGAGACCGGGATCAACTGGTTCAATGAGCTGAAGCATGGCAAATAGGAGTTTAATTTGGATAAAAGTGAGATATTGCATTTTGGTAAAACAAAGACAAGACTTACACAATTAAAAATGGAGACTTGGGCAGTTTTGTAGAACAAAGAGATCTCAGGGCTCAGATGCATAATTCCTTAAAGTTTGCATCACATGTAGATAGGGTGGTTAAGAAGGCATTTAGCATGCTTGCTTTCACTGCTCAGAACATTTGAGTATAGGAGTTGGGATATTATGCTTAGATTGCACAGTATAATGGTGAGACCTCTTCTGGAGTACTATGTCCAGTTATGGTCTCCCTGTTATTGGAAATATATTATTAAGCTGGACAACGTTCAGAAGAGATTTACCAGGAATGGACATTTTTCACGAGAATTAGAAGGTCAAGATGTGACCTTATAGAGGTTTAAAAAATAACGAAGGGTTTAGATAAGGTGAATAGCAGGCACCTTTTACCCTAGGATGGGGGATTTCGAGACAAGGGGGCTTTTTTAATGTAAAAGGAAAAAGATTTAAAGACATATGGGGCAATTCTTTCATACAGAGTGGTTCACGTGTGGATTGAACTTCCAGAGGAAGTGGCGGACGTGGGTACAGTTATAACTTTTAAAAGACAGTTCAAATAAGTACATGAATAAGAAATGTTTGGAGAGATATGGGCCAAGCAGAGGCAGGTGGCACTAGTTTAGTTTGGGTTTACAGTCAGCATGGACTAGTTGGATTGAAGGGTCTGTTTCGGTGCTGCATGATTGTGAGAAAATTATACATTTTGTAAATCAGAGTTGTAGGAAGGCGACTGGACAAAACTGCATTTGAGACTTACTTTTATGCATGAGTGACTAGCAAACAAATGGCAACAAAGTTGCTCTAAACATTAAGAACCCTACTCATGCCCCAAACCAGTGGTGCTTTTAAAATGTGAAACACTGTACATGAACAATTCCATTCTCTCCTGAACATATTCAAGGTAAACAACATCCAACTAGTTAAATCAAACTTTAAAGCCCACATTATAGACCAAAATACAGTTCACAGAGTCACTAGTGAATGCTGTACCATCTCTCCAAAGGGTGGATCTGCTGAGTAAACTGTAAGAGGAATTAAGTCTCTACCTACTGATAGACCCTGCAGAAGGGTCACTCCTCTGTTCAACCTCTAAATTCTGAAATTCTCCTTCCCCGGCTAAACCGTCGCCTCCCAGGCAACCTTCTCACCTCAGGGGTTCTCCCACTCACAGCTTTCAACCTCATAGTTTGGGAGCCCTGCACTGCCCTGTTCTACCTCCTACCCAAGATCCACAAGCCTGATTACCCTGGCTGACCTGTCGTTTCAGCCTGTTCCCGCCCCACCGAATTCATCTCCACATATCTCGATACTGTCCTATCCCCTGGTCCAGAAACTCCCCACATACATTCGGGACACCACACTCTCCACCTCCTCCAAGACTTCCGTTTCCCTGGCCACCAACGCCTCATCTTCACCATGGACATCCAATCCCTCGGGCCTCCAAGCCCTCCATTTCTTCCTCTTCTGACGTCCCCACCAGTACCCTTCCACTGACACTCTTATTCGTTTGGCTGAACTAGTCCTCACCCTTAACGATTTCTCCTTTGAATCCTCCCACTATCTCCAGACGAAAGGGGTAGCCACGGGCACCCGCACGGTCCCCAGCTATGTCTATCTCTTTGTCGGCTATATGGAACAGTCTATCGGCCGCAGTTACACCGGCGCTACTCCCCACCTCTTCCTCCGGTACATTGATGCCTGCACTCATGCTCCCATGAGGAGGTTGAACAGTTCATCAACTTCAACACATTCCACCCCAACCTTAAATTCATCCAGACCATCTCTGACACCTCTCTCCCCTTCCTGGACCTCTCCATCTCCATCAACGGTGACCGACTCAACACTGATATTTTCAACAAACCCACTGACGCCCACAGCTACCTGGATTAGACATCTTCCCACCCTGCCTCCTGCAAAAATGCTATCCCTTATTCCCAATACCACTGCTGCATCTGTTCCCAGGAATACCAGTTCCACCACACAACACACCAGATAGCCTCCTTCTTTAAAGACCGCAAATTCCCCTCCCATGTGGGTGATGATGCCTTCCAGCACATCTCATCCACTTGCTGCACCTCCACCCTCAAATCCCACCCCTCCAACCACAACAAAGACAGAATCCCTCAGTCCTCACCTTCCACCCCACCAACCTCCAAATGCATTGCATCATCCTCTGCCATTTCCGCTACCTACAAACTGACCCCACCACCAGGGATATATGTCCCTCCCCACCCCTATCTGCTTTCCGTAAAGTCCATTCCCTCTGCAACTACTGAGTCGGGCCCACGCTTCAGAAAACATCTCCAGGTCACCCGCACCAACCAACACCACTGCCACGTGGCTGAACACTTCAACTCCCCCTCCCACTCTGCCAAGGATATGCAGGTTCTGGGCCTCCTCCATTGCCACTCCCTCACCACCCAACACCTGGAGGAAGAATGCCTCATCATCCACCTTGGGACCCGCCAACCCTATGACATCAATATGGATTTCACCAGTTTCTTCATTCCCCTCCCCCCACCTTACCCCATTCGAACCTTCCAGATCAGCACCACCCTCATGACCTGTCTCATCTGTCCATCTTCCTTCCCACCTATCTGCCCCACCTTCCCCTCCGACCTATCGCCCTTACCCCCACCTCCATCCACCTACTGCACTCTCAACTACCTTCTCCACACCCCATCCCTTCCCATTTATCTCTCCAACCGTCGCGGCTCCCTGCTTCATTCCTAATGAAGGGCTTTTGCCTGAAACGTCAACTTTCCTGCTCCTCGGATGCTGCCTGACCTGCTGTGCTTACGGACTTTCGCCTGTCCTACAACTGCCCGATCGCAGCAAGATTCCCTCCCGCCGACCCTGTCTCCACTCCGGAGGCCCTTTAGAGCTGGCTCTTTGCATCGCATCACTCCCTCCCTACTCCCAAATTCGATCCATGTGTTCCAGTACCTTGATGCGGCTTTGATGCTCCATTTGGAGGGTTTGCTCCTGTAGACGAGAGAGATCCAGGGCATCCTTGGCGTGACCTGAAAGAAGGAAAGAAAGAAAGAGCGGACAAGTGAGTGGAATTTGGAGAAGATGGCCAGCCGGACTCCAGTCAGAATGAGCCCACCGCCCACAAGCAGGCTGAAGGTCACAGGCCGACCCACCGTCCGAATAATTCAAGGGGAATCCGTTTCAGGACACGGGGCTTTTGGAGACTGCCTATGCCCTCAGATCTATAATCGAGGCCTCACTAAGCCCGGGTCCCCGACTTTCGGGTCACTCACGGGATGAGTCCAGGTCCCGGGCCGCCTTGGCCGCGCGTTCCAGGCCGGTCGGGTCGAAGTTGGTCCATTTGTCTTTATGCCGGTCGCGGTCAGAGCCATCGCTACCCCCTCCGGTTCCGGCAGGGGGTAAGGCTGGGGGCACGGGCGGTACTGGGGATCCCGTGTCACCGGAGCCGGGCTGCTGGCTCCCCTTGTTCAAACCAAAGATCCAAGACATGGCGACTCCCGCACGCGGCTCGGTGCGGTGACCTCTACAGCTAGCGCGCCTGCGCGAGACCGTTCCTTGACCTCGCTCTCGATTGGCCAATCCCGACCAAAACATTCAATACACCGATTGGTCAGAGTGCGCATTCTCCCTGCCATTGGCCAGGACCACGGGCAGTACGCAACGTCGATTGGTCCAGAGGCCACTAAGGAGAGCGTGTCGTGATTGGTCCCTCGGTGGGGGTCAGAGGTTGGCTGCGTTAGTCTGAATGGAGGTTCGGTTGTGGTGGCCATGGCTCTCGGCGCCGATCGTGGGTTCGTCCTGCACGGGGTCAGGAGCCCTCTGAGGTAGGCGTTGGAGCCCTGGCTTCACCGGGTCATGGTAATCCGGCTGAGGGTGGCGACGGACCTTGTCCTGGGTAGCTTTGGCCAGTCCCCACGGGCCGTTGCTAGGGCGGTTGCCATGGACGCCGCGACAGCAGCGGCCCTGTTCATTCCTGTTTATTTGTGGATACTCCGCCATTAACTTTTATCTGAAATGATGGATAGAGAATTTCATCAACTCAATCGTAAAATAAAATTCAGAGCGTTTACATTTTTTTCTGCTGACTGTGGCAGTTGTGGTTTTGGTTTTGAGCCCGGGTTCGCCTCAGTCTCCACTTTTGCCATCTCTACACTGCAGCAACTCGCCAATTCCATCCGGAAAGAGATAAGCAGCATTTCTGTGAGCAGACTTCTCACCCAAGTTTCCTTCCAAGATAAACTCCATCGTGAATTGAACTACATTTAATTCAGTTGTTGGATCACATTCTGGAATATCCTACAAGGTATCTTTTGTGGGAGTACCGCCACCACAAGGACGACAGTTTAAGGAGGAGACGCTTTCTCTGACAGCAAGGGAAAGAAATTAAATATGGGATTGCTATAATTATCTACGTATTAAATTTGTTGTTAAGAAAGCAGTTACGAATTACAGTATAATCTCTCTAGTGGCAGTTGTTTTAGCTTTTACACCCAGTTTCAGGCTTTTTTGATTGCATCTTCCATTTCCATGGCCTCTACCTGGGAATGTCAAGACCTGCTCATTTAGCAACACATCTTCCTAACTTAGAAGTAAATTGCCAGTGCTTCTCTATTGGGTAAATCTCCCTTCCGATCAGCACTGTGGGTGTATCTGTAACTGAAGGACTGCAGTGATAGGCAGATCACCAGCACTTCTCAAGTGACACTAAGGAAGGACAGTAGAGATGGTGTTGCGAGCAGCACTCTTGTCCCATTAACTTGTTTTAAATTGCAGAATTGATATGATTGGTAATGTTTGACTCGATCTCAAAAATTAGTTCTTTTTAGCTTTTACACCCAGTTTCACTTTAGCTTTAAAGTGGCAGAAAAATAGACGTTTGTGGTATATGATTCATAAAATAGTTTAAAATTTAGATAAAAGGTTCTTGATTAAGAATAGAATTTGCTTATTGAATCATCAAAAATTAACAAATTTCACTCTAAATGATGATATAGCTCAATTCCTCAACACTGGCTTGTACCAAACCAAGTGTTAATTGTATAAATTTTAATTCACTGATTACATTTCTAAGGACTTGTTCTACATGTCAAGATGTGCCCATTTTTGGATGAGATGTTAACTTCTTGCCCCATTCTCCCCTGTTATCTTGATACAAAGGATTTAATTGTACCATTTGAAGAACAGCAATAAAATTCTCCCAATGTTCTGACTGAAATTAATCTCTCTCTAAGGATCATGCATGTTGCTACACAATTTTATTTGTTTTATTTAGTTACTATGAAACTATGTAGTGTAAATGCTGATACAATGAGCAAAATTTCATGAGCAGTAAACCTGATTGTGGTTAGAGTGCCATTTGGCTCACCAGTCCTTCTAGAACCTCTGTAGAAACTATATTTTTTAATGACATGGTTCCATCCACTTGAGGTGAGTGAGCTGCAACTTCGTGGAAGTGGAAAATAGAATAGAGTGATATTTGCCCCGTTGTAGCTTAATTCATATTTGGTCGAGCCTTTGGGGTCCAATCCTGCACAAATAAATTTGTTTATCAGCCCAGAATCACAAGACTTAAGAGATTTCATGTATGTGCAACAAGGTTGTAGTGGATATATTTGTTTCCTTTTCAGGAAGAAACTAAATGGATACCTTACAAATTCTCAAAGGACATTCACCACACATCAGCAAAGGGACATATCAGCAGATACAGCAAAAGCTCTCATGGATGATAAACTGAAGGGTATGATATTATAGTATAAAAATGAGACATTAATATTTTACATGAAATTAGTTGAATCAAGTCTCAAGAATGCTGGCAATCTGAACAGTGATTGTTATGGGTTGATAAATAACATTTGTGCTGCCAATGGAGAAGGAGCATAAGAAATATGTTCAGGAGGATGCCTTTGCTCCTGGAGCCATCTCCAGGAATAAACACAATTGTGACTGATCTTCTTCCATAATTTCACTATCTTGCATTATTTCGCTTTCCATTAATTACCTTAGGCTTCATAAATCTATCAAACTATGTCTTGACCTTATCTAATGACAACATCTCCAACCCTCTGGATAAAGAATGCCAAACAGGGAAAAAGAGGAATGTAAG
The DNA here is from genome assembly GCF_037043375.1 of Chiloscyllium plagiosum. NCBI lineage: Eukaryota > Metazoa > Chordata > Chondrichthyes > Orectolobiformes > Hemiscylliidae > Chiloscyllium > Chiloscyllium plagiosum. Next base: position 24,196,602 of record NW_028270175.1, on the reverse strand, counting down.
TAGAAAGAGAACATGAAAGCTTCACTGAAGGGAACTTACGTACCTACGATCTTCTGGTTAAATTTATAATGCAAATTATTTTGCACTACATTCCTGACAGCAACCTCACTAGCTCAGTAGAAGGTCCTAAAATACCAACAGCATCTCATCACAAGTGAAATAATATTCACTCTTTCTATGACCTCCATTTAGGCTACTCTTTGGCTATGGTTGTGAAAGGATCATCTTCTGTTCAGAAAATTTTGCAAATCGGTAATGAGGAAGGGTTCCTTTCTTCATACTAGTCTTACCGCTGGTACTAGTCACTTCCATTTCTCTGTATCACTTTAGTTTTTAAATATCGAATATTTCTTTAACAGTTACAAAAACAGAAATTGGTAGAGAAAGTTAGCAGGTCTGGTGCATCTATAGAGAGAAAGCAGAGTTTTGGGTCCAGTGACACTTCTTCAAAACTGGTAATTGTACCTTTTTAAGTACATGGAAAATAGTACAGCACGGATCATGCCTTTTGCCAGCCACAACCCCCCAACCAAACCCCTGCACGTCTATGCTGACCATGATGCCATTCTAAACTAATTCCATTTACTTGCACACAGCCTGTATCTGTCTCGTCCCTACTTGTTCATGTGTAATGCCTCTTAAACATTGCTAGCATATCTGCTTCTACCATTCACCTGGCAGTGTATTCCAGGCATCTGCCATCCTCTGAGTAAAATACTTACCTTGCACATCTCCTTTAAACTTTTTCCCACTCACTTTAAATTTATACCCCTTAGTATTTGACAATTCCACCTTCTGACAAAGTCTCTGATGATAAGTATTTCCTTTAAAGTTAATAGCACCAAGTGTGACAATACTATGCTTTAGGAGGTGTATTTTGTCCTGTTTCTTTTATCAAGAAAGGTTGAGTCAGAGGTACAAAGCAGTCTGCACCAAAGACAATAAAGTAAACAGTTGGTGAGGCCTTGTATTTTTTAAGTAGAAACAATAGAAGCAACATGAATGGGTGGGGTGAAGCTCCCACAGAACCAGTTTTAATTTTTCAGAAGCAGTTGTTGCTGAGGTCTTGAAGCTGGATATGGAAGCTGTTTTTCCTTTCTCTATTACAGCTAAAAGCTGGGGGTTCTCTTCCTGCTGCTGGAATTGCATGTGAGACAATTTATTTTACTGACTTTGCCTTTGCCAAGAGTGTCTTTATGTGATGTTACTATTTTGGAACAGTTACTGATTAGTAGTTGAATAATCTGTTATTTTGTTAAGTTTTCCATTCGAATTAAGTTATTCCAATTCTTTCTTTTGTTGTATTTTAACTATAGTGTATAAATAATGTGTATTTTGCTTCAAGACTGATAGTTTGACCAATCAAGTTGCATCCAGAATTCAATGCCTGGCATTTGCCTTTAAAATAAGAAAAAGTTAGGGTTTAGACTATCATTTTAATATTTTAAGCGGGTTTGGTCTCTTCCATAACACCGAGTAATGTGCGATTTGCTTCATGCACTGTTTAATAGTATTGCTGTGGTCCTGAAGCAAAGAGGTTGTTGTTATAGCATGAAGTCAACTTAAAATGCTATAAGTGCACACAACACCTAAGTAGCAGCACCAATATCCATCATAATCACTGAAATTGCAATTATCAGCTGCTTATTGTTAATACTGGAGGTTTGTGATAATTATTTAAAATAAATCAGAATAAAGCTGGTTTAAAGAGTGAGCTCAATTGTACAAGTATAATCTCTTAATATTCATGTTGCAAATCACTACATGTGATACAAATGAGGCAGCTGCCATGTCCTGCATTGCAATTATAGAAATTTCAGTTGAAGGTAAAGCTATTTATTCTTTTTATTAGAGATAACTTCTATCCCTCAATTTCTCCAACTTTTCCCTACAACCTTATTTGAATTGTTTACATAATTCCTTGTTAAATTTCATATGTGTTAGAACCTTCAATTTCAAGATCATTTTCATCTTGATTAAACCAATGTTGATTTTGTATAATTTACCAATTCTTATCTACTTTTTAAATTAGAAATGCCTGTGTCAGCCAGCAGCAAGGAATGTCCCAGCATTGATGAATTGGAACAAAGTTTAAGTGAACTGAAGGTGCAGGTAAAAGGCTTGACTGACAGTCTGAGCCCTGAATTATTGACAGAGTACAAGAAAATAGGAGAATCGGACGGCATCTTTAGATCCAGTGGCAAAAACGGTGACTGGCTAGGCTCAACTGGTGGAACATTTCCTGAGGAGGATGTAGTTGGACAAGCAACAAATTCTGATGAGTCGGAATGGTTTCTGAGGCCAAGGCATATAGTGCAGTCACTTGGCAGATATCCAGCACTTGAAGAACTTAGTGTTCCCGTTCATGCTATCTCACCAGTTGATCAAGTGGTGGGTCTCACAGAGAGTGAACTCTCCAGCAAAAACAACATAACGTCTCCCATCTCACCTGTAGACATTACCTACAGAGAAAGATTTCCGCTTAAGATTGGTGCGCCACATGTAATTGGAGTCAGGGCTCTTCTTCCTCCTCAGATACCCGTCCGGCCTCAATCGCCTGAACGAACCAGATCATCATTCCTCAGAGATCGAGCTCAGACTCTCAGGCGTCCTAGGAACATCCGATCACGATCTCTGTCCCCAGCTTGTAAAAGAAGTCGTTGGCTGCAGTCCCATTCGGAATCTCCCAAACCTGTTTGGAGACCAAATTCTACGAAAGTAAATGCATGTGGACAGCCCCCTCCCCCCATTAACAGGCAGAGGTCAAGGAGCAGCAAGATAAGTTCCAACAGACTGACACAATCATATTCCTACAGACCAGAGAAATTCAATTCAAGCTCCCAACTTGTGTCAAGTCAGAGCCTGGATGACAGCTCAAGCTTCTTGTGGACTCCATACAGTTTAGCAGCCCCAGCTGTGTCATCTCTTTCTGCTCAGGAAATCAGTAAAAGGTAGTCTTCTTCAGTCTGTACCACTCTGCTGCAAACAAAGTTGTAGAAATCATACATAATATCTGTTTTTTTTAAAAATACAGGACTCCGTACCAAAAATGAATCCCTCTCAATTGACAAAAACCTCAAAATACTGTCTAGTTCTTCTTACCATTTCTTATTCTGTTTGCTTCCATTACCTTCCTAGGTAGTCCAATCCACACATTCACTTTGTACAATGGCATTAAAACTGCATTTCCCTTCTTCTAAGTTTCAAACTGTATTCATGTTTCTAGACAACTTCATTGGGTTTATAGCCTTGCTTATAAATGTTGATTAATATCTATTTTGAACCTTCCCATATCTGTAAGATATCTGGGTTCTTCAACCGCTTCCCAAAACTTAAGTATCAGTTTCGTTGCCTTCAATGCTTTAATATCTTCCTTTTGGTATTAAGCCCAAAATTATCAACATTGCTCTGTGAGTGGCTGTACCAGTGTTTTCCACAGGTTCATTTTTTGCAATCTGTGCTCTAATTTCTTTGGCAATTTTTTCTATATACTATTGTTGTTTCTTTTCATGAACTATCCATCAGTACACTTTCTCTTCTATTTTATTATTGCCCATATGTTGATATTATCAAAAACTTAAAGCAAATAAGTTTTGACCCCAAAATATTTTATATTGTCTGTACACAGCAACAGCTCCAAGAACTCATCACTTTGGCACACACAACTTCCGTCCCTTCAGTAGCTTAGTTTTTTTTAGTGTTTCCATTTGCTCAGTGCCCCCATAAAGCCTAAGGACACTGAAGCCTATTGTACCTAAGCCTTCAACCTGACATCAGCTAATTTAATACAAGTTGTATAATAAAATCACAACCCTATGTAGTTTGTGTGTTAGTAAAATGCTCACTGGCTTTAACCTATTGAGCAACAGAGAGCCACCTAATTTGTTCTTATAGACTTTATGCAAAAAAAGAAATCCACTTGTAACTTCTAACCCAATACTTAGTGTCCTAACGTACAAACAAAGAACAGAAGTAGGCCAATTAGTCCCTCAAGCTTGCTCTGTCATTTAATAGATTCAGGACTGATCTGATTGTCACCTCAAATCTACATTCCCATCTACTCCTGATCGCCTTTAACCTCTTCTGCTTCTGTAATTTTCCCTTCTCTTGCCTTTGCAATTTAATTTAGTTTAAACCTAAAATCGCAAAATTGTGCAATCTGCATTAAATAAACATTTAGATTATAATATTAAAAACTAAAAATGGCTGATCATCCATACTGAATAGTTTACTAAGCTTTAGAAATCACTAGACTTGGCTGTTGTGAGAAAGTTTAACAAGAACAGCAAAAAATAAATGAACAAGCAGACACCTTTTGCAGGGAGAAACTTTTTTTAAGAGACAAATTGCATTTCAAGACATTATGTTCAGTAAGATAAAATCTAGGAGCGAAATTAATAATATACAATGATTCCAGAACTTGATATTTGATGAAGAAAGAAACATTTTGTGATGGAAACAGTTGCACCTCAGCTTCCTTAATCTTCCTCCTGCAGGTTCCTGCAGTCGTTGGCAGAGGGCGATGTCAGACAATCATTGGTGGAAATGTCACCATACCAACAAGAACTCTCCCATCTGAGGTTGCAACGTCTCCGAGTTGAGGAAGAGTTTCTCCTGGAGCTGAAACGACAACAAGAACTGGAGAGAATCCGGGGTCCACAGCCAAAGTGGTAAGTGAGGAATGAGAGAGATATAAAGTAGTCTCTTTTTGAATTAGTCACAGGAGATATTAAAAACCAAGTGCTCCCTACTGTTCATTATTGAGTATATATTCTGTGCAGGTATCTTAGCTTTAAAGTATTGAATATATACCTAAACAGCAACATCACACTTCAGGAAGGATGTTAAGACACAGTAGGGAGGTTGGAAGAGATTATGATACCAGGAATAGGAAACTTGTATGGAGAGATTAGACAGGCTGGAGTTGTTCCCTTTAAAATAGAACAAGTTAAGATGAGATTTGTCAAAGGTGTTCAGGATTATGAATACTTTGGATGCATAAACAAGGAGAACCAGATTGTAGTGAGAAAATGGTTGGTACCAGAACAAGAAGAGTGAAGATGTTACTCTAAGAAACCTAAGGTGACATAAGAAAACTTTTCTTGACAGTAGTCATGATTTGGAGATGTCGATGTTGGACTGGGGTGTACAAAGTTAAAAATCACACAACACTAGGTTATAGTCCAACAGATTTAATTGGAAGCACACTAGCTTTCGGAGCGTCGCTCCTTTATCAGGTGGTAGTGGAGTGCTCGATCCTAACACACAGAATTTATAGCAAAAATTTACAGTGTGATGTAACTGAAATTATACATTGAAAAATTGATTGTCTGTTAAGCCTTTCATCTGTGAGAATACAGTGATAGTTTCACTTCTTTCATGTGTAAATCACAAAACCTTTTTTTAAAATTAAAAAGTTGCATTCTCGGGTTAGCTGTTAACAATGGTGATAGCTGGACAATATGTTGAAGGTGTTAGCCCCTGTGTTCTCTGTCTATGTCATGAAGTTTAGATTGATTCTAATCTAAAAAGTGAGATAACGGAGTTTTACATAAATTCATGCAGGGTTACATTGTACTTTGCTCAAAACTGCATGCATTAATGTAGAACTCTGAGCTCAAAACTGCATGAATTTATGTAAAACTGTTATCTCACTTTTTAGATTAGAATCAATCTAAACATCAGGTCATAGACAGAGAACACAGGGGGCCAACACCTTCAACATATTGTCTAGCTATCACCATTGTTAACAGCTAACCCGAGAATGCAACTTTTTAATTTAAAAAAAGGTTTTGTGATTTACACATGAAAGAAGTGAAACTATCACTGTATTCTCACAGATGAAAGGCTTAACAGACAATCAATTTTTCAATGTATAATTTCAGTTACATCACATTGTAAATTTTTGCTATAAATTCTGTGTTAGGATTGAGCCCTCCACTACCACCTGATGAAGGACCGTCGCTCCGAAAGCTAGTGTGCTTCCAATTAAACCTGATGGACTATAACCTGGTGTTGTGTGATTTTTAACTTGCTTGCCAGAGTTCTGATCTGTAATACACTGCCTGAAAGGGTGATGGCAGCAAATTCAATAACAATATTCAAAAAGGAATTGGATAAATACTTGGAGATCAGAAAATCACAAGACTACAGGGAAAGAGCAGGGGAATTGGATTAATGGTTCAGGCAGTGTCAAAGGCACAGGGAGTTAAGATTTATCTAATGAAATCACTTAACATACAGGAGTCAAAAATTCAAATGAAAAAGCGTATAAAACACCCAAAAGGACAACATGGAATTGTATGACCCAAGGTGATGCTAAGTTAACCAAGCAACACTACCCTATAGCAACACTTACTGTAAAAAGAACATGTTTGACTGCTGGCACTAATCTTCCTGAGGAGTTCTGGTAAGCCAGAAGGACATGGCATGATTCATTTGCTGCTATCGCCACAAGCGAGGATGTGTGAACATAGAATATGCATATTATTTATAGACTGCGCCATTAATCACAAGTACCTGTGACTGGCTAGAGTCTGTTATAAATCATCAGTGTCTGGTCTGATTGTGGTCTGTTATAAATCATAGATTTCTAAAATTGATTACGGTATAAAAAGGACATTAGCAGGGTCTTGTTGCAGTTAGATGATTTCTGTCATGCCTGGCAACAAAATGATGTAGTGTTAAGTTGAATGCAACAAAACCTGATTCAGCCACCATTTTCTTTAAAGGTCATCAAATTCTACAAACAAATTATTCCGTAAAATGGAGACAATTTAACATGAATGTTTTTATCTGATGGTCAGATAGTTGTAAAAAATTACTGCACCCTTGCTGTCATGATTTATGACATTTGAAGCTCATATTTAGATTCCTGAACTGCATTTTCTTGAGTTCATTTTATATTTATGGTAGGTTAAGGTGATTCGTTGTATCCAAAATCTCTGGTATTTTGGGATCATTATTCTGAGACCAATTTGTTTTTGATGAGTTGAGAAGATTGATTTTTCATCTTTCTAGGTATGAAATGAAAGGATCTCGCTTCCATTATGAAGCTCACAAGAACAATGAATTGATACGAAGCAGCAAGGACTAGCGGTCTATTTTTAAATATCGGGAGGATCTGCTCTCTGCATCCAAGGACTTTGTTCCAACCAACTGTCACAGAAACCCAGATTCTATGTGATATTCAACAGTAACTATTCTGGTTTGCTAACATTCAATCATCCAGGCATTCAGAAAAATTACTCTCACATGTGTCTATTTGAAAGTAGGACTATTATCCTCTGTAGTCAGGTCTCATTGACACACTATAGTATGATCAAACGTCAATGTGAGACCTCCACCAGGAGTAAGCGTTTCATTCTGACTGGAATGAAGCAGAATGAAGTTGAATTTAAGAATTACTAAGGTGGTTTGAATACTGGGCATGTTTATGAATTCCCTGCTTTCCAATAATATTAAGTGATAATGAAATGGAACTATGTGCATAGATGTTAGCAATCAGCAGGCAGGCAGAATGTGAATTATAACTGTATGTGACTCTGTGTTGCTTATATTGTCAGATTGGTGGTATAGTAACTGCATCATGAAATGATATAAATTTGATGTAAAGAGAATGAATGATTTTCTTGAAACTTTTCTCCTGGAAAGCAAAAGTTTGCTGTCTAATCCTGATTCATTTTGATGAAGCTGTTTGTTTCAAAAATGCAAGAAAGAAAAGTGCTTGTATCCTGCAAGCATGGTGACCTTCTGTAAAGATGCAACATTATAAAAATAGATTTGCAGCAAACATTCCAATTCTTTGCCAAGAAATGAATGAGTTTTTAAAACTTGTGCTTCATAGTTCCTTAGATGCTGCATTTGCAGTTGTAGCATATGCAATATCATAGGATATATGCAGATCATGAAGGTCATTTGGCCCATCTTAACATCTGTAGATATAAGTTCTACACCCTCACCCTTCAACCCCCGTCACAGTATCTAATTGTATCATTCCATGGTATTGGTTTCCAATTATCTACCCAACTGACGTCAGTTCTAATGTGCCTTCCATTAATTTAAACCAGCAGTTCATACGTTGCTGATTTAACTTTTTCTTTAATGCTTATTCATTATATAATGCTTTAAGGTTCTCACTCAGTCACTTCCTTTCAAGGCTGAAATACTCAAGTTTCTCCAGTTTTGCCTCATAATTTAGTTTGTTTGATGCACAAAATCAGCCTCGTGCCTTCACATCACATCCTCAATGCTTGAATATTTTCCAAAAGCCTTGTTGGCCAGATGTGGTCTGCTTGCACTGCTGGCTCATTATAATTTCCTGAAATTTGTATTTTCTTGTACACAATCCATTCAGCATTTCTTTTGCTTTATTGATTCCAGTAACGTCGTGATTACATACGTCAAGCAGCAAATCTGCTTATTCAGTTTTGTCTTCTTTAACTTCACCCTTCAACAATTCTGGCAGGATACATCTGCTGCTCTTTGTAGAGCTTTCTATAATCCACTTGGTATGTCATGTCTTAAAGGAAGTAAAATAGCTTAGTTAGGCAAAATCATCCCTTTTAGTATCTACTGGCTGAAGTAATTGAACGATTTAATTCAATTCAAGATAGGTTCACTGAAAATAACTGATCAAACAATGGCAACACAAACGTTTCTTGTTTTAAAATTAGTTCTGATCTGTAACTGTAATATTAATTTTGCATGTCACCATTTAGGTGAGTAGTAAATATAAGTGATAGACATAAAAGTGTCAAAATTATGAAGAGGTTGGTGCATTTACTGTTGTCAGTAGGGATCAATGCATTTATTGATACATTTGTCATCAGTGGGGATTGGTGCATTTGTTGTCTGTGTGCTTGTTTTTGATGGGGTCATTGTGTTTATCGTCAATTGGGGGAATGGGGAGCCCTTCTGATGATGAGGGACAGAGGGTATTTTTGTTGGAAGGAGAAGGAAGACCTATCATTAATGGGAGGGAAGAAAGGCTTATTGTCGGTTGGAGCGAGGATAAAGAGTCTATTGTTGACTGGAATCAGACCGTTTATAATTTATGGAAGGTGCTTTTGGTTGCTTATTTTATTAAGAGGACAATGCATTTATCATTGATAGTGTGATGTTAGTATTAATTGGGTTGTTTGTTTTAATTATGTTTTGCACTGTTTCCAAGGTTTAAGCATCACCCTAATGTCTCTGTGAGTAAATATGATATGGCCAGAGCAGTGTATCAGCATTACTTCCTCCAACTTGCTCTCTCTTGCTTTTTCAACAATTCAGCATTCTATTACCTTTGCTTATTTACTGTTCCATAATGATGCAATATGTTGAATCACAGGCTAAGTCGTACTATTAGGAAGGTCTGTGTCAGTATCATAGGTGTGAAAGCATTATATGGTCATCATTTATTGGGGATTAGACAGTGACCAGACAGTGTTGATCACTGATGATGCAGATAGTTGGTATCAAGTGTGTGCATAATGTGTTGTTGAGGGCAGAATGTTGCTATAAAATGGTGTGGGGTGGGCCATAATTCTGAAAGCATTGTTATATTTGGCTGTGTGGATTTCATCGAAGAGAAATGTATGTTGTTATCATTAATGGTGCTGTATTTACATCATTAAATGGTTTGTGATTTAATTGATATGGGGCAGTATGTGGACACAATGTGTAATATATTTTGAAGGTTGAGTATGATTTAATTAATAGATAAATGAGAAACTGAGTGATTTTTCTGAGGAAAAGAAATGAGCCATTATATGATTAATACATGGTGTTACTGAGGGCATTTGCCTTGCTATAGATTTTGTGTCATATTTACTGAAATAACAGGAAAGGAAACATGTGAATGCTGATGCGTGCAAAGTTTGGCCACTCACCCAGCAGTGCCCTGTCATTCCCCAAGAAAAGACAAAATCAATCTTGCCTTCAGGTTAGTTATGCAAAAACGAGAAAAACACCTCCTGCCCATTCTTTATCAACAAAGATTAATTACACTTTGATTCATGTTCAAACTTCATTACAAATAGAAGTTTTAATGCTACAGTAATTAAATCTTCAATGATATTAATTTTTAAAGCAACTGAGCTACTGCTTTGATGTTACAGTATGGGGTTGTCATGATGTACTGTCATGAGAACGCTAAGTTGCTCAGATTGTATTTGAGTCAGAGTTCTGATTTTCAATAATAGCACTGAAACCTTTGAGCTGTTAACACTCCACTCTTAACATTTTTACCAGAAGTCAAATTTTACAGCAGCAGTTCAGAGGGAAGTTTGTGTGTATATATAAAGTTAAAAATCACCTGATGAAGGAGCAGTGCTCTGAAAACTAGTGCTTCCAAATAAACCTGTTGGACTATAACCTGGTGTTGTGTGATTTTTAACATATATACACACACAAACTTCCCTCTGAACTGCTGCTGTAAAATCTGACTTCTGGTAAAAATGTTAAGAGTGGAGTGTTAACAGCTCAACAACCTGGTGTTGTGTGATGTTTAACTTTGTACACCCCAGTCCAACAGCAGCTCCTCCAAATCATGTGTATATAGAGAGCAGATGCTCCATGGTGCTGCTGATTGAGGGGATAGGATCCATGTGTTTACCTTTCTGAGATGGCAGGGGGAGGGGGAGAGAAAGAGGGGTCAGAAACTAGGGAGCAAAAAATTTCAAGATAAAAAAATGCCACTGCGAAAAGAAAAAATGGTGATAATTTCCAAATGGCCATTAAGACCAGAAGATAAAAGGGGTGACACTGAATAGAAGGAGAAAATGTAAAAGGATATCAGAGGCTGGAGGATCTGTACAGGACACGAGGCAGGGGTAGGAAGGCAAGCAGTTGGTTAATTTGATTTGGCTGGTGATAGCACATTATCAAATTTAAAGGTTGTATGTTTTGAGGTAAAATACCTCTATGATGTTAGAATGCAGGGATTGCAATTAAAATCAACCTTGAAAGAAAGAAAATGGTGTATTGAAAGTAATTGCAGTGTATTTTACTGTGACAGAATTAGATTCAGTAGATTGGAGGAATGCCAACACTGCTAATTTGAGATTTTAGTGTAAAAAATTATATACCAGAACTTCATCTGTCAATGTGTGTCTACATTAGTGATTGGGTATGCAGTGAACTTCACAATGGAACATTGATAAATTACAGTATGTGGTGTTTCAGTAAACATCATGGCTTGAATTAATGTTCAAGACCTTTCACTGTGACATTGCTGAATTTTTAATACGTAATTTTGTAGATTTGCAGCACCATTTGGTGGCATTATGCTGCAGGGGGGTCAGCTTTGTCTCAGTAATGTATTATTCAGTGAGTAATTCAGCCAGTGTCCAAAAAGTCCAAGGTTTAGTTCTGTACTGACTTAACTGATCTCAATCAACATCAAGTAGAAATCCTCCAATTGACCTCGTGTCTTTAGACAGGTTATGGTCTTAGTGTGATTCTCTTCCATTTTTAGCAGCCTGAAATAAATTGCTTAGGAGATAGCATCCAAATCAAAATTTTAATTTCTAAATGGAGTCAGCACCAAAAATGACTTCAACCTTCACTCAACTGTCAGAGGCTACTAAAAATTATCACAAGGGTTGGATTTACTAAAATGGGCAAAGAGTTATGTTTCAGAGATTATTTTTCCCTGCAAAGTATATATTGAATGAGGGAACTTGCACAGTATACATCCCTTGAACCTATGCTTACAAACAGCATTAGCTGTTACCTTCCAAAGTAATGAGAAGAAAATCACTAAGGGACATAGGTTCTTTTAACTGAGCCATAGGTCTACACTTTGTTTAGATTGCATTCCCAATATCCAAGAGTATTGTGTCTGATTGCTGTCAGCATTTTCAATGCAATTACTGGCTTGTATGCCTTAGATTATTATAAATGTTGATATGTCTACAGTTTCAAATTATTTTAAATTGAATCCTTTAATCAAATATGGGCTATTTATTAATATGACATTTTTTATCAGTGCCTAAAATTTTCTATTGTATCCTAATGATGGGAAATAAAATCTTTTTACCAGTGGTTCAAAGCAGATTATTCTTAAGAAAAAGGCATTCACAGGATGCTAAACTGTATTCAATCACATTCTACATGGTTTTGCATTAATGTGCAATTGTGTTGTTCATTCTTAGATTGATTTTATAATGATTCACTTTTCTGGTATTCTGGTTAATGTGTACTGATCTATTAAAAGGTGGATTTAAAGGAATGCAAATTTACTGCAAGTGATACATAACCACCAATAACAAGATAACAAGCCTGGAGTAGAAATGGTCTAAAAATCCATAAACTCCATATAACTATTCACTGATATTAGGACTGTTGAATAACAGACAGTACGGACTGATAGCAGTGTAATTGAAAGGATCAGTTCATCCTACACACAATAATATTTTCAATGTGATTCTTTGGTTTTACAGTTGATTTTAAAAACACACTCTCAATAAAAGTATTTATTTAAAAAACCCTACAATAACAGCATTATTGTAATAGATGTCATTTGCTAAAAATATATTTTGCAAATAATGAATCAGTACTCCTTCTGAAAGAACAATCATTTTGTAAATTAGTCACTGTTAATAGTCAGGAATGATAAAATGATGAAATTTTAACCATAAATAGAAGGAAGAAAATAACTTACTGGGACACGATAGTCATGTTGTCACATTGCATACAAAGAGTCTTAAGACTAAACATTCAACTCGGGGTCTCCATCTGACAATTTTCACTATGTGTAGAACATACATTTATAGTTTGTCCATGTTCTCTCTTTAACATGACAACTACAATGAATCACATTGTTGAGTGCGGTCATCACTAACTTGACTAATGTACTTTCTATTTTAGCAGAGACACAGAATCACCAGGGCACAGAAGGAGGCCAACCATCCCATTTCGGGAAAGCTTCAAGTTATTAGAAGAGAATACGTCACTTTCAAAGCATGAGTTATAGTGTAACTGCTTGTGGAATCATTTTATCTGCACTACAAATGAATTCACATTTTACTTGATACAGGAATGGCTACTACACATTTAATGACTGTGTATAGAAACCAAACATATAGACTGCTAAATTTACAGAGTTGTACAGAGATTAGGTAGTTACTGAACTATCATGTTAGCATTTCAGATCTGATAAACAAAATCATGTAATTTGGACTTGCTTAAAAAAGTGTCAAAGTAAAATCCAGCCCCATTTCTGGCACAATCTAAGATCTTACATTTTGTCTGTTTCTCAGATTTAGTTATTGATTCTTAACCATACATTCACATAAGCACTGAGATAGTAATCAGAAGGAGGAATCCTGGTTAACATTTTAGTTGCTCTGCAGTTTGCTTGAGAAGAGCTAACTCACTGCAAAATAGGATTCAAACCTGTGACATTCTGGAAGGATCAGAATCTACCCTGGATACCTTATTTTGCCCATTGACCTAGCAAACAAAGTCATTCATTTTCAAACAGCAAATATTTTTTGTGGTTGAGGAGGCCAACTTCTTTTCAAACATGTTTATTAAAAATAAGAAAGTGCTTTGAACTGGTATGGCTGTGACACTGCCTCTTGAGATGTTTCTCAGAATAAATCCTGCAATAACAGAACTATATTACACCTTTGGCATTAGTACTGAAAACATCATAGAAAAAGCTCAACCACACTTGTGCCAAAGGTGCGTTACAGGATTGCTTGCGAACCAGATTTTTGCAATTTGATGTATCAAAGAGTAATAGCATCTTAGGAGTGTCACATCTGCATGGATCTCAGCTGTATCCAAAAAGAATGGGAAGCAGAAAATGATCCAACACTGTTATTATCAACCAAATTCTCATCAAACTCCAACACCAAGAATGTGAAGGATCGTCAGACTTAAAATGGGGAGGGTTGAGTATTTTGAGAAGTTGGATTCTCAGCACAATGAATTACTGGGAGTCTACACAGTTCAGTTGCTTGTGCAATACTGATGCAGAGTGACCATCCCCTGATTGAGTGTTATTCAACACTACAAGTAAATTGCAGAAAGTTTATTATTAATCCCAGCTAATTTCTGGTTGTGGTGAGTCCTGTTGTTTTATGGCTTTTATTGTCTTGAAGATTTATTCATCATTTTACCAGCAAGGATCCTCTTGAGTGCAGAATGATTTGGCAGATTCTGTCCCGAGAGATAAGGAATCTGAAAGAGGAAAGCAGACAAGAGTTAGAATAGATGGTTAAAATCTTACATTTTGCAAGAAAATCTAACTTAAGGATCAACAAAAGCTATTCAAATTCAAATACCACCCTCTTACATTAAACTTAACCATTGCTGTTTTTCCCTGTACTACTCTAACTTATCCATTTGTATTCATTCCTCTAGTATCTATCACAGAATGTCCCAGTGGTGTCCTCTCACCTATCAATACTTGTGTTTAGTTTTTATAATTTACTGATCACAGTGTAGCTCCCGGTACACCAAGTCGCTTATCTGTTTCCAGTACCCAACTCATTGTCACTTGTTCCTCATTTATGCAAGCTTATCAATCATAGTCTGTCCCTCTGGAACCCGATAGCCCATCGATGCATGTCTCCTCCAAGTACTATAACACACCCAAAGTTGGTTACTATATTACGCTAATTCTTCCATTAAAACCCATCCGTCTAATATGCTTCAAGTATCCCAAGTTTAATTTTGATGGCAGCTCCTCTAGAACCCAAACTAACCTAATAATGTCAGTCCTTGAAATCAACCCATCAATACTCTTGATTTCAATACCCAATATCTCATAGGAAGATAAATCCCTGTGTAATCCTAACTTGTCCATTAGTAATCCTGAGTCTCTATAATACTGCCCCATCAATAACCATCCCCCAGTGCTCTGACTGACAATACGATATTCAGCTACAGTTCAAATGCCCCTGGAATGTATGCTCATGCTCTTCTTAGAGTTCCAATACAGTCTTACTATAAGTATTCAAACAGTAAATTGAAACAATGGACAAGCTGTGAACTTAACTATCAGGCAAATCTTGAATCCGTCTGGTTATCTGATATGGAATATACTCTTAAAAATGTTCAGGCATTCCTGTGGGAAATCTGTGCTGATATGATCCTTTTACCTGAGTGCTATTATTAGGCTGCAATTAAACTGACATCCAAATCATGACAAAGCATTGAGGGCAACGGTACTGTTTGGCAGGGGTTCATTCATAATTTGGAGCTATTTTAATTATTTTATGGTTTACTTTCACAGCCAGTACTCTTGTCCATTCTTACTCACCTTTGAACTGAGTGGCTTGCTTGGCCATATCAGAGTGCAATTATTGGTCAACCATATTTCTGTGGGTTCAGGTAAGAACGGAAGATTTCCTTTCCAAAAACTGCATTAATGACCATATGGGTCATTTATTGTAATCAGTGATATTTCTCTTGGTAACCATCACTGAGACTAGCTTTATGTTGCTGTAGTGGGATGTGAATAATGTTTGCACTAAAAGCAGGGTATCAGATTTTATGGTTAGACTTTGTTGCATTTAGGAGATGTTTAATTAGAGAAGGACAAGTTGCTGTTCATTCCCTACACTTTTTCTTTCCTTTATCCTCTACCACTAAATTGCCTATGTTTCTGAATCAATTACCATTTACAAGCAAAGTCTGTCGGGGCAATACAATTACACTAAAAGTGAGGAAAAGGTAAAGGAAATAGGGAACAAAATCAAAATGGAATTATAAAGTCATACAGACTTTTCGGTCCCATCAGTGCATGCTGACCATAATCCCAAACTAAACTAGTCCCATCTGCCTGCACTTGGTCCATACTCCTCCAAACGTTCTCATTCATGTACTTACCTAAATGTCTTTTTCACATTGTAACTGTAACTGCATCCACCAATTCATGTGGAAGTTCATTCCACACACGAACCACTCTATAAAAATTGCCATTGCTGGAGAGTGAAATAAGGCAATCCACCCTGTATTGCCCACCTCTCTTTAAAGGCATTGAGAGTGTTGGTGGACACCACGTGTTTTGTCTCAAGGATGCCTGGACACAAATGTAGCCATAGAAGAGGAGCAGTCAGCTTGGAATTATGGCCTCCTCCAGAGCTTGCTGCCTGAATGTTGAAATTCATTCTCTATATGCAGCAATCTACAATTAGTCTAAAGTTATGATGAGATGTGCAAATTATCTAAAGACTGGCAACTCTAAGTGAGACAAAGGACAATCTTAATGCACTAAATATAATTATTATTGGATGCTATTGCAACATAATTTATTTGCATGTATGCATTCATAAATACAATTCACCTGACTAAATGACCAGGCGTGGTAGCCCTTGCTTGATTCAGTTACCTACCTTGTTGCTGAGGTGTGTGTACCGTCCTGCACAAGCCTTGCCCTGTACCATTTTTGTACACTGCTTTCACACAAATCCGGTTGTCAGCGCCAGGAATAAGATCTGTTAAGAGCACACTTTGGACCTGTGCCGGGATGTTTCTCACAGAGGGGCTTCTTCGATGACGAGTGCAGCGCACTCTGTAGTTGAGCACTCTTCCTTTGGCAGGGTCCCATGAGGCTATGACACTGGTGGGGCTAATGTCAGTTAGCTTCAGGTGGTTGACTTGGAAACTCACTGTTCAGATCAAAAACAGAGGACAAAAATGACCTTCAATTAGGGAAAAGACCTCAGATTGGTGATTCACACCCAGTGGTAAATAATTGTTCTGTACTTATGTTTGTTATGTTGGTGTACGGACAAGAGAGTGGCCAGATTATGGTACAGATTGTTCCACTAGAAGTATTTTGCTTTCAGCAATGTATTTCACTTGATGTGGCAATTCTTATAATCCCTTGTAACATAGATTATACTCGATGAATCCAACAGATATTTATTACTGCTAGTTATTGTAGATAAACATTACGTTTTTAAAGGCATTGAAGTGTCTGAACTAATATTAAGTTAATAGGTTACATGGAGTAGCATGTGAGAAAAAACTATCATTTTATTTTCTGTATTTTTGGTTGGGAATTGAAATGGAAAAATAACTTTTAAAATGAAGAATTATGGAAGGAATTACTGCACAATTAAAAACAAAAACTACTGAAACTCGTTATGTGTGGTGTTTATACTGCTGCTTTGTTCAAACAGTTGGGCAATCTATTTATAAATGGCTTTGCACCAGGGCATGTAAGCAAGTGAGATTTGACCAGCAAAAAAATAGCTGATTGGTTTGTGCAACTGTGACAAGTCGTGGGTGTCAAAGGTCATCAGTCCGATGATAACTGCAATTGGTTCCTGAGTAGCTGAGCAGCTTGCAGGTGTGAAACAGTGAGAAGCCTTCAGACTTCTGGAAGAACAAGCTGTGTATCTCCCATTCTGCAGCACCAGTTGCTGTAAAGTGAGTCTCCTTCAAAGAAATTAAAAGAATTGGAAAAAAGAGAATGAAGGACAGAAATTCCCTGCAACCACAAAGATAAACTCAGCAAATCTTGTGGACTCGTGCTATTGATCTAGTTCAAGATGCTTCCACTCATAAAATTAGGTTTTTTTTTGTTTCTCCATGTCAGTCTGCATGTCATAGAGTCATAAAGTCATAGAGATGTACAGCATGGAAACAGATCCTTCGGTCCAACCCGTCCATGCCGACCAGATATCCCAACCCAATCTAGTCCCACCTGCCAGCACCTGGCCCATATCCCTCCAAACCCTTCCTATTCATATACCCATCCAAATGCCTTTTAAATGTTACAATTGTACCAGCCTCCACCACTTTGTCTAACAGCTCATTCCACACATGTACCACCCTCTGTGTGAAAAGGTTGCCACTGAGGTCTCTTTTATATCTTTCCTCTCTCACCATAAACCTATGCCTTCTAGTTCTGGACTCCCCCACCCCAGGGAAAAGACTTTGTCTATTTATCCTATCCATGCCCCTCATAATTTTATAAACCTCTATAAGGTCACCCCTCAGCCTCCAACGCTTCAGGGAAAACAGCCCCAGCCTGTTCAGCCTCTCGCTATAATTCAAATCCTCCAACCCTGGCAACATCCTTGTAAATCTTTTCTGAACCCTTTCAAGTTTCACAACATCCTTCCGATAGGAAGGAGACCAGAATTGCACACAATATTCCAACAGTGGCCGAACCAATGTCCTGTACAGCAGCAACATGACCTCCCAACTCCTGTACTCAATACTCTGACCAATAAAGGAAAGCATACCAAACACCTTCTTCATTATCCTATCTACCTGCGACTCCACTTTCAAGGAGCTATGAAACTGTACTCCAAGGTCTCTTTTTTCAGCAACACTCCCTAGGACTTTACCATTAAGTGTGTAAGACCTGCTAAGATTTGCTTTCCCAAAATGCAACACCTCACATTTATCTGAATTAAACTCCATCTGCCACTTCTCAGCCCATTGGCCCATCTGATCAAGATCCTGTTGTAATCTGAGGTAACCTTCTTCGCTGTCCACTACACCTCCAATTTTGGTGTCATCTGCAAACTTACTAATTATACCTCTTATGCTCACATCCAAATCATGTTGAAGAGTTTTAAAAAAAGAAAGGTCAAGTTTCAACTAGTAGAGTCATATCTTGATGGTTCACAGGCTGTTACTTGTAATTCAAATTAACTTTGTGATAAATAAGAATTTTTGTTAAGTACAAGGACCTGCTCAGTGTATCATGTTAAGTTGATTCCAATAGACAAGTAAATACAGGACATTAAGTACTTTGATTAAATCATTAACTTTTGTTGCTACTCCAGGAATAGAATCAGGGCAATTTCCCAATTGGGAGCATAACATATCAAGCTTTAAGTGATCTGAAGTTAGGATGGAGTCTGAGATCTTTAGATTACTGACCCAGCTGAGATCACCATAAAAGGTCTCACCTTCTCATCCTTGCCCCTCATCTGAGACATAGTGACCCTCAGGTTAAACTATCACTAGTCGTTTCTCTCTAATGAGAGTACAGCCCTTTGGTCCTCTGGGACTATGGCAACTTGATCTTTGCAATTGGCCACCGAACACGTTGATGTGGGAGAAACAGTGGATACATTAAGTCACACCTTCCTGGAATGATCTATGTAACTACCAGGTCGAGTCAATCAAGAGACAAATGGGCAGTTGTAATAAGTTCACAGCCTCTGATACTTCCTAGAAATACCTTAAGCCTCGATTCAAACATTCTGAAAATGAATGTGAGATGATAGAACAGAGCTTGTGTTTGGCTGAGTGACCTACATAATTGAGATATGAGTGACCTGAAATAGAATTTTCATTGTAGGATCAGAACCCAATGTTGACTGAAATTTTTGATGCCAACCCATGTCACGTCTGGTGAGTTTTTAAAAAAAGTTAGCTGGCTAATTAGTGGATATTGGTAGTTGCTAGTATCTGGTTAATGCTGAGGACTATATGGGGGAATGCTGTTGGAAGCCCCTCCTGCAAAATCACAATGGCAGTCCTCACAGAAATGGGAGTTGCTGATGCAAGGAGTATGGAGAAAGGGTGCCTCAGGTTGGAGGAGATGGCAGAAGCGCATCCAATAGGGCCCTGCTACCTGGTGACATCTTAAAGCCGTAACTCCTCCCATGAACGGCCAGTTTCCTTGTGGACTATGGTGGGTCAGAGTGGGGAACCTCCCAGAAGAATGGAGCATTGCCATTTCTACCCCCAACAAACACCACAATCTCCACCACGCACTTATCTTTTCCTTGCCACCAAGAGGCATCTTCCATGACTACACTATGTTATAACAGAGTGCTAAGATACCAACTGGAACACTCCAGTTGGGCTCTCTAAAATGGTCTTAGTAGACTTTTCAATAGACTCATCGCTTAGAGGTTCAGTCAGTCCCCTTCGCCAGAACAGGCCTCACCGAAAAATGCCTGGAAGACTGGCATGTCAGCCAGGTTCGGGAAACTATAGGCCTTACCTTCTGGTTTCCTCTTGTGAATGAAACCTCTGCCCAGGCCATGGGTCAAATAGAGCCAGAGAGCTGTAGAATGTAAACAATATTATCACACACAGCCTCACAACTTCTCTGGGCTGCCGTCGCTGAACCTCTTACCGTCCTGAGTGCAGGCTTTGGCTGACAATGCCTTCTTCCTGCCAGAATGGTACACGGCTGAGACAGTCACCAAGTAGGTGGTGTTGGGCTCCAAGTTGTTGACAATGGTGGTATTCTGGCTACTGTCGATGTTGAGTAACCTGGGTTCACCCCCTGGCAGGATCCCATACAGAACCTCATAAGCAGCAACACCAGGTGGAGTTGGAGCCCAACTGACCCGAAAACTCCTCGGTCGTGACTCAGAGATTACAATTCTCTGTGGACTGCTCTCATCTGGAGTCACAAGAAACAAAATAATTCCTGAGTTCATTTTGTATAATTAAACAGCTGCAGGCATGCTCACAACGTTATGACATCTTGCACAATTATTCATAATAATAAATTAGTTCTTTCAAAGTGCTCATTTATGTATCCAGATTCACAGCAGTAAGTGGTTTGACTTCATTGAAATGTAAGTGGTTACCTGCTTTGAAACTCCTGATAAATATAATTATAAGTAAACGCTCATTGATATTTTTAATCAACCTGTATGAATATATTTTGATACCTGGATTGGTCATGTGGGACCTGAACCCAGATGTAGGGACACTACTACAGTGCAAGCTCTCCTGAGCTGTTTACAATGGATTACAGTTACAAGGAACAATATAGCTAATTGCCCATATATCCAACTGACTGATCAGTCCATCAGAATACTGATGCCTGCTGCTAAATTAATTATTTATGTTAATTATATGGTCTTAGATGTGCATTTTTGCTCTTTTGGTTCCTAAACTGGTACTGTGCTACTGGTTAGCCTCTTGGTACTGATAAAATCAAACACAGTACATAATGAACTCTAATACAGATCTTTTAAAATAAGCTCTGAACAAAAGAGATATTGGACTTTAACTCCGTTTTTCTCTTTCCACAAACACTACCAGACCTACTGATTTTGTTATATATCCCGATAGAGGTCTTCAAATTTATGAAGGCATTTTATAAATTGGACATGAAGAGGAGGAGCTTTAACAAGTCCTAAACTAAGTGCTCTAAGATAAATATATAAAACACTTATAAATCTATTAGGGAATTAAGGAAAAACACACACATTTACTGAAGAGCCAGTGAGAATGTGGAACTTGTGACCACATAAAATGATTGGTGTGAATAGCAAAGATACATCAATAGGAAGCTGGATAATACATGAAGGCAATTTGATAAGGTGAGATGAAGCCATGTAGGAGGCAGCTCATTGGCCCAGATAAGCTGTTGAAATGACCTGCTTCTATGCTGTCAATCTTGATACAAAGGTTGCACTGATGGACCTGCAACAGTAGACCAATGCAATAGAAGCAGATGGTACTTTGTGTACAAAACCAATATAAAAGTAGCTTTGACAAAGGGTCAGTTAGACTCGAAACGTCAGCTCTTTTCTCTCCTTACAGATGCTGCCAGACCTGCTGAGATTTTCCAGTATTTTCTCTTTTGGTTTCAGATTCCAGCATCCGCAGTAATTTGCTTTTAAAAGTAGCTATTGACTTGGCCTCAGGTTCTTGACAGCCTGTGTTAATTCTATTACCTAGATTAAAATTGTTACAATTGAACTAAGTGTCTTTCATTTATACAGAGCAGGTACTGAATGGCTGAATTGTACTGATCACTAGAAACATACATTGTGATTTGGAAGAAAAGATTTGTATTGTTGTAAGAAAATGGGAAAAACAAAATGGACTATAACAGGATGATCAAATGTATCCTGTTGGTCTTTTTCAGCCCGGATTGTGGCAAACAGTGACCAGAATAAACAGGTACCATCTGCTTTCAGTTATTGGAAATTATATTGTCTTTGCAATTACAATAGTAGATACATGTCTTACTGCAAAATAGTGTGTAAATAAACTCAGAATATTTGGTTCCCTTCATTTGAATCTGCATACAGCTCTTTCAGTGTTCATGTACAGAGATAGATCAAACACTATTTGTCTGACCCCAGGCTTGTCACAGTGACGTCTCATTGCAAGAAGCCTTGGGCATTAGGGACACAACCTTGCCCAAGCTGAGATGCCTTCAAAAACTTCACGGTTCCAGATCTCAAGGCTATTTTGCCCTGAACACACTTTTAAACTGTTTTCCAAATGCAGTAAACAGCTTCTGTTAAATACTCAGCTGATTCCTACTAACAAAGACAAGAAGCTCACAGGAGTTGCTGGAGAGAGGGCCTTAAGGGGCTTATTGAGAAGCAATATCCCCCATCAATTTTATTTTGATATGCCTTGGCCTGTTCATTTAAATCTGTGTACCTTTAACTGTTTTGGCATGCTTTCTTAAAGGAAAAATGTGTGTGTGGCCAACCTGGTACCATCCAGGCTGCTGCATAGCCATCCATGTGTTTTTACAGGGAACAATAGTGAGGAAGTGGGTTGATCTATTAGAGAGAGTCCAGTTTCTTGTACTTTACAGTCATTTGTGAATATCCTGTCCCTATTTATGCAGAAAATTAAGCATCTAGAGGTATGGATACAGATATCCCTAGTAGGAGTGACATACATCAACAAGACCATTTAAAAATAGAAGCATATTAAGCAAAGGGGCTTCCAGCAAGAGGAATTGAATGGAAATATATTACGTTGGTTAGATTGCACTTTGATGTTCCATATGCACTATTCTTGTCACATTTTTTATAGAAAATATTGGAGAAGGTGCGAGAAAAAATGTACAAGGTTAATACCAGACCTTGAAGTAATAACTACCAGGAAAGACTGAATAGGCCAGGGTTGCATAACTGTTGAAGGTATTCAGAAAGGTAGATGGAGAAAATGTTTTACTTGGAGGGGATTCAGAAATTAGGGATCAAAAGGGTAACAAAGTTATGAATAAATCCAAAATTAAACTTAGGAGAAATTTCTTTATCTGGAAATGTGCTCCAGTAAGGTGTAGGTGAGGCAAATAAAACAGATGTATTTAAATGGGAATTGGATAATTACAAGAGGAAGAATAGAAGTTTGGGTTAAATAAAGAAAGGTGGGTGGAGGCTCAAGTGGACCACAAACCATTAACTTGGGTCAAATGAACTGTTTGCCACCATAAACTTGTATAATTTGGCATTGCTACTGTAGAAACCGTTGCTAACCTTTCTGCTAGGGGGCCAGAAGAATGAAGAAATGAGAGAGGAATAAAGGAATGGAACCAAAGGTAATGTACTGGAAATTACAACTCTTTGATTTTCAGATGTGTCAGGTTACACCAAGCACAATCAGAACTCACCTTCTAGTGTAGTTACCTTTGTCATGAGTGGTTTGTTATAGTTGTTGTTGTTTATGGGAGTAAGTTTCACTTCATATGTGGTCTCTGGAAGTAGCTGTCTCAGAACAACACTTGTTTCATCTCCAGTGACAGTTTTCCAGGATTTCCTTTGAGGCTCAGTGAGTGGAGAGTACTCAATCAAATAATAATCGGAGTCACTGCTCAGCAGCTTAGGCCACAACAAGCGAAAGCTGCTTGCTGTGATGTCCATTGCCCGCAGTTTTTTAGCCCGGATAATCTCTGCAAGGGAACAAATCCAGGAGAAGCAGCTATCAGTAAACTTGAAGCAATGACGTGTATATACATGCGTGTGAGACAAGGTATGTGATGTAGAAGTGCATACAGGAAGAACCTTGGTAAAGGAGATGTGTGAGAGATAAATGTATCTGTATGTGTATGATATAATCACGAAATATTGGAATTCAGTCTGAAACTAAAGCTGCAAGTCCATATCATGCACTTTGGTGAGGTTTTACAAAAGTCAGGGAATGATGCAGGTCTGCTTTGTGCTCAATTTATTTTTCACACTTCACAAACTGATTATAGGTTTGGACCATGGATTGTCAAAATTTGAGACCTCAATTATGTTGACTGGTTTGTAGAGGGTAAATTTATTATGTTACTGCACAGAAGATACCCTTGGGGTCCCATTGTGAAGGGTTGGTGCAAAACAAATTAATCTTCTCCTGCGTGAACAAACAAACTGTGTATATTTAATGCTTTTCACCTACTTATGATGGTTCAAAGTGCTTTCCAGATGAAATGCTTATGAAGTGTTGTTACTGTTATGTCAGCAATAATGAGGGAAGACTGTGGTTTAGTGGTAATGAGACTGGGGTTGTAATCCAAAGAACCAAGCTAATGCCCTGGTGGCATGGATTCAAATCCAGCTACGGCAGCTGGTGGAATTTGAATTAAATACTATCTGGAATTGAAAGCGACTGTCTTCCTGGGAACCGTTCCATGCATAAAACTACCATTGATGGTCATAAAAATCCATTTGGTTTATTCACTTCCTTTCGGAAAAGAAATGTGCCATTTTTACCGGTCTAGTTTCCACATGATATCAGACCATATGAATGCACTTGACTCAAATGCCCTGTGAGTTCACCCAACTCAGGCAATTAGGAATTACAAGCATTGCTGGTCATCCCATCAAAAACACCTAAAGTACTCAATATTTCACCTCAGTGATACCTCCCAGGCAGAAAGAGGTGGTGCATAGTACCTGACATTTGGTTCCTCAAGCCCCCACGGAAGAGGGTCCTGACCCTGACTGTCCTGAGCAGTCAAATGACCATACTCAAGCTCTCAACTGATATTGGAGGCTGCCTTTGACTTACTCTGCCTGGACCCTGGGACTAAAGGGTGGCTCCCATGATGTGATTGGTCTTCTCCCCTTTTACTTCAGACATTTGGTCAAAGCAGAGGCAATGTGTTTGCTGCCTAGACCTCTGGCACATGGTGCAGATGTGAGAGTGGTGTAGCATGGTGTTATCTACCTGCTTGACTGATCATTCTGACAAGTTGTTTCACTTTGTGACTGTGCCAGAAGGCAAGGTAGGGATGCTGTCAGCATCCAGGTAAGCTCAAAGTGAGCAAGCACTAAGACAGTGAGTACGCAGCGCTGAGATGCAGCCTGGGGCAATCTGTGAGCTGGGTGCCTGTGTGCAAAGTGTCCCAGCAGCAAAATCCCACTGAGGAGGAGGTTGCCGAAGTGTTCCCCGACTAACACTGCAGTCACTTGCCCTGCCTTATTTCCTCTAGTAGATACATTTACATATTGATAAAAATCTTTCCTTAAACACATTTAACAAATTCGACATCAGCTACGCCTTTAACACTATAGCAGTCCCTGTCTATGTTTGGAAAATTAAAATCCTACCATTCTTACATAGATCTCTCTACATATGGGGTGGCATGATGGCCCACAGCACCAGGGACCCAAGTTCAATTCCAGCCTTGGCCGACTGTCTGTGTGGAATTTGGACATTCTCCCTGTGTCTGCGTGGGTTTCCTCAGGGTGCTCTGGTTTCCTCCCACAATCCAAAGATGTGCAGGTTTGGTGAATTGGCCATGCTAAATTGTCCCATAGTGTTCAGGGTCTGTAGGTTAGGTGCATTAGTCAGGGGTAAATATAGGGTAGGGGCAATAGGTCTGGGTGGGTAACCCTCTGGAGGGTCGGTGTGGATTTGTTGGGCCAAAGACTCTGTTTCCACACTGTAGGGATTCTATGATTCTATATTTGCTCCTCAACTTCCTTCTGACTATTGGGGGAGCCTATAGTACAATCCCATCAAGGTGACCGTTCCTTTCTTATTTCTAATTTCTACCCATATAGTTCCACTGGACGATCCCTCAGATATATCTTCTCTAATTACAGTACTAATGCTTTCCTTAATCAAAAATGCCAACCTCCCTCCTTGCTTGCCTGCCTTTCCATCTTTTCTATAGCATTTAAAACCTGGAACATTGAGCTGCCAGTCCTGTCCTTCCCTCAGCCAATTTTCTGTAAAAGCAATGACATCCCAGTCCCATGTTCCCAAACATGCTTTGAGTTAATCCGCCTTACCTGTAAGACCCTTTGCATTGAAATAAATAGTTTAATTCTTCAGTTACCTCATTTTCTGACTTGCTCTTGTCTGCCTTTTCTAATTAAGTTGCTCTTCTCTGATTCATACTCAACTTCGTCTGTCTTTCTAATTTTACTGCTACTTAGGACTCCACTGCCCACTACTCCTGAAATAGAACTAGCGAATCTCCCCATCAGGATATTGGTCCCTTTCCAATTCAGGTGAAACCCATCCTTTTTGAACAGATCTTTACTACCCCAGAAGAAATCCCAATGATCCAAAAATCTGAATCCTTGTACATTGTACCATCCTTTCAGCCATTGATTTATCTGCCCTATCTTCTTATTCCTACTCTCACTAGAACATGGCACCAGGAGTAAACCAGAGATTACTACCTTTGAGTTCTGTTTTTTTAACCTTCTACTGAATCTCTTATATTTACTCTGCAAAGTCTTAACCCTTTCCCTGACTATGTTGTTCCTACCAACATGGACTACAACTTCTGGCTTTTCACTCTTCTCTTTGACAATATGCTTCAACTGTTTTGAGACATCCCTAACCCTGGCACCAAGAAGGCAACCTATTATCCTAG
The DNA here is from genome assembly GCF_037043375.1 of Chiloscyllium plagiosum. Taxonomy (NCBI): domain Eukaryota; kingdom Metazoa; phylum Chordata; class Chondrichthyes; order Orectolobiformes; family Hemiscylliidae; genus Chiloscyllium; species Chiloscyllium plagiosum. Next base: position 24,170,096 of record NW_028270175.1, on the reverse strand, counting down.
ATTTACACTCACTGCTGCAGAATCTCTTATCTGTGCCCCTGGCAGGAGAATCCCCTATAACAATTATTCTACTAAATAGTGAGAACCCCGCTCAATTTAAGATTCATTCTTAGTGCCCAAGATCTGACTGTCACTTCTATTTTCTTCTCAGTCACTATACCCTTTCAACAGTACCCGAAATGGAATATCTGTTTGAGAGGGGAATAGACACAGGAGGCTTCTGAACTGTCTTTGTACCTTTCCTGACAGTCATCCATCCATTTGACTGATCCTGCTGTGTGACCACTTCTCTAAATCTACTAGCTATCACACACTTTCTCTTGAATGCCCTAAGTGACATTAAGCCTAAAAAGCTCTTAAAAGCACCTTATATATTAAGAAAAACTACTCTTCCTCGCCCACAGATTTTTATCTTAAGCATGCGCAAGTTAGAAAGAATTAAACATTTCAAATTTTTAAAAAAACAAACACTTAGCCGAAACTCTATTAAAGCCTTCTCCTCAAGTCCTCTGTCCAGTTTTCAAATTTCCAGATAGCTTGAAATTGAGGGGTGATAAATATAGGACAGATGTCAGAGGTAGTTTCTTTACTCAGAGAGTAGTAAGGGCGTGGAACATGCTGCCTGCAATAGTAGTAGACTCACGAAGGGCATCTAATTGCTCATTAGATAGGCATATGGACGAGAATGGAATATTTAGATGGGCTTCAGATTGGTTTCACAGGTCGAGGGCTGAAGGGCCTGTACTGCACTGTAATGTTCTATATTCTATATATAAACAGCAAACAATTTCTCTCCGCAATCTTCAAACAAACACATGGACAGTCCTTTCCCACAAGCTTCTTCAGATCAAAACATGACAAACATGTGGAGGCCTCTCCCACAAACCCAGTGTGGAAAGAAATCGTTCCTTTACGTTTTTGTTTCTTTGTGTATTTTTGTTTTGGACTGTAAAAATTCCAAAAAATGATTCAAAATAAAAATTTTTTGCTTCTGCTATATATTAACTATAAAAAAATCCACAAAAAAGCCTGACGCTCAGGATCAACTGCAAGAGCCATGCTGCTTTCATTTCACCAGTATTTTTTTTCCTTTGTTGAGAGGTCATTGAGTTTGTTGTGTGTGTACATTATTATGTTGTAAAATTTTGGAAGTGTCAAAATCTCATCCATTAATACTGTTTCTCTCCCCACAAAGCTGCCACCTTGGTTGATTGCTCCCAGCATTTTATGTTCAACATTTGAAAAAATGTACATACCACTCAAATTGGATTTATTCCGAATTCTGACAGGTTTTTTTCTTACTGGAACCACCTAACAGGATCAGCTTTCATTATGTCCAGACCTCTCAACCTCAATCTATAAAATCAGTGAAACATGCCCAAAGAAATCAGATATTTGACTTTGCATAGAATCATTTAAATCAATATCTCAATTTTCAGTTCTGCTTTGAATTAATTTAAAAATGAACCAGTTAGGAAAGTTTGGTTCTATCGCGACTAATCTGTTTTTCCAGCAATCCTTCAAAATGGGACCCCCGGGGGTTATGTGTAGTGTGACATGATAAATACAGCTTCCCTCTGCACAGTGGGCCAAAGGAATTTAGATCTCAAATTTCAATGATCCATGATCTACACCCGCAATCAGTTTGATAGTGAAGTGTGGAAAAACAAATTGAACACCCAGGTGGACCAGCTCACTCCCGAGCTTTTGTAAAACTAATTCTACTGACCTGTAGTTTTAGATTTGGCCTGCACTCTGATATTTCAGACACAAGGCCTTGTGTACTATGTCAGATTCAGAATCACAGAATTATTATGGTAGAAGAGGCCATTTAGCCCATCATGCCTGCACCGGCTTGTTAAATGAGCATTATCAGCCATGATTCGATTGAATGGCAGAGCAGGCTTGTTGGGCTGAATGGCCCATTACTGTTGCTATTTCTCATTGGCAGTCGGCAATAAGACAATCTCCTATCCTTTCCTCATATTCCCTACACAATATTTCAATCAAATCAATCATTGAGTGCTCTCTTGAATGCCTCAATTGAACCTGCCTCCAACATACTTCCAGGTCATGTGTTCCATATACAAATTACTCACTCAATGAAAACTTTTTTTTTCCCAATTGCCCTTACATTTTTGCATGTCACTTTAAATCTGTGCCCTTAAATCTTGGTTTGTTCATTTTATAAATGGGAAGAACTTCTCCCTGTCTACACAATCCAGCCTGTTCATGATTTTGAAAACCTCATTAAAACTTCCTCTTAGCTCTCTTCTCTCCTAGAAGAACTATCCCAACTTAATCTATCCTCATTACTGAAGTTTCTAATTCCTTGAACCATTCTTCTTTAAATTGCTTCTGCTCTCTCCAATGTGTTCACTTCTTTCCTATAATGTGGAACCCACAACTGTACATACTTGATATGAAAGATTGCATGACACTTATTTGAAGAAGAACAGGGAAGTTTTGCCAGAAGTGCTGGTCAATATTTATCCATCAACCAACATCACAATGAATTAATTAACTGGTGTGAATAGTACTTTGTAAATGCCAATGTTTCTTCTTTGAATATTCGGGAATGCTGTCCTGACATTGGGATGGGATCAAAGCTCATTTGTATTTGGATTGGTTGAGAGAAATGTATAATGGAGAGCTGACAGTTTCTAAATATTATCATTATGCTAAGAACATGGAAAAGAAATGACCCATTTATCCCCACAAGGCTATTCTGCCAGTCAATCAGATCATGGCTGACCTATGTCTCAAATCTAATTACCCTCAAATTCCCTCTGAACAAAACTCTAGCTATCTCCATTTTGAATATTTTGGTTGACCCAGTATTCACAGGTTTTTGAGAGAGAAGGGACAAGCTTTCCATGACCTCTTCAATGAAAAATATTTTCTCTCCTAAATGACAAACTCTAAATTTAAGTTGTCCTTTTATCCTGCAATTTCCCTACTACAGAAAGTTGTCTTTCTGTATGTATCCCATCAAATCTTTAGTATTTTAAATGTATCAGTTAGACCATCCCACAATCTCAAGGGAATACCAGCCAAGTTTATGTCTCTTGCCTTCACAATTCAACCCTTTGAGTTCCAGTATTTTCAAGTCAATCTGTTCTGTACTCCCTCCAAGACCAATGTTTGTTTCCTAATATGTAATGCCGAAAATGGAATAGAGTGTTCCGAGTGGAGTCTGACCAGGATTCCGGATGAGCGCAGCATCACTTCCAGACGTCCTTGTAATCCAAACCCTAACTGCCAACATTTCATTAGCCGTTTTGGTTACTTTTTATATTTGTTCACCAGCATTTAGTGAGTTGTAAAAATGAACAACCTTTGCCCCTCCACAAATCTGAGTCTCTACTATTGATGAAGTATTTAGCCTCTCATGTTTAAAAATAAAGTGGATAAATAACTATTTTTGTATTAAGCTTTTAAGTTAAAAAGGTCACCAAACTTTGCTGAGAATGGCAATCTTCAGAGAGATCACAATCAGGATATTAAACAACACATAGATTACATTGCATCTAAAATTTAGTATAACTCGTTTGTTCATGTTACTTATCAGTAGTGTAGCCATAATAGTGCACATTCTATGTCTTGTTAAGTCTAAACACTAGCATTTTCAGCTAACTTCCTAGATCACCAGCATCAGATATGTTGATAAAACAGTAAAGTTTATGGAACATGCATGGACTAACACAATGAGTCAAGTTATAAAATAACTCTGGCAATAGTCGGAAGTTGGAAAATAAAACAGAAGGAAGACATTTAAAAAGTTGACCTCATGTCTGTGGGTCTGTCATTTTCTACAGTTTTCCATTGCCTTCTGATGTTTGTGTGTCCATGGAACATCTAATAACTTGGAACTTGGGAGACTTTGGCTTCTGCATCAATGACCTTTATTTCTGCTACATATACAAGGACTGTCTATGTTTACCCGCAATACAAAATGGATGACCTCACCATTCTCCACCTTGGACTCCATGTCTGAAATTTGACCTATTGACTTAATCAGTGTCCTTTTGCAATTTCCTGTTCCCATCTGCGCAACATACCAGTACAACCTGTATTAATATGGTAATGTGACCTAATATAGAAGTGAGACTCTCAGAAGTTTTAGTATAGTGAGAGAGGGGGCAACTTAATCTTTATTTTGCTTTAAGCATAATGCCTGGGTTACCCTGGATGGAGACAAGCACAGTAACTAACTGTTTACTCTCTGTCTGCGATGGCATAATCCCAGTAAACATTTGGCCCGATATCTGGGAAAATGTCAAATTCTTCAGTTAGCTCATTCTTTGCCTAGGTAACTTAGATTTATCAAAGAAAAGCAGCAAAACACTTGGAAAATCTGCAGACAAGACACCTGGTACCAATAATAAATAGAACTGGTTGTGAGGTCCACAATCTACCAACATGGCCTGAAGGCAGGAGCTGGCTGTTGAATTCAATACCATGGAAGAATTATTTTTGCACAGATTCATAAAAGTAGGTGTTTTTCAGGATCCTGTAAAATTTTGAACCTAAATCCCAAGAATCACATTTAATTCAAGTTTTCCATTAATACCTGACAAGCCTACCACAGCTTTAGATTAGATTACTTATAGTGTGGAAACAGGCCCTTTGGCCCAACAAGTCCACACCGACCCGCCCCCACCCAGACCCATTCCCCTACATTTACCCCTTCACCTAACACTACGGGCAATTTAGCATGGCCAATTCACCTAACCTGCACATTTTTAGACTGTGGGTGGAAACCGGAGCACCCGGAGGAAACCCATGCAGACACGGGGAGAATGTGCAAACTCCACACAGTCGCCTGAGGTGGGAATTGAACCCGGGTCTCTGGCACTGTGAGGCAGCAGTGCTAACCACTGTGCCACCGTGCCACCCATGTGCCACTGTGCCGCCCATACAAAGCTACTGTCTCAGGCCTTAGATCAAAACAGATTCTTCAGCTAAATTTTGTCTAGAGATTGAAACAGACAGACAGGCACAGGGAGAGACACAGCAACAGAGATAGGCAGAGGAAGCGTGCAAGAGCAGATAAGCAGGCAGATTACATATCTGGAAAGGAGAGAGAGACACACACACCTTGGAGGAAGTCTAAGTGATGTTCATGTTACAGCTTCAAAATTATAAAAGGGAAATGAAGCTCCAAGTGGAACGAGCCAGAATTCATGGCTGAGACAACACAACAGATGATCAGACAGATGTTGCATTTTTAAACCCATGCAGACACGGGAGAATGTGCAAACTCCACATAGTCAGTCGCTGAGGCGGGAATTGAACCCGGGTCTCTGGCACTGTGAGGCAGCAGTGCTAACCACTGTGCCACCGTGCCACCCATGTGCCACTGTGCCGCCCATACAAAGCTACTGTCTCAGGCCTTAGATCAAAACAGATTCTTCAGCTAAATTTTGTCTGGAGATTGAAACAGACAGACAGGCAGAGGGAAAGACACAGCAACAGAGATAGGCAGAGGAAGCGTGCAAGAGCAGATAAGTAGGCAGATTACATATCTGGAAAGGAGAGACACACACACCTTGGAGGAATCTGAGTGATGTTCATGTTACAGCTTCAAAATTATAAAAGGGAAATGAAGCTCCAAGTGGAACGAGCCAGAATTCATGGCTGAGACAACACAACAGATGATCAGACAGATGTTGCGTTTTTAAACCAGTCCCCAATCCTGAAGCAGCTGAAAAATGCTAGCTGGGAGTGGGAAGCAGCAAGTCACAGTTCACTGCAATTAAGGCTGAGGGTTCCAGCTGCTACAATGCGTGGTCTGTACTTACATAGTACTTACACATCAAGTCAAGAATGTTTTGTACAGTGTAACAACATGCCCTGGAAACATGTCCCTCTATGGCACTGGCCCTCACATGCCTCAACAATGCAGTCTTCGACTTGGGGGAGGGCAGTAGATGCTTATATGAACCCTATGTCTTTCTGTATAAATAATTCACGAAATCATTACAGATGAGGACAGTTGCTCATCTTAATCTGTCTACCTATCCTGACCACCCTTTGGTCATTACAATGTCCAGTTGTCTCTTAATCGCTTCCAAAAGCTTCTTTTCCATTCCACTCTGTGTGAAGTGGGACTTGTTGATATCAGTCCCAAAAATAAACCTTAGTTGATCATATTTACCTTATGCTTGCAATTTAAAATGGCATCCCAGATTTACTTCATGGTCCCAAGCAACGGGAGGAGATGTTGGAGGGAAAGGGTGGTGACAAGTATACCAATGGTCACAGACAGTTTGTGAAGGATGAGGACAGATGGTTTACATTGGATGTCAGTTGACAACTTAATTACCAGTACTATGCCAAGGATTGGAAACATGCAGTCACAGGAAACACGGGCCTGGATTCCTAAAATTTGTATAGGATTACTATTGTTTATTCCACTGCCTTACAGACTTTTTATATATTTCAACCAGGTCTGCTTTATTCGACATCTTTCAACTCCAAAGAGCCTCCCTCCTACTGAGTAAAGCAGTGTCACATCAGATTGTGAAAAATGATTTGCGAACTCATGATGGCCAGCAGCTGTGGTTCAGAATTATTCCTGGAACAAATTCTAAAGCCATCAATTCTCCACACAATTTAAAAACCAGTAACTGCTTCAGAAGCACTTAAAATTGGAACTTGGGGAATGGGACGATTGAGGGAGCTTGTACCAAACAACAGTGTATGGAGGCTTTTCATTCTTTGTACTCTTTACACATTACTATATCATTTCATCACAGTTCCCCACATTAAGTCAAGCCATTGGATTTCACTCTGGCTTTGCTACTGCCAATGTTCAGTATGTTTAAATCATTGGAAACTTCACATGTTGCTTGAGCCAAATGAGTCAATCACTGCCAAGTAGGGGCTAGCTAGTTGAAGGTGTGATGTCCCAGCAGTAGTGAATAGAGGCCTTGAAGGGGTGGTTCTTTAGAGTACTGAGACCTATAAAATAGGAACAGGAGTTTCAGACACCTCTTATTCTATTAATCCTGTTAACGAGAGGCTGCATTGTGGTGTATTTGCCAGAACAGCAACCAACAACTGGCAGCATATATTTTAGACAACACAGTACTATTCTGCCATACAAAGCAACAACTGTTGTAAGACAATGTTTAGCCAAAGTTTTTGAATCTTGAAGTCAATAGGGCTATATAGCCCTATTGTAGCTAAACTCCCTTGTTCTTCCTTTTCTTCATTTACATGCTCCTCCTTGGCCTAATTGTCTAAAACCAAATCCCCAATGTTATGGAGAGGCAGAGAAGATATGAAACCTGAAAACATTGCAAGGATGGAAGATGTACTAAATTTAATGGCAGAATTTCATTCGAATTCTGGGACTACATTTCATGCCAGGAGAATTTAAAAGTACAGAATGAGGAGGCAAGCAGTACAAAATCAAAGCTGTGGATTGGAGAGGAAAGAGGGAGAGAGATCATGGACATGGGGAAGAGAGGTAGTGGGCTGGTATGGAGATCTGAGAGAAGGAGGTGGAATCATGACAGAAAGACTTAAACAGTGACATTGGGGGAGGGGGACTGGTGAGGGAAGGGAAGCTGTCCTGCTTGGCCCCACCCACAAGAGGTGTTGGAAAAGGATGTGTGTTTGTCTCCGTCAATTGTAATGCCCCCTGGATGCCAGCTTCCCAAGCCGTAGGAACCCTAGCCTGCATCATTTAGAATTGTTGCTGAAAAATTAAGAACACAGACTCACACATGTAATGGTCCCTCATGAAGCTGATTACTTGCCCAATACCCAACCTAAACAAGTTAAAGAACAAATAGTGATCACAATTCTGTAAATTTTAGAATACTCGTATACAAAGATGAGAGTGGTCCTAAGGGATGAGTACTAAAGTGGGCCAAGGCCAATTATATCAAAATTAGGCCGGAGCTGGGAAATGTGATTGGACACAGCTATTTGAAGGAAAGTCCACATTTGATATGTAGGAGTCTTTCAAAGATAGGTCGAAGATAGTGCAGGATAGGAATGTCCCTTTGAAAACAAGGGATAGGAAAGGCAAGATTTGTGAACCGTGGATGACAGGAGAAATCGTGCAACTAGCCAAGGGGAAAAGCGAAGCATACATAAGGTTCAGCCAGCTAAGAACAGAATGGGCCTTGGAGGAATATTGCGAGTGTAGGACCATTCTTAAATGAAGAATCAAGCGGGCTAAAAGGGGTTATGAAATAGTTTTGGCAAGCAGAATTAGGGAAAATCCCAAGGCCTTTTATTCTTATATAAGAAGCAAGAGGGTAACCAGAGAAAGGGTTGGTCCACTCAAGGATAAGGAAGGTTGGTTATATTTCGAACCTGAGAAAATGGGTGAGATTCTCAATGATTACTTTGCAACAGCGTTCACTGAAGAATGGGAGGTGATGAATGCTGAGATTAGAGATAAAAATTTGTTTACTCTGGATCAGGTTGACATAAGGAGGGAAGATGTGTTGGTTAGGCTAAAGGATGTTAAGGTGGAAAAATCCCGGGGACCAGACGGGATCTATCCCAGGTTGCTGAGGGAGGCGAGAAAGGAAATAGCTGGGGCCCTGACAGATATCTTTGTAGCATCCTTAAACACAGGTGAGGTGCCGGACGACTGGAGAGTTGCTCATGTTGTCCCCCTGTACAAGAAGGGAGTAGGGATATTCCAGGTAACTATAAACCAGTGAGCCTGATGTCAGTGGTGGTAAAGTTGCTGGAGAAGGTACTGAGGGATAAAATCTATTTATATTTGGAAAAGAATGGGCTTATCAGTGATGGACAACATGGTTTTGTGAAGGGCAGATCATGCCTTACCAATTTAAAAGAGTTCTTTGAGAAAGTGACCAAGTTGATAGATGAAGGAAGAGCTGTAGATGTCATATACATGGACTTTAGTAAGACGTTTGATAAAGTTTCCCATGGTAAACTAATGGAGAAAGTGAAGTCACAGGGTGATCTAGCTAGGTGGATAAAGATCTGGTTGAGCAACAGGAGACAGAGAGTAGTAGTTGAAGGGAGTCTCTTGAAATGGAGAAAGGTGACCAGTGGTGTTCCACAGGGGTCAGTGTTGGGGCCACTGTTGTTTGTGATATACATAAGTGATCTGGAAGAGGGCGTTGTTAGTCTGATCAGTAAGTTTGCAGATGACCTGAAGATTGGTGGAGTAGCAGAAAGCATAATGGACTGTCAAAGAACATAGGAGAATATAGATAGACTGCAGAGTTGGGTGGAGAAGTGGCAGATGGAGTTCAATCCAGGCAGATGTGAGGTGATGCATTTTGGGAAGTCTAATTCTAGATCAAACTATACTGTAAACGGAAGAGCCTTGGGAAAAGTCGATGAGCAGAGAGATCTGGGAGTTCAGGTCCCTTGTATCCTGAAGCTGGCAGCACAGGTGGATAGAGTGGTCAAGAAGACATCTGGTACACTTGCCTTTGTCGGACGGGGTATTGAGTATAAGAGCTGGCAGGTCATGTTAAAATTGGACAAGACTTTGGTTTGGCTGCATTTAGAATACTGTGTTCTGGTCGCCACATTACCAAAAGGATGTGGACGCTTTGGAGAGGGTGCAGAGAAGGTTTACGAGGATGTTGCCTGGTTGGGAAGGTGCTAGCTATGACGAGAGGTTGAATAGGTTAGGATTGTTGCCATTAGAAAAAAGGAGATTGAGAGGGGACCTGATTGAGGTCTACAAAATCATGAAGGATTTGACAGGGTAAATAGAGATAAGCTTTTTCCCAGGGTGAGGGATTCAATAACAAGAGGTCATGCATTCAAGGTGAGAGGTGAAAAGTTTAAAGGGGATATATGTCAGCTGAGCCTTCATGTGTCTGAGTTCAACAAGTTGCAATTCCCTCCCTAACCCTTTCCACTTCTCTCTCCTCCTTTAAGACCATCCATCAAAGCTTTGACCAAGCTTTCTGTCAGTTGTCCAAATGCCTCTTTTGGGTACAGTGTCAGTTTCTTTCTGATGATTATCCCAAGATTGTATTGAGACATGTTTCCAAATTATGATTTTTATTTTATTCACAGGATGTGGATGTTGTTGTCGGGAGCAGTAACTAATGCCTATTTCTAATTACTTCTGGGCAGATGATGGTGAGCTGCCTTTTTGAACCTGCTATAGTCCTACAATTGTTATTTACTGTTGTGTTCTGTTCTCAGTGCCCAATAATTAAAACTAGGATATGTGGGCTTCACCCATGCCCGGGGGCCAATATCTTTGTGCTATGAATTCCTTCTGTGTTGCATTTACATGTTCACCATCTTAGAAAGGTCCTTTTGTTTCGCATACTCAAACATTGGCATAAAACCTGGTCAGCTGAGTAAAAGAATTTCATTATCAGGTTTTTTTGCTCTGTGTACAGGGTCACCAATGGGGAGAATGGTGGGGGAGGAGTTATGTATCAAGTGTCTTAACTTAGCTGAAAGCTGAGTAATTAAGCCACTAAAAGGATTCTAAAGGTTATTTGTAAATTTTAATTTACAGTTGGAGTAATCCCAGTTGGAGTAACTGCATTTTCTGTTTCAATTTCTTTTTGTGCAATTCAGGAAAATTGGGGTCAGACACAATGAACCACAGTCAAACATCATTAACAATTAAAGGGAAAGGATATAACCTTAAACTTATAGGCATCTCAAAGTAGACAAATCTTCTGAGGTGAAGTGTTCATAAAATCTACAGACATTTCAACTTTACTGTTTGATTAGGCAAGAGAGTGAAACAGAAGGACAATTTTTTAAAGTCTTGCCCCATTTTTCCAGATTCAGCTTTTGTTGATGGGTGAAAGAGGACATTAAGTGACTCACACATAAGGTAGACCCAGCAGGACCATGTGAATTCAAGTGCTAAATTCAAACAAACCCCCTTTTGTTGAAAGGGTCTTGTCCCCAAATCAGACAAACAGGAAGCTGGAAGAACACATCAAGCCAGACAGCATCAGGAGGTGGAGAAGTCAACATTTCAGGTGTAACCCTTCTTCAGGACTGGGGGTGGGTGTAAGGGGAGATGCAGATAAAGGAGATGGGGGGTGCAGATTGGTGAGGTGGGGATAGGTGAAGCCAGGCAGAGGGTAAAACCTGGTTGGTCGATGGAAGGAATGGAAGGGAGGCGGAAGAGAGTTGAGTGATGGGAAGAAAGGTTATTTGAATTTGGAGAACTCAAATTTGAGTCCTCCAGTCTGTAGGCTGCCCAGGTGGAAGATGAGGTGGTGTTCTTCCAATTTGCAGTTTGATTTGTTATGGCAATGGAGGAGGCCAAGGATGGTCATGTCGGAAGGGAGTGGGAAGGGGAATTAAAATGGGCGGGGACTGGGAGGTCAGGTCGGAACCGATGTCAAGAAGACCACACTGGGAGCACCTGATACAGAAAACTAGGTTGGAAGAGAGGCAGGTGAACCTCTGTCTCACCTGGAAGGACGGTTTGGAACCCTGATTGGAGGTGAGGGGGCTGGAGTGCCAGCAGGTTTTGCATCTTTTCTGGTTGCAGGAGAACACACCTGGGGGTGTTGGTGGGGAGAATGGCACGAACCAAGAATTTGCGAAGGAGACGGTCCTTGTGGAAGGCAGAGTGGTGGGGAAGGGAAGATGTTCTTGGTGGTGGGGTTTAATTGGAGTTGATAGGAAGTGTTTAAGGATGATACATTGGATGCGGAGACTGGTGGGGTGGTAGGTGAGGACAAGGGGGACTCTATTATATTGCATTTGGAAGGGGGGAGGTTTAGGCAATGGATTTGGAAATAGAGGAGGTGTGATGGAGGGCTGTCTGGATGACAGAGCAGGGAAAAGAAATCACAAATTTGTGGAATAGACATAAATAGGCTTGATGGGCAAATATGAATGATCTAACTTTCATTCGTTGATGATTTCTTAAATCCTCTGATCTTTAGACTATAAAATAAATTTCCAATAATCAGTGAAACTTCTGAACTGACATTCGGCTGTATTGCTTTAGTTAACAAACCAGGTGGTGTAGCATAGGTTCTTGAAATTTTAATAGTTGATTGTTGACAATTCCCCAAGTGCATTTTATGAATGTTTGGCTATGTTCCTGAAACTCAGTTACCTCAGCAAAGTTTAATTGACAGGTTGAAAAGTCTAATAAAAGATTTTGAATATGGTTGTTGTAGAATATTATTGTAGTTATTAGTGACAAAGCAATTGAGATTTAAAAGTTTTGAATGGGCTTTCATGACTGGAGAGTTTGTTTTACTACCAAGTCTGTTTAGTGAGAGCTATATTAGATTTTCTCGAACTTTATTCTATTTTATCTCCTCATGGCTTTTGAGGTCTATGCATAATGGATACTGAGTGAGTTGGCATTTGGGTAAAGGAGACCTGGAGTTGGGTGGGGAATAGAAGTGTCAAGATTGGAGTGGTGCTGGAAGAGCACAGCAGGTCAGGCAGCATCCGAGGAGCAGGAAAATCAATGTTTTTTCCTGCTCCTCGGATGCTGCTTGACCTGCTGTGCTTTTCCAGCACCACTCTAATCTTGACTCTAATCTCCAGCATCTGCAGTATCCACCTCCGCCCGGGAATATATGTGAGAATTGGAATGGCATGGGAAGCATAAGGGCCTGTGGAATATAAGAGGGTGTGACAGGTGAAGGGGAGAGGGCTTAAAATCACCTATCACATCTCAGACAAAGTCCCAGAGACTAGGGGTGCGTCTTCTGAAAGGCCTGCATTCTCGTGCTGCAGGGTCCATATCTGCCAGTGTTCTGCTTCAAGGATCAGTAGGTCAGACTCCATCCCACATCTGAAATCCCAAAGCAAACACATAGTGTGTCACAGCACCTTTTACCAAGGTAGTTCTGGTGAATCAGAATATTTTTTGACTTGATTTACTTGTCATAGAAGCCAAAATCCAATCCAGAGACTCTTGAACTCTATGCCTCTCTCTCCAATTACATTGTGAGCTGCTGCAACTTGTCCTATAAGTCTAAGTGAATACAACAGCCTATTTTTCTGTGCATGGTATAACATACTATTGCAGACCAACAGCAAAGAAAATGTGAGAAATAAGATCATTGTGTTGAAGGTGAATTAAAATGCCAGTTATATGTCTCAAGGCAGTTCAACTACGTGTAAGTTATGAGTCTGTAATTCAGGAATGTAGCTGGCAGTTCAAGAACTACTCTCATACAAAGGACCCTTTAATATAAGGACTGTAATTGTTAAAAGAGGTAGCTCATCACCAACTTCTGAAGAGCAGTGAAAGATGGGCAATGTACGTTGGACTTGTCAGCAATGTCGTATCCCACAACAATCTTTTAAAAAATTAAGCCGTCACATGGAGCCAACCCTGTCTCATTTAGTGGCTCAGAACAGGCGATGCTTAATCCAATAGCAGATCATACAACCCTCTAAACTCTGGCTATGAGAATTATTATGCTCATTAATTTAAATGGCACTTTAATCATTCTCCATACAACTCATCAAAGATACCTGCGTGAATCAGTCTTTGATATATAGAGTCATAGAGATGTACAGCATAGAAACAGACACTTCGGTCCAACCCGTCCATGCCGATCAGATATCCCAACCCAATCTAGTCCCATCTGCCAGCACCCGGCCCATATCCCCCCAAACCCTTCCTATTCATATACCCATCCAAATGCTTTTTAAATGTTGTAATTGTACCAGCCTCCACCACTTCCTCTGGCAGCTCATTTCATACACGTACCATCTTCTGTGTGAAAAAGTTGCCCCTTAGGTCTGTTTTATATCTTTCCCCTCTCACCCTAAACCTATGCCCTCTAGTTCTGGACTCCCCTCACCCCAGGGAAAAGATTTTGTCTATTTATCCTCTCCCTGCCCCTCATTAATTTTGTAAACCTCTATAAGGTCACCCCTCAGCCTCTGATGCTCCAGGGAAAACAACCCCAGCCTGTTCAGTCTCTCCCTGTAGCTCAGATCCTCCAACCCTGGCAACACCCTTCTGTTTCCACGTGGCACGTTCTGAGCTGGATATTTGCTCAGCTCCTGTTTATGCTTCAAAAATATTCCTATGATTTTTCTGTATTATTTGGAACACCGGCAATACCAAGGTTAGTAATAAATAGAGTTCTTATCCACATTTTTACCCTTTGCTCCTCAAGCTAATCCGCTCCTATTCCTCACCCTTTCTTTTTAACCAATTTATTTTCTCTCCAAAGAAACCTTCCCAGTGACCATAACTCAAGGATCTGATATCATTTTGTGCGAGGGAGATAACTTTTTAATTAGTTGATACTGCTACATATCAAATTGTGCTACAATGGTATTCAACTCATATTACCTTATCTGAAGCAGCACAAATTATAAAACTTTCTTCCTCCCTAATTCAGATGCTGGCAAACTGTTTCATTAGAATAGTCCTGCAACTTTAGACAGAAATATTTCTCGATATGGTTGTCTTTAATACATTTGTTTCCTTGAATACTTCAGTGGGCTGCGTTATCCTAAAGTGATCAACTCATGCCCTTTTACCATGGGCTCCAATCACATTATAAAGGAACTAGATGCCTGCATGATTCAGTAGTAAATAAACGTCTTCAATTAATGTTTCTAAACAAGTAAAAGCTCCTCATTAATGCACCATAAGAGATTCAGTATTTACTGAAGCATGGATAATCTCCATCCCCAGTTTCAGCAGCTGTTCCAGTTACAGACTTGTACAAAAACTGCCTGCAAGTGCATTAATAGCCTTCTGAAGAAATCAAGAAGTCTTGCCTTATACATGATGAAAAGTATTTCTAACTTTCAGTACAAAAGTCAAGACAACTAGGTCATCTCCAACCAATATACAACCTCTGGTACTAAATGCCTGGGATTTTGCCTCCTTTTTATTGCAGAAAAACTGAACATGGACAGTCCTTGGAGCTGCTTAGTCTCTCAAGGCAGTCGCTGAACTGCACACATAGGGGACTGAGGAGATTCTGGACCCTTCAGTGACAAAAGATGATGATATTAGGATTGGAGAGAACATATCACAGATGCAAATGATTGTATGGAAATAGTGACCAAAGCAGTGATGTACCTAGAATTTCGTTACGCAGCTCCTCAGTAATAACGTACATATCATCCGGATCCACGTAATACAGGCGCCTTTCTGATGGGTCACTAGCTGCTGCCTTCAGTTCCATATAATTGCCTCTGCCCGTGCTAACAATGAAAATTGTTGCTCCAAGGTCCTTGAGGAGCTGGATGGGCTCTAATATATCGTCTGATGATGCCCCATCTGTTAGCCATACAAGGACTTTTGGAACATCTGGTCTGGCACCAGCTTTCTGTGTGAACATGGTGTCCTTGGCACGAGTCATTGCTTTGCCAGTATTGGTGTCACCCAGTTTCTGCTCCATATTCAGAAGACCCCATTGGAGAGCAGTGTTTGACATGTATTTGTTGAAAGGAAACTCCAACACTGGGTCATCACTAATGTGCATGAAGCTGACTTGCACATCGCTGGGGCCTATGGTGAATGGCTTCAATAAATCAACAACAAACTCTTTCAATTCAGTGAACTCATAGGGCAAGATACTCCCAGAACTGTCCATCAAGAAGAGCAGATCTCCTTCTGCATCCTCTACAGAATATTCAGCTCCTGTGCAAGAAGGAAGAAAGACAATAGATTAAATTAGAATAAAGGCACAGCTATCAACTGAGCTGAAACATTAACTTGTTTCTCTCACTGATATTGCCCAATCTGCTGGATGCTTTCAACATTTTCTTGTGGATTTTATTGCGAATCAATATTTGCATTGGCACAGAATTAAATTCTATTTACAAATGTTACAAATGATTCCTGCACTGAGGTGTCAGAGATATGAGAAAGATCCTGAGAATCTTTAGGTTGCAAGTCAGAATATATTATCTGACTCCAGCAATCAATAGTGAGTACGGTTCTGGGGTAGGAGAGGCAATTTTGATAACCCTCCTGCCAAAAGGATATTGATGCATTTCTAATGGGGTTGATTAGACAATGAAAGCATTTCTGGCTGCTTCCAACTTCAAACTCGAGTCGAACACCTTTATTTTAAATTGACTTACATTCTCCCTGTGTCTGCGTGAGTTTCCTCTAGGTGCTCCAGTTTCCTCCCACAACCCAAAGATGTGCAGGTTAGGTGGAATAGCCATGCTAAATTGCCCATAGTGTTCAGGGATATGTATATTAGGGGTAAATGTAGAGTAATGGGGGAATGGGTTTGGGTGGAAGACTCTTTGGAGGGTCAGTGTGGACTTGTAGGGCCGAAGGGCCTGTTTCCACGCTGTAGGAATTCTATGAAATTCTATGACTGCTGACCTGTCTCCACTGTGTTGGGTATTGGCAGGATGAGCTGTCAATCAAATCATCTCACTCTAATCATCCACTCTATTTAAATAGTCTGCTTAAATGCAATCAATCCTGTGTTGTGCTCAGTGGGAGACAATCATTCACACATCCAGCATCCTCTCTGAAATGTATGAATGAATGCACTTGTCTCAAACTGATGTGGTCTTTGAGAAGCACAATTCTGTTTGTCCCGTCTATTAGGTTTTATTATATGCAGTTATTACAGTAAATAAATAACCTGAAATGCCTCCAAAACTGAAAATTCAATGATTTCAAAATGGAAACTGCTGGCTGACTAGCTTTACCTATGAGTTTTTCAATGTTTTTATGGCATAAGTTGAGGTTTTGCACGTGATTGCTTTCTGTTAATTATCCCACAATTGCTATTAATTCCTATCAAAGGAATAAATGGAAAGGAATACTGTACAATCAATTTTTTCGGTAAAATGGTCCACTCATCAACTACTAGGGCAAGGAAATGGAGTAAGTCAACATTTGACAGCATCGGTGAAAGTTTACAGACCTGAAACCTTAACTCTCATACTCTCTCCACAGATGCTGCCAAGACCTACTGAGCATTTCTGGCATTTTCTGCTTGGAGTTCTGCTGGTGCCCTCGACAAATTAATCCCTCATCCATCATTGGTAACAAACAACTGTCCAGCCACTTATTTCACTGTTGTTTATAGGAGTCTAGTCAGAAATTGTTTATTTGTTTAATACGAAATTCACTGCAGTTCAAAGATATTTCATTGGCTCTGGGGCACTTTGAGGTTGTGAAGAGCAGCTCTACGAATCAATCCTCATCATTACAAAGCCTTAGAAGCATAAAGGAGTACCTACTCCTGGATCAAGAGACCTGGGTTCAAGTCCCATCTACTCCAGAAGTGTGTCACAACGGTTCTGAACAGGTAAATTAGAAAGATAGGCTTAATAAAACGTTTAAAATAAAAAAAATTATAATCAGAAGGGAAAATGTGACAAGGTGGATTTCAGTAGTTTGAAGATTTAAATTATGGGTGATGGTTGCACCATTCTTCTTACTGTGGTACCCTTTCCCTCAAACCAGTTCACTGTCATACCACACTGCCACGTTCATTGGCTATACTTTGGTTCATTCCCCTCAATTCTTGTCTGACATTTGTAACTAGCAATGTATTAGGCAGGTATTACACAGCAGAACTTCACAGTGAGGTTCAAAGTTTCCAAAGTGGCCCTTAAAAGAAATATGAAACTTGCAGCTGCGAGTTAATGAAATAAAAATTAAATCTGAACAGTAAGTAAATGTGGTAGTCAGTGATTCAAGAGAGGACACACAAACCAGAATTGATGGTAATACAAGCTGCTGGTAAGGCTGACTAACAGCCATACAAAAGATTTATGTTTGGCCCCAAGCAGTGTGCAAATGCATGAGAAGTGACTCTATTGTGCTTGAAGCACAATAATATATGATTTATTCAACTTGAGACAATCATACTCCATACACAGCAGATCAAAGACAGGCACTCCCAGTGCACATAAGCCACTTAGCCTTCTTTGTCATGTACCCTTATCACTCTACTATCAATGGGTTTCTGTCACTTCCAATAAAGGTTGGTGCATAAAATAATTGCTTTTTCAGTATTTGTCCAAAATGGAGTCATAGAGCTGTACATCAGGGAAACAGACCCTTCAGTCCAACTTGTCCATACCAACCAGATATCCTAAATTAATCTAGTCCAATTTACCAGTCTTTGGCCTACATCACTCTAAACCCTTCCTGTTCTTAAGTAAAATAGACTTTTACACAACTAGTAACAGTTGCTATTTTTTTATAAAATCATTCCATTAAGACACGTTATAACGTATTTCTGTAGCAGGTGGGACTTGAGGTTCAGAACTCCTCTCCCAGAGGTAGGGACATTATCACTACATCACAAGAATCCTTCTGTGAACAGTGCTCACTACCCCCGCTCAGCGAGACAATCGCTGCACGTAAATTGCAGCTGTTGTTAATTCTTTATAAAGCCTAAACACGTTCATGCACTTAAGGATGTGCTGGATTAGGAATACACTTTACAAGAAGCTATGAACTTTTTTTCTCATGAAGGTGAACTTTGTTTGAATATTCATGAAAAACTTTGCACTTCAGACATGCAACATAAACATCAAGCATGGCCTCAGCTGGTACAGCACCAGCAGGGGGCAGAGTAAAGCTCCGTCTATACTGCCAACACACACTCAGGTATAGCATAAGTCAGAGTAACAGTGAGGAACACACAAATCAGGACCAAGAGCAGGCTATTCATTTCCTCCAGCCAGTTCTTCTATTCAATAACATCGTGCTGGTCTGATTGTAACCTCAAAGCCATATTCCTGCCAACCCCCAATAACATTTCACCCCTTGTTTAACAAGAATCTCTCTACTTCTGTCTGAAAAATATTCAAGGACTCTGCTTCCACCACCCAAATGTGAAGGGAGTTCCAAAGATTCTCAACTTTCAAAGAAAAATATTCGGCTAACCTCAGTTTGAAATCGGCAAACCCTGATTTTTAAAAAGTGACCCCTAATTCGAGAATTTTCCATGAGCAGAAACATCATGTCCAGGTCTACCCCGTCAAAACCCTTCAGGATTTTGGTTATTTCAATCAATTTATCTTTTAGTTTTCTAACCTCTGGCAGATATGAGCCTAGCCTGTCCAATCGTTCCTCCGATGCAAATCTCCCATGCCAGGTGATAGGCTAGCAAGCCTTCTCCGAACTGCAATTTACTTCCTTCTGTAAATAAGATGGCTACTATTATGGAGAGAAGTCCAGATGTGGTGTCAGCATTGCCCTGCACAACTGAAGCATAGCTTCCCTACGTTTATATTCAGTTTCCTTTATAATAAATGCTAACTTTCTATGAGCTTTGCTAATTAATTCTGTATGGAGGAAATGAGGACTGCATTTGCTAGAGATCAGGAATGAGGATTGCTCATTCTTGATGAAGGGCTTATGCCCGAAACATCGACTCTCCTGCTCCTTGGATGCTGCTTGACCGGCTGTGGTTTTCCAGCACCACACTCTTCGACTAACTATTTCTGTACCTGCATTCTAACCTTTTGCAATTCATGTTGTTCATCTTGGAGTGCCGTCACTAGCGGTGTTCCGCAAGGATCTGTTTTGGGACCATTGCTGTTTGTCATTTTTATAAATGACCTGGAGGAGGGGTTAGAAAGTTGGGTGAGCAAGTTTGCGGATGATACGAAAGTCGGAGGAGTTGTAGACAGTGAGGAAGGATGTGGCAGGTTACAGCGGGATATAGATAAGCTGCCGAACTGGGCAGAAAGGTGGCAAATGGAGTTCAATGTAGCTAAGTGTGAGGTGATTCACTTTGGTAAGAGTAATAAAAAGATGGGGTACTGGGCTAACGGTCGGATACTTGGTAGTGTGGATGAGCAGAGGGATCTTGGTGTCCATGTACACAAATCTTTGAAAGTTGCCACCCAGGTAAATAGTGCGGTGAAGAAGGCATATGGCGTACTGGCTTTTATTGGTAGAGGAATTGAGTTCCGGAGTACTGAGGTCATGTTGCAGTTGTATAAGACTCTGGTGCGG
This sequence comes from Chiloscyllium plagiosum, assembly GCF_037043375.1. Lineage (NCBI taxonomy): Eukaryota > Metazoa > Chordata > Chondrichthyes > Orectolobiformes > Hemiscylliidae > Chiloscyllium > Chiloscyllium plagiosum. The sequence continues at coordinate 24,150,202 of NW_028270175.1, read as the reverse complement.
CCACATCTGGAGTATTGTGTGCGGTTTTGGTCGCCATACTATAGGAAGGATGTGGAGGCACTGGAACGGGTGCAGAGGAGGTTTACCAGGATGTTGCCTGGTATGGTAGAAAGATCGTATGAGGAAAGGCTGAGGCACTTGGGGTTGTTTTCATTGGAGAAAAGAAGGTTTAGGGGTGACTTGATAGAGGTGTATAAGATGATTAGGGGTTTAGATAGGGTCGACAGTGAGAATCTTTTTCCTCGTATGGAGTCAGCTATTACAAGGGGGCATAGCTTTAAATTAAGGGGGGGTAGGTATAGGACAGATGTTAGGGGTAGGTTCTTTACTCAGCGAGTCGTGAGTTCATGGAATGCCCTGCCAGTAGCAGTAGTGGACTCTCCCTCATTATGGGCATTTAAGCGGGCATTGGATAGGCATATTGGGGGATAGTGGGCTAGTGTAGGTTAGGTGGGCTTGGATCGGCGCAACATCGAGGGCCGAAGGGCCTGTACTGCGCTGTATTCTTCTATGTTCTATGTTCTATGTAGACAGACACCCGGAAACACTGCATCTCAGAGCTCTGACATTGTTTAGATAATATGGTTCTTTTTCATTCTTCCTGTCAAAGGAACAATTTCACATGTTCCCACATTATACTCCATTTGCCACATCTTAGGCCACTCACATTATACTCCATTTGCCATATCTTAGGCCACTCACATTATACTCCATTTGCCACATCATTGTCGACTCGCTCAACCCATCAATGTATTTTTGTAATCACACATCTCCTACCAATCTTTGGGGTCGTCAGCAAATTTTGCTTTTATTAATATAAATTATCAGTAGCTAAGGTCCAAGTACCAATCCCTGTGACACACCATTTATTACATATTGCCAATCTGAAAAGGACGCATTTACAGTTACTGTCTGCTTTCTGATAGCCAGCTAATCTTTCATCCATGTTGATGTTTGACCCTCCTAACCATTGCTCTCCCATGTCAAGTATAGTGGAGGGTAAGCATAGAATGAAGTTCTTTCAACTGTGTCTTAATAATGTGCCTCAGGTCAATACTGTACCTGTGTGACGTTGCTAATGTGTGGATTGCTGTAATTTTATATTTAAATCACATGTTTAAAAATATATTGCTAGTATATTTTTGTCCGATGTTAGAAAATCATTCAGCCCACCTTAACTCAGTCAAAAAGATCCGAAACTCTTTTCATTGCAGCATTCTATTCATTGTGAAAAAAATTTGTAAGTTTGTTTTCCCTATTAACTTTTTTCAAAGTCTGTTCCACATGTTAAACAATCTTTGTATAAAGAAGTATTTATTATCCTTTTACCAAAATGTATGTTTTACTAGGTGGAATCTTTGTTGGCTGGATCTTAAGAGTTAACAGAAAAGGCACACTTGCTGTTGACTCCTTGCAACACTCCAAGCAGTTTGGGTGGTTATATAAAATGGAAACACTGAGTTGGTGATCCACTCTATATGCTTTCTAATATTTTCTTCTCCTGACTTAACTAGGAAATTAAAGCATTGGAGGCATATAGCAAGTGATTAATTCAATCTCACCCACTTAATACCATCACATAAAGTCAAAATACCCCCTGACAAGTGTCAAGTCTATTAAGGATCATAAATTTCTTTCAGCTCCATTGATAATTACTGCAATACCATCATGGACTAAATCTACCAAATAGTTTTTACATGTGTGTGAACAAAATTTAATTTACTTCCCTTGAATTGCAACTGTCGTTCTGTTCCATGATATATTTTATCCAACTCATTCTGTAATTTCAGGGCAGTTTTCTCCAAATTCACTGCATCTCTTACTTTGGTACAATCTGAGGATTGATCACTTTGCATTTAGTTTCTGAATTCAGGTCATTTATGTAAATTAAAAATAGCTATAGTTTCAAAACCAGTCTGTCCAGACCAACTGTCCTTCTGCAAGCACTCATTTTTCCCAACTATTTGATCAATAATTTATCTAATCCGAGGGTTTACTCTGGATCACTGCCATACTGCGTTTAATCAGCAGCCTCGTTGCAGAATTACATCAAATATCTTTTAGAAGTCAATATAGGACTTTCCACAGTTGACTGGAGTTGTCACTTCATTGATGACATTGAAGGTGTATGTCAGGAAGTGTCCTTCTGAATCTATGATGATTTGTTTACTAAATTATTGTACTGATTGTCCTCAAATTTCAATCTGACATCAATTTGTCATTTTATTTTGAATTAAATGGATCTTTAGTTGTACCTCTGCTTTCCAATACAGGCACTAATTTACCCTGTTTTCAATTTTCTGCTGCCTAATTCCTACCTAGTGTCTCCCTCATATTCATTGTTTGTGTTACTCAAATCTCCTTTTTGGTCTCTCACAGCCTTCTGAGATAAACAACCATCCATCTCCGAGGACATATTTGCTTTGTGCTCTTTTAAGCTGTCTAAAAAGTACAATTTTATTTATTTGAAGTGATGGATTTTGCTTAAGCTATTCCTGTTTTGGAAGCACACATTGTCCTATCTGAATTGTTGAAAGGATGTTTATGACTTGTGTTCATGTTCGGTTTCAAACTTGTTTACAGATGTTGAAGTTATCAACAACAAATCACATTAAAATAACATCTCTAACACAGCAAAACACTTCAAAGCACTTCCCTATCTTAATACATTTTAATACTGGAAAAGACATTTAATTTCACTAACGTGCCAAGCCCTGCCTCTATAATTTTTATCTAGCTTTTTCTTTGTACCTCTGACTACAATTTTTGGATTGCTTAATTATTAATTCCAGTTTTTTTTTCAAGATTATTTATTATTCTTGTTCTCTAATTTGTTTATTAATCTGTTCAAGATCACATTTGTTTAGCTTGTTGATAACCAGGAATGTAACTAACTTTCATGCTCAGTGTTATGTCTTTAAAAGGAGTTCCACTTGACCTCTGCTGAAGCACTGTTACATGACCTCTCCAAAACTGGTGTGTTAGTTGTTCCCCCATTTCTTTGAATTGAGCCTTTTGATGGTCATTTACAATTTCCTGACTTATGTATTTGACTTCATATTGAACTTGAACATTTTGTACTCATTATTCTACAGGGGGTCCATTAATAACAGCAATGCCTGATACACAATCAAGATGCTGGAAACTTCACAAATATAATCCAAAAATGCTGGAAGCACACAGCATTACTGCTGGGCAGTAACTATGGAGAGAAAAACGGACTTGACATTTTAGGTTGTAATCTTTTTTGAATGGTCACAAATAAGAAAGTCTAATGTTTTTTAACTTTCCTGACACCTGACTAGAGTGTTATCTCCTGTCAGAGTGAGGTAAACACTGTGTCTTTAGGTTTCTAGTAATACAGTAGAACATGAAGCAGATATACAGTACATTTACCAAGACAAAACTTGAAGCCACAGATTGCTTTCATAAATCAAACCTTTCTATTAAAATAAAACTTCCCTATTCGCACATACTCTTTCCATCTCTTCACTTTACAAACTACCCTCCCTTCTGGAGGTGTGTAACAAACTGCTCTTGACAGCTTTAATGAATTTCACTTTTGGGATGTTCAACCTGAATAACGTCATTAAGATGCTTTCTCCCTAGTTCAGGAATGATAGCAGCCTATATTCCAGGTGTGAGGACTGTGTAAATGCACAGGAAAGCCCCAGTGCTCTTTGATGAGGGATTATTGCTATCTGCAATACAGTTCAAATCCAAGTTTATCGCTGGCTTGGTCCACAAACAGGAAATGGCCATTTATTGCTTACAAGGGGACCAGCTAAAATCACACCAATATGTTATCAGTAATAACTTGGATTCACGAGCCTTTGTTGTTTTGCTCATGGGGTTGGGTTGGGGTGGGGTGATCACTAGGGAGTGTGTACACATTCCAATATGACGGCTTTGTGTTTCAGGAGTGGCTAGATGTTAGTACCCAGTGCAAAGTCAATACATGTTAAACTGGAGAAAAATTCTGATCTGGTAGGTCAGAGCTGGTTGCCAGGTTGTAGCTAAAGGGGTCTGAGTGTTTGAAATTATACTGGCAATAACTAAATGTGTGGGGGGGGGGGGGGGAATGTGGTGGAATGAGGGGGGGGGGGGGGGGAGAGAGGGGGGAAGAGGGATGTCAATGAAATAACCATTAGGTTAAGCGGGTTGAGATACTACATGGCTCCAGGGTCTCTGTTGTCCACCAGGTTCACCCAATTTAGAGGTGCTGTCATTAAATGTGAGAGTGTTCTTTTATCCCCAATGCATTCTCCACATGGGGCAGGTCAACAGCTGGGACACCTCCTCTTCCTTGAAGTGCCTGCTGGATGCACCCACTTCTCAAAAGTTGCACCAAAGTCTCTTCCGACCCAGGAAGAGGAAAGCACAGAATGGGAGACAGCAAATAAGCAAGCCCTGGGGACAATATAAAAGAACTCCCCTTCCATGTCCCTCGCGTATGTCCCCCTCTCCCCTTCACTTCCCCCTCTCCCTCTCGCCCCTTCCGCTCCCCCCTCCCCCTCAACCCCTCTCTCCCTCAACCCCTCTCTCCCTCCCCCTCAACCCCTCTCCCCTTCCCCACCCCGTCTCCCCTTCCCCACCCCCTCTCCCTTTCCCTTCCCCATGTCCCCCTCTCCCCTTCCCCTCCCCCTCCCCATGTCTCCCCTCTCTCCTTCCCCCTCCCCATGTCTCCCCTCTCCCATCCCCCTCCTCATGTCTCCCCTCTCCCATCCCCCTCCTCATGTCTCCCCTCTCCCATCCCCCTCCTCATGTCTCCCCTCTCCCATCCCCCTCATGTCTCTCCTCTCCCATCCCCCTCCTCATGTCCCGCTCTCCCCTTCCTCTTCCCCTCCCCAAGTCGCCCCTCTCCCCTTCCCCTCCCTCCCCTTCCCCTCCCCATGTCGCAACTCTACACTTCCCCTCCCAATGTCTCCCCTCTCCATGTCCCCCCTCTCCCCTCCCCATGTGTCCCCTCTCCCCTCTCACCTTCCCCTCCCCTTGTCTCCCCTCTCCCCTCCCCTCGTCCCAACCCTCCCCTTCCCCATGTCCCCCCTCTCCCCTCGACTTCTCTCTCCCCATGTCCCCTCTCTCCCCTTCCCCTCTTTGCTTGACTCCCCCTCCCATTCCGCTCCCCTTGTCTCACCTCTCCCCATCCCCTCCCCATGTACCCCCTCTCCCCTTGCCCTCCCTTTCCCCTCCCCATGTATCCCCTCTCCCCTTCCCCTCCCCATGTACCCCCTCTCCCCTTCCCCTCCCCATGTACCCCCTCTCCCCTTCCCCTCTCCGCTTGTCTCCCCTCTCCCCTTCCCCTCTCCGCTTGTCTCCCCTCTCCCCTTCCCCTCCCCCTGCCCATGTACCCCCTCTCCCCTTCCCCTTCCTGGTCTCCCCTCTCCCCTTCCCCTCGCCATGTCCCCCCCTCTCTCCTTCCCCTTGCCATGTCCCCCCCCTCTCCTTTCCCTTGCCATTTCTCCCCTCTCCCCTTCCCCTCGCCATGTCTCCCCTCTCCCCTTCCCCTCGCCATGTCCCCCCCTCTCCCCTTCCCCTCGCCATGTCCCCCCCTCTCCCCACCCCTCGCCATGTCCCCCCCCTCCCCTACCCCTCGCCATGTCCCCCCCTCTCCCCTACCCCTCGCCATGTCCCCCCCTCTCCCCTACCCCTCGCCATGTCCCCCCCTCTCCCCTACCCCTCGCCATGTCCCCCCCTCTCCCCTACCCCTCGCCATGTCCCCCCCTCTCCCCTACCCCTCGCCATGTCCCCCCCTCTCCCCTACCCCTCGCCATGTCCCCCCCTCTCCCCTACCCCTCACCATGTCCCCCCCTTCCCCTACCCCTCGCCATGTCCCCCCCTTCCCCTCGCAATGATTCCCCCCTCTCCCCTACCCCTCCCCTCATCCATCCCCCTCCCCATGTCCCCCTCTCCCCTTCCTCTTCCCCTCCCCAAGTCTCCCCTCTCCCCTTCCCCTCACTGTGTCGCCACTATCCACTTCCCCTCCCAATGTCTACCCTCTCCCCTTCCCCTCCCCATGTCCCCCCTCTCCCCTCGTCTCCTCTCTCCCCATGTCCCCTCTCTCCCCTTCCCCTCTTTGCTTGACTCCCCCTCCCCTTCCCCTCGCCATGTCCCCCTCTCCCCTTCCCCTCGCCATGTCCCCCCCTCTCCCCTTCCCCTCGCCATGTCCCCCCCTCTCCCCTTCCCCTCGCCATGTCCCCCCCTCTCCCCTTCCCCTCGCCATGTCCCCCCCTCTCCCCTTCCCCATGTCCCCCCTCTCCCCTCGTCTCCTCTCTCCCCATGTCCCCTCTCTCCCCTTCCCCTCCCCATGTACCCCCTCTCCCTTTCCCCTCCCCATGTACCCCCTCTCCCCTTCCCCTCTCCGCTTGTCTCCCCTCTCCCCTTCCCCTCTCCGCTTGTCTCCCCTCTCCCCTTCCCCTCCCCCTGCCCATGTACCCCCTCTCCCCTTCCCCTTCCCGGTCTCCCCTCTCCCTTCCCCTCCCCTTGTCTCCCCTCTCCCCTTCCCCTCGCCATGTCCCCCCCTCTCTCCTTCCCCTTGCCATGTCCCCCCCTCTCTCCTTCCCCTTGCCATGTCTCCCCTCTCCCCTTCCCCTCGCTATGTCCCGCCCTCTCCCCTACCCCTCGCCATGTCCCCCCCTTCCCCTCGCAATGATTACCCCCTCTCCCCTACCCCTCCCCTCATCCATCCCCCTCCCCATGTCCACCTCTCCCCTTCCTCTTCCCCTCCCCAAGTCTCCCCTCTCCCCTTCCCCTCACTTCCCTCCCCCTCCCTAAGTCGCCACTATCCACTTCCCCTCCCAATGTCCCCCCTCTCCCCTGGTCTCCTCTCTCCCCACGTCCCCTCTCTCCCCTTCCCCTCTATGCTTGACTCCCCCTCCCCTTCCCCTCCCCTTGTCTCACCTCTCCCCTTCCCCTCGCCATGTCAACCCCCTCCCCTTCCCCTCGCCATGTCCCCCACCCTCCCCTTCCCCTCGCCATGTCCCCCACCCTCCCCTTCCCCTCGCCATGTCCCCCACCCTCCCCTTCCCCTCGCCATGTTCCCCCCCACCGCTTCCCCTCGCCATGTTCTCCCCTCTTCCCTTCCCCTCGCCATGTTCCCCCCGCTCCGCTTCCCCTCGCCATGTTCTCCCCTCTCCCCTTCCCCTCGCCATGTTCTCCCCTCTCCCCTTCCCCTCGCCATGTTCCCCCCCTCCCCTCGCCATGTTCCCCCCTCTCCCCTTCCCCTCGCCATGTCCCCCCCCCCTTCCCCTCGCCATGTCCCCCCCCCTTCCCCTCGCCATGTCCCCACCCTCCCCTTCCCCTCGCCATGTCCCCCCCCTCCCCTTCCCCTCGCCATGTTCCCCCCCTCCCCTTCCCCTCGCCATGTCCCCCCCCCTCCCCTTCCCCTCGCCATGCCCCCCCCCTCCCCTTCCCCTCGCCATGCCCCCCCCCCCTTCCCCTCGCCATGTCCCCCCCCCTCCCCTTCCCCTCACCATGTCCCCCCCCCACTTCTCCTCGCCATGTCCCCCCACTCTCCCCCTCGCCATGTCCCGCCTCTTCCCTTCCCTTGTCTCCCCTTCCCCTCCCCATGTCCCCCTCTCCCCTCCCCATGTCCCCCCTCTCCCCTCCCCATGTGTGCCCCTCCCCTTCCCCTCCCCACTTGTCCCCTCTCTCCCCTTCCCGCTTGTGCCCCCCTCCCCTTCTCCTCCCCGCTTGTCCCCACTCTTCCCTTCCCGCTTGTCCCCTCTCTCCCCTTCCCCTCCCCGCTTGTCCCCTCTCTCCCCTTCCCCACCCTGCTTGTCCCCTCTATCTCCTTCCCGCTTGTCCCCCCCATCCCCTTCCCTCTTGTCCCCCCCGCCCCTTCCCTCTTGTCCCCCCTCTCCCCTCCCCGCTTGTCCCCCCTCTCTACTTCCCGCTTGTCCCCCCTCTCCCCTCCCCGCTTGTCCCCTCTCTCCCCTCCCCGCTTGTCCCCTCTCTCCCCTCCCCGCTTGTCCCCTCTCTCCCCTCCCCGCTTGTCCCCTCTCTCCCCTCCCCGCTTGTCCCCTCTCTCCCCTTCCCGCTTGTCCCCCTCTCTCCCCTCCTCGCTTGTCCCCCCCTCTCCCCTCCCCGCTTGTCCCCCCTCTCACTTTCCCGCTTGTCCCCCCTCTCCCCTTCCCGCTTGTCCCCCCTCTCCCCTTCCCGCTTGTCCCCCCCTCCCCTTCCCGCTTGTCCCCCCTCTCCCCTTCCCGCTTGTCCCCCCCTCCCCTCCCCGCTTGTCCCCCCCTCTCCCCTCCCCGCTTGTCCCCCCCTCTCCCCTCCCCGCTTGTCCCCCCCTCTCCCCTCCCCGCTTGTCCCCCCCTCTCCCCTCCCCGCTTGTCCCCCCCTCTCCCCTCCCCGCTTGTCACCCCCTCTCCCCTCCCCGCTTGTCCCCCCTCTCCCCTTCCCGCTTGTCCCCCCTCCCCTTGCCCTCCCCGCTTGTCCCCTCTCTCCCCTTCCCACTTGCACCCCCTCGCCTTCCCGCATGTCCCCCCTCTCCCCTTCCCACTTGCCCCCCCTCCCCTTCCCGCATGTCCCCCCTCTCCCTTTGCCGCTTGTCACCCCTCTCCCCTTCCCCTCCCCGCTTGTCCCCTCTCTCCCCTCCCCGCTTGTCCCCTCTCTCCCCTCCCCGCTTGTCCCCTCTCTCCCCTCCCCGCTTGTCCCCCCTCTCCCCTTCCCGCTTGTCCCCCCTCTCCCCTTCCCGCTTGTCCCCCCCTCTCCCCTCCCCGCTTGTCCCCCCCTCTCCCCTCCCCGCTTGTCCCCCCCTCTCCCCTCCCCGCTTGTCCCCCCCTCTCCCCTCCCCTCTTGTCCCCCCCTCTCCCCTTCCACTCCCCGCTTGTCCCCCCCCTCCCCTTCCCCTCCCCGCTTGTCCCCCCCTCTCCCCTTCCCCTCCCCGCTTGTCCCCCCCTCTCCCCTTCCCCTCCCCGCTTGTCCCCCCCTCTCTCCTCCCCGATTGTCCCCCCTCTCCCCTACCCGCTTGTCCCCCCTTTCCCCTGCCCGCTTGTCCCCTTTCTCCCCTTCCCTCTTGTGCCCCCCTCCCCTTCCCTCTTGTTCCCCCCCTCCCCTTCCCTCTTGTCCCCCCCTCCCCGCTTGTCCCCCCCTCCCCTCCCCGCTTGTCCCCTCTCTCCCCTTCCCGCTTATCCCCCCCTCCCCTCCCCGCTTGTCCCCTCTCTCCCCTTCCCGCTTGTCCCCCCCCTCCCCTCCCCGCTTGTCCCCCCTCTCCCCTCCCCGCTTGTCCCCCCTCTCCCCTTCCCGCTTGTCCCCTCTCTCCCCTTCCACTCCCCGCTTGTCCCCCCTCTCCCCTCCCCGCTTGTCCCCCCTTTCCCCTCCCCGCTTGTCCCCCTTCTCCCCTCCCCGCTTGTCCCCCCCCTCCCCTCCCCGCTTGTCCCCTCTCTCCCCTTCCCGCTTATCCCCCCCTCCCCTCCCCGCTTATCCCCCCCTCCCCTCCCCGCTTGTCCCCCCTCTCCCCTCCCCGCTTTTCCCCCCTTTCCCCTCCCCGCTTGTCCCCCTTCTCCCCTCCCCGCTTGTCCCCCTTCTCCCCTCCCCCCCCTCCCCGCTTGTCCCCCCTCTCCCCTCCCCGCTTGTCCCCCTTCTCCCCTCCCCCCCCTCCCCGCTTGTCCCCCCTCTCCCCTCCCCGCTTGTCCCCCCTCTCCCCTCCCCGCTTGTCCCCCCCCCTCTCCACTCCCCGCTTGGCCCCCTCTCCCCTCCCCGCTTGTCCCCCCCCCTCTCCACTCCCCGCTTGTCCCCCCCTCTCCCCTCCCCGCTTGTCCCCCCCTCTCCCCTTCCCGCTTGTCCCCCCTCTCCCCTCCCCGCTTGTCCCCCCTCTCCCCTTCCCGCTTGTCCCCCCTCTCCCCTTCCCGCTTGTCCCCCCTCTCCCCTTCCCGCTTGTCCCCCCTCTCCCCTCCCCGCTTGTCCCCCCCTCCTCTCCCCGCTTGTCCCCCCCTCCTCTCCCCGCTTGTCCCCTTTCTCCCCTTCCCTCTTGTGCCCCCCTCCCCTTCCCTCTTTCCCCCCCTCCCCTTCCCGCTTGTCCCCTCTTTCCCCTTCCCTCTTGTGCCCCCTCCCCTTCCCTCTTGTCCCCCCCTCCCCTTCCCGCTTGTCCCCCCTCTCCCCTTCCCGCTTGTCCCCCCTCTCCCCTTCCCGCTTGTCCCCACACTCCCCTTCCCGCTTGTCCCCCCTTTCCCCTCCCCGCTTGTCCCCCCTCTCCCCTCCCCGCTTGTCCCCCCTCTCCCCTCCCCGCTTGTCCCCCCTCTCCCCTCCCCGCTTGTCCTCCCTCTCCCCTCCCCGCTTGTCCTCCCTCTCCCCTCCCCGCTTGTCCTCCCTCTCCCCTCCCCGCTTGTCCCCCCTCTCCCCTTCCCCTCCCCGCTTGTCCCCCCTCTCCCATTCCCGCTTGTCCCCCTCTCCCCTTCCTGCTTGTCCCCCTCTCCCCTTCCCCTCCCCGCTTGTCCCGTCTCTCCCCTTCCCACTTGTCCCCCTCTCCCCTTCCCGCTTGTCCCCTGTCTCCCCTTCCCGCTTGTCCCCCTCTCCCCTTCCCGCTTGTCCCCTCTCTCCCCTTCCCCTCCCCGCTTGTCCCGTCTCTCCCCTTCCCGCTTGTCCCCCTCTCCCCTTCCCGCTTGTCCCCCTCTCCCCTTCCCGCATGTCCCCCCTCTCCCCTTCCCGCATGTCCCCCCTCTCCCCTTCCCGCATGTCCCCCCTCTCCCCTTCCCGCTTGTCCCCCCTCTCCCCTCCCCGCTTGTCCCCCCTTTCCCCTCCCCGCTTGTCCCCCTTCTCCCCTCCCCGCTTGTCCCCCCTCTCCCCTCCCCGCTTGTCCCCCCTCTCCCCTCCCCGCTTGTCCCCCCTCTCCCCTTCCCGATTGTCCCCCCTCTCCCCTCCCCGCTTGTCCCCCCTTTCCCCTCCCCGCTTGTCCCCCTTCTCCTCCCCGCTTGTCCCCCCTCTCCCCTCCCCGCTTGTCCCCCCTCTCCCCTCCCCGCTTGTCCCCCCTCTCCCCTTCCCCTCCCCGCTTGTCCCCCCTCTCCCATTCCCGCTTGTCCCCCTCTCCCCTTCCTGCTTGTCCCCCTCTCCCCTTCCCCTCCCCGCTTGTCCCGTCTCTCCCCTCCCCGCTTGTCCCCCCTCTCCCCTTCCCGCTTGTCCCCCTCTCCCCTTCCCGCTTGTCCCCTCTCTCCCCTTCCCCTCCCCGCTTGTCCCGTCTCTCCCCTTCCCGCTTGTCCCCCTCTCCCCTTCCCGCTTGTCCCCCTCTCCCCTTCCCGCATGTCCCCCCTCTCCCCTTCCCGCATGTCCCCCCTCTCCCCTTTCCGCATGTCCCCCCTCTCCCCTTCCCGCATGTCCCCCCTCTCCCCTTCCCCTCCCCGCTTGTACCCTCTCTCCCCTACCCGCTTGTCCCCTCTCTCCCCTTCCCGCTTGTCCCCTCTCTCCCCTTCCCGCTTGTCCCCTCTCTTCCCTTCCCGCTTGTCCCCCCTCTCCCCTTCCCGCTTGTCCCTCCTCTCCCATGCCCCTCCCCGCTTGTCCCCCCTCTCCTCTTCCCGCTTGGCCCCCTCTCCCCTCCCCGCTTGTCCCCTCTCTCCCCTCCCCGCTTGTCCCCTTTCTCCCCTCCACGCTTGTCCCCTCTCTCCCCTCCCCGCTTGTCCCCTCTCTCCCCTTCCCGCTTGTCCCCTCTCTCCCCTTCCTGCTTGTCCCCCCTCTCCCCTTCCCGCTTGTCCCCCCTCTCCCATTTCCGCTTGTCCCCCCTCTCCCATTCCCCTCCCCGCTTGTCCCCCCTCTCCCCATCCCGCTTGGCCCCCTCTCCCCTCCCCGCTTGTCCCCTCTCTCCCCTCCCAGCTTGACCCCTCTCTCCCCTTCCCGCTGGCCCCCTCTCCCCTTCCCGCTGGCCCCCTCTCCCCTTCCCGCTGGCCCCCCATCTCCCCTCCCAGCTTGTCCCCCCTCTCCCCTCCCCGCTTGTCCCCCCTCTCCCCTTCCCCTCCCCGCTTGTCCCCCCTCTCCCCTTCCCGCTTGCCCACTCTCCCCTTCCTGCTTGTCCCCCTCTCCCCTTCTCCTCCCCGCTTGTCCCCTCTCTCCCCTACCCGCTTGTCCCCCCTCTCCCCTTACCGCTTGTCCCCCCTCTCCCCTTCCCGCTTGTCCCCCCCTCCCTTTCCCGCTTGTACCCCCTCTCCCCTTCCCGCTTGTACCCCCTCTCCCCTCCCCGCTTGTCCCCCCCTCTCCCCTCCCCGCTTGTCACCCCCTCTCCCCTCCCCGCTTGTCACCCCCTCTCCCCTCCCCGCTTGTCCCCCCCCTCCCCTCCCCGCTTGTCCCCCCCACTCCCCTCTCCGCTTGTCCCCCCTTCTCCCCTCCCCGCTTGTCCCCCCCCTCTCCACTCCCCGCTTGTCCCCCCCTCTCCCCTCCCCGCTTGTCCCCCCCTCTCCCCTCCCCGCTTGTCCCCCCTCTCCCCTCCCCGCTTGTCCCCCCTTTCCCCTCCCCGCTTGTCCCCCTTCTCCCCTCCCCGCTTGTCCCCCCTCTCCCCTCCCCGCTTGTCCCCCCTCTCCCCTTCCCCTCCCCGCTTGTCCCCCCTCTCCCATTCCCGCTTGTCCCCCTCTCCCCTTCCTGCTTGTCCCCCTCTCCCCTTCCCCTCCCCGCTTGTCCCCTGTCTCCCCTTCCCGCTTGTCCCCCCTCTCCCCTTCCCGCTTGTCCCCTCTCTCCCCTTCCCCTCCCCGCTTCGCCCGTGTCTCCCCTTCCCGCTTGTCCCCCTCTCCCCTTCCCGCTTGTCCCCCTCTCCCCTTCCCGCTTGTCCCCCTCTCCCCTTCCCGCATGTCCCCCCTCTCCCCTCCCCGCTTGTCCCCCCCTCTCCCCTCCCCGCTTGTCACCCCCTCTCCCCTCCCCGCTTGTCCCCCCCTCTCCCCTTCCCGCTTGTCCCCCTCTCCCCTTCCCGCATGTCCCCCCTCTCCCCTCCCCGCTTGTCCCCCCCTCTCCCCTCCCCGCTTGTCACCCCCTCTCCCCTCCCCGCTTGTCCCCCCCCCTCTCCACTCCCCGCTTGTCCCCCCTCTCCCCTCCCCGCTTGTCCCCCCCCCTCTCCACTCCCCGCTTGTCCCCCCCTCTCCCCTCCCCGCTTGTCCCCCCCTCTCCCCTTCCCGCTTGTCCCCCCTCTCCCCTCCCCGCTTGTCCCCCCTCTCCCCTTCCCGCTTGTCCCCCCTCTCCCCTTCCCGCTTGTCCCCCCTCTCCCCTTCCCGCTTGTCCCCCCTCTCCCCTCCCCGCTTGTCCCCCCCTCCTCTCCCCGCTTGTCCCCCCCTCCTCTCCCCGCTTGTCCCCTTTCTCCCCTTCCCTCTTGTGCCCCCCTCCCCTTCCCTCTTTCCCCCCCTCTCCTTCCCGCTTGTCCCCTCTTTCCCCTTCCCTCTTGTGCCCCCTCCCCTTCCCTCTTGTCCCCCACTCCCCTTCCCGCTTGTCCCCCCTCTCCCCTTCCCGCTTGTCCCCCCTCTCCCCTTCCCGCTTGTCCCCACTCTCCCCTTCCCGCTTGTCCCCCCTTTCCCCTCCCCGCTTGTCCCCCCTCTCCCCTCCCCGCTTGTCCCCCCTCTCCCCTCCCCGCTTGTCCCCCCTCTCCCCTCCCCGCTTGTCCTCCCTCTCCCCTCCCCGCTTGTCCTCCCTCTCCCCTCCCCGCTTGTCCTCCCTCTCCCCTCCCCGCTTGTCCCCCCTCTCCCCTTCCCCTCCCCGCTTGTCCCCCCTCTCCCATTCCCGCTTGTCCCCCTCTCCCCTTCCTGCTTGTCCCCCTCTCCCCTTCCCCTCCCCGCTTGTCCCGTCTCTCCCCTTCCCACTTGTCCCCCTCTCCCCTTCCCGCTTGTCCCCTGTCTCCCCTTCCCGCTTGTCCCCCTCTCCCCTTCCCGCTTGTCCCCTCTCTCCCCTTCCCCTCCCCGCTTGTCCCGTCTCTCCCCTTCCCGCTTGTCCCCCTCTCCCCTTCCCGCTTGTCCCCCTCTCCCCTTCCCGCATGTCCCCCCTCTCCCCTTCCCGCATGTCCCCCCTCTCCCCTTCCCGCATGTCCCCTCTCTCCCCTTCCCGCTTGTCCCCCCTCTCCTCTTCCCGCTTGGCCCCCTCTCCCCTCCCCGCTTGTCCCCTCTCTCCCCTCCCCGCTTGTCCCTTTCTCCCCTCCACGCTTGTCCCCTCTCTCCCCTCCCCGCTTGTCCCCTCTCTCCCCTTCCCGCTTGTCCCCTCTCTCCCCTCCCTGCTTGTCCCCCCTCTCCCCTTCCCGCTTGTCCCCCCTCTCCCATTCCCGCTTGTCCCCCCTCTCCCATTCCCCTCCCCGCTTGTCCCCCCTCTCCCCATCCCGCTTGGCCCCCTCTCCCCTCCCCGCTTGTCCCCTCTCTCCCCTCCCAGCTTGACCCCTCTCTCCCCTTCCCGCTGGCCCCCTCTCCCCTTCCCGCTGGCCCCCTCTCCCCTTCCCGCTGGCCCCCTCTCTCCCCTTCCCGCTTGTGCCCTCTCACCCCTTCCCGCTTGTCCCCCATCTCCCCTCCCAGCTTGTCCCCCCTCTCCCCTCCCCGCTTGTCCCCCCTCTCCCCTTCCCCTCCCCGCTTGTCCCCCCTCTCCCCTTCCCGCTTGCCCCCTCTCCCCTTCCTGCTTGTCCCCCACTCCCCTTCACCTCCCCGCTTGTCCCCTCTCTCCCCTACCCACTTGTCCCCCCTCTCCCCTTACCGCTTGTCCCCCCTCTCCCCTTCCCGCTTGTCCCCCCTCTCCCCTTCCCCCTTGTCCCCCCTCTCCCCTTCCCGCTTGTACCCCCTCTCCCCTCCCCGCTTGTCCCCCCCTCTCCCCTCCCCGCTTGTCCCCCCCTCTCCCCTCCCCGCTTGTCACCCCCTCTCCCCTCCCCGCTTGTCCCCCCCTCTCCCCTCCCCGCTTGTCCCCCCCACTCCCCTCTCCGCTTGTCCCCCCCTCTCCCCTCCCCGCTTGTCCCCCCTTTCCCCTCCCCGCTTGTCCCCCTTCTCCCCTCCCCGCTTGTCCCCCCTCTCCCCTCCCCGCTTGTCCCCCCTCTCCCCTTCCCCTCCCCGCTTGTCCCCCCTCTCCCCTTCCTGCTTGTCCCCCTCTCCCCTTCCCCTCCCCGCTTGTCCCCTGTCTCCCCTTGCCGCTTGTCCCCCCTCTCCCCTTCCCGCTTGTCCCCTCTCTCACCTTCCCCTCCCCGCTTGTCCCGTCTCTCCCCTTCCCGCTTGTCCCCCTCTCCCCTTCCCGCTTGTCCCCCTCTCCCCTTCCCGCTTGTCCCCCTCTCCCCTTCCCGCATGTCCCCCCTCTCCCCTCCCCGCTTGTCCCCCCCTCTCCCCTCCCCGCTTGTCACCCCCTCTCCCCTCCCCGCTTGTCCCCCCCTCTCCCCTTCCCGCTTGTCCCCCTCTCCCCTTCCCGCATGTCCGCCCTCTCCCCTCCCCGCTTGTCCCCCCCTCTCCCCTCCCCGCTTGTCAACCCCTCTCCCCTCCCCGCTTGTCCCTCCCCCTCCACTCCCCGCTTGTCCCCCCTCCCCTCCCCGCTTGTCCCCCCCCCTCCACTCCCCGCTTGTCCCCCCCCTCTCCCCTCCCCGCTTGTCCTCCCCTCTCCCCTTCCCGCTTGTTCCCCCTCTCCCCTTCCCGCTTGTCCCCCCTCCCCTTGCACTCCCCGCTTGTCCCCCCTCTCCCCTTCCCGCTTGTCCCCCCTCTCCCCTTCCCGCTTGTCCCCCCTCTCCCATTCCCGCTTGTCCCCCCTCTCCCATTCCCCTCCCCGCTTGTCCCCGCTCTCCCCTCGCCGCTTGACCCCTCTCTCCCCTTCCCGCTGGCCCCCTCTCCCCTTCCCGCTGGCCCCCTCTCTCCCCTTCCCTCTTGTCCCCTCTCACCCCTTCCCTCCTGTCCCCTCTCTCCCCTTCCCTCCTGTCCCCTCTCTCCCCTTCCCTCTTGTCCCCTCTCTCCCCTTCCCTCTTGTCCCCTCTCTCCCCTTCCCTCTTGTCCCCTCTCTCCCCTTCCCTCTTGTCCCCTCTCTCCCCTTCCCGCTTGTCCCCTTTCTCCCCTTCCCGCTTGTCCCCCCCTCCCCTTCCCGCTTGTCCCCCCTCTCCCCTTCCCCTTCCCGCTTGTCCCCTCTCTCCCCTTCCCTCTTGTCCCCACTCTCCCCTTCCCTCTTGTCCCCCCACTCCCCTCTCCGCTTGTCCCCCCCTCTCCCCTCCCCGCTTGTCCCCCCCTCTCCCCTCCCCGCTTGTCCCCCCCTCTCCCCTCCCCGCTTGTCCCCCCCTCTCCCCTCCCCGCTTGTCCCCCCCTCTCCCCTTCCCGCTTGTCCCCCCTCTCCCCTTCCCGCTTGTCCCCCCTCCCCTTGCCCTCCCCGCTTGTCCCCTCTCTCCCCTTCCCACTTGCCCCCCTCCCCTTCCTGCATGTCCACCCTCTCCCCTTCCCACTTGTCCCCCCTCCCCTATCCCGCTTGTCCCCCCTCTCCCCTTCCCCGCTTGTCCCCCCTCTCCCCTTCCCGCTTGGCCCCCTCTCCCCTCCCCGCTTGTCCCCTCTCTCCCCTCCCCGCTTGTCCCCTCTCCCCTCCCCGCTTGTCCCCTCTCTCCCCTTCCCACTGGCCCCCTCTCCCCTTCCCGCTGGCCCCCTCTCCCCTTCCCGCTTGCCCCCTCTCTCCCCTTCCCTCTGGCCCCCTCTCTCCCCTTCCCTCCTGTCCCCTCTCTCCCCTTCCCGCTTGCCCCCTCTCTCCCCTTCCCTCTGGCCCCCTCTCTCCCCTTCCCTCCTGTCCCCCCTCTCCCCTTCCCGCTGGCCCCCTCTCCCCTTCCCGCATGTCCCCCCTCTCCCCTTCCCGCATGTCCCCCCTCTCCCCTTCCCGCATGTCCCCCCTCTCCCCTTCCCGCATGTCCCCCCTCTCCCCTTCCCCTCCCCGCTTGTCCCCTCTCTCCCCTACCCGCTTGTCCCCTCTCTCCCCTTCCCGCTTGTCCCCTCTCTCCCCTTCCCGCTTGTCCCCTCTCTTCCCTTCCCGCTTGTCCCCCCTCTCCCATTCCCGCTTGTCCCTCCTCTCCCATGCCCCTCCCCGCTTGTCCCCCCTCTCCTCTTCCCGCTTGGCCCCCTCTCCCCTCCCCGCTTGTCCCCTCTCTCCCCTCCCCGCTTGTCCCCTATCTCCCCTCCACGCTTGTCCCCTCTCTCCCCTCCCCGCTTGTCCCCTCTCTCCCCTTCCCGCTTGTCCCCTCTCTCCCCTTCCCGCTTGTCCCCTCTCTCCCCTTCCCGCTTGTCCCCCCTCTCCCCTTCCCGCTTGTCCCCCCTCTCCCATTCCTGCTTGTCCCCCCTCTCCCATTCCCCTCCCCGCTTGTCCCCCCTCTCCCCATCCCGCTTGGCCCCCTCTCCCCTCCCCGCTTGTCCCCTCTCTCCCCTCCCAGCTTGACCCCTCTCTCCCCTTCCCGCTGGCCCCCTCTCCCCTTCCCGCTGGCCCCCTCTCCCCTTCCCGCTGGCCCCCTCTCTCCCCTTCCCGCTTGTGCCCTCTCACCCCTTCCCGCTTGTCCCCCATCTCCCCTCCCAGCTTGTCCCCCCTCTCCCCTCCCCGCTTGTCCCCCCTCTCCCCTTCCCCTCCACGCTTGTCCCCCCTCTCCCCTTCCCGCTTGCCCCCTCTCCCCTTCCTGCTTGTCCCCCTCTCCCCTTCTCCTCCCCGCTTGTCCCCTCTCTCCCCTACCCGCTTGTCCCCCCTCTCCCCTTAACGCTTGTCCCCCCTCTCCCCTCCCCGCTTGTCCCCTCTCTCCCCTTCCCGCTTGTCCCCTCTCTCCCCTTCCCGCTTGTCCCCCCTCTCCCCTTACCGCTTTTCCCCCCTCTCCCATTCCTGCTTGTCCCCCCTCTCCCATTCCCCTCCCCGCTTGTCCCCCCTCTCCCCATCCCGCTTGGCCCCCTCTCCCCTCCCCGCTTGTCCCCTCTCTCCCCTCCCAGCTTGACCCCTCTCTCCCCTTCCCGCTGGCCCCCTCTCCCCTTCCCGCTGGCCCCCTCTCCCCTTCCCGCTGGCCCCCTCTCTCCCCTTCCCGCTTGTGCCCTCTCACCCCTTCCCGCTTGTCCCCCATCTCCCCTCCCAGCTTGTCCCCCCTCTCCCCTTCCCGCTTGTCCCCCCTCTCCCCTTCCCCTCCCCGCTTGTCCCCCCTCTCCCCTTCCCGCTTGCCCCCTCTCCCCTTCCTGCTTGTCCCCCTCTCCCCTTCTCCTCCCCGCTTGTCCCCTCTCTCCCCTACCCGCTTGTCCCCCCTCTCCCCTTACCGCTTGTCCCCCCTCTCCCCTTCCCGCTTGTCCCCCCCTCCCCTTCCCGCTTGTACCCCCTCTCCCCTTCCCGCTTGTACCCCCTCTCTCCCCTTCCCGCTTGTGCCCTCTCACCCCTTCCCGCTTGTCCCCCATCTCCCCTCCCAGCTTGTCACCCCTCTCCCCTCCCCGCTTGTCCCCCCTCTCCCCTTCCCCTCCACGCTTGTCCCCCCTCTCCCCTTCCCGCTTGCCCCCTCTCCCCTTCCTGCTTGTCCCCCTCTCCCCTTCTCCTCCCCGCTTGTCCCCTCTCTCCCCTACCCGCTTGTCCCCCCTCTCCCCTTAACGCTTGTCCCCCCTCTCCCCTCCCCGCTTGTCCCCTCTCTCCCCTTCCCGCTTGTCCCCTCTCTCCCCTTCCCGCTTGTCCCCCCTCTCCCCTTACCGCTTTTCCCCCCTCTCCCATTCCTGCTTGTCCCCCCTCTCCCATTCCCCTCCCCGCTTGTCCCCCCTCTCCCCATCCCGCTTGGCCCCCTCTCCCCTCCCCGCTTGTCCCCTCTCTCCCCTCCCAGCTTGACCCCTCTCTCCCCTTCCCGCTGGCCCCCTCTCCCCTTCCCGCTTGTCCCCCCTCTCCCCTTCCCGCTTGTCCCCCCTCTCCCATTCCTGCTTGTCCCCCCTCTCCCATTCCCCTCCCCGCTTGCCCCCCCTCTCCCCATCCCGCTTGGCCCCCTCTCCCCTCCCCGCTTGTCCCCTCTCTCCCCTCCCAGCTTGACCCCTCTCTCCCCTTCCCGCTGGCCCCCTCTCCCCTTCCCGCTGGCCCCCTCTCCCCTTCCCGCTGGCCCCCTCTCTCCCCTTCCCGCTTGTGCCCTCTCACCCCTTCCCGCTTGTCCCCCATCTCCCCTCCCAGCTTGTCCCCCCTCTCCCCTCCCCGCTTGTCCCCCCTCTCCCCTTCCCCTCCACGCTTGTCCCCCCTCTCCCCTTCCCGCTTGCCCCCTCTCCCCTTCCTGCTTGTCCCCCTCTCCCCTTCTCCTCCCCGCTTGTCCCCTCTCTCCCCTACCCGCTTGTCCCCCCTCTCCCCTTAACGCTTGTCCCCCCTCTCCCCTCCCCGCTTGTCCCCTCTCTCCCCTTCCCGCTTGTCCCCTCTCTCCCCTTCCCGCTTGTCCCCCCTCTCCCCTTACCGCTTTTCCCCCCTCTCCCATTCCTGCTTGTCCCCCCTCTCCCATTCCCCTCCCCGCTTGTCCCCCCTCTCCCCATCCCGCTTGGCCCCCTCTCCCCTCCCCGCTTGTCCCCTCTCTCCCCTCCCAGCTTGACCCCTCTCTCCCCTTCCCGCTGGCCCCCTCTCCCCTTCCCGCTGGCCCCCTCTCCCCTTCCCGCTGGCCCCCTCTCTCCCCTTCCCGCTTGTGCCCTCTCACCCCTTCCCGCTTGTCCCCCATCTCCCCTCCCAGCTTGTCCCCCCTCTCCCCTTCCCGCTTGTCCCCCCTCTCCCCTTCCCCTCCCCGCTTGTCCCCCCTCTCCCCTTCCCGCTTGCCCCCTCTCCCCTTCCTGCTTGTCCCCCTCTCCCCTTCTCCTCCCCGCTTGTCCCCTCTCTCCCCTACCCGCTTGTCCCCCCTCTCCCCTTACCGCTTGTCCCCCCTCTCCCCTTCCCGCTTGTCCCCCCCTCCCCTTCCCGCTTGTACCCCCTCTCCCCTTCCCGCTTGTACCCCCTCTCTCCCCTTCCCGCTTGTGCCCTCTCACCCCTTCCCGCTTGTCCCCCATCTCCCCTCCCAGCTTGTCCCCCCTCTCCCCTCCCCGCTTGTCCCCCCTCTCCCCTTCCCCTCCACGCTTGTCCCCCCTCTCCCCTTCCCGCTTGCCCCCTCTCCCCTTCCTGCTTGTCCCCCTCTCCCCTTCTCCTCCCCGCTTGTCCCCTCTCTCCCCTACCCGCTTGTCCCCCCTCTCCCCTTAACGCTTGTCCCCCCTCTCCCCTCCCCGCTTGTCCCCTCTCTCCCCTTCCCGCTTGTCCCCTCTCTCCCCTTCCCGCTTGTCCCCCCTCTCCCCTTACCGCTTTTCCCCCCTCTCCCATTCCTGCTTGTCCCCCCTCTCCCATTCCCCTCCCCGCTTGTCCCCCCTCTCCCCATCCCGCTTGGCCCCCTCTCCCCTCCCCGCTTGTCCCCTCTCTCCCCTCCCAGCTTGACCCCTCTCTCCCCTTCCCGCTGGCCCCCTCTCCCCTTCCCGCTGGCCCCCTCTCCCCTTCCCGCTGGCCCCCTCTCTCCCCTTCCCGCTTGTGCCCTCTCACCCCTTCCCGCTTGTCCCCCATCTCCCCTCCCAGCTTGTCCCCCCTCTCCCCTCCCCGCTTGTCCCCCCTCTCCCCTTCCCCTCCCCGCTTGTCCCCCCTCTCCCCTTCCCGCTTGCCCCCTCTCCCCTTCCTGCTTGTCCCCCTCTCCCCTTCTCTTCCCCGCTTGTCCCCTCTCTCCCCTACCCGCTTGTCCCCCCTCTCCCCTTACCGCTTGTCCCCCCTCTCCCCTTCCCGCTTGTCCCCCTTCTCCCCTCCCCGCTTGTCCCCCCTCTCCCCTCCCCGCTTGTCCCCCCTCTCCCCTTCCCCTCCCCGCTTGTCCCCCCTCTCCCCTCCCCGCTTGTCCCCCCTCTCCCCTTCCCCTCCCCGCTTGTCCCCTGTCTCCCCTTGCCGCTTGTCCCCCCTCTCCCCTTCCCGCTTGTCCCCTCTCTCCCCTTCCCCTCCCCGCTTGTCCCGTCTCTCCCCTTCCCGCTTGTCCCCCTCTCCCCTTCCCGCTTGTCCCCCTCTCCCCTTCCCGCTTGTCCCCCTCTCCCCTTCCCGCATGTCCCCCCTCTCCCCTCCCCGCTTGTCCCCCCCTCTCCCCTCCCCGCTTGTCACCCCCTCTCCCCTCCCCGCTTGTCCCCCCCTCTCCCCTTCCCGCTTGTCCCCCTCTCCCCTTCCCGCTTGTCCCCCTCTCCCCTTCCCGCATGTCCCCCTCTCCCCTCCCCGCTTGTCCCCCCCTCTCCCCTCCCCGCTTGTCACCCCCTCTCCCCTCCCCGCTTGTCCCTCCCCCTCCACTCCCCGCTTGTCCCCCCCTCCCCTCCCCGCTTGTCCCCCCCCTCTCCACTCCCCGCTTGTCCCCCCCCTCTCCCCTCCCCGCTTGTCCTCCCCTCTCCCCTTCCCGCTTGTTCCCCCTCTCCCCTTCCCGCTTGTCCCCCCTCCCCTTGCACTCCCCGCTTGTCCCCCCTCTCCCCTTCCCGCTTGTCCCCCCTCTCCCCTTCCCGCTTGTCCCCCCTCTCCCATTCCCGCTTGTCCCCCCTCTCCCATTCCCCTCCCCGCTTGTCCCCGCTCTCCCCTCCCCGCTTGACCCCTCTCTCCCCTTCCCGCTGGCCCCCTCTCCCCTTCCCGCTGGCCCCCTCTCTCCCCTTCCCTCTTGTCCCCTCTCACCCCTTCCCTCCTGTCCCCTCTCTCCACTTCCCTCCTGTCCCCTCTCTCCCCTTCCCTCCTGTCCCCTCTCTCCCCTTCCCTCTTGTCCCCTCTCTCCCCTTCCCTCTTGTCCCCTCTCTCCCCTTCCCTCTTGTCCCCTCTCTCCCCTTCCCGCTTGTCCCCTTTCTCCCCTTCCCGCTTGTCCCCCCCTCCCCTTCCCGCTTGTCCCCCCTCTCCCCTTCCCCTTCCCGCTTGTCCCCTCTCTCCCCTTCCCTCTTGTCCCCACTCTCCCCTTCCCTCTTGTCCCCCCACTCCCCTCTCCGCTTGTCCCCCCCTCTCCCCTCCCCGCTTGTCCCCCCCTCTCCCCTCCCCGCTTGTCCCCCCCTCTCCCCTCCCCGCTTGTCCCCCCCTCTCCCCTCCCCGCTTGTCCCCCCCTCTCCCCTTCCCGCTTGTCCCCCCTCTCCCCTTCCCGCTTGTCCCCCCTCCCCTTGCCCTCCCCGCTTGTCCCCTCTCTCCCCTTCCCACTTGCCCCCCTCCCCTTCCTGCATGTCCACCCTCTCCCCTTCCCACTTGCCCCCCCTCCCCTATCCCGCTTGTCCCCCCTCTCCCCTTCCCCGCTTGTCCCCCCTCTCCCCTTCCCGCTTGGCCCCCTCTCCCCTCCCCGCTTGTCCCCTCTCTCCCCTCCCCGCTTGTCCCCTCTCCCCTCCCCGCTTGTCCCCTCTCTCCCCTTCCCACTGGCCCCCTCTCCCCTTCCCGCTGGCCCCCTCTCCCCTTCCCGCTTGCCCCCTCTCTCCCCTTCCCTCTGGCCCCCTCTCTCCCCTTCCCTCCTGTCCCCTCTCTCCCCTTCCCGCTTGCCCCCTCTCTCCCCTTCCCTCTGGCCCCCTCTCTCCCCTTCCCTCCTGTCCCCCCTCTCCCCTTCCCGCTGGCCACCTCTCCCCTTCCCGCATGTCCCCCCTCTCCCCTTCCCGCATGTCCCCCCTCTCCCCTTCCCGCATGTCCCCCCTCTCCCCTTCCCGCATGTCCCCCCTCTCCCCTTCCCGCATGTCCCCCCTCTCCCCTTCCCCTCCCCGCTTGTCCCCTCTCTCCCCTACCCGCTTGTCCCCTCTCTCCCCTTCCCGCTTGTCCCCTCTCTCCCCTTCCCGCTTGTCCCCTCTCTTCCCTTCCCGCTTGTCCCCCCTCTCCCATTCCCGCTTGTCCCTCCTCTCCCATGCCCCTCCCCGCTTGTCCCCCCTCTCCTCTTCCCGCTTGGCCCCCTCTCCCCTCCCCGCTTGTCCCCTCTCTCCCCTCCCCGCTTGTCCCCTATCTCCCCTCCACGCTTGTCCCCTCTCTCCCCTCCCCGCTTGTCCCCTCTCTCCCCTTCCCGCTTGTCCCCTCTCTCCCCTTCCCGCTTGTCCCCTCTCTCCCCTTCCCGCTTGTCCCCCCTCTCCCCTTCCCGCTTGTCCCCCCTCTCCCATTCCTGCTTGTCCCCCCTCTCCCATTCCCCTCCCCGCTTGTCCCCCCTCTCCCCATCCCGCTTGGCCCCCTCTCCCCTTCCCGCTTGTCCCCTCTCTCCCCTCCCAGCTTGACCCCTCTCTCCCCTTCCCGCTGGCCCCCTCTCCCCTTCCCGCTGGCCCCCTCTCCCCTTCCCGCTGGCCCCCTCTCTCCCCTTCCCGCTTGTGCCCTCTCACCCCTTCCCGCTTGTCCCCCATCTCCCCTCCCAGCTTGTCCCCCCTCTCCCCTCCCCGCTTGTCCCCCTTCTCCCCTTCCCCTCCACGCTTGTCCCCCCTCTCCCCTTCCCGCTTGCCCCCTCTCCCCTTCCTGCTTGTCCCCCTCTCCCCTTCTCCTCCCCGCTTGTCCCCTCTCTCCCCTACCCGCTTGTCCCCCCTCTCCCCTTAACGCTTGTCCCCCCTCTCCCCTCCCCGCTTGTCCCCTCTCTCCCCTTCCCGCTTGTCCCCTCTCTCCCCTTCCCGCTTGTCCCCCCTCTCCCCTTACCGCTTTTCCCCCCTCTCCCATTCCTGCTTGTCCCCCCTCTCCCATTCCCCTCCCCGCTTGTCCCCCCTCTCCCCATCCCGCTTGGCCCCCTCTCCCCTCCCCGCTTGTCCCCTCTCTCCCCTCCCAGCTTGACCCCTCTCTCCCCTTCCCGCTGGCCCCCTCTCCCCTTCCCGCTGGCCCCCTCTCCCCTTCCCGCTGGCCCCCTCTCTCCCCTTCCCGCTTGTGCCCTCTCACCCCTTCCCGCTTGTCCCCCATCTCCCCTCCCAGCTTGTCCCCCCTCTCCCCTTCCCGCTTGTCCCCCCTCTCCCCTTCCCCTCCCCGCTTGTCCCCCCTCTCCCCTTCCCGCTTGCCCCCTCTCCCCTTCCTGCTTGTCCCCCTCTCCCCTTCTCCTCCCCGCTTGTCCCCTCTCTCCCCTACCCGCTTGTCCCCCCTCTCCCCTTACCGCTTGTCCCCCCTCTCCCCTTCCCGCTTGTCCCCCCCTCCCCTTCCCGCTTGTACCCCCTCTCCCCTTCCCGCTTGTACCCCCTCTCTCCCCTTCCCGCTTGTGCCCTCTCACCCCTTCCCGCTTGTCCCCCATCTCCCCTCCCAGCTTGTCCCCCCTCTCCCCTCCCCGCTTGTCCCCCCTCTCCCCTTCCCCTCCACGCTTGTCCCCCCTCTCCCCTTCCCGCTTGCCCCCTCTCCCCTTCCTGCTTGTCCCCCTCTCCCCTTCTCCTCCCCGCTTGTCCCCTCTCTCCCCTACCCGCTTGTCCCCCCTCTCCCCTTCCCGCTTGTCCCCCCTCTCCCCTTCCCGCTTGTCCCCCCTCTCTGCTCCCCGATTGTCCCCCCTCTCCCCTCCCCGCTTGTCCCCCCTTTCCCCTCCCCGCTTGTCCCCCTTCTCCCCTCCCCGCTTGTCCCCCTTCTCCCCTCCCCCCCCTCCCCGCTTGTCCCCCCTCTCCCCTCCCCGCTTGTGCCCCCTCTCCCCTTCCCCTCCACGCTTGTCCCCCCTCTCCCCTTCCCGCTTGCCCCCTCTCCCCTTCCTGCTTGTCCCCCTCTCCCCTTCTCCTCCCCGCTTGTCCCCTCTCTCCCCTACCCGCTTGTCCCCCCTCTCCCCTTACCGCTTGTCCCCCCTCTCCCCTTCCCGCTTGTCCCCCCTCTCCCCTTCCCGCTTGTACCCCCTCTCCCCTTCCCGCTTGTACCCCCTCTCCCCTCCCCGCTTGTCCCCCCCTCTCCCCTCCCCGCTTGTCCCCCCCTCTCCCCTCCCCGCTTGTCACCCCCTCTCCCCTCCCCGCTTGTCCCCCCCTCTCCCCTCCCCGCTTGTCCCCCCCACTCCCCTCTCCGCTTGTCCCCCCCTCTCCCCTCCCCGCTTGTCCCCCCCCTCTCCACTCCCCGCTTGTCCCCCCCTCTCCCTTCCCCGCTTGTCCCCCCCTCTCCCCTCCCCGCTTGTCCCCCCTCTCCCCTCCCCGCTTGTCCCCCCTTTCCCCTCCCCGCTTGTCCCCCTTCTCCCCTCCCCGCTTGTCCCCCCTCTCCCCTCCCCGCTTGTCCCCCCTCTCCCCTTCCCCTCCCCGCTTGTCCCCCCTCTCCCATTCCCGCTTGTCCCCCTCTCCCCTTCCTGCTTGTCCCCCTCTCCCCTTCCCCTCCCCGCTTGTCCCCTGTCTCCCCTTCCCGCTTGTCCCCCCTCTCCCCTTCCCGCTTGTCCCCTCTCTCCCCTTCCCCTCCCCGCTTGTCCCGTCTCTCCCCTTCCCGCTTGTCCCCCTCTCCCCTTCCCGCTTGTCCCCCTCTCCCCTTCCCGCTTGTCCCCCTCTCCCCTTCCCGCTTGTCCCCCTCTCCCCTTCCCGCTTGTCCCCCTCTCCCCTTCCTGCTTGTCCCCCTCTCCCCTTCCCGCTTGTCCCCCTCTCCCCTTCCCGCATGTCCCCCCTCTCCCCTCCCCGCTTGTCCCCCCCTCTCCCCTCCCCGCTTGTCACCCCCTCTCCCCTCCCCGCTTGTCCCCCCCTCTCCCCTCCCCGCTTGTCACCCGCTCTCCCCTCCCCGCTTGTCCCCCCCCTCTCCACTCCCCGCTTGTCCCCCCTCTCCCCTCCCCGCTTGTCCCCCCCCTCTCCACTCCCCGCTTGTCCCCCCCCTCTCCACTCCCCGCTTGTCCCCCCCCTCTCCACTCCCCGCTTGTCCCCCCCTCTCCCCTCCCCGCTTGTCCCCCCTCTCCCCTCCCCGCTTGTCCCCCCCCTCTCCACTCCCCGCTTGTCCCCCCCCTCTCCACTCCCCGCTTGTCCCCCCCTCTCCCCTCCCCGCTTGTCCCCCCCTCTCCCCTTCTCGCTTGTCCCCTCTCTCCCCTTCCAGCTTGTCCCCCCTCTCCCCTTCCCGCTTGTCCCCCCTCTCCCATTCCCCTCCCCGCTTGTCCCCTCTCTCCCCTCCCCGCTTGACCCCTCTCTCCCCGCTGGCCCCCTCTCCCCTTCCCGCTGGCCCCCTCTCTCCCCTTCCCTCTTGTCCCCTCTCACCCCTTCCCTCCTGTCCCCTCTCTCCCCTTCCCTCCTGTCCCCTCTCTCCCCTTCCCTCCTGTCCCCTCTCTCCCCTTCCCTCTTGTCCCCTCTCTCCCCTTCCCTCTTGTCCCCTCTCTCCCCTTCCCTCTTGTCCCCTCTCTCCCCTTCCCGCTTGTCCCCTTTCTCCCCTTCCCGCTTGTCCCCCCCTCCCCTTCCCGCTTGTCCCCCCTCTCCCCTTCCCCTTCCCGCTTGTCCCCTCTCTCCCCTTCCCTCTTGTCCCCACTCTCCCCTTCCCTCTTGTCCCCCCACTCCCCTCTCCGCTTGTCCCCCCCTCTCCCCTCCCCGCTTGTCCCCCCCTCTCCCCTCCCCGCTTGTCCCCCCCCTCTCCCCTCCCCGCTTGTCCCCCCCTCTCCCCTTCCCGCTTGTCCCCCCTCTCCCCTTCCCGCTTGTCCCCCCTCCCCTTGCCCTCCCCGCTTGTCCCCTCTCTCCCCTTCCCACTTGCCCCCCTCCCCTTCCCGCATGTCCACCCTCTCCCCTTCCCACTTGCCCCCCCTCCCCTTTCCCGCTTGTCCCCCCTCTCCCCTTCCCGCTTGGCCCCCTCTCCCCTCCCCGCTTGTCCCCTCTCTCCCCTCCCCGCTTGTCCCCTCTCTCCCCTCCCCGCTTGTCCCCTCTCTCCCCTTCCCGCTGGCCCCCTCTCCCCTTCCCGCTTGCCCCCTCTCTCCCCTTCCCTCTGGCCCCCTCTCTCCCCTTCCCTCCTGTCCCCTCTCTCCCCTTCCCTCCTGTCCCCTCTCTCCCCTTCCCGCTTGCCCCCTCTCTCCCCTTCCCTCTGGCCCCCTCTCTCCCCTTCCCTCCTGTCCCCTCTCTCCCCTTCCCTCCTGTCCCCTCTCTCCCCTTCCCTCTTGTCCCCTCTCTCCCCTTCCCTCTTGTCCCCCCTCTCCCCTCCCCGCTTGTCCCCCCCTCTCCCCTCTCCGCTTGTCCCCCCCACTCCCCTCTCCGCTTGTCCCCCCCTCTCCCCTCCCCGCTTGTCCCCCCCCTCTCCACTCCCCGCTTGTCCCCCCCTCTCCCCTCCCCGCTTGTCCCCCCCTCTCCCCTTCCCGCTTGTCCCCCCTCTCCCCTTCCCGCTTGTCCCCCCTCCCCTTGCCCTCCCCGCTTGTCCCCTCTCTCCCCTTCCCACTTGCCCCCCCTCCCCTTCCCGCATGTCCACCCTCTCCCCTTCCCACTTGCCCCCCCTCCCCTTTCCCGCTTGTCCCCCCTCTCCCCTTCCCGCTTGTACCCACTCTCCCCTTCCCCTCCCGGCTTGTCCCCTCTTTCCCCTTCCCTCTTGTGCCCCCCTCCCCTTCCCTCTTGTCCCCCCCTCCCCTTCCCGCTTGTCCCCCCTCTCCCCTTCCCGCTTGTCCCCCCTCTCCCCTTCCCGCTTGCCCCCCTCTCCCCTTCCCCTCCCCGCTTGTCCCCCCTCTCCCCTCCCCGCTTGTCCCCCCTTTCCCCTCCCCGCTTGTCCCCCTTCTCCCCTCCCCGCTTGTCCCCCCTCTCCCCTTCCCGCTTGTCCCCCCTCTCCCCTCCCCGCTTGTCGCCCCTCTCCCCTCCCCGCTTGTCCCCCCTCTCCCCTTCCCCTCCCCGCATGTCCCCCCTCTCTCCTTCCTGCATGTCCCCCTCTCCCCTTCTCCTCCCCGCTTGTCCCATCTTTCCCCTTCCCGCTTGTCCCCCCTCTCCCCTTCCCGCTTGTCCCCCCTCTCCCCTTCCCGCTTGTACCCCCTCTCCCCTTCCCGCTTGTACCCCCTCTCCCCTTCCCGCTTGTACCCCCTCTCCCCTTCCCGCTTGTACCCCCTCTCCCTTCCCCTCCCCGCTTGTCCCCTCTTTCCCCTTCCCTCTTGTGCCCCCCTCCCCTTCCCTCTTGTCCCCCCCTCCCCTTCCCGCTTGTCCCCCCTCTCCCCTTCCCGCTTGTCCCCCTTCTCCCCTTCCCGCTTGCCCCCCTCTCCCCTTCCCCTCCCCGCTTGTCCCCCCTCTCTCCTCCCCGATTGTCCCCCCTCTCCCCTCCCCGCTTGTCCCCCCTCTCCCCTCCCCGCTTGTCCCCCCTCTCCCCTCCCCGCTTGTCCCCCCTCTCCCCTTCCCCTCCCCGCTTGTCCCCTGTCTCCCCTCCCCGCTTGTCCCCCCTCTCCCCTCCCCGCTTGTCCCCCCTCTCCCCTCTCCGCTTGTCCCCCCTCTCCCCTTCCCCTCCCCGCTTGTCCCCTGTCTCCCCTTCCCGCTTGTCCCCTCTCTCCCCTTCCCCTCCCCGCTTGTCCCGTCTCTCCCCTTCCCGCTTGTCCCCCTCTCCCCTTCCCGCTTGTCCCCCTCTCCCCTTCCCGCATGTCCCCCCTCTCCCCTTCCCGCATGTCCCCCCTCTCCCCTTCCCGCATGTCCCCCCTCTCCCCTTCCCGCATGTCCCCCCTCTCCCCTTCCCCTCCCCGCTTGTCCCCTCTCTCCCCTTCCTGCTTGTCCCCTCTCTCCACTTCCCACTTGTCCCCTCTCTCCCCAACCCGCTTGTCCCATCTCTCCCCTTCCCGCTTTTCCCCTCTCTCCCCTTCCCACTTGCCCCCCTCCCCTTCCCGCATGTCCACCCTCTCCCCTTCCCACTTGCCCCCCCTCCCCTTTCCCGCTTGTCCCCCCTCTCCCCTTCCCGCTTGGCACCCTCTCCCCTCCCCGCTTGTCCCCTCTCTCCCCTCCCCGCTTGTCCCCTCTCTCCCCTCCCCGCTTGACCCCTCTCTCCCCTTCCCGCTGGCCCCCTCTCCCCTTCCCGCTGGCCCCCTCTCCCCTTCCCGCTGGCCCCCTCTCTCCCCTTCCCTCTGGCCCCGTCTCTCCCCTTCCCTCTTGTCCCCTCTCACCCCTTCCCTCCTGTCCCCTCTCTCCCCTTCCCTCCTGTCCCCCCTCACCCCTTCCCTCCTGTCCCCTCTCTCCCCTTCCCTCTTGTCCCCTCTCTCCCCTTCCCTCTTGTCCCCCCTCTCCCCTCCCCGCTTGTCCCCCCCTCTCCCCTCTCTGTTGTCCCCCCCACTCCCCTCTCCGCTTGTCCCCCCCTCTCCCCTCCCCGCTTGGCCCCCCCCCCTCTCCCCTCCCCGCTTGGCCCCCCCCCCTCCCCTCCCCTCTTGGCCCCCCCTCTCCCCTTCCCGCTTGTCCCCCCTCTCCCCTTCCCGCTTGTCCCCCCTCCCCTTGCCCTCCCCGCTTGTCCCCTCTCTCCCCTTCCCACTTGCCCCCCCTCCCCTTCCCGCATGTCCACCCTCTCCCCTTCCCACTTGCCCCCTCCCCTTTCCCGCTTGTCCCCCCTCTCCCCTTCCCGCTTGTCCCCCCTCTCCCCTTCCCGCTTGTACCCCCTCTCCCCTTCCCCTCCCCGCTTGTCCCCTCTTTCCCCTTCCCTCTTGTGCCCCCCTCCCCTTCCCTCTTGTCACCCCCTCTCCTTCCCGCTTGTCCCCCCTCTCCCCTTCCCGCTTATCCCCCCTCTCCCCTTCCCGCTTGCCCCCCTCTCCCCTTCCCCTCCCCGCTTGTCCCCCTTCTCCCCTCCCCGCTTGTCCCCCCTCTCCCCTCACCGCTTGTCCCCCCTCTCCCCTCCCCGCTTGTCGCCCCTCTCCCCTCCCCGCTTGTCCCCCCTCTCCCCTTCCCCTCCCCGCTTGTCCCCCCTCTCCCCTTCCCGCTTGCCCCCTCTCCCCTTCCTGCTTGTCCCCCTCTCCCCTTCTCCTCCCCGCTTGTCCCCTCTTTCCCCTTCCCGCTTGTCCCCCCTCTCCCCTTCCCGCTTGTCCCCCCTCTCCCCTTCCCGCTTGTACCCCCTCTCCCCTTCCCGCTTGTACCCCCTCTCCCCTTCCCCTCCTCGCTTGTCCCCTCTTTCCCCTTCCCTCTTGTGCCCCCCTCCCCTTCCCTCTTGTCCCCCCCTCCCCTTACCGCTTGTCCCCCCTCTCCCCTTCCCGCTTGTCCCCCCTCTCCCCTTCCCGCTTGCCCCCCTCTCCCCTTCCCCTCCCCGCTTGTCCCCCCTCTCTCCTCCCCGATTGTCCCCCCTCTCCCCTCCCCGCTTGTCCCCCCTTTCCCCTCCCCGCTTGTCCCCCTTCTCCCCTCCCCGCTTGTTCCCCCCTCTCCCCTCCCCGCTTGTCCACCCTGTCCCCTTCCCCTCCCCGCTTGTCCCCCCTCTCCCATTCCCGCTTGTCCCCCTCTCCCCTTCCTGCTTGTCCCCCTCTCCCCTTCCCCTCCCCGCTTGTCCCCTGTCTCCCCTTCCCGCTTGTCCCCCTCTCCCCTTCCCGCTTGTCCCCACTCTCCCCTTCCCCTCCCCGCTTGTCCCGTCTCTCCCCTTCCCGCTTGTCCCCCTCTCCCCTTCCCGCATGTCCCCCCTCTCCCCTTCCCGCATGTCCCCCCTCTCCCCTTCCCGCATGTCCCCCCTCTCCCCTTCCCGCATGTCCCCCCTCTCCCCTTCCCGCATGTCCCCCCTCTCCCCTTCCCGCATGACCCCCCTCTCCCCTTCCCGCATGTCCCCCCTCTCCCCTTCCCGCATGTCCCCCCTCTCCCCTTCCCGCATGTCCCCCCTCTCCCCTTCCCGCATGTCCCCCCTCTCCCCAACCCGCTTGTCCCCTCTCTCCCCTTCCCGCTTGTCCCCTCTCTCCCCTTCCCGCTTGACACCCCTCTCCCCTTCCCGCTTGTCCCTCCTCTCCCATGCCCCTCCCCGCTTGTCCCCTCTCTCCCCTTCCCGCTTGTCCCCTCTCTCCCCTTCCCGCTTGACACCCCTCTCCCCTTCCCGCTTGTCCCTCCTCTCCCATGCCCCTCCCCGCTTGTCCCCTCTCTCCCCTTCCCTCTTGTCCCCGCTCTCCCCTTCCCTCTTGTCCCCGCTCTCCCCTTCCCTCTTGTCCCCTCTCTCCACTTCCCTCTTGTCCCCTCTCTCCCCTTCCCTCTTGTCCCCTCTCTCCCCTTCCCTCTTGTCCCCTCTCTCCCCTTCCCGCTTGTCCCCTCTCTCCCCTTCCCGCTTGTCCCCTCTCTCCCCTTCCCGCTTGACCCCCCTCTCCCCTTCCCGCATGTCCCCCCTCTCCTCTTCCCCTCCCCGCTTGTCCCCCCTCTCCCCTCCCCGCTTGTCCCCCCTTTCCCCTCCCCGCTTGTCCCCCTTCTCCCCTCCCCGCTTGTCCCCCCTCTCCCCTCCCCGCTTGTCCCCCCTCTCCCCTCCCCGCTTGTCCCCCCTCTCCCCTCCCCGCTTGTCCCCCCCTCCCCTTCCCCTCCCCGCTTGTCCCCCCTCTCCCCTTCCCGCTTGCCCCCTCTCCCCTTCCTGCTTGTCCCCCTCTCCCCTTCTCCTCCCCGCTTGTCCCCTCTTTCCCCTTCCCGCTTGTCCCCCCTCTCCCCTTCCCGCTTGTCCCCCCTCTCCCCTTCCCGCTTGTACCCCCTCTCCCCTTCCCGCTTGTACCCCCTCTCCCCTTCCCGCTTGTCCCCCCTCTCCCCTTCCCGATTGTCCCCCCTCTCCCTTTCCCGCTAGTCCCCCCTCTCCCCTTCCCGCTAGTCCCCCCTCTGCCCTTCCCGCTTGTCCCCCCTCTCCCCTTCCCGCTTGTCCCCCCTCTCCCCTTCCCACTTGTCCCCTCTCTCCCTTTCCCGCTAGTCCCCCCTCTCCCCTTCCCGCTAGTCCCCCCTCTCCCCTTCACGCTTGTCCCCCCTCTCCCCTTCACGCTTGTCCCCCCTCTCCCCTTCCCGCTTGTCCCCCCTCTCCCCTTCCCCTCCCCGCTTGTTCCCTCTCTCCCCTTCCCGCTTGTCCCCCTCTCCCCTTCCCGCTTGTCCCCCTCTCCCCTTCCCGCATGTCCCCCCTCTCCCCTCCCCGCTTGTCCCCCCCTCTCCCCTCCCCGCTTGTCACCCCCTCTCCCCTCCCCGCTTGTCCCCCCCTCTCCCCTCCCCGCTTGTCACCCGCTCTCCCCTCCCCGCTTGTCCCCCCCCTCTCCACTCCCCGCTTGTCCCCCCTCTCCCCTCCCCGCTTGTCCCCACCCTCTCCACTCCCCGCTTGTCCCCCCCCTCTCCACTCCCCGCTTGTCCCCCCCCTCTCCACTCCCCGCTTGTCCCCCCCTCTCCCCTCCCCGCTTGTCCCCCCTCTCCCCTCCCCGCTTGTCCCCCCCCTCTCCACTCCCCGCTTGTCCCCCCCCTCTCCACTCCCCGCTTGTCCCCCCCTCTCCCCTCCCCGCTTGTCCCCCCCTCTCCCCTTCTCGCTTGTCCCCTCTCTCCCCTTCCAGCTTGTCCCCCCTCTCCCCTTCCCGCTTGTCCCCCCTCTCCCATTCCCCTCCCCGCTTGTCCCCTCTCTCCCCTCCCCGCTTGACCCCTCTCTCCCCGCTGGCCCCCTCTCCCCTTCCCGCTGGCCCCCTCTCTCCCCTTCCCTCTTGTCCCCTCTCACCCCTTCCCTCCTGTCCCCTCTCTCCCCTTCCCTCCTGTCCCCTCTCTCCCCTTCCCTCCTGTCCCCTCTCTCCCCTTCCCTCTTGTCCCCTCTCTCCCCTTCCCTCTTGTCCCCTCTCTCCCCTTCCCTCTTGTCCCCTCTCTCCCCTTCCCGCTTGTCCCCTTTCTCCCCTTCCCGCTTGTCCCCCCCTCCCCTTCCCGCTTGTCCCCCCTCTCCCCTTCCCCTTCCCGCTTGTCCCCTCTCTCCCCTTCCCTCTTGTCCCCACTCTCCCCTTCCCTCTTGTCCCCCCACTCCCCTCTCCGCTTGTCCCCCCCTCTCCCCTCCCCGCTTGTCCCCCCCTCTCCCCTCCCCGCTTGTCCCCCCCCTCTCCCCTCCCCGCTTGTCCCCCCCTCTCCCCTTCCCGCTTGTCCCCCCTCTCCCCTTCCCGCTTGTCCCCCCTCCCCTTGCCCTCCCCGCTTGTCCCCTCTCTCCCCTTCCCACTTGCCCCCCTCCCCTTCCCGCATGTCCACCCTCTCCCCTTCCCACTTGCCCCCCCTCCCCTTTCCCGCTTGTCCCCCCTCTCCCCTTCCCGCTTGGCCCCCTCTCCCCTCCCCGCTTGTCCCCTCTCTCCCCTCCCCGCTTGTCCCCTCTCTCCCCTCCCCGCTTGTCCCCTCTCTCCCCTTCCCGCTGGCCCCCTCTCCCCTTCCCGCTTGCCCCCTCTCTCCCCTTCCCTCTGGCCCCCTCTCTCCCCTTCCCTCCTGTCCCCTCTCTCCCCTTCCCTCCTGTCCCCTCTCTCCCCTTCCCGCTTGCCCCCTCTCTCCCCTTCCCTCTGGCCCCCTCTCTCCCCTTCCCTCCTGTCCCCTCTCTCCCCTTCCCTCCTGTCCCCTCTCTCCCCTTCCCTCTTGTCCCCTCTCTCCCCTTCCCTCTTGTCCCCCCTCTCCCCTCCCCGCTTGTCCCCCCCTCTCCCCTCTCCGCTTGTCCCCCCCACTCCCCTCTCCGCTTGTCCCCCCCTCTCCCCTCCCCGCTTGTCCCCCCCCTCTCCACTCCCCGCTTGTCCCCCCCTCTCCCCTCCCCGCTTGTCCCCCCCTCTCCCCTTCCCGCTTGTCCCCCCTCTCCCCTTCCCGCTTGTCCCCCCTCCCCTTGCCCTCCCCGCTTGTCCCCTCTCTCCCCTTCCCACTTGCCCCCCCTCCCCTTCCCGCATGTCCACCCTCTCCCCTTCCCACTTGCCCCCCCTCCCCTTTCCCGCTTGTCCCCCCTCTCCCCTTCCCGCTTGTACCCCCTCTCCCCTTCCCCTCCCGGCTTGTCCCCTCTTTCCCCTTCCCTCTTGTGCCCCCCTCCCCTTCCCTCTTGTCCCCCCCTCCCCTTCCCGCTTGTCCCCCCTCTCCCCTTCCCGCTTGTCCCCCCTCTCCCCTTCCCGCTTGCCCCCCTCTCCCCTTCCCCTCCCCGCTTGTCCCCCCTCTCCCCTCCCCGCTTGTCCCCCCTTTCCCCTCCCCGCTTGTCCCCCTTCTCCCCTCCCCGCTTGTCCCCCCTCTCCCCTTCCCGCTTGTCCCCCCTCTCCCCTCCCCGCTTGTCGCCCCTCTCCCCTCCCCGCTTGTCCCCCCTCTCCCCTTCCCCTCCCCGCATGTCCCCCCTCTCTCCTTCCTGCATGTCCCCCTCTCCCCTTCTCCTCCCCGCTTGTCCCATCTTTCCCCTTCCCGCTTGTCCCCCCTCTCCCCTTCCCGCTTGTCCCCCCTCTCCCCTTCCCGCTTGTACCCCCTCTCCCCTTCCCGCTTGTACCCCCTCTCCCCTTCCCGCTTGTACCCCCTCTCCCCTTCCCGCTTGTACCCCCTCTCCCTTCCCCTCCCCGCTTGTCCCCTCTTTCCCCTTCCCTCTTGTGCCCCCCTCCCCTTCCCTCTTGTCCCCCCCTCCCCTTCCCGCTTGTCCCCCCTCTCCCCTTCCCGCTTGTCCCCCTTCTCCCCTTCCCGCTTGCCCCCCTCTCCCCTTCCCCTCCCCGCTTGTCCCCCCTCTCTCCTCCCCGATTGTCCCCCCTCTCCCCTCCCCGCTTGTCCCCCCTCTCCCCTCCCCGCTTGTCCCCCCTCTCCCCTCCCCGCTTGTCCCCCCTCTCCCCTTCCCCTCCCCGCTTGTCCCCTGTCTCCCCTCCCCGCTTGTCCCCCCTCTCCCCTCCCCGCTTGTCCCCCCTCTCCCCTCTCCGCTTGTCCCCCCTCTCCCCTTCCCCTCCCCGCTTGTCCCCTGTCTCCCCTTCCCGCTTGTCCCCTCTCTCCCCTTCCCCTCCCCGCTTGTCCCGTCTCTCCCCTTCCCGCTTGTCCCCCTCTCCCCTTCCCGCTTGTCCCCCTCTCCCCTTCCCGCATGTCCCCCCTCTCCCCTTCCCGCATGTCCCCCCTCTCCCCTTCCCGCATGTCCCCCCTCTCCCCTTCCCGCATGTCCCCCCTCTCCCCTTCCCCTCCCCGCTTGTCCCCTCTCTCCCCTTCCTGCTTGTCCCCTCTCTCCACTTCCCACTTGTCCCCTCTCTCCCCAACCCGCTTGTCCCATCTCTCCCCTTCCCGCTTTTCCCCTCTCTCCCCTTCCCACTTGCCCCCCTCCCCTTCCCGCATGTCCACCCTCTCCCCTTCCCACTTGCCCCCCCTCCCCTTTCCCGCTTGTCCCCCCTCTCCCCTTCCCGCTTGGCACCCTCTCCCCTCCCCGCTTGTCCCCTCTCTCCCCTCCCCGCTTGTCCCCTCTCTCCCCTCCCCGCTTGACCCCTCTCTCCCCTTCCCGCTGGCCCCCTCTCCCCTTCCCGCTGGCCCCCTCTCCCCTTCCCGCTGGCCCCCTCTCTCCCCTTCCCTCTGGCCCCGTCTCTCCCCTTCCCTCTTGTCCCCTCTCACCCCTTCCCTCCTGTCCCCTCTCTCCCCTTCCCTCCTGTCCCCCCTCACCCCTTCCCTCCTGTCCCCTCTCTCCCCTTCCCTCTTGTCCCCTCTCTCCCCTTCCCTCTTGTCCCCCCTCTCCCCTCCCCGCTTGTCCCCCCCTCTCCCCTCTCTGCTTGTCCCCCCCACTCCCCTCTCCGCTTGTCCCCCCCTCTCCCCTCCCCGCTTGGCCCCCCCCCCTCTCCCCTCCCCGCTTGGCCCCCCCCCCTCCCCTCCCCTCTTGGCCCCCCCTCTCCCCTTCCCGCTTGTCCCCCCTCTCCCCTTCCCGCTTGTCCCCCCTCCCCTTGCCCTCCCCGCTTGTCCCCTCTCTCCCCTTCCCACTTGCCCCCCCTCCCCTTCCCGCATGTCCACCCTCTCCCCTTCCCACTTGCCCCCTCCCCTTTCCCGCTTGTCCCCCCTCTCCCCTTCCCGCTTGTCCCCCCTCTCCCCTTCCCGCTTGTACCCCCTCTCCCCTTCCCCTCCCCGCTTGTCCCCTCTTTCCCCTTCCCTCTTGTGCCCCCCTCCCCTTCCCTCTTGTCACCCCCTCTCCTTCCCGCTTGTCCCCCCTCTCCCCTTCCCGCTTATCCCCCCTCTCCCCTTCCCGCTTGCCCCCCTCTCCCCTTCCCCTCCCCGCTTGTCCCCCTTCTCCCCTCCCCGCTTGTCCCCCCTCTCCCCTCACCGCTTGTCCCCCCTCTCCCCTCCCCGCTTGTCGCCCCTCTCCCCTCCCCGCTTGTCCCCCCTCTCCCCTTCCCCTCCCCGCTTGTCCCCCCTCTCCCCTTCCCGCTTGCCCCCTCTCCCCTTCCTGCTTGTCCCCCTCTCCCCTTCTCCTCCCCGCTTGTCCCCTCTTTCCCCTTCCCGCTTGTCCCCCCTCTCCCCTTCCCGCTTGTCCCCCCTCTCCCCTTCCCGCTTGTACCCCCTCTCCCCTTCCCGCTTGTACCCCCTCTCCCCTTCCCCTCCCCGCTTGTCCCCTCTTTCCCCTTCCCTCTTGTGCCCCCCTCCCCTTCCCTCTTGTCCCCCCCTCCCCTTACCGCTTGTCCCCCCTCTCCCCTTCCCGCTTGTCCCCCCTCTCCCCTTCCCGCTTGCCCCCCTCTCCCCTTCCCCTCCCCGCTTGTCCCCCCTCTCTCCTCCCCGATTGTCCCCCCTCTCCCCTCCCCGCTTGTCCCCCCTTTCCCCTCCCCGCTTGTCCCCCTTCTCCCCTCCCCGCTTGTTCCCCCCTCTCCCCTCCCCGCTTGTCCACCCTGTCCCCTTCCCCTCCCCGCTTGTCCCCCCTCTCCCATTCCCGCTTGTCCCCCTCTCCCCTTCCTGCTTGTCCCCCTCTCCCCTTCCCCTCCCCGCTTGTCCCCTGTCTCCCCTTCCCGCTTGTCCCCCTCTCCCCTTCCCGCTTGTCCCCACTCTCCCCTTCCCCTCCCCGCTTGTCCCGTCTCTCCCCTTCCCGCTTGTCCCCCTCTCCCCTTCCCGCATGTCCCCCCTCTCCCCTTCCCGCATGTCCCCCCTCTCCCCTTCCCGCATGTCCCCCCTCTCCCCTTCCCGCATGTCCCCCCTCTCCCCTTCCCGCATGTCCCCCCTCTCCCCTTCCCGCATGACCCCCCTCTCCCCTTCCCGCATGTCCCCCCTCTCCCCTTCCCGCATGTCCCCCCTCTCCCCTTCCCGCATGTCCCCCCTCTCCCCTTCCCGCATGTCCCCCCTCTCCCCAACCCGCTTGTCCCCTCTCTCCCCTTCCCGCTTGTCCCCTCTCTCCCCTTCCCGCTTGACACCCCTCTCCCCTTCCCGCTTGTCCCTCCTCTCCCATGCCCCTCCCCGCTTGTCCCCTCTCTCCCCTTCCCGCTTGTCCCCTCTCTCCCCTTCCCGCTTGACACCCCTCTCCCCTTCCCGCTTGTCCCTCCTCTCCCATGCCCCTCCCCGCTTGTCCCCTCTCTCCCCTTCCCTCTTGTCCCCGCTCTCCCCTTCCCTCTTGTCCCCGCTCTCCCCTTCCCTCTTGTCCCCTCTCTCCACTTCCCTCTTGTCCCCTCTCTCCCCTTCCCTCTTGTCCCCTCTCTCCCCTTCCCTCTTGTCCCCTCTCTCCCCTTCCCGCTTGTCCCCTCTCTCCCCTTCCCGCTTGTCCCCTCTCTCCCCTTCCCGCTTGACCCCCCTCTCCCCTTCCCGCATGTCCCCCCTCTCCTCTTCCCCTCCCCGCTTGTCCCCCCTCTCCCCTCCCCGCTTGTCCCCCCTTTCCCCTCCCCGCTTGTCCCCCTTCTCCCCTCCCCGCTTGTCCCCCCTCTCCCCTCCCCGCTTGTCCCCCCTCTCCCCTCCCCGCTTGTCCCCCCTCTCCCCTCCCCGCTTGTCCCCCCCTCCCCTTCCCCTCCCCGCTTGTCCCCCCTCTCCCCTTCCCGCTTGCCCCCTCTCCCCTTCCTGCTTGTCCCCCTCTCCCCTTCTCCTCCCCGCTTGTCCCCTCTTTCCCCTTCCCGCTTGTCCCCCCTCTCCCCTTCCCGCTTGTCCCCCCTCTCCCCTTCCCGCTTGTACCCCCTCTCCCCTTCCCGCTTGTACCCCCTCTCCCCTTCCCGCTTGTACCCGCTCTCCCTTCCCCTCCCCGCTTGTCCCCTCTTTCCCCTTCCCTCTTGTGCCCCCCTCCCCTTCCCTCTTGTCCCCCCCTCCCCTTCCCGCTTGTCCCCCCTCTCCCCTTCCCGCTTGCCCCCGTCTCCCCTTCCCCTCCCCGCTTGTCCCCCCTCTCTCCTCCCCGATTGTCCCCCCTCTCCCCTCCCCGCTTGTCCCCCCTTTCCCCTCCCCGCTTGTCCCCCTTCTCCCCTCCCCGCTTGTTCCCCCTCTCCCCTCCCCGCTTGTCCCCCCTCTCCCCTCCCCGCTTGTCCACCCTCTCCCCTTCCCCTCCCCGCTTGTCCCCCCTCTCCCATTCCCGCTTGTCCCCCTCTCCCCTTCCTGCTTGTCCCCCTCTCCCCTTCCCCTCCCCGCTTGTCCCCCCTCTCTCCTCCCCGATTGTCCCCCCTCTCCCCTCCCCGTTTGTCCCCCCTCTCCCCTTCCCGCTTGTCCCCCTCTCCCCTTCCCGCTTGTCCCCTCTCTCCCCTTCCCCTCCCCTCTTGTCCCGTCTCTCCCCTTCCCGCTTGTCCCCCTCTCCCCTTCCCGCTTGTCCCCCTCTCCCCTTCCCGCATGTCCCCCCTCTCCCCTTCCCGCATGTCCCCCCTCTCCCCTTCCCGCATGTCCCCCCCTCCCCTTCCCGCTTGTCCCCCCTCTCCCCTTCCCGCTTGTCCCCCCTCTCCCCTTGCCGCTTGTCCCCCCTCTCCCCTTGCCGCTTGTCCCCCCTCTCCCAATCCTGATTGTCCCCCCCTCCCCTTCCCGCTTGTCCCCCCTCTCCCCTTCCCGCTTGTCCCCCCTCTCCCCTTCCCGCTTGTCCCCTCTCTCCCCTTACCGCTTGTCCCCCCTCTCCCCTTCCCGCTTGTCCCCCCTCTCCCCTTCCCGCTTGTCCCCCCTCTCCCCTTCCCGCTTGTCCCCCCTCTCCCTATCCCGCTTGTCCACCCTCTCCCAATCCCGATTGTCCCCCCCTCCCCTTCCCGCTTGTCCCCTCTCACCCCTTCCCTCCTGTCCCCTCTCTCCCCTTCCCACTTGTCCCCTCTCTCCCCTTCCCTCTTGTCCCCTCTCTCCCCTTCCCTCTTGTCCCGTCTCTCCCCTTCCCTCCTGTCCCCTCTCTCCCCTTCCCTCCTGTCCCCTCTCTCCCCGCTGGCCCCCTCTCTCCCCTTCCCGCTGGCCCCCTCTCTCCCCTTCCCTCCTGTCCCCTCTCTCCCCTTCCCTCTTGTCCCCTCTCTCCCCTTCCCTCTTGTCCCCTCTCTCCCCTTCCCGCTTGTCCCCCCTCTCCCCTTCCCCTCCCCGCTTGTCCCCTCTCTCCCCTTCCCTCTTGTCCCCTCTCTCCCCTTCCCCCTTGTCCCCTCTCTCCCCTTCCCTCTTGTCCCCTCTCTCCCCTTCCCGCTTGTCCCCCCTCTCCCCTTCCCCTCCCCGCTTGTCCCCTCTCTCCCCTTCCTTTTGTCCCCTCTCTCCCCTTCCCTCTTGTCCCCTCTCTCCCCTTCCCTCTTGTCCCCTCTCTCCCCTTCCCGCTTGTCCCCCCTCCCCTTCCCGCTTGTCCCCCCCCACCCCTTCCCGCTTGTCCCCCCCTCCCCTTCTCCTTCCCGCTTGTCCCCCCTCTCCCCTTCCCGCATGTCCCCCCTCTCCCCTTGCCGCTTGTCCCCCCTCTCCCAATCCCGATTGTCCCCCCCTCCCCTTTCCGCTTGTCCCCCCTCTCCCCTTCCCGCTTGTCCCCCCTCTCCCCTTCCCCTTCCCGCTTGTCCCCTCTCTCCCCTTACCGCTTGTCCCCCCTCTCCCCTTCCCGCTTGTCCCCCCTCTCCCCTTCCCGCTTGTCCCCCCTCTCCCTATCCCGCTTGTCCCCCCTCTCCCCTTCCCGCTTGTCCCCCCTCTCCCCTTCCCGCTTGTCCCCCCTCTCCCTATCCCGCTTGTCCCCACTCTCCCTATCCCGCTTGTCCCCACTCTCCCCTTCCCGCTTCTCCCCCCTCTCCCCTTCCCCTCCCAACTTGCCCCCTCTCCCCTTCCCGCTTGTCCCCCCTCTCCCCTTCCCGCTTGTCCCCCCTCTCCCCTTCCCGCTTGTCCCCCCTCTCCCCTTCCCGCTTGTCCCCCCTCTCCCTTTCCCGCTTGTCCCTCCTCTCCCCTTCCCGCTTGTCCCTCCTCTCCCCTTCCCGCTTGTCCCTCTTCTCCCCTTCCCGCTTGTCCCCCCTCTCACTTTCCTGCTTGTCCTCCCTCTCCCCTTCCCGCTTGTCCCCCCTCTCCCCTTTCCGCTTATCCCCCCTCTCCCCTTCCCGCTTGTCCCCCCTCTCCCCTTCCCGCTTGTCCCCACTCCCCTTGCCCTCCCCGCTTGTCCCCTCTCTCCCCTTCCCGCATGTCCCCCTCCCCTTCCCTCATGTCCCCCCTCTCCCCTTGCCGCTTGTCCCCCCTCTCCCTATCCCGCTTGTCCCCCCTCTCCCCTTCCCGCTTGTCCCCCCTCTCCCCTTCCCCTCCCCACTTGCCCCCTCTCCCCTTTCCGCTTGTCCCCCCTCTCCCCATCCCGCTTGTCCCCCCTCTCCCCTTCCCCTCCCCGCTTGTCCCCTCTCTCCACTTCCCGCTTGTCCCCCTCTCCCCTCCCCGCTTGTCCCCTCTCTCCCCTTCCCACTGTTCCCCCCTCGCCTTCCCCTTCCCGCTTGTCCCACCTCTCCCCTTCCCGCTTGTGCCCCCCTCCCCTTCCCGCTTGTCCCCCCTCTCCCCTTCCCCTCCCCGCTCATCCGCTCTCTCCCCTTCCCGCTTGTCCCCTCTCTCACCTTCCCGCTTGTCCCCCCTCTCCCCTTCCCGCTTGTGCCCCCCTCGCCTTCCCGCTTGTCCCCCCTCTCCCCTTCCCCTTCCCGCTAGTCCCCCCTCTCCCCTTCCCGCATGTCCCCCCTCTCCCCTTCCCGCATGTCCCCCCTCTCCCCTTCCCGCATGTCCCCCCTCTCCCCTTCCCGCATGTCCCCCCTCTCCCCTTCCCGCATGTCCCCCCTCTCCCCTTCCCGCATGTCCCCCCTCTCCCCTTCCCGCATGTCCCCCCCCTCCCCTTCCCGCATGTCCCCCCCCTCCCCTTCCCGCATGTCCCCCCCCCCCCTACCCGCATTTCCCCCCCTCTCCCCTTCCCGCTTGTCCCCGCTCTCCCCTTCCCCTCCCCGCTTGTCCCCTCTCTCCCCTTCCCGCATGTCCCCCTCTCCCCTCTCCGCTTGTCCCCCTCTCTCCTCCCCGCTTGTCCCCTCTCTCCATCCCGCTTGCCCCCTCTCCCCTTCCCACTTGTGCCCCCCTCCCGTTCCCGCTTGTCCCCCCTCTCCCCTTCCCCTTCCCGCTAGTCCCCTCTCACCCCTTCCCGCTTGTCCCCCCTCTCCCCTTCCCGCTTGTGCCCCCTCACCCCTTCCCGCTTGTGCCCCCTCTCCCCTTCCCGCTTGTGCCCCCTCTCCCCTTCCCGATTGCCCCCTCTCTCCCCTTCCCGATTATCCCCTCTCTCCCCTTCCCCTTCCCGCTAGTCCCCTCTCACCCCTTCCCGCTTGTCCCCCCTCTCCCCTTCCCGCTTGTGCCCCCTCACCCCTTCCCGCTTGTGCCCCCTCTCCCCTTCCCGCTTGTGCCCCTCACCCCTTCCCGCTTGTGCCCCCTCTCCCCTTCCCGCTTGTCCCCACTCTCCCCTTCCCGCTTCTCCCCCCTCTCCCCTTCCCCTCCCAACTTGCCCCCTCTCCCCTTCCCGCTTGTCCCCCCTCTCCCCTTCCCGCTTGTCCCCCCTCTCCCCTTCCCGCTTGTCCCCCCTCTCCCCTTCCCGCTTGTCCCCCCTCTCCCCATCCCGCTTGTCCCCCCTCTCTACTTCCCCTCCCCACTTGCCCCCTCCCCCCTTTCTGCTTGTCCCCCCTCTCCCCTTCCCCTCCCCACCTGCCCCCTCTCCCCTTTCCGCTTGACCCCCCTCTCCCCTTCCCGCTTGTCCCCCCTCTCCCCTTCCCGCTTGTCCCCCCTCTCCCCTTCCCTCCCCGCTTGTCCCCCCTCTCCCCTTCCCCTCCCCGCTTGTCCCCCCTCTCCCCTCCCCGCTTGTCCCCCCTCTCCCCGTCCCGCTTGTCCCCCCTCTCTCCTCCCCGCTTGTCCCCCCTCTCTCCTCCCCGCTTGTCCCCCCTCTCCCCTCCCCGCTTGTCCCCCCTCTCCCCTCCCCGCTTGTCCCCCCTCTCCCCTCCCCGCTTGTCCCCCCTCTCCCCTTCCCCTCCCCACTT
Source organism: Chiloscyllium plagiosum (assembly GCF_037043375.1). NCBI lineage: Eukaryota > Metazoa > Chordata > Chondrichthyes > Orectolobiformes > Hemiscylliidae > Chiloscyllium > Chiloscyllium plagiosum. The sequence goes on along the minus strand of NW_028270175.1, from coordinate 24,108,261 downwards.
GTCCCCCCTCTCCCCTTCCCTCTTGTCCCCTCTCTCCCCTTCCCTCTTGTCCCCTCTCTCCCCTTCCCTCTTGTCCCCTCTCTCCCCTTCCCTCTTGTCCCCCCTCTCCCCTTCCCGCTTGTCCCCCCTCTCCCATGCCCCTCCCCGCTTGTCCCCCCTCTCCCCTTCCCGCTTGGCCCCCTCTCCCCTCCCCGCTTGTCCCCTCTCTCCCCTCCTTCGCTTGTCCCCTCTCTCCCCTCCCCGCTTGTCCCCTCTCTCCCCTCCCCGCTTGTCCCCTCTCTCCCCTCCCCGCTTGTCCCCTCTCTCCCCTCCTTCGCTTGTCCCCTCTCTCCCCTCCCCGCTTGTCCCCTCTCTCCCCTCCTTCGCTTGTCCCCTCTCTCCCCTCCCCGCTTGTCCCCTCTCTCCCCTTCCCGCTTGTCCCCCCCTCCCCTTCCCGCTTGTCCCCCCTCTCCCATTCCCCTTCCCGCTTGTCCCCCCTCTCCCCTTCCCGCTTGGCCCCCTCTCCCCTCCCCGCTTGTCCCCTCTCTCCCCTCCCCGCTTGCCCCCTCTCCCATTCCCGCTTGCCCCCTCTCCCATTCCCGCTTGTCCCCCCACTCCCCTCCCCGCTTGGCCCCCTCTCCCCTCCCCGCTTGGCCCCTCTCTCCCCTCCCCGCTTGTTCCCTCTCTCCCCTCCCCGCTTGTCCCCTCTCTCCCCTCCCCGCTTGTCCCCTCTCTCCCCTCCCCGCTTGACCCCTCTCTCCCCTTCCCGCTGGCCCCCTCTCTCCCCTTCCCGCTGGCCCCCTCTCTCCCCTTCCCTCTGGCCCCCTCTCTCCCCTTCCCTCTTGTCCCCTCTCTCTTGTCCCCTCTCTCTTGTCCCCTCTCTCTTGTCCCCTCTCTCTTGTCCCCTCTCTCTTGTCCCCTCTCTCCCCTTCCCTCCTGTCCCCTCTCTCCCCTTCCCGCTTGTCCCCTCTCTCCCCTTCCCTCTTGTCCCCTCTCTCCCCTTCCCTCTTGTCCCCTCTCTCCCCTTCCCTCTTGTCCCCTCTCTCCCCTTCCCGCTTGTCCCCCCCTCCCCTTCCCGCTTGTCCCCCCCCCACCCCTTCCCGCTTGTCCCCCCCTCCCCTTCCCGCTTGTCCCCCCCTCCCCTTCCCCTTCCCGCTTGTCCCCCCTCTCCCCTTCCCGCATGTCCCCCCTCTCCCCTTGCCGCTTGTCCCCCCCTCCCCTTCCCGCTTGTCCCCCCTCTCCCCTTCCCGCTTGTCCCCCCTCTCCCCTTGCCGCTTGTCCCCCCTCTCCCCTTGCCGCTTGTCCCCCCTCTCCCAATCCTGATTGTCCCCCCCTCCCCTTCCCGCTTGTCCCCCCTCTCCCCTTCCCGCTTGTCCCCCCTCTCCCCTTCCCGCTTGTCCCCTCTCTCCCCTTACCGCTTGTCCCCCCTCTCCCCTTCCCGCTTGTCCCCCCTCTCCCCTTCCCGCTTGTCCCCCCTCTCCCCTTCCCGCTTGTCCCCCCTCTCCCCTTGCCGCTTGTCCCCCCTCTCCCCTTGCCGCTTGTCCCCCCTCTCCCAATCCTGATTGTCCCCCCCTCCCCTTCCCGCTTGTCCCCCCTCTCCCCTTCCCGCTTGTCCCCCCTCTCCCCTTCCCGCTTGTCCCCTCTCTCCCCTTACCGCTTGTCCCCCCTCTCCCCTTCCCGCTTGTCCCCCCTCTCCCCTTCCCGCTTGTCCCCCCTCTCCCCTTCCCGCTTGTCCCCCCTCTCCCCTTGCCGCTTGTCCCCCCTCTCCCCTTGCCGCTTGTCCCCCCTCTCCCAATCCTGATTGTCCCCCCCTCCCCTTCCCGCTTGTCCCCCCTCTCCCCTTCCCGCTTGTCCCCCCTCTCCCCTTCCCGCTTGTCCCCTCTCTCCCCTTACCGCTTGTCCCCCCTCTCCCCTTCCCGCTTGTCCCCCCTCTCCCCTTCCCGCTTGTCCCCCCTCTCCCCTTCCCGCTTGTCCCCCCTCTCCCTATCCCGCTTGTCCACCCTCTCCCAATCCCGATTGTCCCCCCCTCCCCTTCCCGCTTGTCCCCTCTCACCCCTTCCCTCCTGTCCCCTCTCTCCCCTTCCCACTTGTCCCCTCTCTCCCCTTCCCTCTTGTCCCCTCTCTCCCCTTCCCTCTTGTCCCGTCTCTCCCCTTCCCTCTTGTCCCGTCTCTCCCCTTCCCTCTTGTCCCCTCTCTCCCCTTCCCTCCTGTCCCCTCTCTCCCCGCTGGCCCCCTCTCTCCCCTTCCCGCTGGCCCCCTCTCTCCCCTTCCCTCCTGTCCCCTCTCTCCCCTTCCCTCTTGTCCCCTCTCTCCCCTTCCCTCTTGTCCCCTCTCTCCCCTTCCCGCTTGTCCCCCCTCTCCCCTTCCCCTCCCCGCTTGTCCCCTCTCTCCCCTTCCCTCTTGTCCCCTCTCTCCCCTTCCCCCTTGTCCCCTCTCTCCCCTTCCCTCTTGTCCCCTCTCTCCCCTTCCCGCTTGTCCCCCCTCTCCCCTTCCCCTCCCCGCTTGTCCCCTCTCTCCCCTTCCTTTTGTCCCCTCTCTCCCCTTCCCTCTTGTCCCCTCTCTCCCCTTCCCTCTTGTCCCCTCTCTCCCCTTCCCTCTTGTCCCCTCTCTCCCCTTCCCGCTTGTCGCCCCTCCCCTTCCCGCTTGTCCCCCCCCACCCCTTCCCGCTTGTCCCCCCCTCCCCTTCTCCTTCCCGCTTGTCCCCCCTCTCCCCTTCCCGCATGTCCCCCCTCTCCCCTTGCCGCTTGTCCCCCCTCTCCCAATCCCGATTGTCCCCCCCTCCCCTTTCCGCTTGTCCCCCCTCTCCCCTTCCCGCTTGTCCCCCCTCTCCCCTTCCCCTTCCCGCTTGTCCCCTCTCTCCCCTTACCGCTTGTCCCCCCTCTCCCCTTCCCGCTTGTCCCCCCTCTCCCTATCCCGCTTGTCCCCTCTCTCCCCTTCCCGCTTGTCCCCCCTCTCCCCTTCCCGCTTGTCCCCCCTCTCCCTATCCCGCTTGTCCCCACTCTCCCTATCCCGCTTGTCCCCACTCTCCCCTTCCCGCTTCTCCCCCCTCTCCCCTTCCCCTCCCAACTTGCCCCCTCTCCCCTTCCCGCTTGTCCCCCCTCTCCCCTTCCCGCTTGTCCCCCCTCTCCCCTTCCCGCTTGTCCCCCCTCTCCCCTTCCCGCTTGTCCCCCCTCTCCCTTTCCCGCTTGTCCCTCCTCTACCCTTCCCGCTTGTCCCTCCTCTCCCCTTCCCGCTTGTCCCTCTTCTCCCCTTCCCGCTTGTCCCCCCTCTCACTTTCCTGCTTGTCTTCCCTCTCCCCTTCCCGCTTGTCCCCCCTCTCCCCTTTCCGCTTATCCCCCCTCTCCCCTTCCCGCTTGTCCCCCCTCTCCCCTTCCCGCTTGTCCCCACTCCCCTTGCCCTCCCCGCTTGTCCCCTCTCTCCCCTTCCCGCATGTCCCCCCTCCCCTTCCCTCATGTCCCCCCTCTCCCCTTGCCGCTTGTCCCCCCTCTCCCTATCCCGCTTGTCCCCCCTCTCCCCTTCCCGCTTGTCCCCCCTCTCCCCTTCCCCTCCCCACTTGCCCCCTCTCCCCTTTCCGCTTGTCCCCCCTCTCCCCTTCCCGCTTGTCCCCCCTCTCCCCTTCCCGCTTGTCCCCACTCCCCTTGCCCTCCCCGCTTGTCCCCCCTCTCCCCTTCCCGCATGTCCCCCCTCCCCTTCCCTCATGTCCCCCCTCTCCCCTTGCCGCTTGTCCCCCCTCTCCCTATCCCGCTTGTCCCCCCTCTCCCCTTCCCGCTTGTCCCCCCTCTCCCCTTCCCCTCCCCACTTGCCCCCTCTCCCCTTTCCGCTTGTCCCCCCTCTCCCCATCCCGCTTGTCCCCCCTCTCCCCTTCCCCTCCCCGCTTGTCCCCTCTCTCCACTTCCCGCTTGTCCCCCTCTCCCCTCCCCGCTTGTCCCCTCTCTCCCCTTCCCACTGTTCCCCCCTCGCCTTCCCCTTCCCGCTTGTCCCCCCTCTCCCCTTCCCGCTTGTGCCCCCCTCCCCTTCCCGCTTGTCCCCCCTCTCCCCTTCCCCTCCCCGCTCATCCGCTCTCTCCCCTTCCCGCTTGTCCCCTCTCTCACCTTCCCGCTTGTCCCCCCTCTCCCCTTCCCGCTTGTGCCCCCCTCGCCTTCCCGCTTGTCCCCCCTCTCCCCTTCCCCTTCCCGCTAGTCCCCCCTCTCCCCTTCCCGCATGTCCCCCCTCTCCCCTTCCCGCATGTCCCCCCTCTCCCCTTCCCGCATGTCCCCCCTCTCCCCTTCCCGCATGTCCCCCCTCTCCCCTTCCCGCATGTCCCCCCTCTCCCCTTCCCGCATGTCCCCCCCTCTCCCCTTCCCGCATGTCCCCCGCTCCCCTTCCCGCATGTCCCCCCCCCTTCCCGCATGTCCCCCCCTCTCCCCTACCCGCATTTCCCCCCCTCTCCCCTTCCCGCTTGTCCCCGCTCTCCCCTTCCCCTCCCCGCTTGTCCCCTCTCTCCCCTTCCCGCATGTCCCCCTCTCCCCTCTCCGCTTGTCCCCCTCTCTCCTCCCCGCTTGTCCCCTCTCTCCCCTTCCCACTGTTCCCCCTCTCCCCATCCCGCTTGCCCCCTCTCCCCTTCCCACTTTTGCCCCCCTCCCGTTCCCGCTTGTCCCCCCTCTCCCCTTCCCCTTCCCGCTAGTCCCCTCTCACCCCTTCCCGCTTGTCCCCCCTCTCCCCTTCCCGCTTGTGCCCCCTCACCCCTTCCCGCTTGTGCCCCCTCTCCCCTTCCCGCTTGTGCCCCCTCTCCCCTTCCCGATTGCCCCCTCTCTCCCCTTCCCGATTGTCCCCTCTCTCCCCTTCCCGATTGTCCCCTCTCTCCCCTTCCCGATTGTCCCCCCTCTCCCCTTCCCGCTTGTGCCCCCTCTCCCCTTCCCGATTGCCCCCTCTCTCCCCTTCCCGATTGCCCCCTCTCTCCCCTTCCCGCTTGTCCCCCTCTCCCCTTCCCGCTTGTCCCCCTCTCCCCTTCCCGCTTGTCCCCTCTCTCCCCTTCCCGCTTGTCCCCCCTCTCCCCTTCCCGCTTGTCCCCCCTCTCCACTCCCGCTTGTCCCCTCTCTCCCCTTCCCGCCTGTCCCCCTCTCTCCCTTTCCCGCTAGTCCCCCCTCTCCCCTTCCCGCTTGTCCCCCCTCTCCCCTTCCCGCTAGTCCCACCTCTCCCCTTCCCACTTGTCCCCTCTGTCCCCTTCCCCTTCCCGCTTGTCCCCTCTCTCCCCTTCCCGCTTGTCCCCTCTCTCCCCTTCCCGCTTGTCCCCACTCTCCCCTTCCCGCTTGTCCCCCCTCTCCCCTTCCCGCTTGTCCCCTCTCTCCCTTTCCCGCTAGTCCCCCCTCTCCCCTTCCCGCTAGTCCCCCCTCTCCCCTTCCCGCTAGTCCCCCCTCTCCCCTTCCCACTTGTCCCCTCTGTCCCCTTCCCCTTCCCGCTTGTCCCCCCTCTCCCCTTCCCGCTTGTCCCCTCTCTCCCCTTCCCGCTTGTCCCCTCTCTCCCCTTCCCGCTTGTCCCCTCTCTCCCCTTCCCGCTTGTCCCCCCTCTCCCCGTCCCGCTTGTCCCCCATCTCCCCGTCCCGCTTGTCCCCCCTCTCCCCTTCCCGCTTGTCCCCCCTCTCCCCTTCCCGCTTGTCCCCTCTCTCCCCTTCCCGCTTGTCTGCCCTCTCCCCTTCCCGCTTGTCCCCCCCCTCCCCTTCCCGCTTGTCCCCCCCCTCCCCTTCCCGCTTGTCCCCCCTCTCCCCTTGCCGCTTGTCCCCCCTCTCCCCTTGCCGCTTGTCCCCCCTCTCCCCTTCCTGATTGTCCCCCCTCTCCCCTTCCCGCTAGTCCCCCCTCTCCCCTTCCCGCTAGTCCCCCCTCTCCCCTTCCCGCTAGTCCCCCCTCTGCCCTTCCCGCTTGTCCCCCCTCTCCCCTTCCCGCTTGTCCCCTCTCTCCCTTTCCCGCTAGTCCCCCCTCTCCCCTTCCCGCTAGTCCCCCCTCTCCCCTTCCCGCTTGTCCCCCCTCTCCCCTTCCCGCTTGTCCCCCCTCTCCCCTTCCAGCTTGTCCCCCCCTCTCCCCTTCCCCTCCCCGCTTGTCCCCTCTCTCCCCTTCCCGCTTGTCCCCCCTCTCCCCTTCCCGCTTGTCCCCCATCTCCCCTTCCCGCTTGTCCCCCATCTCCCCGTCCCGCTTGTCCCCCCTCTCCCCTTCCCGCTTGTCCCCCCTCTCCCCTTCCCGCTTGTCCCCCCTCTCCCCTTCCCGCTTGTCCCCCCTCTCCCCTTCCCGCTTGTCTGCCCTCTCCCCTTCCCGCTTGTCCCCCCCTCCCCTTCCCCTTCCCGCTTGTCCCCCCCTTCCCTTCCCGCTTGTCCCCCCTCTCCCCTTCCCGCTAGTCCCCCCTCTCCCCTTCCCGCTTGTCCCCCCTCTCCCCTTCCCGCTTGTCCCCCCTCTCCCCTTCCCGCTTGTCCCCCCTCTCCCCTTCCCGCTTGTCCCCCCTCTCCCCTTCCCGCTTGTCCCCCCTCTCCCCTTCCCCTCCCCGCTTGTTCCCTCTCTCCCCTTCCTGCTTGTCCCTCCTCTCCCCTTCCCCGCTTGTCCCCCCACTCCCCTTCCCGCTTGTCCCCCCTCTCCCCTTCCCCTCCCCGCTTGTTCCCCCTCTCCCCTTCCCGCTTGTCCCCTCTCTCCCCTTCCCCGCTTGTCCCCCCTCTCCCCTTCCCCGCTTGTCCCCCCACTCCCCTTCCCCGCTTGTCCCCCCTCTCCCCTTCCCCGCTTGTCCCCCCTCTCCCCTTCCCGATTGTCCCCTCTCTCCCCTTCCCGATTGTCCCCTCTCTCCCCTTCCTGCTTGTCCCCCCTCTCCCCTTCCCGCTAGTCCGCTCTCTCCCCTTCCCGCTTGTCCCCTCTCTCCCCTTCCCGCTTGTCCCCTCTCTCCCTTTCCCGCTAGTCCCCCCTCTCCCTTTCCCGCTAGTCCCCCCTCTCCCCTTCCCGCTAGTCCCCACTCTCCCCTTCCCGCTTGTCCCCCCTCTCCCCTTCCCGCTTGTCCCCCCTCTCCCCTTCCCGCTTGTCCCCTCTCTCCCCTTCCCACTTGTCCCCTCTCTCCCCTTCCCGCTTGTCCCCCCTCTCCCCTTCCCCTCCCCGCTTGTTCCCTCTCTCCCCTTCCCGCTTGTCCCCCCTCTCCCCTTCCCGCTTGACCCCTCTCTCCCTTTCCCGCTAGTCCCCCCTCTCCCCTTCCCGCTAGTCCCCCCTCTCCCCTTCCCGCTAGTCCCCCCTCTCACCTTCCCGCTTGTCCCCTCTCTCCCCTTCCCGCTTGTCCCCTCTCTCCCCTTCCCGCTTGTCCCCTCTCTCCCCTTCCCGCTTGTCCCCCCTCTCCCCTTCCCGCTTGTCCCCTCTCTCCCCTTCCCGCTTGTCCCCCCTGTCCCCTTCCCGCTTGTCCCCCCTCTCCCCTTCCCGATTGTCCCCTCTCTCCCCTTCCCGATTGTCCCCTCTCTCCCCTTCCTGCTTGTCCCCCCTCTCCCCCTCCCGCTAGTCCGCTCTCTCCCCTTCACGCATAACCCCCTCTCTCCCCTTCCCGCTTGTCCCCCTCTCCCCTTCCCACTTGTCCCCTCTCTCCCTTTCCCGCTAGTCCCCCCTCTCCCCTTCCCGCTAGTCCCCCCTCTCCCCTTCCCGCTTGTCCCCCCTCTCCCTTTCCCGCTTGTCCCCCCTCTCCCCTTCCCCTCCCAACTTGCCCCCTCTCCCCTTCCCGCTTGTCCCCCCTCTCCCCTTCCCGCTTGTCCCCCCTCTCCCCTTCCCGCTTGTCCCCCCTCTCCCTTTCCCGCTTGTCCCTCCTCTCCCCTTCCCGCTTGTCCCTCCTCTCCCCTTCCCGCTTGTCCCTCCTCTCCCCTTCCCGCTTGTCCCCCTCTCCCCTCCCCGCTTGTCCCCTCTCTCCACTTCCCACTGTTCCCCCCTCGCCTTCCCCTTCCCGCTTGTCCCCCCTCTCCCCTTCCCGCTTGTGCCCCCCTCCCCTTCCCGCTTGTCCCCCCTCTCCCCTTCTCCTCCCCGCTCATCCGCTCTCTCCCCTTCCCGCTTGTCCCCTCTCTCCACTCCCGCTTGTCCCCTCTCTCCCCTTCCCGCTTGTCCCCCTCTCTCCCTTTCCCGCTAGTCCCCCCTCTCCCCTTCCCGCTAGTCCCACCTCTCCCCTTCCCACTTGTCCCCTCTGTCCCCTTCCCCTTCCCGCTTGTCCCCTCTCTCCCCTTCCCGCTTGTCCCCTCTCTCCCCTTCCCGCTTGTCCCCACTCTCCCCTTCCCGCTTGTCCCCCCTCTCCCCTTCCCGCTTGTCCCCTCTCTCCCTTTCCCGCTAGTCCCCCCTCTCCCCTTCCCGCTAGTCCCCCCTCTCCCCTTCCCGCTAGTCCCCCCTCTCCCCTTCCCACTTGTCCCCTCTGTCCCCTTCCCCTTCCCGCTTGTCCCCCCTCTCCCCTTCCCGCTGGTCCCCCCTCTCCCCTTCCCGCTTGTCCCCTCTCTCCCCTTCCCGCTTGTCCCCTCTCTCCCCTTCCCGCTTGTCCCCTCTCTCCCCTTCCCGCTTGTCCCCCCTTCCCGCTTGTCCCCCATCTCCCCGTCCCGCTTGTCCCCCATCTCCCCGTCCCGCTTGTCCCCCCTCTCCCCTTCCCGCCTGTCCCCCCTCTCCCCTTCCCGCTTGTCCCCTCTCTGCCCTTCCCGCTTGTCTGCCCTCTCCCCTTCCCGCTTGTCCCCCCCCTCCCCTTCCCGCTTGTCCCCCCCCTCCCCTTCCCGCTTGTCCCCCCTCTCCCCTTCCCGCTTGTCCCCCCTCTCCCCTTGCCGCTTGTCCCCCCTCTCCCCTTGCCGCTTGTCCCCCCTCTCCCCTTCCCGATTGTCCCCCCTCTCCCTTTCCCGCTAGTCCCCCCTCTCCCCTTCCCGCTAGTCCCCCCTCTGCCCTTCCCGCTTGTCCCCCCTCTCCCCTTCCCGCTTGTCCCCTCTCTCCCTTTCCCGCTAGTCCCCCCTCTCCCTTTCCCGCTAGTCCCCCCTCTCCCCTTCCCGCTAGTCCCCACTCTCCCCTTCCCGCTTGTCCCCCCTCTCCCCTTCCCGCTTGTCCCCCCTCTCCCCTTCCCGCTTGTCCCCTCTCTCCCCTTCCCACTTGTCCCCTCTCTCCCCTTCCCGCTTGTCCCCCCTCTCCCCTTCCCCTCCCCGCTTGTTCCCTCTCTCCCCTTCCCGCTTGTCCCCCCTCTCCCCTTCCCGCTTGACCCCTCTCTCCCTTTCCCGCTAGTCCCCCCTCTCCCCTTCCCGCTAGTCCCCCCTCTCCCCTTCCCGCTAGTCCCCCCTCTCACCTTCCCGCTTGTCCCCTCTCTCCCCTTCCCGCTTGTCCCCTCTCTCCCCTTCCCGCTTGTCCCCTCTCTCCCCTTCCCGCTTGTCCCCCCTCTCCCCTTCCCGCTTGTCCCCTCTCTCCCCTTCCCGCTTGTCCCCCCTGTCCCCTTCCCGCTTGTCCCCCCTCTCCCCTTCCCGATTGTCCCCTCTCTCCCCTTCCCGATTGTCCCCTCTCTCCCCTTCCTGCTTGTCCCCTTCTCTCCCCCTCCCGCTAGTCCGCTCTCTCCCCTTCACGCATAACCCCCTCTCTCCCCTTCCCGCTTGTCCCCCTCTCCCCTTCCCACTTGTCCCCTCTCTCCCTTTCCCGCTAGTCCCCCCTCTCCCCTTCCCGCTAGTCCCCCCTCTCCCCTTCCCGCTTGTCCCCCCTCTCCCCTTCCCGCTTGTCCCCCCTCTCCCCTTCCCCTCCCAACTTGCCCCCTCTCCCCTTCCCGCTTGTCCCCCCTCTCCCCTTCCCGCTTGTCCCCCCTCTCCCCTTCCCGCTTGTCCCCCCTCTCCCTTTCCCGCTTGTCCCTCCTCTCCCCTTCCCGCTTGTCCCTCCTCTCCCCTTCCCGCTTGTCCCTCCTCTCCCCTTCCCGCTTGTCCCCCTCTCCCCTCCCCGCTTGTCCCCTCTCTCCACTTCCCACTGTTCCCCCCTCGCCTTCCCCTTCCCGCTTGTCCCCCCTCTCCCCTTCCCGCTTGTGCCCCCCTCCCCTTCCCGCTTGTCCCCCCTCTCCCCTTCTCCTCCCCGCTCATCCGCTCTCTCCCCTTCCCGCTTGTCCCCTCTCTCCACTCCCGCTTGTCCCCTCTCTCCCCTTCCCGCTTGTCCCCCTCTCTCCCTTTCCCGCTAGTCCCCCCTCTCCCCTTCCCGCTAGTCCCACCTCTCCCCTTCCCACTTGTCCCCTCTGTCCCCTTCCCCTTCCCGCTTGTCCCCTCTCTCCCCTTCCCGCTTGTCCCCTCTCTCCCCTTCCCGCTTGTCCCCACTCTCCCCTTCCCGCTTGTCCCCCCTCTCCCCTTCCTGCTTGTCCCCTCTCTCCCTTTCCCGCTAGTCCCCCCTCTCCCCTTCCCGCTAGTCCCCCCTCTCCCCTTCCCGCTAGTCCCCCCTCTCCCCTTCCCACTTGTCCCCTCTGTCCCCTTCCCCTTCCCGCTTGTCCCCCCTCTCCCCTTCCCGCTGGTCCCCCCTCTCCCCTTCCCGCTTGTCCCCTCTCTCCCCTTCCCGCTTGTCCCCTCTCTCCCCTTCCCGCTTGTCCCCTCTCTCCCCTTCCCGCTTGTCCCCCCTCTCCCCTTCCCGCTTGTCCCCCATCTCCCCGTCCCGCTTGTCCCCCATCTCCCCGTCCCGCTTGTCCCCCCTCTCCCCTTCCCGCCTGTCCCCCCTCTCCCCTTCCCGCTTGTCCCCTCTCTGCCCTTCCCGCTTGTCTGCCCTCTCCCCTTCCCGCTTGTCCCCCCCCTCCCCTTCCCGCTTGTCCCCCCCCTCCCCTTCCCGCTTGTCCCCCCTCTCCCCTTCCCGCTTGTCCCCCCTCTCCCCTTGCCGCTTGTCCCCCCTCTCCCCTTGCCGCTTGTCCCCCCTCTCCCCTTCCCGATTGTCCCCCCTCTCCCTTTCCCGCTAGTCCCCCCTCTCCCCTTCCCGCTAGTCCCCCCTCTGCCCTTCCCGCTTGTCCCCCCTCTCCCCTTCCCGCTTGTCCCCCCTCTCCCCTTCCCACTTGTCCCCTCTCTCCCTTTCCCGCTAGTCCCCCCTCTCCCCTTCCCGCTAGTCCCCCCTCTCCCCTTCACGCTTGTCCCCCCTCTCCCCTTCACGCTTGTCCCCCCTCTCCCCTTCCCGCTTGTCCCCCCTCTCCCCTTCCCCTCCCCGCTTGTTCCCTCTCTCCCCTTCCTGCTTGTCCCCCCTCTCCCCTTCCCCGCTTGTCCCCCCACTCCCCTTCCCGCTTGTCCCCCCTCTCCCCTTCCCCTCCCCACTTGTTCCCCCTCTCCCCTTCCCGCTTGTCCCCTCTCTCCCCTTCCCCGCTTGTCCCCCCTCTCCCCTTCCCCGCTTGTCCCCCCTCTCCCCTTCCCCGCTTGTCCCCCCTCTCCCCTTCCCCGCTTGTCCCCCCTCTCCCCTTCCCCGCTTGTCCCCCCTCTCCCCTTCCCGATTGTCCCCTCTCTCCCCTTCCCGATTGTCCCCTCTCTCCCTTCCTGCTTGTCCCCCCTCTCCCTTTCCCGCTAGTCCCCCCTCTCCCCTTCCCGCTAGTCCCCACTCTCCCCTTCCCGCTAGTCCCCACTCTCCCCTTCCCGCTTGTCCCCCCTCTCCCCTTCCCGCTTGTCCCCTCTCTCCCCTTCCCGCTTGTCCCCTCTCTCCCCTTCCCGCTTGTCCCCCCTCTCCCCTTCCCCTCCCCGCTTGTTCCCTCTCTCCCCTTCCCGCTTGTCCCCCCTCTCCCCTTCCCGCTTGACCGCTCTCTCCCTTTCCCGCTAGTCCCCCCTCTCCCCTTCCCGCTAGTCCCCCCTCTCCCCTTCCCGCTAGTCCCCCCTCTCCCCTTCCCGCTTGTCCCCTCTCTCCCCTTCCCGCTTGTCCCCTCTCTCCCCTTCCCGCTTGTCCCCTCTCTCCCCTTCCCGCTTGTCCCCCCTCTCCCCTTCCCGCTTGTCCCCTCTCTCCCCTTCCCGCTTGTCCCCCCTCTCCCCTTCCCGCTTGTCCCCCCTCTCCCCTTCCCGATTGTCCCCTCTCTCCCCTTCCCAATTGTCCCCTCTCTCCCCTTCCTGCTTGTCCCCCCTCTCCCCCTCCCGCTAGTCCGCTCTCTCCCCTTCACGCATAACCCCCTCTCTCCCCTTCCCGCTTGTCCCCCTCTCCCCTTCCCACTTGTCCCCCCTCTCCCCTTCCCGCTTGTCCCCCCTCTCCCCTTCCCGCTTGTCCCCCCTCTCCCCTTCCCGCTTGTCCCCCCTCTCCCCTTCCCGCTTGTCCCCCCTCTCCCCTTCCCGCTTGTCCCCTCTCTCCCTTTCCCGCTAGTCCCCCCTCTCCCCTTCCCGCTAGTCCCCCCTCTCCCCTTCCTGCTTGTCCCCTCTCTCCCCTTCCCGCTTGTCCCCCCTCTCCCCTTCCCGCTTGTCCCCCATCTCCCCTTCCCGCTTGTCCCCCATCTCCCCTTCCCGCTTGTCCCCCCTCTCCCCTTCCCGCTTGTCCCCTCTCTCCCCTTCCCGCTTGTCCCCTCTCTCCCCTTCCCGCTTGTCCCCTCTCTCCCCTTCCCGCTTGTCCCCCCTCTCCCCTTCCCGCTTGTCTGCCCTCTCCCCTTCCCGCTTGTCTGCCCTCTCTCCTTCCCGCTTGTCCCCCCCTCCCCTTCCCCTTCCCGCTTGTCCCCCCCTTCCCTTCCCGCTTGTCCCCCCTCTCTCCCTTTCCCGCTAGTCCCCCCTCTCCCCTTCCCGCTAGTCCCCCCTCTCCCCTTCCCGCTTGTCCCCTCTCTCCCCTTCCCGCTTGTCCCCCCTCTCCCCTTCCCGCTTGTCCCCCATCTCCCCTTCCCGCTTGTCCCCCATCTCCCCGTCCCGCTTGTCCCCCATCTCCCCTTCCCGCTTGTCCCCCCTCTCCCCTTCCCGCTTGTCCCCCCTCTCCCCTTCCCGCTTGTCTGCCCTCTCCCCTTCCCGCTTGTCTGCCCTCTCCCCTTCCCGCTTGTCCCCCCCTCCCCTTCCCCTTCCCGCTTGTCCCCCCCTTCCCTTCCCGCTTGTCCCCCCTCTCCCCTTCCCGCTTGTCCCCCCTCTCCCCTTCCCGCTTGTCCCCCCTCTCCCCTTCCCCGCTTGTTCCCCCTCTCCCCTTCCCGCTTGTCCCCTCTCTCCCCTTCCCCGCTTGTCCCCCCTCTCCCCTTCCCCGCTTGTTCCCCCTCTCCCCTTCCCCGCTTGTCCCCCCTCTCCCCTTCCCCGCTTGTCCCCCCTCTCCCCTTCCCGCTTGTCCCCCCTCTCCCCTTCCCCGCTTGACCCCCTCTCCCCTTCCCCGCTTGTCCCCCCTCTCCCCTTCCCGCTTGACCCCTCTCTCCCTTTCCCGCTAGTCCCCCCTCTCCCCTTCCCGCTAGTCCCCCCTCTCCCCTTCCCGCTTGTCCCCCCTCTCCCCTTCCCGCTTGTCCCCCCTCTCCCCTTCCCGCTTGTCCCCCCTCTCCCCTTCCCGCTTGTCCCCTCTCTCCCCTTCCCGATTGTCCCCTCTCTCCCCTTCCCGATTGTCCCCTCTCTCCCCTTCCTGCTTGTCCCCCCTCTCCCCTTCCCGCTTGTCCCCCCTCTCCCCTTCCCGATTGTCCCCTCACTCCCCTTCCCGATTGTCCCCTCTCTCCCCTTCCTGCTTGTCCCCTCTCTCCCCTTCCCGATTGTCCCCTCTCTCCCCTTCCCGCTTGTCCCCCCTCTCCCCTTCCCGATTGTCCCCTCTCTCCCCTTCCCGATTGTCCCCTCTCTCCCCTTCCCGCTTGTCCCCCCTCTCCCCTTCCCGATTGTCCCCCCTCTCCCCTTCCCGCTTGTCCCCCCACTCCCCTTCCCGCTTGTCCCCCATCTCCCCGTCCTGCTTGTCCCCTCTCTCCCCTTCCCGCTTGTCTGCCCTCTCCCCTTCCCGCTTGTCCCCCCCTCCCCTTCCCCATCCCGCTTGTCCCCCCCTCCCCTTCCCGCTTGTCCCCCCTCTCCCCTTCCCGCTTGTCCCCCCTCTCCCCTTCCCCGCTTGTCCACCCCTCTCCCCTTCCCGCTTGTCCCCCATCTCCCCGTCCTGCTTGTCCCCCCTCTCCCCTTCCCGCTTGTCCCCCCCTCTCCCCTTCCCGCTTGTCCCCCATCTCCCCGTCCCGCTTGTCCCCCCTCTCCCCTCCACGCTTGTCCCCCCCTCTCCCCTTCCCGCTTGTCCCCCCTCTCCCCTCCCCGCTTGTCCCCCCTCTCCCCTTCCCGCTTGTCCCCCATCTCCCCGTCCCGCTTGTCCCCCATCTCCCCGTCCCGCTTGTCCCCCCTCTCCCCTTCCCGCTTGTCCCCCCTCTCCCCTTCCCGCTTGTCCCCCCCTCTCCCCTTCCCGCTTGTCCCCCATCTCCCCGTCCCGCTTGTCCTCCCTCTCCCCTTCCCGCTTGTCCCCCATCTCCCCTTCCCGCTTGTCCCCTCTCTCCCCTTCCCGCTTGTCCCCTCTCTCCCCTTCCCGCTTGTCTGCCCTCTCCCCTTCCCGCTTGTCCCCCCCTCCCCTTCCCCTCCCCGCTTGTCCCCCCCTCCCCTTCCCCTCCCCGCTTGTCCCCTCCCTCCCCTTCCCGCTTGTTCCCCATCTCCCCGTCCTGCTTGTCCCCTCTCTCCCCTTCCCGCTTGTCTGCCCTCTCCCCTTTTCGCTTGTCCCCCCCTCCCCTTCCCCTTCCCGCTTGTCCCCCCCTCCCCTCCCCGCTTGTCCCCCCCCTCCCCTTCCCGCTTGTCCCCCCCCTCCCCTTCCCCGCTTGTCCCCCCCCTCCCCTTCCCCGCTTGTCCCCCCCCTCCCCTTCCCGCTTGTCACCCCTCTCCCCTGCCCGCTAGTCCACCCTCTCCCCTGCCCGCTGGTACACCCTCTCCCCTTCCCTGTAGGACCACCCTCTCCCCTTCCCGCTAGGACCACCCTCTCCCCTTCCCGCTAGGACCACCCTCTCCCCTTCCCGCTAGGACCACCCTCTCCCCTTCCCGCTAGGACCACCCTTCTCCCCTTCCCGCTTGTCCCCCCTCTCCCCTATTCGCTAGGACCCCCCTCTCCCCTTCCCGCTAGGACCACCCTCTCCCCTTCCCGTTAGGACCACCCTCTCCCCTTCCCGCTAGGACCACCGTCTCCCCTTCCCGCTAGGACCACCCTCTCCCCTTCCCGCTAGGACCACCCTTCTCCCCTTCCCGGTTGTCCCCTCTCTCCCCTTCCCGCTTGTCCCCCCTCTCCCCTTCCCCGCTTGTCCCCCCTCTCCCCTTCCCCGCTTGTCCCCCCTCTCCCCTTCCCCGCTTGTCCCCTCTCTCCCCTGCCCGCTAGTCCACCCTCTCCCCTTCCCGCTGGTCCACCCTCTCCCCTTCCCGCTAGGACCCCTCTCTCCCCCTCCCGCTAGGACCCCCCTCTCCCCTTCCCGCTAGGACCACCCTCTCCCCTTCCCGCTAGGACCACCCTCTCCCCTTCCCGCTAGGACCACCCTTCTCCCCTTCCCGATAGGACCCCCCTCTCCCCTTCCCGCTAGTCCCCCCTCTCCCCTTCCCGCTTGTCCCCTCTCTCCCCTTCCCCGCTTGTCCCCCCTCTCCCCTTCCCCGCTTGTCCCCCCTCTCCCCTTCCCGCTAGGACCACCCTTCTCCCCTTCCCGCTTGTCCCCCCTCTCCCCTTCCCCGCTTGACCCCCCTCTCCCCTTCCCGCTAGTCCCCACTCTCCCATTCCCGCTAGGACCACCCTCTCCCCTTCCCGCTAGGACCACCCTCTCCCCTTCCCGCTAGGACCACCCTCTCCCCTTCCCGCTAGTCCCCCCTCTCCCCTTCCCGCTAGGACCACCCTCTCCCCTTCCCGCTAGTCCCCCCTCTCCCCTTCCCGCTAGTCCCCCCTCTCCCCTTCCCGCTAGGACCACCCTCTCCCCTTCCCGCTTGTCCCCCCTCTCCCCTTTCCGCTTGTCCCCTCTCTCCCCTTCCCGCTTGACCCCCCTCTCCCCTTCCCCGCTTGACCACCCTCTCCCCTTCCCGCTAGTCCCCCCTCTCCCCTTCCCGCTTGGACCTCCCTCTCCCCTTCCCGCTAGGACCACCCTCTCCCCTTCCCGCTTGTCCCCCGTCTCCCCTTCCCGCTTGTCCCCCGTCTCCCCTTCCCGCTTGTCCCCCCTCTCCCCTTCCTGCTTATCCCCCCCTCCCCTTTCCCTCCCCACTTGTCCCCCCTCTCCCCTTCCGTGTCACTCTCCCTATGCCCCTTCCCATCCAAAACTCCCATCCCCATGACCCTCCCATCCTCCCCAGGTCCCTCTCTCCCCTCAGTGCCCTCTCCGGGCCCGTGTCTCGCTCTCAACCCCCCCCCCGTCCAGCGGAGGACAGAGAAACAACTGGAACTTGGTTCCCTGACGATTCTGCCTCCTTTAACCGGGAAAGCCATTGAGATGCCTCAGTCCATACAGAGTGGTGTCTGTTTCCGATCCGTCCCGGCCGGGGCTGTGGATCTGAACGGAATTAGGACCCAGACAGAGAGAGAGAGAGAGAGAGAGAGAAAGAGCTCTCACCAGGTGATGAGAAACTCTGAACCACCCTCTCCCCTTCCCGCTAGTCCCCCCTCTCTCCTTCCCGCTAGGACCACCCTCTCCCCTTCCCGCTAGGACCACCCTCTCCCCTTCCCGCTAGGACCACCCTCTCCCCTTCCCGCTAGGACCACCCTTCTCCCCTTCCCGCTTGTCCCCCCTCTCCCCTTCCCGCTAGGACCCCCCTCTCCCCTTCCCGCTAGGACCACCCTCTCCCCTTCCCGCTAGGACCACCCTCTCCCCTTCCCGCTAGGACCACCCTCTCCCCTTCCCGCTAGGACCACCCTCTCCCCTTCCCGCTAGGACCGCCCTTCTCCCCTTCCCGGTTGTCCCCTCTCTCCCCTTCCCCGCTTGGCCCCCCTCTCCCCTTCCCGCTTGTCCCCCCTCTCCCCTTCCCCGCTTGTCCCCCCTCTCCCCTTCCCCGCTTGTCCCCCCTCTCCCCTTCCCCGCTTGTCCCCTCTCTCCCCTGCCCGCTAGTCCACCCTCTCCCCTTCCCGCTGGTCCACCCTCTCCCCTTCCCGCTAGGACCCACCTCTCCCCTTCCCGCTAGGACCACCCTCTCCCCTTCCCGCTAGGACCACCCTCTCCCCTTCCCGTTAGGACCACCCTTCTCCCCTTCCCGCTAGGACCACCCTCTCCCCTTCCCGCTAGGACCAACCTCTCCCCTTCCCGTTAGGATCACCCTTCTCCCCTTCCCGATAGGACCCCCCTCTCCCCTACCCGCTTGTCCCCTCTCTCCCCTTCCCTGCTTGTCCCCCCTCTCCCCTTCCCCGCTTGTCCCCCCTCTCCCCTTCCCGCTTGTCCCCCCTCTCCCCTTCCCGCTTGTCCCCCCTCTCCCCTTCTCCGCTTGACCCCCCTCTCCCCTTCCCCGCTTGACCCCCCTCTCCCCTTCCCGCTAGTCCCCACTCTCCCATTCCCGCTAGGACCACCCTCTCCCCTTCCCGCTAGGACCACCCTCTCCCCTTCCCGCTAGGACCACCCTCTCCCCTTCCCGCTAGTCCCCCCTCTCCCCTTCCCGCTAGGACCACCCTCTCCCCTTCCCGCTAGTCCCCCCTCTCCCCTTCCCGCTAGTCTCCCCTCTCCCCTTCCCGCTAGGACCACCCTCTCCCCTTCCCGCTTGTCCCCCCTCTCCCCTTTCCGCTTGTCCCCTCTCTCCCCTTCCCGCTTGTCCCCCCTCCCCTTCCCGCTTGTCCCCCCTCTCCCCTTCCCGCTTGTCCCCCCTCTCCCCTTCCCGCTTGTCCCCCATCTCCCCGTCCTGCTTGTCCCCCCTCTCCCCTTCCCGCTTGTCCCCCCTCTCCCCTTCCCGCTTGTCCCCCATCTCCCCGTCCCGCTTGTCCTCCCTCTCCCCTTCCCGCTTGTCCCCCATCTCCCCGTCCTGCTTGTCCCCCCTCTCCCCTTCCCGCTTGTCCCCCCTCTCCCCTTCCCGCTTGTCCCCCATCTCCCCGTCCCGCTTGTCCTCCCTCTCCCCTTCCCGCTTGTCCCCCATCTCCCCTTCCCGCTTGTCCCCTCTCTCCCCTTCCCGCTTGTCTGCCCTCTCCCCTTCCCGCTTGTCCCCCCCTCCCCTTCCCCTCCCCGCTTGTCCCCTCCCTCCCCTTCCCGCTTGTTCCCCATCTCCCCGTCCTGCTTGTCCCCTCTCTCCCCTTCCCGCTTGTCTGCCCTCTCCCCTTTTCGCTTGTCCCCCCCTCCCCTTCCCCTTCCCGCTTGTCCCCCCCTCCCCTCCCCGCTTGTCCCCCCCCTCCCCTTCCCGCTTGTCCCCCCCCTCCCCTTCCCGCTTGTCCCCCCCCTCCCCTTCCCGCTTGTCACCCCTCTCCCCTTCCCGCTAGTCCACCCTCTCCCCTGCCCGCTGGTACACCCTATCCCCTTCCCTGTAGGACCACCCTCTCCCCTTCCCGCTAGGACCACCCTCTCCCCTTCCCGCTAGGACCACCCTCTCCCCTTCCCGCTAGGACCACCCTTCTCCCCTTCCCGCTTGTCCCCCCTCTCCCCTTCCCGCTAGGACCCCCCTCTCCCCTTCCCGCTAGGACCACCCTCTCCCCTTCCCGCTAGGACCACCCTCTCCCCTTCCCGCTAGGACCACCCTCTCCCCTTCCCGCTAGGACCACCCTCTCCCCTTCCCGCTAGGACCACCCTTCTCCCCTTCCCGGTTGTCCCCTCTCTCCCCTTCCCCGCTTGGCCCCCCTCTCCCCTTCCCGCTTGTCCCCCCTCTCCCCTTCCCCGCTTGTCCCCCCTCTCCCCTTCCCCGCTTGTCCCCCCTCTCCCCTTCCCCGCTTGTCCCCTCTCTCCCCTGCCCGCTAGTCCACCCTCTCCCCTTCCCGCTAGGACCCCTCTCTCCCCCTCCCGCTAGGACCCCCCTCTCCCCTTCCCGCTAGGACCACCCTCTCCCCTTCCCGTTAGGACCACCCTTCTCCCCTTCCCGATAGGACCCCCCCTCTCCCCTTCCCGCTAGTCCCCCCTCTCCCCTTCCCGCTTGTCCCCTCTCTCCCCTTCCCCGCTTGTCCCCCCTCTCCCCTTCCCCGCTTGTCCCCCCTCTCCCCTTCCCGCTTGTCCCCCCTCTCCCCTTCTCCGCTTGACCCCCCTCTCCCCTTCCCCGCTTGACCCCCCTCTCCCCTTCCCGCTAGTCCCCACTCTCCCATTCCCGCTAGGACCACCCTCTCCCCTTCCCGCTAGGACCACCCTCTCCCCTTCCCGCTAGGACCACCCTCTCCCCTTCCCGCTAGTCCCCCCTCTCCCCTTCCCGCTAGGACCACCCTCTCCCCTTCCCGCTAGTCCCCCCTCTCCCCTTCCCGCTAGCCCCCCCTCTCCCCTTCCCGCTAGGACCACCCTCTCCCCTTCCCGCTTGTCCCCCCTCTCCCCTTTCCGCTTGTCCCCTCTCTCCCCTTCCCGCTTGACCCCCCTCTCCCCTTCCCCGCTTGACCACCCTCTCCCCTTCCCGCTAGTCCCCCCTCTCCCCTTCCCGCTAGGACCTCCCTCTCCCCTTCCCGCTAGGACCACCCTCTCCCCTTCCCGCTTGTCCCCCGTCTCCCCTTCCCGCTTGTCCCCCGTCTCCCCTTCCCGCTTGTCCCCCCTCTCCCCTTCCTGCTTATCCCCCCCTCCCCTTTCCCTCCCCACTTGTCCCCCCTCTCCCCTTCCGTGTCACTCTCCCTATGCCCCTTCCCATCCAAAACTCCCATCCCCATGACCCTCCCATCCTCCCCAGGTCCCTCTCTCCCCTCAGTGCCCTCTCCGGGCCCGTGTCTCGCTCTCAACCCCCCCCCCCCCCCCCCCGTCCAGCGGAGGACAGAGAAACAACTGGAACTTGGTTCCCTGACGATTCTGCCTCCTTTCACCGGGAAAGCCATTGAGATGCCTCAGTCCATACAGAGTGGTGTCTGTTTCCGATCCATCCCGGCCGGGGCTGTGGATCTGAACGGAATTAGGACCCAGACAGAGAGAGAGAGAGAGAGAGAAAGAGCTCTCACCAGGTGATGAGAAACTCTGAACCACCCTCTCCCCTTCCCGCTAGGACCACCCTCTCCCCTTCCCGCTAGGACCACCCTTCTCCCCTTCCCGCTTGTCCCCCCTCTCCCCTTCCCGCTAGGTCCCCCCTCTCCCCTTCCCGCTAGGACCACCCTCTCCCCTTCCCGTTAGGACCACCCTCTCCCCTTCCCGCTAGGACCACCCTCTCCCCTTCCCGCTAGGACCACCCTCTCCCCTTCCCGCTAGGACCACCCTTCTCCCCTTCCCGGTTGTCCCCTCTCTCCCCTTCCCCGCTTGGCCCCCCTCTCCCCTTCCCGCTTGTCCCCCCTCTCCCCTTCCCCGCTTGTCCCCCCTCTCCCCTTCCCCGCTTGTCCCCCCTCTCCCCTTCCCCGCTTGTCCCCTCTCTCCCCTGCCCGCTAGTCCACCCTCTCCCCTTCCCGCTGGTCCACCCTCTCCCCTTCCCGCTAGGACCCCTCTCTCCCCCTCCCGCTAGGACCCCCCTCTCCCCTTCCCGCTAGGACCACCCTCTCCCCTTCCCGCTAGGACCACCCTCTCCCCTTCCCGTTAGGACCACCCTTCTCCCCTTCCCGATAGGACCCCCCTCTCCCCTTCCCGCTAGGACCCCCCTCTCCCCTACCCGCTTGTCCCCTCTCTCCCCTTCCCTGCTTGTCCCCCCTCTCCCCTTCCCCGCTTGTCCCCCCTCTCCCCTTCCCGCTTGTCCCCCCTCTCCCCTTCCCGCTTGTCCCCCCTCTCCCCTTCTCCGCTTGACCCCCCTCTCCCCTTCCCCGCTTGACCCCCCTCTCCCCTTCCCGCTAGTCCCCACTCTCCCATTCCCGCTAGGACCACCCTCTCCCCTTCCCGCTAGGACCACCCTCTCCCCTTCCCGCTAGTCCACCCTCTCCCCTTCCCGCTAGGACCACCCTCTCCCCTTCCCGCTAGTCCCCCTTCTCCCCTTCCCGCTTGTCCCCCCTCTCCCCTTTCCGCTTGTCCCCTCTCTCCCCTTCCCGCTTGACCCCCCTCTCCCCTTCCCGCTAGTCCCCCCTCTCCCCTTTCCGCTTGTCCCCTCTCTCCCCTTCCCGCTTGACCCCCCTCTCCCCTTCCCCGCTTGACCACCCTCTCCCCTTCCCGCTTGTCCCCCCTCTCCCCTTTCCGCTTGTCCCCTCTCTCCCCTTCCCGCTTGACCCCCCTCTCCCCTTCCCCGCTTGACCACCCTCTCCCCTTCCCGCTAGTCCCCCCTCTCCCCTTCCCGCTAGGACCTCCCTCTCCCCTTCCCGCTAGGACCACCCTCTCCCCTTCCCGCTTGTCCCCCGTCTCCCCTTCCCGCTTGTCCCCCGTCTCCCCTTCCCGCTTGTCCCCCCTCTCCCCTTCCTGCTTATCCCCCCCTCCCCTTTCCCTCCCCACTTGTCCCCCCTCTCCCCTCCCGTGTCAGTCTCCCTCCTATGCCCCTTCCCATCCAAAACTCCCATCCCCATGACCCTCCCATCCTCCCCAGGTCCCTCTCTCCCCTCAGTGCCCTCTCCGGGCCCGTGTCTCGCTCTCAACCCCCCCCCCGTCCAGCGGAGGACAGAGAAACAACTGGAACTTGGTTCCCTGACGATTCTGCCTCCTTTAACCGGGAAAGCCATTGAGATGCCTCAGTCCATACAGAGTGGTGTCTGTTTCCGATCCGTCCCGGCCGGGGCTGTGGATCTGAACGGAATTAGGACCCAGACAGAGAGAGAGAGAGAGAGAGAGAGAAAGAGCTCTCACCAGGTGATGAGAAACTCTGAACCACCCTCTCCCCTTCCCGCTAGTCCCCCCTCTCTCCTTCCCGCTAGGACCACCCTCTCCCCTTCCCGCTAGGACCACCCTCTCCCCTTCCCGCTAGGACCACCCTCTCCCCTTCCAGCTAGGACCACCCTTCTCCCCTTCCCGCTTGTCCCCCCTCTCCCCTTCCCGCTAGGACCCCCCTCTCCCCTTCCCGCTAGGACCACCCTCTCCCCTTCCCGCTAGGACCACCCTCTCCCCTTCCCGCTAGGACCACCCTCTCCCCTTCCCGCTAGGACCACCCTTCTCCCCTTCCCGGTTGTCCCCTCTCTCCCCTTCCCCGCTTGGCCCCCCTCTCCCCTTCCCGCTTGTCCCCCCTCTCCCCTTCCCCGCTTGTCCCCCCTCTCCCCTTCCCCGCTTGTCCCCCCTCTCCCCTTCCCCGCTTGTCCCCTCTCTCCCCTGCCCGCTAGTCCACCCTCTCCCCTTCCCGCTGGTCCACCCTCTCCCCTTCCCGCTAGGACCCACCTCTCCCCTTCCCGCTAGGACCACCCTCTCCCCTTCCCGCTAGGACCACCCTCTCCCCTTCCCGTTAGGACCACCCTTCTCCCCTTCCCGCTAGGACCACCCTCTCCCCTTCCCGCTAGGACCAACCTCTCCCCTTCCCGTTAGGACCACCCTTCTCCCCTTCCCGATAGGACCCCCCTCTCCCCTACCCGCTTGTCCCCTCTCTCCCCTTCCCTGCTTGTCCCCCCTCTCCCCTTCCCCGCTTGTCCCCCCTCTCCCCTTCCCGCTTGTCCCCCCTCTCCCCTTCCCGCTTGTCCCCCCTCTCCCCTTCTCCGCTTGACCCCCCTCTCCCCTTCCCCGCTTGACCCCCCTCTCCCCTTCCCGCTAGTCCCCACTCTCCCATTCCCGCTAGGACCACCCTCTCCCCTTCCCGCTAGGACCACCCTCTCCCCTTCCCGCTAGGACCACCCTCTCCCCTTCCCGCTAGTCCCCCCTCTCCCCTTCCCGCTAGGACCACCCTCTCCCCTTCCCGCTAGTCCCCCCTCTCCCCTTCCCGCTAGTCTCCCCTCTCCCCTTCCCGCTAGGACCACCCTCTCCCCTTCCCGCTTGTCCCCCCTCTCCCCTTTCCGCTTGTCCCCTCTCTCCCCTTCCCGCTTGTCCCCCCTCCCCTTCCCGCTTGTCCCCCCTCTCCCCTTCCCGCTTGTCCCCCCTCTCCCCTTCCCGCTTGTCCCCCATCTCCCCGTCCTGCTTGTCCCCCCTCTCCCCTTCCCGCTTGTCCCCCCTCTCCCCTTCCCGCTTGTCCCCCATCTCCCCGTCCCGCTTGTCCTCCCTCTCCCCTTCCCGCTTGTCCCCCATCTCCCCGTCCTGCTTGTCCCCCCTCTCCCCTTCCCGCTTGTCCCCCCTCTCCCCTTCCCGCTTGTCCCCCATCTCCCCGTCCCGCTTGTCCTCCCTCTCCCCTTCCCGCTTGTCCCCCATCTCCCCTTCCCGCTTGTCCCCTCTCTCCCCTTCCCGCTTGTCTGCCCTCTCCCCTTCCCGCTTGTCCCCCCCTCCCCTTCCCCTCCCCGCTTGTCCCCTCCCTCCCCTTCCCGCTTGTTCCCCATCTCCCCGTCCTGCTTGTCCCCTCTCTCCCCTTCCCGCTTGTCTGCCCTCTCCCCTTTTCGCTTGTCCCCCCCTCCCCTTCCCCTTCCCGCTTGTCCCCCCCTCCCCTCCCCGCTTGTCCCCCCCCTCCCCTTCCCGCTTGTCCCCCCCCTCCCCTTCCCGCTTGTCCCCCCCCTCCCCTTCCCGCTTGTCACCCCTCTCCCCTTCCCGCTAGTCCACCCTCTCCCCTGCCCGCTGGTACACCCTATCCCCTTCCCTGTAGGACCACCCTCTCCCCTTCCCGCTAGGACCACCCTCTCCCCTTCCCGCTAGGACCACCCTCTCCCCTTCCCGCTAGGACCACCCTTCTCCCCTTCCCGCTTGTCCCCCCTCTCCCCTTCCCGCTAGGACCCCCCTCTCCCCTTCCCGCTAGGACCACCCTCTCCCCTTCCCGCTAGGACCACCCTCTCCCCTTCCCGCTAGGACCACCCTCTCCCCTTCCCGCTAGGACCACCCTCTCCCCTTCCCGCTAGGACCACCCTCTCCCCTTCCCGCTAGGACCACCCTTCTCCCCTTCCCGGTTGTCCCCTCTCTCCCCTTCCCCGCTTGTCCCCCCTCTCCCCTTCCCCGCTTGTCCCCCCTCTCCCCTTCCCCGCTTGTCCCCCCTCTCCCCTTCCCCGCTTGTCCCCTCTCTCCCCTGCCCGCTAGTCCACCCTCTCCCCTTCCCGCTAGGACCCCTCTCTCCCCCTCCCGCTAGGACCCCCCTCTCCCCTTCCCGCTAGGACCACCCTCTCCCCTTCCCGTTAGGACCACCCTTCTCCCCTTCCCGATAGGACCCCCCTCTCCCCTTCCCGCTAGTCCCCCCTCTCCCCTTCCCGCTTGTCCCCTCTCTCCCCTTCCCCGCTTGTC
Source organism: Chiloscyllium plagiosum (assembly GCF_037043375.1). NCBI lineage: Eukaryota > Metazoa > Chordata > Chondrichthyes > Orectolobiformes > Hemiscylliidae > Chiloscyllium > Chiloscyllium plagiosum. The sequence continues at coordinate 24,084,141 of NW_028270175.1, read as the reverse complement.
CCCCCTCTCCCCTTCCCCGCTTGTCCCCCCTCTCCCCTTCCCGCTTGTCCCCCCTCTCCCCTTCTCCGCTTGACCCCCCTCTCCCCTTCCCCGCTTGACCCCCCTCTCCCCTTCCCGCTAGTCCCCACTCTCCCATTCCCGCTAGGACCACCCTCTCCCCTTCCCGCTAGGACCACCCTCTCCCCTTCCCGCTAGGACCACCCTCTCCCCTTCCCGCTAGTCCCCCCTCTCCCCTTCCCGCTAGGACCACCCTCTCCCCTTCCCGCTAGTCCCCCCTCTCCCCTTCCCGCTAGCCCCCCCTCTCCCCTTCCCGCTAGGACCACCCTCTCCCCTTCCCGCTTGTCCCCCCTCTCCCCTTTCCGCTTGTCCCCTCTCTCCCCTTCCCGCTTGACCCCCCTCTCCCCTTCCCCGCTTGACCACCCTCTCCCCTTCCCGCTAGTCCCCCCTCTCCCCTTCCCGCTAGGACCTCCCTCTCCCCTTCCCGCTAGGACCACCCTCTCCCCTTCCCGCTTGTCCCCCGTCTCCCCTTCCCGCTTGTCCCCCGTCTCCCCTTCCCGCTTGTCCCCCCTCTCCCCTTCCTGCTTATCCCCCCCTCCCCTTTCCCTCCCCACTTGTCCCCCCTCTCCCCTTCCGTGTCACTCTCCCTATGCCCCTTCCCATCCAAAACTCCCATCCCCATGACCCTCCCATCCTCCCCAGGTCCCTCTCTCCCCTCAGTGCCCTCTCCGGGCCCGTGTCTCGCTCTCAACCCCCCCCCCCCCCCCCCCGTCCAGCGGAGGACAGAGAAACAACTGGAACTTGGTTCCCTGACGATTCTGCCTCCTTTCACCGGGAAAGCCATTGAGATGCCTCAGTCCATACAGAGTGGTGTCTGTTTCCGATCCATCCCGGCCGGGGCTGTGGATCTGAACGGAATTAGGACCCAGACAGAGAGAGAGAGAGAGAGAGAAAGAGCTCTCACCAGGTGATGAGAAACTCTGAACCACCCTCTCCCCTTCCCGCTAGGACCACCCTCTCCCCTTCCCGCTAGGACCACCCTTCTCCCCTTCCCGCTTGTCCCCCCTCTCCCCTTCCCGCTAGGACCCCCCTCTCCCCTTCCCGCTAGGACCACCCTCTCCCCTTCCCGTTAGGACCACCCTCTCCCCTTCCCGCTAGGACCACCCTCTCCCCTTCCCGCTAGGACCACCCTCTCCCCTTCCCGCTAGGACCACCCTTCTCCCCTTCCCGGTTGTCCCCTCTCTCCCCTTCCCCGCTTGGCCCCCCTCTCCCCTTCCCGCTTGTCCCCCCTCTCCCCTTCCCCGCTTGTCCCCCCTCTCCCCTTCCCCGCTTGTCCCCCCTCTCCCCTTCCCCGCTTGTCCCCTCTCTCCCCTGCCCGCTAGTCCACCCTCTCCCCTTCCCGCTGGTCCACCCTCTCCCCTTCCCGCTAGGACCCCTCTCTCCCCCTCCCGCTAGGACCCCCCTCTCCCCTTCCCGCTAGGACCACCCTCTCCCCTTCCCGCTAGGACCACCCTCTCCCCTTCCCGTTAGGACCACCCTTCTCCCCTTCCCGATAGGACCCCCCTCTCCCCTTCCCGCTAGGACCCCCCTCTCCCCTACCCGCTTGTCCCCTCTCTCCCCTTCCCTGCTTGTCCCCCCTCTCCCCTTCCCCGCTTGTCCCCCCTCTCCCCTTCCCGCTTGTCCCCCCTCTCCCCTTCCCGCTTGTCCCCCCTCTCCCCTTCTCCGCTTGACCCCCCTCTCCCCTTCCCCGCTTGACCCCCCTCTCCCCTTCCCGCTAGTCCCCACTCTCCCATTCCCGCTAGGACCACCCTCTCCCCTTCCCGCTAGGACCACCCTCTCCCCTTCCCGCTAGTCCACCCTCTCCCCTTCCCGCTAGGACCACCCTCTCCCCTTCCCGCTAGTCCCCCTTCTCCCCTTCCCGCTTGTCCCCCCTCTCCCCTTTCCGCTTGTCCCCTCTCTCCCCTTCCCGCTTGACCCCCCTCTCCCCTTCCCCGCTTGACCACCCTCTCCCCTTCCCGCTAGTCCCCCCTCTCCCCTTTCCGCTTGTCCCCTCTCTCCCCTTCCCGCTTGACCCCCCTCTCCCCTTCCCCGCTTGACCACCCTCTCCCCTTCCCGCTTGTCCCCCCTCTCCCCTTTCCGCTTGTCCCCTCTCTCCCCTTCCCGCTTGACCCCCCTCTCCCCTTCCCCGCTTGACCACCCTCTCCCCTTCCCGCTAGTCCCCCCTCTCCCCTTCCCGCTAGGACCTCCCTCTCCCCTTCCCGCTAGGACCACCCTCTCCCTTCCCGCTTGTCCCCCGTCTCCCCTTCCCGCTTGTCCCCCGTCTCCCCTTCCCGCTTGTCCCCCCTCTCCCCTTCCTGCTTATCCCCCCCTCCCCTTTCCCTCCCCACTTGTCCCCCCTCTCCCCTCCCGTGTCAGTCTCCCTCCTATGCCCCTTCCCATCCAAAACTCCCATCCCCATGACCCTCCCATCCTCCCCAGGTCCCTCTCTCCCCTCAGTGCCCTCTCCGGGCCCGTGTCTCGCTCTCAACCCCCCCCCCCCCCCGTCCAGCGGAGGACAGAGAAACAACTGGAACTTGGTTCCCTGACGATTCTGCCTCCTTTAACCGGGAAAGCCATTGAGATGCCTCAGTCCATACAGAATGGTGTCTGTTTCCGATCCGTCCCGGCCGGGGCTGTGGATGTGAACTGAATTAGGACCCAGACAGAGAGAGAGAGAGAGAAAGAGCTCTCACCAGGTGATGAGAAACTCTGAACCATCCACACTTTACGAAACAATCAAGTCATCTTGCACAATCCGTCTCTTCTGAGTTCGAGCAAGATCTGTCTCTGGGTCAGAAGGAGTGAAATTGGCAAGAATGAGATTTCAGGTGTAGATTTCAACCCCCCCCCCCAAACCCAGGACCGGGAGGAAGAATGGGGTTCACTCTCGATGCAAGGATTCTCCTGCCCAGCCCTGGAGAGAGAACAATTTACCCCCAAAGTGGGTCTGAGCTGCTGGCCATAAATAACATCAATGCCATTCCAACTACACACACAAACCCTGCAGGTCTGCAAACGGAGAAACCTGACATCTTACTGAGATTTCTCTTCAGCTTCTGAAATGTAACTTCTGCCTCAAGTGACAGATTTGAACCACCCTCCCTTCACGCCCCCCACCCCCTCCTCCCCAGGGTCCTGCCGCCCCCACCTGCATTCTGGCTCACCTGTGCACAGGAAGATCCAAGCGGCCAGCAGGAGGGACTGCAGACTGCTGCCCCGGAGTGGGAGCATGGCGGCTTGCAGCTCCGGATTCTGTCGGTCTCGGCTCATTTTCCAGCCAGCGGCACCTCGGCGCTGGACTCTCCGAGGGAGCGTGCGAGCCACCCGGGGCCCATTTCAAAGTTGTGCCGGCGAATGGAGCTGCTCCCGCCCAGTGCACCGCGGGGGAAGGCAGAAGGAGAGAGCTCTGCGGGTGCACTCTCTCTCTCTCTCTCTGTACATTTATTTCACGTTTTGAACCCGAGGCACAGCGTCACCGCGAACCTGGCACCGTGCCTGCAAAATAGAGAAACAAAACTTGATCAAACCCAAAGTTTAACCATCTTATCACCCGCAGAAATGAAAACTAAGGTCTCCCATAGCCCTCACTTCCTTACATCTTCAACAACTTTTAGAACTCCCAGTTGCTGCAAACACAAAACCGGAATAGGAGTAGGCCATTCGGCCCCTCCATATTACTCCACCATTGGATAGCCAATTCTTATGGTGGCTTCCATTGTCTCACACTTCCTCCTGTCTAGCCCTGGACTCCTTTGTTGATTAAGATTCTGCCTTAGAAATATTTAATGACCCCCCCCCCCCCTACCTTTCTCAGGAGAAGAAAGAAATACCAAAGACTCTCAGAGAGATAGAGAAGAATTTTTCTCATCTCTATCTTAAACCAGGTGCTTCTTATTGTTAGACAGTGTCCCTATGAGGGGAAATAGCCTTTCAGCATCTACTCTGTCAAGTTCCCTCAGGGTCTTACAGGTTTCACTTCGGTTGCTTTATATTCTTTGAAACTCCGATGGATTGAGGTCCCACCTGTCCTAGCCTCTCCTCATAAGATAACAACAACTGTCTCCTCACCCATTCCAGGAATTAGAGGAGCGAATCTTTCAGTCCAATTGCTGTATGATGCAGGTTCCTACACATTTTAAGCAGAGAGTTAGATAGATCAATATGGCCTCAGTAAGGAGTGTGCAACAACTCTCGAATTAAATGTAACATAACAGCAATGGAAAAGTGTTTGAGCGAGGGGAAGGTGTGCAAAGAGAGATCTGAAGATTTTATTGGACGTTAAATGCAACAATTAGAAGTTTGCTGTTCTGGAGAGTCTCAAAGGTTCATTTATTGGCACAACATCTGCAAGTCCACATTGCCCAATAAGGTGGGCGCCGTGCACTTACATCATGATAAAACACACTGCCTGCTACATTGACAATGCCAGAAAAAGAGGTGTCAAGGACAATGATTGAAATTGACATGAGATCTTTGGACCATGCAAATAAAGGCTCTATTGCCAATTGTAATCTCCTTTTACAAAGTTGCAGTGGCCCAAGTGCAGCCAGCTGCATGGTTCCTACGTTGTCACACTAAAGCTCAAAGGACAGTGGGAGACCAGCACTAAACAGATCAAAGTTCTTCCACTTCCTTTGTAGTGCTGAAGACTTTTGATCACTTTCTACTCTCCACCTCCCTGAGCAGTTCATTCCTCTTGATCACTGTCCCTGACTCCTAGTCACCATCTCTCTCACAGCCCCATACTTGAGAGCCGCTACTTATGAGGAATTGACCTGAAATCCAACACTAATTCACTGGTTAAGCCCCTGCAGATGACCAGCATTTCTGTCCTGCTTCGTGTTCTCAATTCAATGAGATCTGAGGCCCAATACTCAGTGTAACTTGTCCCCACTTCAATGCAAACAGGAATCACTCCTTGGGACATGGCTTGAACTCATTTCTAGACATGTCGATGGGTATTGTGTGAGAGGTGAAAGACTGAGGTGGCATGATGTTCCTGACAGAGAGAACCAAGTCTGAAATTATTTGTGGAAGCGAACAGTAAGGTAATGTGCTTACTACATGTGGGAGTTTGTCTTGTACAATTTTTTTCCACAAAAGGAATTAGAAAAGGAGTTGTATGTACTTGGGTTATGTTTTAAAGACAAGTTATGTTCGCACAAATTGGTAAAAAGGCCACTGACATGAAATAAAGGTGATTAAAATGCTATTAAGAAAGTCCAGATACATGCAAATGATAAAACCCATTACTTTGTTTGGTAATCTGTGAACCCGCTACAACTAATGTGGAGATTTTTGTTTAAAAATATGAGTGACCTTGTGTATCTTTGTCTCTTTCTTACCTCCTTGTATTGGAAGAGAGGACTTCCCATTTGAGCACTTAGAATGTTGATCTGGGAAGTGATTTTGGGATTGCAGTGTGTGCTGGCTGGAACTGTGAATCAGAGATTGAGTGAACGTATTTTATCAATCCATCAACAGGTTGCTTGAATCCAGTTTAAAAAAACATACTAGGTTCCATTAAAGGAAGGGCAGAATACATATCTAAAGAGATTGCATGATTACTGCAGTGAATACTGGCAAAACTTCAGGCTGAAGTTATGGATGCAGTCAGGATATTACTGCCTCTGTAAAGATACAGAAGGGAACGGCAAAGTTTTTTTTCTGAAAAAACAGGAAATATTAAGGAAGTTATTTCTGTTGGGAAAGAGGAATCTTCAAGGATTTCACTGTATAAATAATTGACAACAGCTTAAAAGATTATTCCACAAATAAACAATCAGGATGGAAACTGAGCCAAAGAAATTAGACTTTAGAAGGGCTATATAAACTTATGAGTAATTAACCACAGGTAAACACCCAATGGTCCACATAATTGTGTTATCTTGTGTATATATTAGTTATATAATATCTCATACAAAACCATATGGAGAGGCAAGCAAAAAGCAGAGAAAGGCAGGGCTAATTTGGGGAAACAAAACCAGGAAAATTCCTCTCAAGTTCTTTGAGACGATTGAAGCCAATCCAGGAGACCACTGTGACCCTGGACATCCTGTAGTGTCTGCATTTTTCATGAGAACAAGGTCAAGATCCTACTTGAAGGAATTAAATGAGTTGTTGCCTGCTGCCTAATTTAGCAGCTCATTCTGGAGAGTCACTATTCTCTGGGAAAAGAACCTCCTCCTGACAGTTAACTTCAATTTGACCTTTTACTTAAAATTCTGATTCAACCTTGTACAACAAACTCTGACTCCTGGTCCTCCCTCATCTATTTCACTAGAAGCTGTTACTAGAATATAATCAATTCACTTCATTATTTGATAAACTTCAAGCGGATCACCTGTAACTCTACACCTCCAAAGTACGGAGTTTTCCAAAATGTAGAGTTCTAACCCATCTTGATCACTAAGATGTTTTATACTGGGAATTTGTCCTGTGACCCTCCTCTACACACTTTCCAAAGTATCAATATCACCTACTGCTCAAAACTAGATATGACATTCCAAAACCATCTTGGCCAAAGTAATGTACAAGGACAAAATAGCATGTCTTCCCATTTATAATCAATTCTCTAAGGAATGGATTTCAACACCTTAGTCAAAGCAGCTCACAGTTCTTGGCATTGTTCATATATCTTTGCATTTGAAAGCGAAGGACTCTTTCTTTCTTGCTCATCCTTAATGCTTTTCCCTGAAGGCCAAATGTGTGCTCAGTGTTTGCTCTGCTCTCATGTAAAATAAGCCAATTCCCAAAATAAATGTTTCTTGCCAGATCAATCTCCCAAAATGTTAAGATGTGCCTGAAGACATTAAGAATTGTCTACAGTCTGAATTCACATAAAGATCAGCATTATTTGCAAATTCAGAGATAATGTCACCTACATTTGGATTACTAGTAAAAATAGTACAGAGCAATAGTCTTAACACTGATCCCTGCAGAATCCCACTAATGATAGGTCTCTAACAGATCCAAATTTATTGAAACTATTTTCTGCTTCTGGCCTGTCTGCCAGCTCTCAATTCAGCTCAATGTATTACCTTTAATACCAGAGGAGTTAATCTTGTAGACAAAACTCTTGTACAATGCCTTAAAATCTTTTTGGATGTCTAGGGAGACTACCAATCAATCTTCTCTCATCTGCCATCTTTGTACTTGTTTAGAGAACACAATAAGGTTTGTAAGATATCAATTGAATGTTCCTCTAATCCAAATTATCCAACATGTGCTAGAATAATGCTGGAAAAAGAGACATATGTTGTTGGTTGTTTGCAAGAGATAGAATACTGACTGTACTCAACCAGCCTGTGTTTGTAAAACTCAAAAGCTAGTGTCTAACATTAGATTATTATTAGGTTCCCTACAGTGTGGAAGCAGGCCCTTTGGCTGATTTGATGTTGGACAGCACATGCTAAACAATCCCAATTGTTTAAATAATGCATTAATAATCAATTTACGATTATCATTCAGGCTTGCAATGTGACTATTATTTGCTCGAAGATACACCATGGGCTCATTCATCGAATCATACAACGTGAAAACAGACTCTTCATCCAACTTGTCCACGCTGATCAAATATCCTAAATTGACCTGGCCCTATTTGCCAACATTTGGCCCATATCCCACTAGACCCTTCCTATTCATGTACGCATTCAGATGCATCTCAAATGTTGTAACTGTATCAGCCTCTATCACTTCTTCTGGGAGCTCATTCCATACACACACCAGTCTCTGCATAAAAACATTGCCCTGCAGGTACCTTTTAAATCTTTCCCCTCCCATCTTAAACCTTTGATCTCTAATTTTGGTCTTCCCTTCCCTTGGAAAAGACCTTGGTTATTCACCTTATCCATGCCCCTCATGATAATATAAACCTCTGTAAGGTCACCCCTCAACTTCTTACACTCCAGAGAAAATAACCTAAGCCTATTTAGCCTCTCCCTATAGCTCAAACCCTCCAATCCCGGCAACATCCTTGTAAATCTTTTCTGCACCTTCTCAAGTTTAACCACATCTTTCTTACAGCAGGGCGACCAGAATTGGATGCAGAATTCCAAAAGTGGCCTCGTCAGTATCCTGTACAGACCTAGCTTAACATTCCAATGCCTACACTCAATGTATTGACCAATGAGGGCAAGGGGCCAAATGTCTTCTTCACCACCCTGTCTACCTGTGACTCCCCTTTCAGGGAACTGTGCACCTGCACCCCGAAGTCTCTTTGTTGGGGTATTGCTCTCCCCGACCCTACCATTAACTGTATACCGTTGCAAACAGAAAGAATGTGTCCACACATTGTGCCTTTTTAATTAGACAAAACTTGGGGGACAAGCATTGCCTGGTACATTCTCCATTGCAATGGATCAGACTCCACTTAACACCCCTCTGATGTAGCATAAGTTGTTGTTACTTTTGAGATTTGCTATTCTTGCAATTCTGTCCCGATGAGTGCATGAGAAAAAGCTTTAATCACATGTCTCTTCTTTTCAGCAACACACAAGTTCTGGATTAGTGATTTCCTCAAGCACCTTTCTTGTTATTGGTGTCAAAGTCATGGTTCTATCATATCTGAATTAATCTTGTCACCTTTTAAAGAGGATTTGCATTAATTTCCTTTTATTCTACGGCAACCATTCCAGAGTGCAATGAGCATATAGTAGTTTGCTGGGGGCAGTTATTGTATTGACAGAAGCAAATGTGTATCTAAATGGGGATGTGTGTGGGGGTGAGTGTATGTTGAGATGGGTGAGGGTCTGTGCTAGAGCTGGAAAATTTCTTTATATTGGCAAAAGTTTATTGCGATTCAGTCTCAATCAGGGCATACCCATTACACAACTTTTAGGCTACCAAAGCATTTCAAAATAAGCTCTATTAATATCAAGAATTAATCTGTTGGCATCTGAATATTTGACACAGGTGTGTTTGTTAACTTGCTTTTTTCCACACACCCTGTTTTATATGAAAGGAACTGTTTTATATGAAAGGAACTTGACAGAGTCTTGTCAAGTAGGAGGACACACTATTGAAGAATGTAAAGATGGTGAAGGAACAGGGCTTGCTCTAACTCAAGCACTTTCATCTACCTCTCCTCCTTTCTGTCAATTTTTTTTTGCTTCAGTGAACACTCAGAGCTAACTGACTGAAGAGTTTAATGAAAAGACTCCTTTATTTAAATTCAAAAAGTGAATTCTCTTTAGCACAAGTTAGAGTATTTTGTACCCTGTGATTATGTGAACACTTTGCAGTTCATTTCCTGAATGCTGTGCATTATGAGAACTCAATTCACTGGGCAAAGGATACAATGAGCATTAGGCATGTCTTTGTCATCAGGATATGAACTATGAGATATCCTAATGGCATCTGTATAATACAGCCCACCATGAACTGTGAATGATTCCATAGAACAATAGCTACAGTTTAGTCCAAACCCCCAATCCCCACATTTTGCAATATTTGTGATGATGTAAATCCACACACCCTTGCTCATCATTCACCTTTTACTGTGGTATAATTTCCATGTGGCTTTGAGACTGTGAATGTCCTAGTCTATGCCAAGTGCAAGTGGACTATTTCCCCACAGTAACCATGGGGCAAAGTCAGTTCTCAAACTGAGGCCACTATGTTTGCTGTGATATTCAATGGGATACTCATGAAAAAGTATTCAAAGACTTCTCTTGAATGAAATCTGCTTCCTCTGTCCCACATTCATGGGTAGACATTTCAGGCTGTACTATTATTAATTGCACAGTGGAGGAGCAGGAAGCCATGTCTAAACATGATGTATTTATAGCTCAATCTGTCACATCCGCCTACTTTGTTCACAACTCAAACACCTGCACTACAAATTAAATATACGAGTTGAAGTTCAGCAAAAATAAACCTTTGAACTTTATTTATTTGCAACTTCTACCATTCTTGCCCTGTATAGCGTGTTTAAAAATGTCATTGACTTGGGGCTATTTTAGTCTCAATCAAACAATCACAGCAAAAATTCCAACAGGGACGTAAAAAGCTGCAACCATTCCAGAGTGCAATGAGCATATAGTAGTTTGCTGGGGGCAATTATTGTATTGACAGAAGCAAATGTGTATCTAAATGGGGATGTGTGTGGGGGTGAGTGTATGTTGAGAAATGCATGGGTGAGGGTATGTGCTAGAGTTGATGTTCACTGAGTGTCTAGAACTGGCTATAAATCCAATCAAGAATCAAGGTCTTGAGCCACCCTCACAAAGTCACAGAGTCATTATACCTCTGAAGGAGGCCAGTCAGCCCATCAAATCCAATCAGTCCCACTCCCCTCACTAGCCAACCCATTTTTCAAAAGCTCATCCAATTTCCTTTTGAAATCATCCACCACTTCATTTTCCATCTCCCTGCTGCTGTATGATGTGGTGGGTCTCAGGATTGAGGGAAGCTCCTTGCCATTTTTTTCAATGCTTCTGAATACTGTAGTAGAAATATTATTGTAGTAGTACTGTTTTAGTGGCTGGTTTGATTTCATGCTGACGCAGGCATGTTAGAATCTTTAGTGGTTGACCAAGCAACAGGAATTCCCCATTCCATACACAGTCCCATGAAGCCTTTAGCACTCTCCTGAATGTCTGAAACACAAGTTTCAATGCAATATGTCAACAACATGATGGCACCCTAAGTAAACAGGAGAAAGTGAGGAATGTCAGGTCCAACAAAATCATCCGAACCTATTTATACTGTCTGCTCCAATATCCCTTTACTGGTAACTCTTTCCTGAAGAAGGGCTCAAGCCCAAAACGTCGATTCTCCTGCTCCTTGGATGCTGCCTGACCTGCTGCGCTTTTCCAGCAACACATTTTCAACCCTAAGTAAACAATCCAGTTTATGAGGATAAATCCCCTAGCCTTGGTTTGAACCAACAACCTTTTTGTCCTGGCTGGACCAAAACAACAACTAAAGCAACGATGGTGAAAAATGAGTCACACAGTAATCCATGTACATGAGGTTAGTGTTTTTAGGTTGGGGAAAATGATTCACTCAAACTGAGAAACTATTTCCAAGTATGTCTTTCAGATAGTTCCATTAATGCTGGCTGCACAGTGCATGTGCTGTTGTATCATGTTTTTAGGTCATTTCTTCTCTGAGTATATGTTCATGCTCACACTTACAAAAGCTCTTTGACCTGAATTGACAACCTCACTCCACAGATGCTTCTCTTCACTGACGCTACTGTGTGTTTTCATCCTAATCTGTTTTTATTTCAGATTTCAAGTTTCTGCAGTATGTTGCTCTTTCTCTTTGCATCTTGTAAAATGTTGTATCCGTGTGGGTTAATAATCCTTCGCCTCTAGCCAGAGCTCAGCAGCAATGAACTTCATTCACTTGTTGGTGAAACATTTTTGTGGGGATGACATTTTACAATTATAAATCTTATGGGTGTGAATGCCAGGGAAGGCCACCTTGTCTAGTTCTGTTGCACATCCCATAATCGTCGTACTTACTGCAATCAATCTTGCAAATTGAGAATGGGGTGATAGACAAACGCTTTCCTGAGAAACATTAATTCTCTGCATTTGCGCTCAATGCGGCTTCTGTCTTTTCCAACTCCTGACATTAATAATTCTATATTTCTGGCCATTTTTAGACTTTGGCTTCAAATCCACTGGGAATAGGGGTGAAAGAATCAAACTCTTTTCCATTAAGGAAAGGAAACTTTCTACTTCAGATTCTTTGGCTGGAATTCAAAGCAAGTAACACAATTGAACTAGTGCTCTAGTTGGCTGCCCCGCCTAATCCCTGGTATGTTACCACCACAACTAAAAGATAGTGCTTTATCTGTATTGCAAAAAAAATGAGAGAATGCATTAGCAATGACCAATTGCAGAAAGAGTTTGTTGTTCTATATAATCCCGTCCCTACAACCACATGTAGCTGAAGTGCCTGTATGCACATGTATCTGTTTGTCAATGTTTGTTTATTTGTGTAATTGTGTAAGTCTATGCATGTCTGAAAGAGAGAGAGAGAGAGACAATGCATTCTTGACTACTCCACTCCTGATTCGTCCATTGTGTACCTGTGCTTGCATCCTGGTTATGACACTTGTTTGGATCTGAACTTTCGATCCTGGGTCCCTATCCTACCATAAGGATGAAATACAGATTGCAATAGGAGGTAACCAATTAAAGATGGCTCCTAACTCTGGATGGCTAATAGAAGCATGAACAGCCTGGTAGCTCCATTGTCAGAGGTGGGAGCTGCTGAAGTTGAGAAGGAAGTTTTGGGGGGTGACTCCATTCCTGGTTAGCAGCCACAGATTGGTTCAGAGGGTCAGGAGGACTAGGGTAGGCATTCCCAAAATGGCGGTTGGGATGCCAAGTGGGAGTCATGAGCTTTAAGGAAGCAATACAGAGTAATAACAGTTGTAGCTGCAACCCTCACTCTACTTTGTCCCATCTCTCTCAGATTACACTGAGGGGTGTGTGATAATTTTCAAGTCTTGGAATGAGAAATAATTTGGGGAACTGGATTAGTGTCTTTGCAAAGCAAAGAGGAAATACCCCTAATCCCGGCCACTCTAACAGGCATTGCCAAGCTGTAGACAATTTTCAAAATAAATTCCAGGTAAATGCCTCCTGTAGTTCCAATGCCTATCTGTTCATGGTCAGCCTCCTGCTGTGACAGCTACAACATGCTCTAGATTCAAAATGAATCAGGGTCAGGAGTGCGCCTTTATCAAAGCCATTAAGGAGCTGTTCCTTCTTCCAAAATCTCAGGGAAGTGGGACTGCATCTGAAAACGTGTGTGTGTGTGTGTGTGTGTGTGTGTGTGTGTGTGTGTGTGTGTGTGTGTGTGTGTGTGTGTGTGTGTGTGTGTGTGTGTGTGTGTGTGTGTGTGTGTGTGTATATATTTGCCCTCTGCATGTTCCGATTTATATAGATTGAACATTGTCTCCACAGAGTTACCTGTACTTGTAACTATCTCCCTGTGTTCCTGTGTTTAGGGAAAGTGAGTTTTGTCATGTTTATCTGCTTGAAGTTAGTTATTCTGTCAATGTCTGAGCTACCCATACTATGTTCTCAGGTGCAAAGATACAAGTTAGAAGATTCTAATTCATTACTGTCCTGAGTTATCATTATTCAGCCAAACAGTTAAAAGTTTGCTGGATGAACAGCTTGTGCCAGAAGAAGTACAAATGATGAACAAATTTAAAATAAGGAACTTGTAAGAACTTGAAAAAGCTGTCAGGTCCAACAAAACCATCTGAACCTACTTATACTGTCTGCTCCAATATCCCTTTACTGGTAACTCAGCAAATCACTTATACTTCTGCTTCAATATTCTTCCTTTGTAATTACCACATCATTTATTCTGTCTGCTTCAATGTCGGTAATATCTCCACCATCTGATTACTCTTTGGGTCACTGGCGTCTAATTAAAAATTGCAGACTAGCCTTGGGTGTGGCTACTAGGATGCAGTTTGAACCAAGTCTGCATATTTTAGCCAAATGCATAGACTTTTAAGAAGGTACCTTACATATGCTTATAAATTATGGTTACAGTTACTGCATGTGTGTACACTTGGATAAAAAATGCTATGATTTTGAAATATGTCGATTAGCAAGGAGAACGTAAGGGTTGTTCACAATTTTTTGTCTACCTTCATAGGATCTGGACATTGATGGTCAGGATTTAAGATCCAACCCTAAAAACCCTGGAGAAGCTGGCAGTGAGATGCTTTCTTCAGCCATTGCAGTCCATAGGGACACGGCCGTGCTGAATGGAAGGGATTTCCAGGATTTTGACCCGATAACGGTGAGGGTTTAGTAATATATCTCCAAGGTAGGATGGTGAGTGGTTTGAAAATGAACTTGCAGGTGATAATGTTGCTATGCACTTGCTACTCTTGTCCTCTTGTGATTTGTGGATTTGGAAAGTTATCAAAGGGGCCTCGGTGGTGGGTTTCTGAGAGCTGCTACAATGCCTCAGTGTGAAAAGCAGTGATTGGAGTGCCAATCAAGTGGACTGTGTTGTCCAGGATGGTATCAAACTCATTCAGGCAGATGGAGAGTTTCCCATCATACATCTGTTTGTATCTGGTAGATGGTGACAGGTACTGAGAGGGCAAGAGTGACTTATTCACCACTGATTTCTGAACCTCTGACCTGATCTTATGGCAACAATATTCTCTGGTAATTCCAATTCAGTTTCTGGTCAGTGGTATCCACCCAGAATGTTGATAGTTGGATCAATGGTAATGCCATTGAAAGTCAAGGGCAATGGTTTGATTCTGTTTTGTTTGGAAATGTTCATTATCTGGTAGGTGTGAGATGTGAACATTACTTGTCACTTATCAGGTCAAGCCTGGATATTGTCCAAATCTTGCTACATTCGGGCACTGACCATTTCACTATCAGAGGTGTCACGAATGGTGCTGGATGATGTGTAATCATCAGTGACTATCCCCACTTCTGATCATATGATGACGGGAAGGTCATAGAGTCATAGAGTCATAGAGATGTGCAGCACGGAAACAGACCCTTCGGTCCAACCCGTCCATGCCGACCAGATATCCCAATCCAATCTAGTTCCATCTGCCAGCACCTGGCCCATATCCCTCCAAACCCTTCCTATTCATATATCCATCCAGATACCTTTTAAATATTGCAATTGTACTAGCCTCCACCACTTCCTGGCAGCTCATTCCATACACATACCACTCTCTGTGTGAAAAAGTTGCCCCTTAGATCTCTTTTATATCATTCCCCTCTCACCCTAAACCTATGCCCTCTAGTTCTGGACTCCCTGACCCCAGGGAAAAGACTTTGCCTACTTACCCTATCCATGACCCTCATGATTTTGTAAACCTCTATAAGGTCTCTCCTCAGCCTCCGACGCTCCAGGGAAAACAGCCCCAGTCTGTTCAGCCTCTCCCTGTAGCTCAAATCCTCCAACCCTGGCAACATCCTGTAAATCTTTTCTGAACCCTTTCAAGTTTCATCACATCTTTCCGATAGGAAGGAGACCAGAATTGCATGCAATATTCCAACAGTAGCCTAACCAATGTCCTGTACAGCCACAACATGACCTCCCAACTCCTGTACTCAATACTCTGACCAATAAAGGAAAGCATACCAAATGCCTTCTTCACTATCCTATCTACCTGCGACTCCACTTTCAAGGAGCTATGAACCTGCACTCCAAGGTCTCTTTGTTCAGCAACACTCCCTAAGACCTTACCATTAAGTGTATAAGTCCTGCTAATAAGTTTTGCTTTCCCAAAATGCAGCACCTCGCATTTATTATCTAAATTAAACTCCATCTGCCACTTCTCAGCCCAATGGCCCAGCTGATCGAGACCCAGTTGTAATCTGAAGTAACCATCTTCACTGTCCACTACACCTCCAATTTTGGTGTCATCTGCAAACAATTAACCTTACCTCTTATGCTCACATCCAAATCATTTATATAAATGATGAAAAGTAATGGACCCAGCACCGATCCTTGTGGCACTCCACTGGTCACAGGCCTCCAGTCTGAAAAACAACCTTCCATCACCACCCTCTGTCTTCTACCTTTGAGCCAGTTCTGTATCCAAATGGAAAGTTCTTCCTGTATTCCATGAGATCTATCCTTGCTAACCAGTTTCCCAGGGGGAACCTTGTTGAACAACTTACTGAAGTCTATATAGATCACCTCTACCACTCTGCCCTCATTAATCCTCTTTGTTACTTCTTCAAAAAACTCAATCAAGTTTGCGAGACATGATTTCCCATGCATAAAGCCATGTTGATTATTCCTAATCACTCCTTGCCTTTCCAAATACATGTACATCCTGCCTCTCAGGATTCCCTTCAACAACTTGCCCACCACTGACGTCAGGCTCCCTGGTCTATAGTTCCTTGGCTTGTCCTTATTACCTTTCTTAAACAGTGGCAACACATTAGCCAACCTCCAGTCTTCTGGCACCTTACCTGTGCATTGATGAAGTAACTGAAAATGGGTGGAGCAAGGACTCCAGATCTGAGGAACTCTTGTAGTGATGTCCTAGAGCTGGGATGATTGACTTCCACCAACCATAACAGTCTTGCTTTTTACCAGTTATGACTTTAACTGGCCATTGACTCCAGTTTTGCTTGGATTCCTTGATGCCACACACAGTACAATACTGCCTTGATGTTAAGGGCAGTCACCCTTATTTCACCTCTGGAGTTCAGCCCTCTTGTCCATGTTTGGATCAAGGCTATAATAAGATCAGGAGCTGAGTGATCCTGGTAGAGACCAAAGTGAGTGTCAATGAGCAAGTTATTCCTTTAAGTGCCACTTGATGGTATTGTTGACCACCCTTTCCATCACTTTGATGGTTGAGAATAGAGTAACAGAGAGGTAATTATACATGTTGGATTTGTCCTGTTTTTCAAATACAGGACACACCTTTGAAATGTTTTACATTTTTGGGGCTCACTGCTAATATTATTGTATACTGCGCTGGAACAGCTTGGCTAGGGCCATGGCTAGTTCTGGAATACAAGTCTTCAGTACAATCACCAGAATGTTATCAGGGCCCAATGGCCTTTGCAGTATCCAGTGCCTTTAGTTGTTTCTTGATACCTTGTGGAACAAAATGAATTGATTGATGACTGGCATCTGTGATGCTGGCAACGCCAAGAGGAACCTGAGTTGGATTATCCACTTGGCAGTTCTCCCTAAAGATAGATACAAATGTTTTAGCCTTGTCTTTTACACTGATGTGTTGGGCTGACCCACCATGCAGATTGGGATACTTGTGAAGCCTCTACTTTCTGTAAGTTGTAGCATTCTCTAGATGTGGCAGGACTGAAATGCTTAGATTTGATCCATTGGTTGTGGAATCAGTTAGCCCCGTCGATCATATGTTGATTCCACTGTTTAGTCTGGAAGTAGGCTTGTTTGGTAGCTTCACCAGGGTAATACTTCATTTTTAGATATGCCTGGTGCTGCTCTCGGATGCCCTCCTGCACACTTCATTGAACCAGGGTTGCTGTCCTGGCTTGCTTGGGGGACATGCTAGATCATGAGGTTACAGATTGGGATTGAATACAGTTCTGCCATTGGAAAGATTAAAAGATAATGCAATATGGTCACCGAGCATGTGCAGTCACAGTCAGTGACATCACTTCTGTGACAGGGCACACCTCTTGTGTGTGGCTCATGTCACCACGTCCATGTGTAGTAACACCATCATCAGCGCAAACACTGCTAGTGAGGAGATGGGAGGTGAGGTGGAATCTGCAACTCGAGCTGTGGTGGACAAAGGTCTGGAGAAGAAGGAGGGTGGGGAAGGCCTATATTAGGAATGGGGGTTGAGGGGGGCCTGCACCAGGATTGGAACTGAGAGAAGGCCAATGTAATGACTCCACAGAGGCCGGTATCCCATCACCAAGACACCTTTTATTAACACATGCGTTGTACTTAATACTGATTCAGCTTCCTCAGAGCCATCTCTCAGAGTGAACAGAACCTCTGACATTTCTGTTTATCTTTTTTTTGCAATTGAAAAATCAGTCCTCGATAAAAAGGAATACCAGTTAACAAACTGGCTATATAGTTCAGCCTGTTCAGGAATCAGATTTCCTCCAAAAACAAACAGTAACTGACAGCATCAGTACACATTGGATGTGGGCAACCAGCTCAGAGTCAGTCCCCTCCCTGACACAAAAAGGAGAGTCCTTCACACACTGATCCAGCTCCCTCAGACCCAGCTCTCAGAGTGAACAGAACCTCTGACATTCTTGTTTATATGTGTCAGCCAGGGCTCCCAGATTGGACCAGATTAACAGTCCCAATAAGGGAGCTCATTCTATGAGGTCCATCTGGCTGACCTCATTATGATCACGACAGCCAGCATCAAAAGTGGGAGTGGGAGTGGGAGTGTGAGTGGGAGGAGTCTGGCATTAGGAGCAGGAAGAAGTCTGAATAGGTGTTGGCCTACTTTTTATTTGTGAGTATAGAAAGGGCTGGGAGGACATTGCGACGCCATAGGGGAAGTGAGAGAGAGTGAAGGAGAGACTGCCAGGAGAAAATAAAATAGCTTGTTTTATTGAGATGGACTGTTTTATTTTGGATGAATGTCGATTTTCCTGCTCCTCAGATGCTGCCTGACCTGCTGTGCTTTTCCAGCAACACATTCTCAACTCTGATCTCCAGCATTTGCAGACCTCATTGTCTCCCTGTTTTAGTTTACATCCTACCAATCTTGGAATGGTAGCTGCTTCCTGTCACTTGAGAATGACTTTCTGCTCATTGTGCCACCTAGAGGTGGCATTCGTTGGAAATTCAGCCTTCTGAAGCTGGCAATGGTCCCTAGGGCCTCTTGGGTGCCCAGTTTTGAGTTGCTCAATCTGTCTGAAGTCTGGCCCATTAAGCACAATGGCAATGCCACACAATATGATGCAAGCTATGCTCAACATAAAGACACAACTTCATCTCCACAAGTTATCTGCAGTAGTCACTCACCTGCCAGTACTGTCTGCAATAGGTACATAGCTGACAGGTGAGGTCAAAGGACAACCTTTTAGTTGGTTCTCTCATTACCTGCTGCAGACCCAATCTGGCAGCTATTTCCTTTAGGACTTAGCCCCCTCAGTCAGTAGTATCTGGAGTCACTCCCATTGCAACTGCCATAACAACTCCTTCCTGACTGTACACCATAGTGCCGCCAATTCTGGTAAGTAGGTCCTGCTGGTGAGGCAGTACATTTCCTGGGATGGTGATAATATTGTCAATCTTGTTTTTTTTTTGGAGCTGTTTCATTTTCATCAAGTTGCATGAAGGGTTTCTGCTTGTGAGCCCTATTGAAATCTCTAACTGGATCTCACTGAAGCCATATTTTTAGCTACATCCCCATTCTTTTATTTATAGTCAGCAGAACTGAACTCAAGCAAAACAAAGAGAGGCTGCAGTTCGCCCCCACATTGCAAACTGAATGCTGGCATGATGCGTAATGCCTGTTTTACAGTGCACAATTGTCTATGCACCCAATTCCTATCGACTGGAACCATGTGTCAGTCAGATCTGGTCTGGCTTCTAGTATTCAGTGAAGCTGAACTCTGTCAGGAACACCGAGAGTTTCTTTCTCCGCCCCCACTCCCCCAGTGTGCTTGTCTCTTTCTTGGAAGACTGCTTCTGTTCTCCCAGTTCCTCAGTACATCGCTTCATCGCCTGCTCTAATTGGACAGAACACAGCACACCAGGATGATGCAGCACATCATGTACCAGACAGTCATCCCCCCCCACCCCACCCCGGTGCACCTTTTAAGTCATTGCCACTAACATGCTTTATTGAGATGCCAAGATTCATCTTGCAAGGACCAATTGCATGATGAAAATCACCTTCGACAAGCATTTGAACCCTAAGCATGTTCACCCTGTGCACATTGAAATGACTGAAAATTAAAAGCAGTTTGCATTTTCAGTGTCCCAGTACCCAGCAGACACAGAGTCCTCCCTTTCACCCATCAAACTGACACTGATGTCTCCCACTCAGGGCATTATCCCAGCCACTTTCCAGTTACTCAACTATAGCAAGTAATGGCAGGGAAGGTAACTTGCAGTTGACACCATCAACAATGAGCTCTGCCTGGTCTCTATCCCAGAGTCTCCATGTCCCCTTTACCCCGCCAGTCCATTTCCACCATCCCCCACGACCTCCCTGAACTTCACCTCCAACTTTCTTCCTTGACCCTAGCACTATACCTCACTACCATCCACCATGGCCCTGTACACTCCCCCCTTGGAGACCATAGTGGTGGTCACTGTCAATAACCAATCCCTCCTGCTCTAACCTACCGTACTTTCCGATGCGGTACCATCTAACCACATCCCTCTGCCCTTATACCTTGACTCCTCCTCACTCTGTGTCCATCCTTGCCTCCAACACGATACATGCCTCTGATTTCTCCGCCCGCCTGGACTACTCCATCCCTTTTTTGGCAATGAGCCAACACAGCCCGCACTTGCACCGTCCTTGGCCTGTATTCACCCCAAACCTTCAATGAGGAGCTCCTAAACGTGACTAACCAGACCCCAGACTCTCTGCAGATCCCTGTCTGCCAATATGCAAATCTCCTGAGTGCTGCTGCTGGTCCTACAGCAATGATTAGTGCCTACTCCCTGGACTGTAGTCAGACATATCACCCGACCGTAAGCTGACTAAGTGGATGACTAACCATGGCCAAACCCCTGTTGTAGATTGTACTAGTGACTAACATTACTGGGACTCCCCACACCAATAGCAGCCCAGCCAGCCTTGGCAGGGGACTATCTAACACATACTTCCCAACGTGGTGACTTAGTTAAATAAATATGTTTGCCATGTAGTTAGCTGTCACATGCTGTCGATGTTAGGTTGGTGCTGGACCACATTTCTTGCCAAAGCCCACA
Source organism: Chiloscyllium plagiosum (assembly GCF_037043375.1). NCBI lineage: Eukaryota > Metazoa > Chordata > Chondrichthyes > Orectolobiformes > Hemiscylliidae > Chiloscyllium > Chiloscyllium plagiosum. The sequence continues at coordinate 24,063,717 of NW_028270175.1, read as the reverse complement.
TCATTTCAGCCCTGATAAGGTCACGCTATTTAAAAAGAACACTTTGCAAAGCCAGTGATACTGCTCATAACAGCAAAAAAAGTTCTACTCACAAAGAACACGAGTTGCTTTTATGAATCGCCGACCTTTGCGACATTTTCAAATTGTCCCCACTGAGACCCCATTTGTGATGGAAAACATATTGGTTTTTGAAGTAAGGCAGGCAGGGGGAGGTTGCTGCAGGAGAAATAGCGTTTGCCCTTTCTCTGAAACTGCTGTCTTCATTGTGAATTGAAAATCCCACTGGAGGCCTCATCACTACAGTGGATGATTCTTTTCGGACATATTTGCATCTACACCACTGTCTCCAGGAAAAGAGAATTCAACATTCCATAATTGATCCAAGAAGCAGTCCTGCAATGCCAAAGGTGCTCTTTCCATGCTGTGCAAAGACATGAAGAGGCATAGATAGGGTGAATAGCCAAGCTCTTTTTTTCAGGGTAAGGGAGTCCAAAACTAGAGGGCATAGGTTTATGGTGAGAGGGGAAAGACTTAAAAGGACCTGAGGGGCAGCTTATTCATGCAGAGGGTGATGCGTGTATGGAATGAGCTGCCAAGTGGTGCAGGCAGGAATAGTTTCAAAATTTAAAAGGCTTCTGAATGGCTATATGAATAGGAAGGGTTTAGAGGGATATGGACCAAGTGCTGGCAAATGGGACTAGGTCAGATTGAGATGTCTGGCCGGCACAGAAACTTGGATCTTTGGCTTGGTTTCTATGCTGTATAACACTATGACTCTATTCCTCAATTAAACATACAAACAAAAGAGAAGCAGGGTCACTATCATATTGTTGTTTGAAGGATCTCACTAATTAGTTGTTCGGCTTCCTGCATTGCAAAGTGACTGCACCTCACATCTACTTTGTCAGCTGTAAAGCTTTGAGAAGTCCTGTGGTTGTGAAAAGTGCTATAGCAATTCATGTCTTCACTGGCAAACAGCCAAATGTCAGGGGTCACAGAAAGATGAGAATGTGTGTAGAGCTTCTGTCTAGTCCCAGACACTGAGAACTTTGTAGAGTAACCACTGCACTAAAGTGGTGACACCTGGCTTTGGAGAGAGAACTCACAGGAGGGCAACTGAACAGACATTGGGGCTGAGGTGCTTGAACCGTGAGGAGAGATCAAGGAAGCTGGGAACATCTATACTGGAAAGAGAAGAGTTTCAGGGAGGCCCAAATTGATATTTCAGTGGACATCAGTACCCTTCCAAATATAAGGATCTAACATTTATGATTATAATTATTACATGCCACTAATGATAAGAACTTTCTGCACAGACCAACAACCCAGTGTGTGCAAAATAATGAGAATGAATTGGGAAGTTGAAAGTGGAATACCACACTGACCCAGACAACTTAATTAGTTAAATTGTAATCTGAGGTATTTTTAACCAACAGTGCAGTAACTAGAGTCCTGGCTCTAATATCTGACCTGTCATCTCTTTAAAATACCCTCATTAAAATTCTTCTATTTCTGTATCCACAGTTAGTCAAGGGCCTAGATATTCAGGAAGAGGTGTGGAAGATACCCAGCAATGTCAGATACATGAAGATTCTGCCAGATTTAGCAGCAGGACATCATTATGATTTTTCTCCTTCTGTTTCCTGCACAGCATAAGCCAGAATGACACTCTGCTTGGCTCAGGGACTGGGACTGATGGCGGACGACTGTCCATGGGAGATCTTTGGGGATGACCTTTGACAGTTAGGCTGGAGCTTGTGTGATGGGGCTGATGGAGGTCAACCATGATCTCAATTGGATAGATTGTGGCTTGGGTTGAAGGGAAGAAGAGAGGCCATCACAATAACCTGGTCAGTGAAGCTGTATTGAAGAAATGGATGGGGAGGAAAGAGAGGCAACTAGGGTATAGGAGATGGAGGTGAGCGACTGTAATTAACTGGAAGGAGAGAATCCATTGGACCATGGCACAGTGGAGGTTGACAATCACGGTATAGAGTATAGAGAGATTATGTCTGGAGTGGGAATGCCAAAGGCTTCCTGAAGGGGTGAAGTTGGAGAACACTTGTTTCTTTTAACCCACACGGGGTGCCATAAAAGGCACTTACATTGAGGATTTGCCAGCTCCTGCTTTCTTTCCATTAGTAGGGTTCCCATCCTCTTAGAAAAAGGCCTGGCATTTGTAAAATTTAAACTGGGTTCCAAACGCATTGTCAGAACTCAATCGAAAGATGTTAATGAAAGTTTAATTCGTGTTGAAAGATATCCATATTATTGAGGCCAGTCCCTTTCAGGTAATGCAGGACTGACTAAATCCCAGAATTGAAGAAAAATGCTGAGCTTGTAAAATTAGACATGAAATAAACTTTCACTATTATTATGAATAGAGGCTGCCTCTTCTTAAGCAATCATAAGAAAATAAAAAACAACTCACATTGATATAACTTTCTTCAGGACCACAGAACGTTGCAAACTCATTGTGAGGCAGTGAAATGTTACTGAAGTGTAGTTTTCTTTAATAGAGGCCATTTTGCTATAATGTGCATTTTGTTAACACTAATTCGCTGTAACGTGATTGATGAATTGAGGATGCTAAAGTGTGAACTTTTAAAACTTGTGTTGGCTGTAACACGATTACATCGCCAACACTTTACGCGCTGTTTCGGAAGCATAATTTTTCTCTAATGCGGAGTTGCACAAAAATGCAAACATCGTGTTATAGAGGAACTGACGATATAGGAAATGTGGCAGTCAATTTGCATGTAGCAAGGTCTAAATGAAGAGCAATGAATGACCAGATAATTGTTTTAGTGCTGTGTTTGAGGGATAAATGTTGGCTCAAATACTCAGACATGAAGTTCAGTAATTCGTACCAGCCTGATTTAATCAACTATCAACATCTTATGCAGAGAGTTCTAAAATTACTGTGCATTGGCTCCAGTGATACTCTTTGGAATTAATCCAATGTAAACACTTAACTATTAAACTCACGTTTAATCTAAATCTCAGTTGAAAAGGTGCCAGAGCCTAGTCCGCAAATTTAATTGCAAAATAGCAAACCCTTCATTTCATTGGCCTTCATGTCACGAGAAGCTTTGAATTTGAAGTTGGAATTCTTGTAGTACACGCCAACCTACAAAACACAGAAGCTTATACACAGCCTCAAAGAGTTGGCACCAGCCCTAAAAAGCTGACAACACGAAAGAATAATTGAGAAACAGCTCTGGATAGAGGCCGATAACCAAGGCCGTTTCTAGAAAGTAATGGAATGGGTTACATTCCTTTTCAGAACTTGTGTTACAGGGTTTCTGTGAGTGTTGAGAGTTTCTGCCTTCAGTTATGCAGACGTGGCTACCTGGACTGGTGTTGTTGGAAACCTCACAAAAAGGAATCAGCTCAGCCTTTACCAACTGGTCTCTGGAGGGATAGACAGCGAGGGGAGCACAGGGCAACGGAAGGAAGTTGTTCACTGATTTTGGCTCACAATTAAATGAACGTTGGCTGCCTGTTTGCATGAAAACAGTTGGTGAGCAGGAATCTTTAAGCTCCTGAAAACAGCTGGAGATGGATTTCAATGGCAACGGCCTCATTTTGGTTATGGAAATTTTAAGAACTCTGTCAATCGGTTGAAATTTCAAAGTGGGGATAAAAACGATGAATTGCATTGTACTCATCAGTTTTTGCATGTTGGCTTATCAGAATTTGGGCCTTCAGCAATTTCAAGATTTTGTAATGGGCTTGCAAGGCTGGTTCCTCTGCCATGTGCCTAGCTTGCAAGTCTGAGAGTCCCAATTCAGCTACAATATTCCAGAGGGCATGGTCATATTTATACAAAAGCACAACTAATGATTGCGGTTGCATCTATACATCCCACCTGCTCACACTGCACACATGCCACAGTCTAGTTACACACAGACATCAGCTGAAAGAAGGAAGTATGCCAGAGTTGGTGTGAGAAAATAATTTGGAAATAACTTCCTTTCCTTTTCTGTGACTTTAGGAGCAAAGGCTGCCATCACAGTTTTGAAGGCAAGTTCCCAACCAGTCCGTGTCCTGGTGGAGAGCAGTTGTAACTGAACATGGTTGATCTCTACCTTCACTCCATCGACCCATCTTAGTTCCATAACCTCATGAAAATTTATCAATTTAAGTTTTGGAATTTTCAATTGGTTCTCAGCAGCTCTTCGGAGGAGAGAATTCCAGATGTGCCTTTTAGGTGACAAATCAGGAGGACAGTGCTGAAGAGGAGAGAGATGGGCAGTGTGGACCCAGAGGATAAACTGCTGGTAACGTGACTGATCTGACAAATTGTGAAGAGATGTTGAGATAATATTCTGACAGTCTCATTCTGTCACTGACGAGTGGTTGCCATTATCATCTGGGACAGTTTGGAGAAGTTGGGATTGTTTTACTTGGAGCACGTTAAGAGGAGATTGCATTGATTCATTCAAAGTCAATAGTGTGGATAAGGAGAGACTTCTTCCATTGATGGAAGCATTTCCAACAAGTGGCAGAAGAAGCAGTGAGGACATGAGCAAAAAGTGTTTTATACACAGCACAGAGCTGGATGCCCTGTCAGAGGGTGGTGGAGGCAGGTTCAATCACTGCATTCAACATGCAAGTGGATTTTTATCAGAGAAAGAATATGTGCTGGGTATGGGGAGAAGGCAGGGGAGTGGGTGAATTGCTCACTCAAGGAGCTGGCTGGATCAGCCTTTCAACTGCAATAACAATCCTGTGATTTTTGGTAGGCATGCAGACTGTGACTCATTCCAGAGAATCTTTCCTGGTGGCAAATTATTATTGCAGCAAACCTAATCCTGACTAATTACAAAATGGTTCAATCGGACAACACAGAAAGAGATGATTCAGTCCACAGAGCCTGCACTGACTTAATCTAAAAAGCAATGCAATTAATCCCATTGCCCGATTTTCTTCCCCCTACACCCATGGATCGAATGGAATGATGGAATGGTTATAGCACAGGAGGCCATTCAGCTCAATGTGTCCATGCTGGCTCTCTGCAAGAGCAGTGCAGCTCGTGCCACTCCCTTCTCCTTCTCCCATCGTCCTGTTTTTTTCCCTCCTATGGATAATTATCCTGTACCTATTGTAAGGTATTATTACATCTGCCTTCACATCATTATCAGGCAGTGCATTCCAGAGCCTAATCTCTCACTGGATTTCAATGTTTCTCTTGATGTCACCTTTGGACTTTTTGCCATTAACCTGAAGGTAATGCTTCCTGTTCTTCCAGCAATGGGAACAGCTTGACTCTGTTCAGCTTCCTCATCAATTTGAACATCTCTATCAAATATCTAAATTTTGTCTTCTCTATGGGGAACAGCCCAACCTCTCTGATCCAGCTTTGAAACCAAAGTTCCTGGAACTATGTTTCTACACTCTACCCTCTCTAATGCCTTCATATCCTTCCTAAAATGGCACAAGACTCCAGCGTTTTAAAACAGGATTAGCATTGTTAACTTGCCTTTGTGTTCTGTGCCCCTATTTATAAAGCTCAGGATCCTGGATACCTTTAATCATTGTTTTCTCAACTACCTGCCACTTTCAATGATTTGTGTACATACTGTATACCAGCAGAAAATAGTCAAAATACATGGGGGCAGTAGGTGAACTCACCCTTGAAAAACTGCCAAATTTCCCACAAAGATTCAATCAATGGGAAGGCCAATTGAGAAAAGTCAGACCCATCTAAGAGAGTGACAGATTATGAGGAGCTCCTCCAATCAAATCTGAGAGTCTTGCGCTCCTCAAGGATACGATCGCCTCCTCAAGGATACGATCGACAAGGGTGTGGACACTTGCCTCATTAGCCTGGACCAGGAGAAAGCCTTTGACAGGATATTGCACATGCACATGAGAGAAGTTCTCTCCAAAATGGGCTTTGGGGAGGGAATTTGCATTGTTAGTGCTGTCTCAATCAATGGATGGGAATCAGAAAGCTTTCCAATCAGATCTGGAGTCAGGCAGGCCTGCCCACTTTCTCCTGCTTTGTTAGTGTGCTGTATAGACCCTTCTGTCAAGTCCATCAGGAAAGATGCGAGGCTGAGAAGGGTGGTAGTCGCATAGCGGGGGCCAATGGGTTAAGGCCTCCCTGTACATGGATGACATTGCTGTTTTGTGCTTGGGTCCACTGTCAGTGCACAGACTCATGTGCATCTGCAACCCGTTTGAACAGGCCTCAGGGGCCAAGGTAAACTGAGGCGAGAGTGAGGCCATGATCTTTGGAAACTGGGCCGACCAATCCTCTATCCCCTTCACTGTCAGGACTGACCAGCTGAAGGTGCTGGGTATTTGGTTTGGATGGTCTGGGGCATGCGCCAAGTCTTGGGAAGAAGGTGTCACTAAAGTGAGGCAGAAACTAGGCAGGTGGGAGCACCGGTTGCTCTCCATGGCAGGTATAACCCTGGTCATCAGATGTGAGGTACTCTCAGTGTTGTTATACGTAGCACAGGTCTGCCTTATTCCCCGAACCTGCACCACCACCCGGGCCATCTTCTACTTCATGTGGAGATCGAAGATGGACTGTGTTTGAAGGAACACCACATACAAAGACCTAGACAAGGGGGGAAGAAGAAACCCAACACTACCCTCACCCTGATGGCCACCTTTGTACTGAGGTTCTACCTGTCCCTGGTGTTGCGAAGGATGGGGCTGGCCTTGTTGCTGTGGAGCACTCCAAGTAGTTGGACCATTCCATATCATCTGTCCTCTGTGGAGAAATTTGGGAAGAAAACACCTTTGACCACAAGTCCATCAGAAAGTGGTCAGCATGTGGTGTCCCTGAAACCCTTCGGGAAAAGGAGAGGGTGGATCCTGTCGAGCATTTCCCTGGGCAGACTGTCAAAGCCATTTGGCAGAATGCCTCATCGCCAGAACTTTCAAACAAGCACCAGGACATCACTCGAGAAGGGCTCTGCCTGTATGATCCTTTACGCATGCCCAGACTCTCTGCGCCACCACACCCTGCCCTCGAAGTGGCTGTGGAGGGGACGAGACTGTCATACACCTCCTTCTGGAATGTGCCTTTCCAAAGGAAGTCTGGAGAGGAAGGCAGTGGTGTTTGTCGAAGTCCATCCCTAGCAGCTCGGTGACACGAGACGCTGTGCGCTACGGCCTGTTCCCCAGGACGCACAACAAGATGAACATCAACTTGGTAAAAGACACTCTTTGCTCTGCCTGAAACTTGCTGGTCTTCCAGTTGAAGGACTTGATCCTGTCTGAGCGGTGTAGACTGGCACATTGCAAGGTCCAGGACTACGTGCTGAGGGACACACTGAAGCTTGGAACAGTTGTCACCAAGGCACAGTGGGGAAAGATCACTGTCTAAGGTCCTTCTGCCAGAAACAAAACAGAGGTCCATTCAGTATTTGGGCCCCACTGATGCCTCAGCTAATTGCCAGGAGGTTGACTGTAAACATAGACTTAATTTCTTCTCTGTAAGTAAAGAGAATTTACATCTGAACAGCCTCATTAACTGTGCATGTACCAACGATTTCTATGAATAAAGTATATTTTTGAAAAAAAGGTGACCAGAAACTCAACTGGACTCACCATATAAACACAGTGGCTACAAGAGCAGGTCAGAGACTAGAAATACTCAGAAGTAACTCACATCCTGACTTCCCAACACCTGTCCACCATGTACAAGGCATAAGTCAGGAGTGTGATGGGATACTCCCCACTTGCCTGAATGAGTGCAGCTCAAACAACACTAGCTTAATACCATCTAAGACAAAGCAACCACTTGACTAGCACTATGTCCACAAGCACCCACTTCCTCTATCACCGTAAGTCAGTAACAGTTGTATGTACTATCTACATGATGCAATGCAGAAATTCACCAAAGATCCTTAGACAGCACATTCCAAACCCACAATCACTTCCATCTAGATAGAGAAGGACAACAGATACATGGGAACACCATAACTTGCAAGCTCCCCTCCAAGTCACTCACCATCCTGACTTAGAAATATATCATTGTTTCTTTACTGTCACTGAGTCAAGATCCTTAAATTCCTTCCCATAAACATTGTGGGTCTACCTACAGCACATAGACTGCAGCCGTTCAAGAAGGCAGCTCATCGCCACCTCCTCAAGGGCAAGCAGGGAAAGGCAATTAATGCTGCCCAGCCAGATACATCTACATCCCACAAGAGAATTTACAAATTGTGATTGGAGAAGCAGGCAAGGGCAGGAAAGAGGAAAATGGTGATTGGAGGAGAGCTGCTAATGGTGATTGGAGGAACAGGCAAAGATGGGAGGGAGGGAAAAAATGATTGGAGGAGCTGGTAGTACCTGGGCTAGCGAGGCAACCTAAGTACCTCTCAGTGCAGTGACCAACTGTTGGGTGCAGGAAGTGGGGGTTGGGTAGAGGAGCAGAGCTCATGTGTTGACTAAGATAGCAGGCACCAGACCAGAGTGTCTGTTGACCTGTAATAATTGGGAGAGTGGTACCACAGTCGAGAGTGTGGTGCTGGAAAAGCATAGCGGGTCAGGCAGCATCCAAGGAGCAGGAGAATCTAAGTTTTGGGTATAAGGCCTTCTTCAAGAATGAGGTCCATCAGGGTGGTACCACAGGCTTTCTGCATTGTGTGACTATCATTGACCAAGTTTGTTGAAGCTCATAACATAGAACATAGAACATAGAAGAATACAGCGCAGTACAGGCCCTTCGGCCCTCGATGTTGCGCCGATCCAAGCCCACCTAACCTACACTAGCCCACTATCCTCCATATGCCTATCCAATGCCCGCTTAAATGCCCATAATGAGGGAGAGTCCACCACTGCTACTGGCAGGGCATTCCATGAACTCACGACTCGCTGAGTAAAGAACCTATCCCTAACATCTGTCCTATACCTACCCCCCCTTAATTTAAAGCTATGCCCCCTTGTAATAGCTGACTCCATACGTGGAAAAAGATTCTCACTGTCGACCCTATCTAAACCCCTAATCATTTTGTACACCTCTATCAAGTCACCCCTAAACCTTCTTTTCTCCAATGAAAACAACCCCAAATGCCTCAGCCTTTCCTCATACGATCTTCCTACCATACCAGGCAACATCCTGGTAAACCTCCTCTGCACCCGCTCCAGTGCCTCCACATCCTTCCTATAGTATGGCGACCAAAACTGCACAGAATACTTCAGATGCGGCCGCACCAGAGTCTTATACAACTGCAACATGACCTCAGTACTCCGGAACTCAATTCCTCTACCAATAAAAGCCAGTACGCCATATGCCTTCTTCACCGCACTATTTACCTGGGTGGCAACTTTCAAAGATCTGTGTACATGGACACCAAGATCCCTCTGCTCATCCACACTACCAAGTATCCGTCCATTAGCCCAGTACCCCATCTTTTTAATAACTGCTCACTATTTTAAATTCAGGAAAAGCAATCAGAATAGCTGAGGCCTTAGATATTTTTGTGTAAAGATACAAAATAGGAAATGGTGGATAATCAGCAAGTTATTCATCTAGACAATAGTCAGCGCTCTACATTCAATTCTTATGAAGGTTTTCAGACAGCAATTTGTAAATCAAAGTATTAATAATACATTTTTTAATCCAAGATATGTATTTAACCATTTATATAGAAAGATATGGAGTACAGGAGGTTTATTTATAATCATTTAACAAAAGCATTCTTATTTATCGATTACAGGTGAAAAGATTTAATAATCTGCTTAATGTATGTATACATTCTTTGGTGTTTGTGTTATCTTGTGTATCTAAAAGTGAACCCCTCCCAAAAAAACTCAACATAAAAACCGGCAATAATATTATTACTATCTCACTGTATCATCAAATATAGGAATGACAAAGGAACCACTCAAAATGGGAAAAGGAGCTCCTGAAAATCAAAAAAGTATCCTTTGAAAAAAATAAATGATTTTGAGTGCTGCTCCCAGGTTCCGCTGCTTCCTCTTCCCTTTTATAACTTGTAACCTTTATTTTATACTGACCCTCCTCATTTTCTCCATCAACATATATCACTTTGTACTTCTCTGCATTCAATTTTGCCTACCACAAAGACTTTGACCCGGACTGTAGGAGACGGAGTGCTGACCTTATCAGAAATATATAAAATCATGAGGGGCATTGATAAAGTAAATAGTAATGGCGTTTTCCTTAGGGAGGGGAGGTCAAAACTAAACGGCATAATTTTAAAGCAAAGAGGAAATATTTAAAAAGGACAACATTTTCACACAGTGGATGGTTCATATATGGAAAGAACTGCCAGAAGAAGTATTAGAGGTGGCTACAGTTACAACATTTAAAAGATAATTGGACGGGTGTATAGATAGGAAAGACTTAGATGGATATGGACCGAATGCTGGCAAATGGGACTAGTTTATTTTGGGAAACTTGGTTGACATAGATGAATTGGACCAAAAGATCTGTTTCTGTGCTGTATGACTCTAAGTGTAGATTTCATGCAATTTTATTTACCCAATTCCCTTTTAAAGGCAACCATTATATCTGTATTCACAACCCTATAAGGCAGTGTGTTTCAATCCTAACCATTTATTACACAAAAAAGAACATTGGTTAGAAAAGTAAAGTAACAAAGATGTTGATTTAGTTCTCAGCCATGCCTTCCCTGTGAGTGAGGCTGGTGGAGTGCAGAACTGACTGTCTCTGCCAGTTATCTAACTATGATGGTTCTTTTATCCATGTTTATTTCAAAGTAAAGAACTGTAATCACAAACTGCAACCAGTGAATTGGGAGAAAAGACAATTTTTCATTTAGATCAACTCTCTGCATGTTTGCAAGATTATTAAAAACAATTTATACCAATAGATTACCTTTGAAGTGCAGTGAATGGATCAGTTGGAGCAACTGTGAGAGGCAGTGGGGAATTTACAAGAGCTAGGGGTGTGATGGATGGCAGTTGTAGGAAGAGAGAGAAGCCGCAGATACAATCAGATAAATGGGTTAATTCCAGGGAAGTTAAGAGAGGTAGGCAGATAGTGCAGGAGTTTTCTGTGGCTATCCCCATTTCAAACATGTATGCTGTTTTGGAAAATGTAGAGAGTGACGGACTCTCAGGGGAATGTAGCACAAACAGCCAAGTTTCTGGGATCAAGACAGGCACTAATGTAATGAAGGGGACATCAGGTTCCAAGAGATCGATTGTGTTAGAGGAATCTCTAGTCAGAGGCACAGACAGATGTTTCTGCAGCCACCATCAAAAAATCAGAATGGTGTGTTGCCTCCCTGCTGCCAGGGTCAAGGATGTCTCAGAGAGGGTGCAGAATGTTCTCAAGGGGGAGAGGGGCCAGCAGGAGGTCATTGTCAACATTGGAACCAATGACATAGGAAAGGAAAAGGATGAGATTCTGAAGGGAGATTACGGAGAGTTAGGCAAGAATTTAAAAAGGAGGTCCTTGAGAGTAGTAATATCTGGATTACTCCCGGTGCTATGAGCGAGTGAGGGTAGGAAGAGGAGCATAGAGCAGATGAATGCATGGCTGAGGAGCTGGCGTATGGGAAAAGGATTCACATTTTTGGATCATTGGAATTTCCACTGGGATAGAGGTGACCTATACAAGAAGGACGAATTACACCTGAATTGGATGGGGATGGATATACTGGCAGGGAAATTTGCTTAGAGCTGCTGGAGAGGCTTTAAACCAGTATGGTTGTAGGGGTGGGACCCAGGGAGAGAGTGAGGAAAGAGATCAATATGAGCCCGGTACAGTTGGGAAAGGGAGTGAATCAAACAGTCAGGGCAGGCAGGAACAAAGCAGAGAAATTGTTGTTTTAAGTCTGTCCAAGTGAAAGGCTGCATTAGTGAGTACAGTGGGTTTTTTCTTGATTATATGTTTTTGGAGATAAGTCTCTTGATTAAACTTAAAATATAAGCCATAGCTATTAATTTAACCTGGTGCAGTGTTTTGTCGAGGAATAAGCTGGTGTTATTTTCTGGGTCTGTAGATTGTGAAGGAGCAAAAATGGCCTTTAAAAGAGTGATATGTGCTTCTTATCAGATGTGGGAGTTTAAAGAGAGTTTAAGGGTTACTGTGGATTATATCTGCCATAAGTGCTGTTGGATGCGAATCTTATCAGATCGAGTGGATCGGTTGGAGAGACAGACAGAAGCAATGAGGAATTTGCAACAGCTACAGTATGTAATGGATGGCAGTTATAGGAAGGGGGGAAAGTCTCAGATACAGTCACATTCACAGGTTAACTCCAGGAAGGGTAAGAGAGATAGGCAGTTAGTGCAGGAGTCTTTTGTGGATATACCCATTTCAAACAGGTATGCTGTTTTGGAAAATGTAGGGGATGATGGATTCTCAGGGGAATGTAGCACGAACAGCCAAATTTCTGGTATTGAGACTGGCTCGAATGCAACGAGAGGTACGTCAGCTTCCAAGGGATCAATTGTGTTCGGGGATTCTGTAGTCCAAGGTACAGACAGACATTTCTGTGGCCAGCAGAGAAAAAGCAGAATGATGTGTTGTATCGCTGGTGCCAGGATCAAGGATGTCTCAGAGAGGGTGCAGAATGTTCTCACGGGGGAGTGGGGCCAGCAGGAGGTCATTGTCCACATTGGAACCAACGATATAAGAAGGGAAAAGGTTGAGATTCTGAAGAGAGATTACGGAGAGTTAGGCAGAAATTTAAAAAGGAGGTCCTCAAGGGTAGTAATATCTGGATTACTCCCAGTGCTCTGAGCTAGTGAGGTCAGGAATAAAGGACAGAGCAGATGAATGCATGGCTGAGGAGCTGGTGTATGGGAGAAGGATTCACATTTTGGATCATTCGAATCTCTTTTGGGGTAGAATTGGAAGGGGACTAATATACTGGCAGGGAAATTTGCTAGAACTGCTTCGGAGGATTTAAACTAGTATGGTGGGGGGGAGGAAGGGGGGGGGGGACCCATGGAGATAATGAGGAAAGAGATCGGTCTGAGACTGGCACAGTTGAGAACAGAAGAGAGCCAAACATTCAGGGCAGGCAGGGACAAGGTAGGACTAATAAATCAAACTGCATTTATTTCAATGCAAGGAGCCTAACAGGGAAGGCAGATGAACTCAGGGCATGGTTAGGAACATGGGACTGAGATATCATAGCAATTACAGAAACATGGCTCAGGGATGGGCAGGACTGGCAGCTTAATATTCCAGGATACACATGCTACAGGAAGGATTGAAAGGGAGGCAAGAGAGGAGGGGGAGTGGCATTTTTGATAAGGGATAGCATTACAGCTGTGCTGAGGGAGGATATACCGGAAATATATCCAGGGAAATTATTTGGATGTAACTGAGAAATAAGAAAGGGATGATCGCCTTATTGGGATTGTATTATAGACCCCCTAATTGTCAGAGGGAAATTGAGAAACAAACTTGTTAGGAGATCTCAGCTATCTGTAAAAATAATAGGGTAGTTATGGTAGGGAATTTTAACTTTCCAAACATTGACTGGGACTGCCATAGTGTTAAAGGTTTAGATGAGAGGAATTTCTTAAGTGCATACAAGACAATTATTTGATTCAGTATGTGGATGTACCTACTAGAGAAGGTGCAAAACTTGACCTACTCTTGGGTAATAAAGCAGGGCAGGTGACTGAGGCGTCAGTGGGGGAGCACTTTGGGGCCAGCGACCATAATTCTATTCGTTTTAAAATCGTGATGGAAAAGGATAGATCAGATCTAAAAGTTGAAGTTCTAAATTGGAGAAAGGCCAATTTTGACGGTATTAGGCAAGAACTTTCGAAAGCTGATTGGAGGCAGATGTTCATAGGTAAAGGGACGGCTGGAAAATGGGAAGCCTTCAGAAATGAGATAACAAGAATCCAGAGAAAGTATATTCCTGTTAGGGTGAAAGGGAAGGTATAGGGAATGCTGGATGAATAGAGAAGTTGAGGTTGTGGTTAAGAAAAAGAAGGAAGCATATGTGAGGTGTAGATGGGAGAGATTAAGTGAATCCTTAGAAGACTATAAAGGCAGTAGGAGTATACTTAAGAGGGAAATCAAGAGGGCAAAAAGGGGACATGAAATAACTTTGGCAAATAGGGTTAAGGAGAATCCAAAGAGTTTTTACAAATACATTAAGGACAAAAGGGTAACTAGGCAGAGAATAGGGCCCCTCAAAGATCAGCAAGGCGGCCTCTGTGTGGAGGCGCAGGAGATAGGGGAGATACTAAATGAGTATACTTGATACTAAACTATGGAGAAGGACGTGGAAGATATAGAATGTGGGGAAATAGATGGTGACACCTTTATAAATGTCTGGATTACAGAGGAGATGCTGAAAGTTTTGAAATGCATAAAGGTGGATAAATCCCCAGTACCCTCGAACTCTGTGGGAAGCTCGGGAAGTGATTGCTGGGTCCTTGCTGAGATATTTGTATCATCAATAGTTACAGGTGATGTGCTGGGAGACTGGAGGTTGGCTAACGTGGTACCACTATTTAAGAAGGGTGGTAAGGACAAGCCAGGGAACTATAGACCGGTGAGCCTGACGTCGGTGGTGGACAAATTGTTGAAGGGAATCCTGAGGGACAGGGTTTAGATATATTTGGAAAGGCAAGGACTGATTAGGGATAGTCATCATGGCTTTGTGCGTGGGAAATCTGTCTCACAAACTTGATTGAGGTTTTTGTGACTTCTCCAAAAAACTTTGTTTTTTGTTCTTTGTTACTTCTTCAAAAGGATTGATGAGGGCAAAGCGGTGGATGTGATCTTTATGGACTTCAGTGAGGCGTTCGACAAGATTCCCCATGGGAGCCTGGTTGGCAAGGTTAAATCTCGTGGAATACAGGGAGAACTAGCTATTTGGATACACAACTGGCTCAAAGGTAGAAGACAGAGGGTGCTTATGGAGGGTTTGTTTTCAGACTGGAGACCTGTGACCAGTGACCACAATGATCGGTGTTGGGTCCACTACTGTTTGTCATTTACATAAATTATTTGGATGTGAACATAGGGGTTATAAGTTAGTAAGTTTGCAGATGACACCAACATTGGAGGTGCAATGGACAGGAAAGAAGGTTACTCAGAGTACTACAGGATCTTGATCAAATGGGCCCATGGGCTGAGGAGTGGCAGATGGAGTTTAATTTGGAGAAATGTGAGGTGCTGCATTTTGGGAAAGAAAATCTTACCAGGAGTTATACACTTAATGGTAAGGTCCTAGGGAATATTGCTGAACAAAGAGTCCTTGGAGTGCAGGTTCATAGTTCCTTGAAAGTAGAATCATAGGTAGATAGGATAGTGAAGGCGGCATTTGGTATACTTTCCTTTATTGGTCGGAGCATTGAGTGTAGAAGTTGAGAGGTCATGTTGCGGCTTTACAGGATACAAAGATATAAAAGGGACCTAAGGGGCAACTTTTTCATGCAGAGGAAGGTGTGTGTATGGAATGAGCTACCAGAGGAAGTAGTGGAGGCTGATACAATTACAACATTTAAGAGGCATCTGAATGGGTATATGAATAGGAAGATGTTTAGAGGGATATGGGTCAAGTGCTGGCAAATGGGAGTAGATTAGGTTAGGCTATCTTGTTGGCATGATAGTTGGACCGAAGGGTCTGTTTCCGTGCTGTACATCTCTACAGATGAATCCCCAGTGACTCTTTTGTTGTCACGCTGTTGGTTCTGGGAGGAATTTTAGTCAAAATGAAAGAAGAACATTTAAGGATCTTTAGATTGAGCTGTGCAGTATTTCCATCAACCTGAGGGTATAACAGGTCAATTCAATGTGACATCTCATTGGAGAATGTACCTCCAAAAATGCAACATTTTCTCAAAACTACACTTCAAGTGTCAACCTGGATTATATTCCCAAGTTTGGAATAGCTTTGAGATCAAAGCTCACCAGGATATGAGTGTGCTGGCAACTATTATAACCTGAAAGAGCTGTGCTGCTTAGAAACTGTTTGTGAATCTTTGTCCCCACCAACATGTGTGAATAGGTGCCAAACTCCAACTTAAAAGTCAACCACAAATTAATGCTAGAAAAAAAATGTTTCCGGCAGCTATAGTTTTGCCTGAGATCAAATGAGGGTTGTTTTAAATTTGCACAAACTGCCTCAGGATTTGCATTGTTCATGGTTGTTGGGTGGGGAAAAGGAAGTGATGTAGTCATTTGATTCCAGTTTGAATTAATGAATGAGGCACACTCTTGTTTGAGCTCTGGCTTCCAAATACTTTAATTTCTGAATAGAACCTGTTCAGCGACGTTATGGCACAGCTCTAGAACAGGTGGGACTTGAAACCAGGCCTTCAGGTTCTGAAGACAGGACACTGTCACTGCACCACAAGATCTCTCTATCTTCCAGAGTAATCATCCTTAGAAAATCAGACCAGCTGTAAAAGCAGTGGTAAGTAGGTTTTGTTCGCCACATACAATTGCTCCATTTTTTGAGTGCAATAGTGCAGTATTGGAAGAAAATGGTCGCTTTCTCTACAGTGTGCAACATTCTGAAATGCAATTACAATTGCAGAGGCTGTTCAATCCGCCATCATGAGAGCTTTATATTTAAAAGGGTCAGTTGGGCCTTGATCAGCCAGGTTTACTCATTAAAGCTGAAATGCTAACATGGCAAATACTTCCAAGTCAGAGTGATTAGAAATGATTTGCTTGTTTCTGCAGTCAGAGTTTTGATTGTTGTACAGCCACAGGTTGTGATGGGAGACAGCTTTGTTCTCAGTTTTAATGTACCCTCAATATCAATGGATCGTTTGGTTAGTTATTAACTTGACATTTGTTCCTGTTGCTCTTTATAACTCTTTACATTCAGTCCTGCAGGAAACACACAGGTTGAAATGCTTCAGTGAACAAGAATGTTGGAAATTGTGACCACGGAGCCCTTGTGAGTGACCTTAGTAGTAACATTATTGCACATTCTGTTTTATTCTATTGTTTTCGCGCAGGTGAGATGGTAATTTCCAGGAATATCTCAGTCATATGCAATCTACAGGGTGCGAAAGGCTTGCAGCTGAGCTGTGAGAAATTGTTTGCTGTTAAGAACACAACGATCTGGTGTAGATTTATGGCAGAGATAAATGATTTATTTCAGTTAAACTTAACTATGAAGCATGATTACATGTGTTTGTTAATTTGAGAAGAACCAGAAAGCATATTCAGGGAGAGGCCACAGTAGGTGGAAAAGTGTCACCACCCAATAACCATGTTTCATCCAAAACCAAGCTTCTCGTCCAATCATTTCTAATAGTGTTGTTAATATTGAGTGTTAAGTTTGGTAATAAATAAACATCAGGAGAAAAATGGAGAGAGAATGGATTTGCCAGCTGGTAGAGACCATGTGATGAATAGAAAAGTGGCTTTGATTTGATACGATTTATTATTGTCACATGTACTGAGATACAGTAAAAAGTATTGTTTTATATGCTATCCAGGCAAATCGTACCATATATAAGTGCATCAGGGTAATAGAAAAGAAAGCTACAGAGAATTGTTACAGCTACAGAGAAGTTGCTGAGAAAGATCAATTATAATATATGAGAGGTCCATTCAAAAGCCTGATAACAGCGGGGAAGAAGCTGTCCATGAATCTGTTGGTACGTGCTTTCAAAGTTTCATATCTTCTGCCCGATGGAAGAGAGTATAACCAGGATGGAAGGGGTCTTTGATTATGTTGGCTGCTTTCCCAAGGCAGCGGGAAGTGTAGCAGGAGTCAATGGAAGGAGGGCTGATTTGTGTAATGGATTGGGTTTGTATTCTCAACTCTCTACAATTTCTTGTGATCTTGGGCAGAGCAGTTTCCATACCTAGTTGTGATGCATCCCGATAGAATGTTTTCTACGGTGCATCCAAACAATTAGTGAGCGTCTTAGTGGACATGCCGAATTTCCTTAGCAAGGAAGTGGCAGTGGGATTGCTGCTCATAAGAAGATAATGTAAGATGCTCCTTTGGATAAAAACTGCATAATGTAATATTTAATTGTACAGGGTTAGATTGTGTGTGTCCATAACCTTTGCAGCATCTATTGTCTTCAGCCATTTACTGTTATCATATGGGAGTAAATTGAATTGGCTGTAGACTGATGACCTCAGAAAGTGGCCGAGGTGGATCATCCAAAGGAAGCTTCTGGCTGTTGCTGGTTGCAAGTTCTTCAGCCTTGTCTTGTGTGCTGATCATTGATTTTGGAATTTTCACCTCCTGCTCATTGTTTAATTGTCAACCACCTATTGCTGGCTGGGAATGGTCAGACTGCAAAGCTTAACTCTGACCTGTTGCTTAGCTCTGTCAAATACTTGCTGCTTCCACTGTTAGCATGCAAACAACCCTGTGTTGTAGCCTCACCAGAATTTGGAGAAGGTACATCCAGGATATCACTTTAAATTCAAGGATAAATGGACTCAAGTTTGAACTACTATACATCAATTGTTTCTTGATAGCTGAACATACAGTGATCAAGTGGTCTTCCCCATCTGGATTTACCTTGTGATCTCCAAGAGAGCATGTTTCTCTGTAAAGCAGTTGATTTACAAGTAAGCATCTTCCTGACACAATTGGGATTAAATAATCATCACCACATTCACAACTGTGGTAGTTGAATATGGAATATCTTGTCTCTACTGGCTTCAGTTCTCCTGCGTATTAAAAGTTAAAATCTAAAAGCTAAAACAAAGTTCATTCCAGCTTAGGGCACCCAATTTGATTCCACACCCTTTCAAAACTGTATCAGGCTCTAAGATTGGGTAGAAGGAACAGCATGAAGTAAGCGTAAGTCTGGCACGAGGGTGATGCCTCCTACTCCAATATGAGGGATAGATATCATCATCTCCATCCAGAAATGACACCAAATATGGAAATAATGAGGATGTTAACAGCTGGAAGTTTCTTGTTACTATGAACTGCTATGACTGTTGCTTTCTTTGTGAGAAAACCAGGCAGTAGCTGTAATTTCCTATGTACAGTAGGACGTGATCTTTTTAAACAAATACGTTGCTAAATCAGAATGGAGAGAAACATATACAGACATAATCATATTGGAATCCAGCAACATAGTCTCTCCTTCTGCACTTTGGTGAGAGTGTGAGGGCAAAGCTGGAGTCATGACCACATGGAATGAAGTGGTCGAGGAATAAATAGAGAACTAACTCTTAACAGGAGAATGATGTCTGCTTGACAGATCTGGTGCCCTTTGGCCTGTGACTGAAAATGCACTAAGATTTCTCATTTTTCCCAAACGTGGAGAATGCTATTGAAGCTACTGTAGCAAGTAGCAGAGGCAAGTACCACAGGCTGAAAGAATTTAGCAGCTGCTTGTGGGAGTGGTTCTTGGCATCATTCAGTTATTAAATTGGCTCTGACTATTAGGCTGTTTTTTTCTTGCCTTTTATCCATCATTCACTTATTCAGTATTTATTTTGTATCTGTAGAATCCTAAGACGCACTTTCTGATATTTAGTGCGATCTTGCTGCTGCCAAAATGTCAGAATAGTTTCTCCACTGCTATAATTCATCAAATGTACTAAAGTAATATAATATATTGAGTAACTCCAGACGGAAATATAACACAATGACGACATACATTTGTGTAGCATCCTTCATGTGGTTAATAATGCCTCAACTCTTCACAGAACTGATTTTCATGGAAACTTTGACACCAAGCCGGTTGAGTTAATAGAATAGTTGTATGAAAGCTTGGTTGAAGTGGTAGATTTTAAGGAATGTCTTTTTAAAATATCTATTCTTTCATGGGATATGGGTAATGCTGGACAGGCCAACACTTATTGCCCACCACATTTAGAATCAACCATATTGCTGCAGGTCGAGAGTCACATGTAGGTCAAATCAGATAAGGAGGGCAGATCTCCTTCTCTAAAAGACTGTAGTGAACCAGATGGGTTTTTAGAATGGTGAACAATGGCTACAATGTTGTTATTACTCTAACTTTTTAATTCAAGATTTTTATTGGATTCAAATCTCACTGTGTGCCATAATGAGATTCGATCTCATGTTCCCAGAATATTAGGCTGAAGTTCTGGATTAATAGTCCAATGACAAAACCACCACATATTTAATTTTCTTGTCTTAAACCTCTCTTGATCCCTCTCTCCTTTTTTAAGGAGGGCGTTTCGGAGCTGACGTGTATGTGAAAGCTTGGCCAACAACAGTGGAGTGATTTAAAACTGGGAACACATAAGAACTTAGAGTTTGAGGACCCCAGAGCTACCAGAGGCTTATGGGGTGGAGGTCAGAGATCTAGACGGCACGAGGTCGAGGTCAGAGATCAAGAGGGCATGGGGTCGAGGTCAGAGATCTAGAGGGCATGGCCATGGATGGATTTGAAAACTGGAATGAGAATTTCAAAATTGAGATACTGTCGCACCAAAAGCCAATATAAGTCACTGAGCACTGAGGTGTTTAATGCATAGAAAATGGTTTGAATTAGGGTGTTGGTAGTGCAGTTTTGGATGAGCTCACATTTTAAAGAGGGTTGAAGAAGGGATTTTGGCAAGGACTTGCCAATAAGCAAGTGGGTGGCATGGTGGCACAGTGGTTAGCATTGCTGCCTCACAGCCAGAGACCCGGGTTCAATTCCCGCATCAGGTGACTGACTGTGTGGAGTTTGCACATTCTCCCCGTGTCTGTGTGGGTTTCCTCCAGGTGCTCCGGTTTCCTCCCACAGTCCAAAAACGTGCAGGCCAGGTGAATTGGCCATGCTAAATTGCCCGTAGTGTTAGGCGAAGGGATAAATGTAGGGGAATGGGTCTGGGTGGGCTGCACTTCGGCGGGTCGGTGTGGACTTGTTGGGCCGAAGGGCCTGCTTCCACACTGTAAGTAATCTAATATAATCAAGGACTCTTTAGATTGAATATTTGTACTAGCATTTTCTTCATACTTGAGAGGCCTCATAGAACTAATATTCACAATAATATTTATCAGGAATGTAATATTTTCTTAAAAAGAAAGTTATTTATTTCACTTTATATTGCAGGTTACAGGGCCTCACAGATTGAAAAGTCTTTTCAGTTCGAACGGGCAACACTTTCACAGTGATAGTTAACCAGAGTGTGCAGGATGTTCTGTGTTTTGGGAGGACCAATATATGAGGTTCTAATCTCCTACTTTAAGTTTCCTGCGAGGCCTGTTTGACAGAAACTATGTTTGCCTCAAACATGTCCCATACGGCTGGAGGAAAGGAACTTTCAGTCTGAACATTTCCTTGACATTGGTTTGGATTGTACCAGGTGGTCAGTGTACGCAGCAGTTCCCCTGAGTAACATCTCTAATCATTGATGTTGCTATGTTTATCACCTTTAAATAACTTCCTTTCCACGTTTAATCATTTACCGCTTTTAGTCCCATTACAGTTTGAAACACTTACCTGTTACATTTTAATCAGATATTCCTTTTGCATCACTAAAGTATGTAAGTTAGCTCGTTGAGCTTGAAGGGTTGTTTTCAGATGTTTCATCACCATACTAGGTAACATCATCAGTGACAGTCTACAGTGTAGTGCTGGTGGTATATTCCACCTCTGTATTTATAGGTCTTGGTTTCTTAAGTCAATGCAACACCTGTGGGATCACCAATATCAGGGTTCATAGCAGAAGCAGTAACTCAGAGACTTGAACAAGTTGCAGTCCCACTTTTCCAAGCCAAACTTTGGGTCCGCAAGGTAGATGACACCTTTGCCATCATAAAATGGAACAAATTAGAGGAAAGATACAACACCATCAACAATATCCTGACAGGCATAAAATTCACAAAAGAGGAGGACTCCCATTCCTAGACATGACAGTTGAACGTACAGTTAACAGAGAGCTTCAAACCAGTGTCTACAGAAAAACAGCACACACGGACCAAATACTTAACTTCAGAAGCAATCATCCCAATACCCACAAATGGAGCGGAATCAGGACATTATTTCAATGAGCTACATCACACTGCAGCACCCAAGAACTACAAAAAAGCAGAAGAAGAATATCTATAGAATGTTTTCAAGAAAAAGAGGTACCCAATAAACATAATCCGCTGATTCCTCAGAAACAAACCCAAACAAGCAGACACAACACAACCAAAAACTATAGCCACATTACCCTTACATCAAAGACATATCAGAAATGACTTCCAGACTACTCAGACCCCTTGGCATCATGGTAGCCCACAAACCTACCAACACACTAAAACAGTGACTAATGAACCTAAAGGATCCATTAGATACCACCGGCAAAAACTAACATCATTTATAGGATACAATGCAAGAACTGTAAAAAACACTACATCGGACAAACTAACAGGAAACTTGCCACCAGGATACATGAACACCAAGTGGCCACCAAAAGACATGACCCACTATCACTAGTTTCTATACATCCAGACAAAGAAGGACACCACTAGGACTGGGACAGCACACACATCCTGGGACAGGTGAAACAAAGACACGCACGAGAATTCTTAGAGGCATGGCATTCTAACCACAACTCCATCAATAAACACATTGATTTGGACACTATCTACCTTCCCTTGAAAAAAGAACCGGAAATGACATCACCCACCTTAAGAAACCAAGACCTATAAATAGAGAGGCGAGACATACCACCAGCACTTCACCAGAGACTCTCACTGATGATGTTACCTTGATGTACCCCTCATTACATTAGATGTTACCTCGTATGGTGATGAAATGTCTGAAAACAAACCTTCAAGCTCAGCTCAGTGAGCTAACTTACATACTTAGCATCCACCAGAGCTACAAATCCTCTTAAAAATTGCTCTCACTAAAGTGCTGTGGAGATAACAAGTCATAAGTTGCTGCATGTTACATGTTGGACTGTGGAGCATCACTTACTCTGTGCTATTACTTGCTTATTGAGGCAAGTGTAAATCATTTCATCTGTGCTCCCCTTGCTGTCATTTACCAGGTGTCGATCATAATTACTATTGAGTTGTTATAGGTTCGACAACCTTTCGGTGTGCCATCCCCATAATCATTTGCCACCTGTTACTCATGCTATATTTTATCCACTTGCCTTATGCTACCCCTATAATCAGTTACCTCAAGGTAACCATATCATCCAATTACCTGGTGTTATTCATTACATCATGTAACATCGTGTTGCTCCTCAAATTATGAGTTGCTTTTATCACCATAATCATTTACTTGCTGTTACTCTCTATTCCTTTTTTCTCATTGCTGTCATTGCATCTCTGTGAAACACCTTTGGGGTATTTTCCACATTTTACGTGCTATGTATGCAGAAACTGAATCATATTTTCAGCTACGAATCCGACAAAGCAGCTTTATGCTAATGGGCACATGCTGAGATGTTGTGAGATCTAATGTATTTTCATTTTCTTATTCTGTAATTTTCTATTCCCTGTGAGCCTTGAAGAAAACTGGGTACTTCGACGATTTGGGTTAGCAGTGAACTGGAACGAGACTGTGGCATTCAATGAATGTAAGTAGTGTGAGATAGTCTCCCCCTGTCAGCAGGTCTGAGTCTGGTTTTGTAGTACACCAGGTTTAAGGGTCTGGATTGCACTGTGATGTGGTATTAATAAGAAGGTGGCAAGGAAACAGCAGCCTGACTGATGCCCCGATTCTTAATAGCAGACTCACTCCGCCTGTGAAAAATAAATACAAACAATAGCACCCAGCCAATGTGTGAAAGAGCTGTAAATGAATTTCAGGATGGGATCTGACTCTGGCTATCTCCATTATCTGCCTTATTTTCCGCCTGAGCACTTGTTGTCAATGGCAGTTCGATATGGTTCATCTGATTCCTCCCCTCGGCTTTCCTCTGAATTTTAACAACGTCACCCAGTATTGTAAATATTATCCTTTCTAGAATATTCTGTACCATTATGTTGTTTTGAAATTGAGTGACATGTTGGAAAAACTGATTAACTGTGTCAATTCCTTTCTCACTGCTTCCCAGAAGGGATGCAAATGTGGGGAATATAACAGTAGATAAATCTGCCTTAATGTTTAACCCTTGGGAAGGCTGGATTAGTGGTGCTGGAAAAGCACAGCAGTTCAGGCAGCATCCAAGGAGCAGCGAAATCGACATTTCGGGCAAAAGCCCTTCATCAGCCCTACCTCTTGGGAAGGTTGGTCAGCCTACCATTTCACTCTAAAACTGTTTAACCAGTGAAAGAACAGACCATTTAAATATATCTTCCATTCGTTTCTGTTATCAACGTTAGCAGCACAAGTTATAAGCTCCTGATAACACTCCACCAAGCCACTAATTGAGCTATTATTAATAACTATTAACATTATTAATTAAAATCACTATTCATTATTAATGTATAATGTTGACTACTTTCTTGCTTCTCCTATATCTAACTTACTGCACTTTTTAAAAATGGCATTAACTAATAAAACTGATTCCCATGAAAACTTCCATTTTGAAGAGTGCTCCCACTATAGGCAACCCCATGGACTCAGCAGCTTTGATTCCAGGTGATCTCCACTCATTGAATCAAGGTGGTGAAGAAGGCCATTTGGCCCATTGAGTCTGCACTGCCCCTCCAACAGCATTGCATCCATCCCACTCATTCCCTGCCCTAAACCTTATTCCTAGTAATCCTGCATTTCTCATGTATAATACACATTCCTTGACACTACAGGACAATTTAGCATGGCCAATCCACCTAACCTGCACATCTTTGACTGTGGGAGGAAGCTCGTGCACCCAACAGAAACCTGTGGGAGGGGTGTGCAAACTTCACACAGACAGTCACCCAAGGATAGAATTGAACCCGGGTCTCTGGTGCTGTGAGGCAGCAGCACTAACCACTGAGCCGAGCTACAAATCACATCAAAATTGCAGCCCCACTCAACAAAATGCGGGTCCAATAACAGTGGGATGCTCTTTCAGGTAAACCCAATTACCAGTGCCCCTTGCCACAAGCCAGCTAAACCTTTTCCCAGTAAGTGATTGTTGCTCTAGAAGCTTTGACCAAAGCTAACAAAACAGGCAGTCTCCTCCTAAAGGCTGGGATTGCTCATTAAAGTCAAGAGAGTTATAGAGGTCTGGAGATGCTAGTGCTTGAATTGCTCAAATCATAAAAACTGTTTGAAACATTTACACAGTGGCAGTCAGGGAACTTTCTTAGCTGCAGGGCACACATATTCATACATTGATTTTTCTGAGACTATTGGCAGTGGGCACAGGTTAAATAATCAAGCTCAACACTTCCTCTGCAATTTTCCCTAAAGCTAACTTCTCTGCGTGAATAAAATTACATGGTGCCACCCCAGAAATTGGACTCTATGGGAACTCCAGCACAGCACTGTAAATAGGTTATCTTAGGGATGGTTTCACCTCACCATTGTAGCTCTTCATAATCTCCCAGACTTTCCAAATTTCAATTTGCACATAACTGGGTATCCATGGTCTTAATTAACCTTAAGCACTTGTCAGAGTGCACTTACAGATCTCCTGCATTTGGATATGATTCTGACCTTTGATCCCTTTTGCATTTGAGTAAATTCTTCCTGTTTGCAATATTGGAGATGCACCTTTGTATGTTTGCCATCGGTTACTGCTGGCTATTCACAATAGTCTGATAGAAATAACTTTGCTGCCACATCTACTCCCATCTGTTAGCAAGTCCTGTAAGGTACCAAACAAGAACTGTTCCACTGTCTAGATAACAGCAATCTAGGTTTATTCACTATATCATACCAGTTGCATGACATTGTGATCTTTTGGTTTAAATTCTGTGTTTTATGATCCTGCTCCACAGTTACCTGATGAAGGAGCAGCATTCCAAAAGCTAGTACTTCTAAATAAACCTGTTGGACTATAACCTGGTGTTGTGTGATTTTTAATTTTGTACACCCCAGTCCAACACCAGCACCTCCACATAATAACTTTCCCAGTTAGGAGGGCAAACACTGCATGCAGTTCCCCTGGTGCTGACTCCTATCCTAGCCATGATTCTCATGCCCCACCTCTCCGTGGTCATTATAACTGTAACAGTTGCCTCTTGTTCTCTCAACTTCCTCCCATTGCATTTCTGTTCTTACATGGACCAGAGCTAAAATATCATATAAATTCCTTTTGGTGTTGTCTCCGAAATCTTCTTCGCAATCACTAAAGCCCCTGAAGCAATTGACCACACTGTCTTTCTGTAATCTTTCATCTGTGTGACATCACTGTGGAACAGTCCTTGTTTGGGTTCTATTTTTAATCCCATTCTGGCTAATATATTTCCCCAGGAAAGAGTTCACTTTTCCCATCTTTTGTACTGAAATGTTTAGGCTTTTTCCAAGCTTGCCTTACTCACCTTTATGCTGACCTTGGTGATATTTGCAGCCATTGGTATAGTTTCCATATCCCTTCAATAAGATCTACCTTTTACCACTCTTGTATCTTCCTTGGTTCTTCCATTCAGTCAGACTACAATATCAAAACATGAATAAGACTCAACTTTTTCAATTCAATATTAGGAAGACTAAAGTTATTAATGTTGGCCTTCACCAGAGGTTCGAATCTATCACTACAGGGTCTAATGATCTCCCAGCCATTGAAGTGTCAGACTTAGTGAGACTGTTACAATCTCCAGTTTCTGTCGATATTAAATTGAGTTTGATCGCTGCGTTTTCTCCATTCAATGACGACATCTATCCACCCAATCCTGCCTCTAACCATTTGCAATCCAAGCCCTCAGCCATGCCTTTGCTAGTTACACTGAATTGCTGCTCCAAACCTTTTTCATTGGCTTCCCAGCCTTGACCCTCCGCAAACCCCAGATCATCCAAACCATAGATATACATAAACAATCCAGCAAAAACTCCCTCTGCTTCTTGACTTCCCTCTCCTCCTTTAGCCATACGAAAGCCTACAACTTTCTTTGGCTTGTGTGCATTTTTCCTTGTACTTTCCTGAAGCAGCTTGTAATGCTTTTCAGCAGCATAGACATTAAGCGAAGACAAGCAGTTATAGTGTCATAGAGATGTACAGCACAGAAATAGACCCTTCGGTCCAACTCGTCCATGCCGACCAGATATCCTAAATTAATGTAGTCCCATTTGACAGCACTTGGTCCATATCCCTCTAAACTTTTCCTATTCATATGCCTCATGATTTTAAAAACCTCTCACCCCTCAGCCTCTGATGCTCCAGGGAAAATAGCCCCGGCCTATTCAGCCTCTCCCTAAAGCTGAAATCCTCCAAGGAGAAAGTGAGGACCACAGATGCTGGGATCAGAGTTGAGAGAGTGGTGCTGGAAAAGCACAGCAGGTCAGGCAGCATCCGAGGAGCAGGAGAATCGGGCATAGGCCTTTCATCAGGAGTGTAAGTGTATAAGTCCTGCCCTGATTTGCCTTTCCAAAACGCAGCACTTGGTATGAGTGCTGCATTTGCTGAGTCACAAAATTAAACTCCATCTGCCACTCCTCAGCCCATTGGCCCACCTGATCAAGATCCTGTTGTACTCTGCAGTAACCTTCTTTGCTGTCCACTACACTTCCAATTTTAATGTCATAGAGTCATAGAGACGTACATTGAAATTGACCCTTCAATCCAACTCGTCCATGCCAACAAGATATCCTAAATTAGTCTCATCCCATTTGCCAGCATTTGGTCCAGACTCCTCCAATGTCATCTACAAACTTGCTAACTATGCCTCCTATGTTCACATCCGAATCATTTATATAAATGACGAAAAGCAGTGGATCTGGCACCGATCCTTGTGGCACACCACTGGCCATAGGCCTCCAGTCTGAAAAGTGACCCTCTGCCACCACCCTCTGTTTTCTAACTTCGAGCCAGTTCTGTGTCCAAATGGCTAGTTCTACCTGTATTCCATGTTGTTTGGCAAATGTGCACTGTGACTTTTCCAGTACATTTTTCTCAAAAAGCAGCGAGTGCAGTGTTTTTGCTCAGGAATTCTTGATGCAAATTGTTTGGGAGCCACCTGGTCTCACCTGAACCTGCAGGAAGTGGAAAGGAAAGTGATTTACAACAGATGTCCAAGGCAACTATTTCAGAGAGCAGAAAGACAACCAGAATTTTGATTATTATGTGGCTGCTCAGCAAGGGTATTTACTGGGGGAAGGAGGAATGTGAATCAGAGTATAAAGAATAATCCTAATGAGGATATAGCCTGCTGCTTTCAATCATTTGCCAGTGTTCATCTTCCAAACATATCATCCCCAGTGTGGGTATAACTACATCACGATACAGGTACTTTAACCAACACATGACTGTCTTTCCTCAGTGGCTGGCCCCTGGTTCTGACATTGTCCCTGTCACTTCATAAAAAAAGAGAAAGACTTGCATTTCTATAACACCTATCATGGATCCTCCATGCTTCAAAGCACTTTTCAATCTTTGAGGTTTGCTCAGTGTGTAATATAGGAAATATACCTCAGCAAACTTGTATGTTTATATTTTTCTCTCAAAATAGCACCACGGAATCATTTCTGTCCTCCTGAAGACACGTGAAGTCTCGATTTAATGTCTCATTTGAGAGATAGCACTCCCTGACACGGCAGCAAGTTTCAGCTTTGCTTTTTGTGCTCAAGTCTTGGAGATGGACTTGAACTCAGAATATATTGATTCAGAGGCGATAAAACTACCACTTGAGAATCAGTCGTCAATGTCCCCTGAATGACCATCACTTTTTTTGATAAGAGGCAATGTCAGTTTGATTCAACCACTCTTACACTGTTGCACAACCAGTGTCTCGTTCCTTTTGCAGAAGTTCGAGTCTGTGAACCGTAATCGGATCCATGTCAATGTACTTACTGTTCCTTGTGTTTCTTGTGATCCCTGTGTGTGAAAGTTTTGCTCTGTTTGGAGACAATTGATAAATTAGATCTGCAAATATGAATTAAACGCACCCAGATATTTTTGGGATTTACAAGTCTGCAGAATGACAGATTGTGAACCCCGTATCATGCCTTGTGTATTGAGTCTAATTTACAAATGACCCGATTGATGAGAAACGCAGCTCATTAGTGTTAATTTGAGACAAGGAGAGCTTTCCAATTTAATCTTTTACGCTGAATGTCAGACAACATTAATGTAACTACTGAGTGCAGTGTATTTGGGAGACGCTCAGGGCTCGACACAGGGAAGAAACTTCACATAAAGGATTGTGTCGCAGCCAAAGAGAGTCCAGAGGAAACTCTTACAAAGAGTTTCGATAAAAGACATCAAAATAACGACACAGGGAGAGGGATGATTTGGCTAAAGTATTTGTTAAATTGATCTTACTCTGATAAGTGCTCTAAAGCTAATCTTGCTTATCCATTGGTTTTGACGTGTTTACCCCAGTCTGGTTGAGGTAAAATCCAGATAAAAGAGAGCGATGCAGACACAACAAGCACAGCTGTGGAGACTATCTCTGAGACTCGGGGAAGATCAATTTCAAATGGCTGCTTTTGGGAGAATGGGATGTCCAATAAACAAGAATAAGAATTGTTAGTTGAACAGCACCTTTGAAGTCAGATAGCGTGATGCTGAAAATCTTTGCTTCGGTTTGGGAGGTTGTATAGACCTTCAAACAGATCAGGGCCGTGTCATAGAAACAGCGGTCTTTCTATTCATAGGTTAGCAATGTCAAGATCTCCTCAAATCAAGATGAGACCAAATCCTGGCCATTAATATGCTCTCCCACACCACGCTAAGCCATTACTACAATCTATTGTCTACACACGCATCTGCTGAGGAGGACACTGAAGAATCGCTTGTGTAACAGACTCGCAAAGATTTGCCTGGGAAATTAAAGGTTCCATTGGACAGTTTCCTCACAACTGGAGCCCATTGAAGCTATCCATTTAAGGTGGAGGATCGCACTGTAGATAAATAAATGGCTACTCAAGCATAGTCAGATTATTACATATTTAGTCTAACTCCTAAGGAACTATTAAACTGAGCACCAACTTGCACACAACTACAAATTATCCAACAGCTCCCTCCTTCTAGACACTTTGACACCTACCACTCTATCCCATAACAGGATCCAATAACCCCCTTCTCCCTAATGCTGGACCTGACAATTCCCTACCACCCTCCCACACTGTAGCCAATATCTCCTGCCCAAATCCACCCACCGTAAACAGTCATCACTCACTGTCACCCCCTTGCCATCTTTTGCCCTGCAACTTAGTTGCTTGGCACCTGACTTACCTGGCACCCTACCCCCCCTGCCCACCTGGTACCCTCACCACTCACCTGCCTTATGTACTTGCCATTTCACAGAGCCTGTCCAGGTGGCAGTCTGCCTGTGCTGCTGGACATTTACATTTCAGAATTACAGCGAGTGACTGTTGTGAGAAAGAGAGCATTTGCCTTCTCCTAAGAGGGGCTCATCAGGAAGGAAGCATGGCTCCATATGTCTGCGTTGGAATCAGGAACACGGAGCAAATTCACTTTTGTAAAAGAGAAAGGGCAATGTGGCAATCTGCATGTGATTGGCTGTTCTTGCAAAATTCAGCCCTGAATTTTCTGTGTGATTTGCAGTTGCTTCTGGTTCATGTTTCATCTTTCTGTTTGTTGTGAAACCTCCATGGGATGCTATCAATGAGTATGTGGTACCCATCAATTGGACTGGATTTTCCCATTTTTAGGCTGTGTTACTTTCAAGGGTTTTATGACTAGAGTCCCATCTTGGCTCAGAGAGAGACCATTCTCATGGTATCTCCCAACCTTCACTTCATTCATTACGTACCTGATTCCTTTGGCGATCTGTCTGTGCAGTCACGTGGCAGGACAGGAGAAATTCCCCCCGCTGCTGGGCCCTTTTGGAGTGCAGGCTGCTGGCACCAAATTGAAAACCCATCTGAGCACCACTTCAGGTACTGCAAGCCTCACACACTGTCCTCCCAGCAAATCGAAATGTCTCAGAAAAGGAAGGTGCTTTCCGGATAGGCACCTGGCAGTTACAGGCTCTCTTCTACTCAGATGGGAAATTGTTGGTTCCCAGAAAAGGCCAACAAATTGAACGTGGTCAGACTGACACCAAGGCTTGGGTCATTGCTGTCTCCAGAGTCAAAGAGAATGTACAGCATTGCAGGAAGAAGGTCAATGGTCTTCTGCACTCTGTTAACATGAGGGCCATCGTCTTCTCTCTGCTCTCTTCTCATACTCACTCTAACTCAGCCACTGCACACAAATTGGCGGCACGGTGGATCAGTGGTTAGCACTGCTGCCTCATGCACCAAAGACCCGGGTTCGATTCCAGCCTTGGCTGACTGTCTGTGTAGAGTTTACACGTTCTCCCCGTGTCTGCATGGGTTTCGTCTGGGTGCTCCGGTTTCCTCCCACAATCCAAAGATGTGCAGGTTGGGTGAATTGGCCATGCTAAATTGCCCATAGTTTCAGGGATGTGTAGGCTAGGTGCTTTAGTCAGGAGTAAATATTGGGTAGGGGAAGGGTCTGGGTAGGTTACTCTTCAGAGGGTCGATGTGGACTTGTTGGGCTAAAGGACTTGTTTCCACACTGTAGGGATTCTAAATTATATCAATGCTCAGGGACTACCACCCTGTATAGCATCTCCATTCAGCAGCTCTTACCCACTTCATCCTCCACAAATTCCATCTCTTCCTGTCCTCAGGCTAAAGTGCTATGCAATCCAAAGGCTGGCAACTACCAAGTAAATGCCAAATGAGTCAGCATTAAGAAATGAAACTAAGAGCTATTACATACATCCTGTGAAAATACATGAGATTGCCCTGTGTCCCTGTGTGGACTCTGGGATGGTTCCAGTCGATTGGAAAACAGCAAATGTGACATGTGACGATGCTGTTCCTTTAACAAGATTATGTTGTTAGAGTCATAGAGCCATACAGATGTACAGCACAGACCCTTCGGTCCAGCCCATCCATGCCGACCAGATATCCCAACCCAATGTAGTCCCACCTGCCAGCACCTGGCCCATATTCCTCCAAATCCTTCCTTTTCATATACCCATCCAGATGCCTTTTAAATGTTGTAATTGTTCCTGGGTTTTTTTCAGAGGGGTTGTAAAGGCAGCGGTTCCAATATGTCTGGAAATATCAATTTGAAAAAGCTTTTAAGTGTTACTTTAAAAAACTTCTACAATGAAAGAGGAGTGACCAGTTCTCCTAGTTCAGATTTTGGTTTGGTTTGGTTTTAGCAAGCTGTTTTGATTTGCAGCTGGTGGTCAAGTTTTTTTTAGCTGGGAACCCAGAGAAGCTGCTGAGGACCCAAAGAAGCAGTTCCATGCTGATTCTCTCTCTCTCTCTCTAACATCTTTTTAATAATAACCTGTGTTTGATTTTACCTTTTTTTTGCCAAGGGGATATTTATGGGGACGTTGGAAGAATTTGGAACAGTATCATGTTGCAATAGAGTCGTTTGGGTTTTCAGATAAGTTAAATTATTCTGTTCTCTTTTGTCCATGTTTCATTCAATAGTCTGTAAATAAACTCTATTTGTTTAAAACTGAGTGGTTGAACCAGCTGCATCACTCTTGGAATATCCACCTTACACCTGCTTAAAACAACTAGAAATTGTTAAGGTTTGGGCAGCCTCAATGAAATGTTGGGAGGGGGTCTGGCCTGGTCCAGATACTACTGTTTCAAAAAGGAGATTGACAAAAGGCAGGTAACTATAAACCTGTTAGCTCAACTTCTGTACTGGAGAAAATGCTTAAATCTATAATCAAGGAAGAAATTGCGAGACATCTGGATAGGATTTGTCCCATTGGGGAGGCGCAGCATTGGTTCATGAAAGGGCAGGTCATGTTTCACTAATTTACTGGAAATCTTTGAGGACATTGTGAGTGCAGTAGACAATGGGGAATTGAGAGATGTGGTGTATCTGCATTTCCAGAAGGCATTTGACAAGGTGCTGCACAAAAGGCTACTGCATAAGATAAAGGTGCACAGCGTTATGTGCAATGTATTAGCATGGGTAGAAGATTGGTTAACTAATAGAAAGCAAAGAGTAGGGATAAAACACTGGGTGTTTTTCTGGTTGGCAATCAGTGTCTAGTGGTGTGCCTCAGAGATCAGTGTTGGGACCATAATTGTTTACAACTTACAAAAATGATTTGGAGCTGGGGATCAAGTATAGTGTGTCAAAGTTCAGAGATGACACTAAAATAAGTGGTTGAGCAAAGTGTGCAGAGGAACTGAAAGTCTGCACAGGTTAAGTGAGTGGGCAAGGGTCTGGCAGATGGAGTACAATGTTGGTAAATGTGAGATCATCCACTTTGGTAGGAATAAGCACAAAATAGACTATTATTTAAATGGTGAAAAATTGCAGCATGCTGCAGTGCAAAGGGACCTGGGTGTCTCGTGTATGAATCACAAAAAGGTGATTTGCAGATGCAGCAGCTAATTAAAAAGGCAAATGGAATATTGTCCTTCATTGCTAGAAGGATGGGTTTTAAAACAGGGAGGTTAGGGTGCAGCTGTATAGGATGTTGGTGAGGCCACACCTCGAGTACTCTGGATAGTTTTGGTCTCCTTACTTGAGAAAGGATGTACTGGCACTGGAGGGGGGTATAGAGGAGGTTCACTAGGTTGATTCTGGATTTGAGAGGGTTGGCTTATGAGGAGAGATTGAGTAGACTGAGGTTATACTCATTGGAATTTAGAATGGGGGTGTTTTATAGAAACATACAATTATGAAGGAAATAGATTGTTTTCACTGGTGGGTGAAACTAGAACTAGGGCATAGCCTCAAAATAAAGGGGAGCAGATTTAGGACCGAGTTGAGGAGGAACCTCTTCACCCAAAGGGTTGTGAATCTGTGGAATTCCCTGCCCAGTGAAGCAGTTGAGGCTATCTCGTTGAATGTTTTTAAAGCAAAAATAGATTTTTGAGCAGTAAAGGAATAGAGGGTTCTGGTGAGCGAGCGGGTAAATGGAGCTGAGTCACAAAATGATCAGCTGTAATCTTATTGAATGCTGGAGCAGACGCAAGGAACCAGATGGCCTACTCCTGTTCCTATTTCTTATGTTCTTATATTAAGTCAAAGATGTTCCTGAACTCCAAAGTGAAGCCCTGAAGGGCTGAATTGAATTCTGAGTTGGTCTAAGATTAGCCATGGTAATGTGGTGATTTGCCAACGTTGGTAGATGTAAGGTGATGAACGATGCTGTCCGTGGAGCAATCAAGGACTCGTTGGTGAAGGGACATGAAATAGAGCCTTCGACAAACAAGTGGAGGACTGCCAGGTAACCATTCTGACTTTCAAATTGGGAATGTCGCCACCTAGTCTCACAGCAGAGAACTGCAAGCTGCATAGTGAGGAGACAAGCTGGGATATTATTGAGGTGCAAAAACATGGAAATAAAATGGTTGCCACTTATCAGCGAAATTTTAATCTCACCCTCAAAACCTTGGGGGGAGAATTGGACATGGTTTTTCTTCTCAGCATCAAGAATCAAATCTTTTAATTCTTGCTGTATTTTTCCATGTCTCTTATCATTGTCCCCATCACTCGAGGAATTGAGGAAAATTCCAACATTTTTTCTCATTGGAACAGAACAAAGAACTGTCTGGCATCTCATCACTTCCCCCAGGAGATGAACTAAAGTCTTATGATTTATTACATTGAAATGTAATCATTGCTGCCATTCTATCTTCCATGTGGACCAATTGCCGAAAAGAACAACGTAATGAATAGCCAGTTAAACTGACATTTTAAAAAAAATCCATTCACAGGATGTGGCTAGGCCAACATTTATTGTCCACATTGCTATGGGTCTGGTGTCACAGGTAGGCCAGATCAGGTAAGGATGGCAGATATCCTCCCTGTAAAGACATTAATGAATGGTTTTATTCCTGACAATCCTGGTCATCATTTTGATCCTTAATTCCAGATTTTTACTGAATTCAAACTGATTTCCACCATCTATCTTCAAATCCATGTCCTCTGAGTCTCTGGATTAATTGTCTTCCATCACCTCCCCATGTCAGAGGTGTTGGGTAATGGTGGAGTGTCAGTCATAGATTGAAAAAACTCAACTTCTCTTCAAAACAAATGCTATGCAATTCTTTGCTTTTGCCTGAACCACATCAGAAAAAGCAGTTTACCATGTCATCTGAAGGTCATGATTTGGAGATGCCGGTGTTGGACTGGGGTGTACAAAGTTAAAAATCCCACAACACCAGGTTATAGTCCAACAGGTTTATTTGGAAGGACACTAGCTTTCGGAGCGACGCTCCTTCATCAGGTGGTTGTGAAATATAAATTTGCGAAAAATTCTGTGTCTTACAATCTTATACTCCGCAACCACCTGATGAAGGAGCAGTGCTCCGAAAGCTAGTGCTTCCAAATAAATCCGTTGAACTGTAACCTGGTGTTGTGTGATTTTTAAATCTGAAGGTCAGTTCCTTTGAATTATGCGGCTGTGTTTAAACCCAGACAATGTACAAAATGTTCAAAGGTGGGGTGATGCTTGAAACTACAATGTCCTGACACACAGATGAGTGGGCTAACAACCATACTAAACAGTGGAGACAACAACATCATGTGGGAGAGAGACTGTTTTATGAAGTCTGCACCTTAGGGCTTCTGATTTTTCTATTCTTTTCCTATTCATGGATGAAAAATGATAGACTTAAGGCAAGCAATGTCCTGTCATGCATCATTTGTGTTTGTCAGTGCATTTTGTAAACAGGCCTGGTGTGCTGATCCTCCATTATCACTGGAACTGTGAAGTAGGATACAGCACAGCGTGTACTCCAAGATAATTTAATTCTCTTTCTTCAACCAGCAGGGTGAAAGCTACAGCACGCATATGGCTTTCAGTGTTCAGTGTCTACCTTTCAACATGCAGAAACCGCATCAAGATAAGAGAGAACGCTCTCGAACATAAACTGGGTGTAGTCAAATATTAACTTTGGGCTTCATTCAAATTGTTGTGATTTCATGGAATTTAGAGAGAAGCTTAGATTAATGTAGAATTCATTTCCAAGAAAAGCCATGCTGTGAGGCAGAACAATGGTCCAATTGGCAGAGAAATAGACAAAGAATGATTGGATTATGCTCACAGATAATAACTGAAAGTCTAGAGATCTCTGTCATCAGACCAAGCCAGCTTTCACATCACAGGGACATTATGCAGGTGAAGGCTTATTCTGAATTAGAGGAAAGAAAGCAAGACTTGAATGCATAGAATGCCTTTCGCAATGGTTTCTGACCAGTTTAAACACTGAATATGAAAAATGCTGGAGGTCACAGCAGGTCAGGCAGCATCCAGGACTTCCAGCATGTTCTTGTTTTCAGTTCAGATTCCAGCATCTGCAGTAATTTGCTCCTATGTTATGTTTAAGCACTTTAAAGTGTGGTCGCTATTGTAATGTGGGAAACAAGGCAAATGATTTGTGCACAGCAGGAACCTACAAACACCGGTGGCATAATGTGCAGACAATGAGCTTCAGCGATGTTGGTTGAGGGATATTTACTGAGACACAGTGCCATGGGAGCTTTAACTGCAGGCAAACAGGACCTCATTTTAACATCTCATTTGAAAGATCACGGCTGTATTATATCACATTAAACACATTCACTGGTGCCAAGAAGGAGGCAGCTGCAGCATAAACTAATTTATATTATTTATTATTGTGATATTACATGGTGAAGTAAGTTATTTGAGTTTAATCAGGGCCCCATGTGTCAGATCTGGTGGATCAATGGGTTGTTAAAAAGTCATTAGGACTCTTTGAAGAAGCTCACACAGGGTCAAGCCAGTATTCTTCACCCTCGGTCAACACCACAAGAAGGTAGATTATCTAAGTATTCATCTCATTGCTATTTGTAGGATCTCACTTTGCACAAATGGTAGCAACCATTCATGTCAATGTGATTTATTGCGTTTGGAGTCAATTTCCACAACTGATAAGATTTTAAATTGACACAAGTACTTGTGCGCCAGCCCTGGATTTATTGATGTTCAATCTCTGTTAGCTTTTAACTTTCTCAATCTCTGTGGGTGGACTAAATTGTTGTGTCTCGAACTTGCCCCATTGGGAAAAGAAAAATAATTACTTTTTTAAAAAAAAATCTTGTTTACTGTTTTTAAAGAGACTGAAACTTGCATTTTTTTAAAAAAAGAACTTTGCTTCAGTCAAGGGTTACTCCCAGAATTGGTGAATCTGGAGCAGCAAAAGCGCAGCCACACGCAGGTCAGAATTTTCAGTGCCCACTCAGAATGTTATGAAGGATGTTAATTGAGCGGGGAACAGTTTCTGTTGAGGAGTTAGATTTTGCCTTTTGCCTAGTTCTCAGAACCATTCCTGACCTTTGAAGCTCTTTTGCATTCAGTAGCATGTTCATAAAAGTTCACTAACACTCCAGCTGTCTGGAATTATAGTCGCTAATACAAGCTCATTAGCTAAAAATGGGACACATGTTCACAAACCTGATATTATGAACATATGTATGAATTTTTTCCACCTGTGGGATGTGGGCGTCACTTGTTGGCCAGCATTTTATTGTCTGTTCCTACCTACTCTTGAGAAGGTGGTGGTAAGCTGTCTTCTTGAAATGCTGCAGTCCACCTGCTGTAGGTTGACCCACAATGCTGTTAGGGAAGGAATTCCAGGATTTTGATCCAGTGATAGTGAAGGAACAGGGATCGATTTCCAAGTCAGGATGATGAGTTGCTTGGAGGGGAACTTGCAGGGGCTGGTGGACCTGTGTATCTGCCGTCCTTTTAGATGGAAGTGATCAATGGTTTGGAAGTTGCTGTCTGTGGATCTTTGGTGAATTTTTGCAGTTCATCTTGTAGATGATACACACTGCTGCTACTGACTGTCGGTGGTAAAGGGAGTGGATTAATGAGGTTCTTTATGTGTGTGGTCTATCTGATGATGTCTACTGCTTGCAAGCTCCAGTCTGCTTCCCGTTAGTTGACTTTTTCAGAACATGCTGCTTCAGTCCACAAACGCTATGTGTTAGGGATAAAGCCTGACTAAGCCAACAGACCTGCCCACGTGAGCCACGCTGACTGTCACCAGCAAACCTGACTGGGTCAGGTAAGTTGGGTAGAACCCAGAAACGGTGGTCCACTCAAGTTGCCACCCTTTGTGGTTGCGTCATTGTCCTCTGCAAATCTTTGATGAAAAGCTATTCTCCGAATTGTGATGAAAGCTAATGGTTTATCAGATGCTGATTGTTCCTGTGTTGTGAGGATGAGCAGGGGGCAGCAGCAAATTAGTGGCTGCAATGAGTTGATTGCACATGATCTGAAGCACATGTCTGACACCCAATCTTGCTTGTGACTGTCCTCTGCAGTGGCAACCTTTGCATTTCTAACACGCACTCATGTGAGCAGAAAGCATTGAGTAGACAATGGTACATACCCTGGCAGACCACAGCAAATCCTTTTAGAGCATTGGACCAGGTTCTCACAGGCCAGCTATGGATACTGACTCTCATCACCTCTGTCCTGGTTCCTTTCATCAGTTGAGTTGAAGTCTTCTTGCTATCCCTGAGGAAAAGAACTTTCCTCCTTAGGCAGTCTTCAGAAGAACCGCTAGGGAGGCAGTGCCTGATCTCTGATGTGTGGAGGTGATGAGCAGAGGTTGAGTGATGCTCCTGGCTTGAAGAGAGTGAAGTGTTGCCCACTGGATTTTCAATATGGTGCCCAGATGTTGATGCTTGGAAGGTGTTGCCGGGTGCTTCAGAATTTCCTGCCTGTAAAATTTTGTTGCTTTATTTGCATGTTCAGTGTAATCACAAGAGAAAAACCAACATGGTCCCATGAGGACCTTCCACCCGCTTTTAAACCAGCCTCCACACTTAGCCTTTGGAATTAGAAAATTAGAAAATTCCACACCCCAGTGTCCGAGGCTTATGCACACAGCTGTTTCCTACACAGTGGTATTGTTGAGATTTGATGGGCAGTTTTTCACAGCAGAGCCCTGCAGTTCAGCTAGCTCTCTTTGATAAAAACACCTCCAGCTTTTTATTAAGCACACAGACAATGTAAAGAAGCTGGTCTAGGTTTAGAAACCATGTCAATAGCTGCTGTGAGTTTTAACAGTGCCACTTTCTGACAGATGATGTCAGGATGACCTTATTAGATAACACCCCTTGTGCTTGCACAGGGCAGAATATACGGGAACAAATCCTTTTATAGTCAGAGATTAGCTCGTATTGGTCTGTATTTGTGTGTTTGGTGAGTGCCCTCTCTGAGACTGCAGATTTCGATCATTGTAAACCACATGATAAATCCATGGTGGATCTTGCATTTGTGATCATTGACATTAGACTCCACACTGACAATTTATCCTCCTACAGTCTGGCAGCACTAAATTCAGAAAATTCAAATTGATATCTTGCTGTGGGAATGTTTCAAGTTTACAATGTCTGGCTCATCAGATCAAGAAAGTGAAATTGAATCCTTCCAACATGAAATGGGAGTGAATTTCGAGTGTCATCTGCAAAAGAGCATCTCCAACTGCTGCTAATGGAGCAACATTAGTTTATCATTAGACAACTTCCAGCTCTATCTGTCTCTCTGTCTCTCTCTGTCTCTCTCTCTCTCTCTCTATTTCTCTTCATTAGTGCCTCTGCTGCATTGCTTGTTCATAGTTCCTTGAAAATAGAGTCACAAGTAGATAGGATAGTGAAGAAGGCATTTGGTATGCTTTCCTTTACTGGTCAGAGTATTGAGTACAGGTGTTGGGAGGTCAAGTTGCAGCTGTACAGGACATTGGTTAGGCCACTGTTAGAATATTGTGTGCAATTCTAGTCTCCTTCCTATCGGAATGATGCTGTGAAACTTGAAAGGGTTCAGAAAAGATTTACAAGGATGTTGCCAGGGCTGGAGGGTTTGAGGTAAAAGGAGAGGCTGAATAGGCTGGGGCTGTTTTCCCTGGAGCATCAGAGGCTGAGGGGTGACCTTATAGAGGTTTATAAAATCATGAGGGGCATGGACAGGATAAATAGACAAAGTCTTTTCCCTGGCGTGGGAGAGTCCAGAACAAGAGGGCATAAGTTTAGGTTGAGAGGGGAAAGATATAAAAGAGACCTAAGGGGCAACTTTTCATGCAGAGGGTGGTGTATGTATGAAATGAGCTGCCAGAAGAAGTGGTGGAGGCTGGTACAGTTGCAGCATTTAAAAGGCATCTGGATAGGTATATGAATAGGAGGGGTTTAGGGAGATATGGAATGGGTGCTGGCGAATGGGACTAGATTAGGTTGGGATATCTGGTCAGCATGGATGAGTTGCAGCCAATCAGAAGGTTCTTCTAGAGTGAAAGGAAGAACTATATTATTACCTGCCTACCCTGAGGAAAGTAATGAAGGCACAATGTTAATGATTGGACCTTTTATGTGATCAATAAGAGCAGAAGTAGCACACTCACAGACATGTGCACACACACACACACCCACACACACATGCAGACCATGCATGCACACATGCACAGTGCACCACATACACACCCCACTTAAAAGGGGATTGTGTCCAGTAGAAATGAAGATAAACAAATTTATTTATGCAGAAAAACACCTTTGACCACAGGAAGTGGTTAGCACATAGTGTCCTTGAGACCCTTCGGGAAAAGGGGAGGGCGGATCCTGCCCTCGAAGCAGCTGGGGGGGGGGGGGGGAACGAGACTGTTACACACCTCCTTCTGGAATGTGCCTACGCAGAAGAAGTCTGGAGAGGAATGCAGTGGTGTTTGTCGAGGTTCGTCCCAAGCAGCGCCGTGACGCGGGACTCCGTGCTCTATGGACTGTTCCCCGGGACGCACACCGAGACAAACATCAACTGTGCCTGGAGGATCATCAACTCGGTGAAGGACGCTCTCTGGGTGGTCCGAAACCTGTTGATCTTCCAGCTGAAGGAGTTGACCCCAACTGAGTGTTGCAGACTGGCACATTCTATGGTCCAGGACTACATGTTGAGGGACGCGCTGAAGCTTGGGGCAGCTGCCACCAAAGTGCGGTGGGGAAAGACCACCGTGTAACGTTTGCCTGCCAAAGAAGAACAGGGGGCCCACGCAGTATGTGGGCTCCGCTGACGCCTCAGCTAAATATATGGATGGTAAACGTACAGACCTGTATATACGAATGATTAATTCCGATCTCTGTATGTAAAGAAATGCAAGGTGCGCCTATGAATGGCACCACCAATTGTACAGAGCATCAAAATATTTTACGAATAAAGTATATTTTTGAAATAAAAAAAATGAAGAGAAACAAATTTATATTTTAGAGTCCTCTGGGTTCCCTGTGGCATAAGGTTTTAACCTGAAGCCACAATTACTTATTTGGTTTCTTCGACCATCAGTGACAATTGCTGTTAAGCTTCTGATGAATACTGACAAACCGTTGCTTCTCAACAGAGGGAATCTTCTCAGCTTATATTCAGTTCTGAGTATAGGTTTCATCTCCTCTGGTCTGCTTAAAAAAAGAACTCCTTGCAATAGCAGCTTGATTGTACATTCCATGCCTGTTGAGGTTATGTTTTCAGGGAGATAATTGCAGGTCGGGTTTCATTTCCAGCATGTGAAGATTCCAATAATGGTGTAAATCAAATAGGAAATGAAGAGCTTTCCATGCTTCCCGGGGGACCTGGCTGACCGGTTTCACTGCCCTTGGGGGAAACGTTCCTTTCAGCTTTGACTGTCTTTAATCTAAACCACATCAGTTTTGAGAAACTTGGCCGATCTGTGTTTGGATAGCAGGGGTCATTTTACATCCTTTTTAAAACTATTGCAGTCTGTAAAATCCCACGTAGTAAATCAGCTGATGAGAAGAGATTAATTGTCCTTACTTTATACCATTGTGACGCTGCATGCTGTTGTCGTCATTGAAGATCACCAGATGACAGCAGAGAAACATTACTTTAACCCACATCAGTGAATGTAGCTCTGTTTATTTACAGTACAGAGGGGCTTAGAATTATGCAGAGTAGTTGTAGTCTGGATTACAAAATCCAAACATTGGCTAGAAATGCATTACAGAGTTCACAAATCAGGTCAGACCTCAAATCTGGCAGATACTGATTGGAACTTATGTTCACTCCAAACAGAGAAGATCTGGCCAAAGGCACCTTTCCAAGCAGTTTAATGGACAGCTTAAAATTGCTATTTGGTTCACTTTGTTGATGTGAGGATCAAATGGCTAGACAGTGCCAGTGCTCCCAACATAATATCCCCTGTTTGCTTTGGGAAATAAAGTTAAAATTTAGGAATTGACCTCCTGTGACTTCTACAATTGCAGTGGAAATACATTCTGAGACTTTCATGGACAAAAGTAGTTTTTAAAAGGACATGACTGACCTAAAATGGCTGCTATGATCATCTGACATGTCCAGGCAACTGGCAAAGATTAATCCCACATATTGAAAACTAGCTGCATTGGAATTGCCATGTTAATCGAGAGACCAGTGAGGAGACAAGAAATGTGGATCTCGTGTTTTGCTCGCAATTGTGTAGTAAATACACATTGGGAGTTGTAAGGTTACCCATAGCGTTTCAGTTTGAAAAAGAAGATGGAGCTAAGCTTGGAATATACAAGCAAACCATATTTCTGCAGCCTGCTTTTGATCAGTGAAAAAGAGAGAAAGCAAAATGGACAGATAACAGCAAGGATATTGAAAATCCTTCTCTTTCTTTTGCTTCCTCTCAATCTCTGAAACCAACCCTGGTGATGAAACACCATTCACCATGAAATCAATGTTATCTGCAGCAAATTGCTGGAGAAGCTCAGCAGGCCTGGCAGTATCTGCAGGAAGAAAGCAGAGTTAACATTTTGAGTCTGGTGACTCTTCGTCAGAACTGTTAGTAGCTGGGGAAAAGTGATATTTGTACCAAAGCTGAAGTCAGTGGTAGGTGAGAGGGAAGAGCGAGATGAGTGAACAGATGGAGACAGAGTGCAGAGAGAGAGATTTGAAAAAGGGAGGTAAAAAAGGAGATAATAGATAGTAGGCCAGGATTGAAGAAAAGTCAAATAAGAGATAATAAGAGCTAAGAGTGAGAAAGTGGGTTAGCTACGCTGAACGTAACCCATATAATGTGATAATTGGTCTAGGTGTACATGAGAGTGGGTGACTGTGCTAAAAGACTGGGTTTATGGGTGGGTTGAAAAACATCAAAGGATGGAATTAGGCTGTAAGGTTCTAGACTGGTGAAGGGCTTTTACCCAAAACGTCAATTTTCCTGCTCCTCGGATGCTGCCTGACCTGCTGTGCTTTTGCAGCACCGCTCTGATCTAAAAACTGTAAGGTTCTAGAGTCATACAGCACGGAAGCAGACCCTCAGTCCATTGCCGAACAGAATCCCAAACTAAACCTGCCTCTCCTGGCCGATATCCCTCCAAACTTGTATTGAAGTTGATG
Source organism: Chiloscyllium plagiosum (assembly GCF_037043375.1). Classification (NCBI taxonomy): domain Eukaryota; kingdom Metazoa; phylum Chordata; class Chondrichthyes; order Orectolobiformes; family Hemiscylliidae; genus Chiloscyllium; species Chiloscyllium plagiosum. The sequence continues at coordinate 24,020,470 of NW_028270175.1, read as the reverse complement.
TTGAGTCCTAGAGGCTAGAGGGTCCCCAGGCAGAAGACAAGATGTTGTTCTTCCAGTTTGTGCTTAGGCTCACTGCAGCACTGCAGCTGGCCTGTGACAGAGGTGTTGGCATGGGAACATGGTGGGGTGATGAAATGACAGGCAATAAGAAACTCGGGATCATTTTTACGGTCACCCAGCCTGCATTTCGTTCCCCTGGTGTAGAGGAGACCACACTGTGAACAGCTGCAAGCTTGGTCAATCTGAGGAAACAACTAAACAATTAGGACTCACTTGCAACTTACAGATGTTAAGAACTATAAATTGATACTTCCTTTACCGTCCTGTCTGTTATAACATCTTCCCCTCATTTTCATTATAAGCTTATTACCTGGGTTTGTGAGTTATCATATTTTTATTATTTTGGATAATAAAATATCTCTTTCTTCCACTCAACAAAACCTTGGAATTAGCTTCTCCATTTTACTCCAGTTGGCTATGTTTTAATTGAAAGGCAACAGCTGCATGCTGAAAAAACAATTGTTGCGATCAAGTGAGAGTGGATTATCGGCAATTATTAGTTTAGAATCTGCCTTCATTTCGAAAGGTATGCTGGCATCTACTGGTGCCGGTATTACTGTTATTTTATAACATGGCTGCGATGTTTCTGCCACAGTTATGATGGGAATGGAGGAGCTGTAGGTTTGAACTTCCTCTTGATTTAAATCAGCGTCTGGTCTGAATTCACTCTCCCTTGTCCTGCTGGCACAGGCTCCACTGCAGGTCTGGCACAGAGAGAGTGGTACGTGCCAAATTTCACCACTGCCCTGTATTTTCGCAAGTTCTGGATTCTTTGCCAGGTGTGCCTTATCGTTCAGCCTTTGTTAAATTCTGTAAGAAGGAGACTGTGGGCTTCCTCAGGGACTGTGCAACTTGGTATCATTTCAGCAGTGCCAACTAGCCAAAGAGGAAGCTTAAATTGATCTTTGACTTCGGCAAAGTTCAGCCAAATGCTGTGTGCCTTGAAGAAACATAGCAATAGTTATCTGTATTTATCCAGCACAACTTTAACACAGGAAGGCAGAATATTGAGGAAGGTCCTTCGATGATAAAAGCCCTAATCAATAAGGAGATATGTTTCCTCGAATCCACTGTCAAACATTCATTAAGGGAATTCACCCCCTCAGGAAATAATGAGTTTCTTTATATTCACATATGCAAACAGCCTCACTGGGTTACAAGCAGCCTTCTAGTAAGGATCCCTATTTCATTCAGGAATGTCCCAGGTGAGGAGGGAGATCAACTGGCTGTCCTTCTTAGCTCAACCCTTCTCTCAATGGGCCCCAATAAGTTTAATTTGAAAAGGATACCTTTTCCCAATCCATGTATGTTTATGTTTTACATGGAGTCAAGTTAACCAAAAGAGTTGATTAGCTACTAAATACATGAAGAGACCATAAAATGTTTCACACAGACTGGAAATGTTATAAAGCTCAACTGACCAGCCAAGTGAATATTGAAACCATAGAGGTACTAGCAATGAGATTAATACTCATCTCCTGATGAGCATGGACCTTGGTCTTTGGATTACTAGTACCACTGTGCTACCATTCCTGACCAGAGAAACATTTGAAAGTTAGTTTCAGTTCCAGACACTGGAACATTCAAAGATGGAAATGGAAGGCAAGTTCCATTCCCAATGTTCAAAGGGAATAGAATATAAAAATAGGGAGATCATGTTCAAACTCTGTAAGGTGCTAATCAGACCACATCTGGAATACCGTTTTCGGCCCTTTATCTAAGGAAAGATGTCCTGACATTTACGGCAGTCCAGAGAAGGCTCAGTAGTTTTATTTCAGGTATAGTGGGACTGTCTTATGAGGAGATTGAGGAGATTGAGGAGATTGGGCCTGTACTCATTGGGGTTTAGAAGAATGCAGATGAATAGCCAAGGTCTTTTTCCTAGGGGTGCAGGAGTCCAAAACTAGAGGGCATGGGTTTAAGGTGAGAGGGGAAAGATTTAAAAGGAACCCGAGGGGCAACCTTTTTGGTGGTGAATGTATGGAATGAGCTGCCAGAGGAGGTGGATCTAATTACAACATTTAAAAGGCATCTGGATGGATATATGTATACGAAGTGTTGAGAGAGATGTGGGACACGTGCTGTCAAATGGGATGAGATTAATTTAGGATATCTGGTCAGCATGAATGAGTTGGACCGAAGAGTCTGTTTTTGTGCTGTATAACCTATGGCTCTGTAATGAGAGGCAAATGGATCGAAAAATAAGATTCTTCAGGGGCTTGACAGGGTAGACATGGAGAGAATGTATCCCTTGTGGAACAGTCTCAGACCAGAGAGCATAATCTCAGTCAAGGTCACACATTTAAAATACAAACGAAGAGGATCTTTTTCTCTTAAAGGGAGGTGAATCTGTGGAATTCTTTACCACCAAGGTCTATTGAAGCTGACTCATTAAGGCTGAGATAGATAGATTTTTTATTAGTATGGACATCAAGGAAAATAGGTGGAAAATGCGGAGTTTGAGGATTATTATATAAGCCATGATCTCAACGAATGGCATTGTGGACTAGATGGGCTGAATGGCCCATTTGTGCTCCTACATCCTATGATCTTAACATCAGTAAACCTGGCATAGCAATTATTGATAACTGGCTTTATAAGCACAATGGAATTAAACTTGAAAGCTGGATATTTATCAGCTAATCCCCAGGGAAATTCGTGAGCATCTGATTATGCTTTCCCTTGTTTTTATTTATGGCACTAAATATTGCTTTTATTCAGTACAATTTATAAGACAGACACGAAGTGAGACAAAAACCATTATTGGCGTTTGTTTGATGGGTCCATTAAGAAACAATGTATGTTTGGTATTCAGTTAATAATTTACAGAAATCAAACATGGTTTTATTCAGCCAAAGTTAATTATTTAAAGCCAGGTGACCACAATTTCTTGAACAGGATAAATCACAATCTACAGCCCACACTTGGGTTACTGTGGTGGGAGGGAATGGAGCAGCAGAAATATCAAAAATGGTAAATCCTACCCACCCAACCTGGTGTGCCCTTTTCTCGTCTAAACAGAGACTGCTTGGGCTGGGTGAGAGGCAGTGATAGAGGGAGAAAGGGCAGGAAACTACCCAGCTCATTGTAAGTGACTTCCTCATTTAAATTTTGTAAGTACATCTAATGTTATCTCTACTTCAGTTTGAAGGCTGGGTAGTAGGGTTCTGAAGGAAACAGGGGAGCGGGCAGCTGAAGACAAGTATGCATGGTCACACTGAGCTGCCAGTATCCTTTTGTTACTATCAGAGCATTCTGCCCTCAATGCCAACCTGTTAAGTTTCTTGTGAATGCATTCGTGCCTCTGACCCATGATGGGTCCCATCTCAATCGTTTTTCACCTACAACCCAGCTCTCTGACCTCCAAATAAGCCCTGCAACCATACTCCCCCACAAGTATCTCGCCTCCCCCCACCATCCCATGTCCACTTCCCCTTCTCCCCACCCCCATTCCCCCCACCTCCAAGATGAACTCATATAAGAACCTAAGAAATGGAAGTAGGCCATATGGTCCACTTAGTCTGCTCCTCTATTTAGTAAGTTCACGGTTGGACTTTGGCTTCAACAATTCATTCCCTTCATTCCTTTAGTACTGAAATATCTATAATCTCAATCTTAAAAATACTCATCGACTAAATAGTCACAGTCCTACTGGGTACAGAATGACAAAAATTTACAATCCTCTGCGTGAAGATATTTCTCCTCATAACAGTCCAAAATGGCTGTAGCATTATCCTGAAGCTATGACATCTATATTTCTAGACTTCACTAATAGCCATGAGCAGTAGCCTGTCAATGTCAACATCTCGTCCATCAAGCCCACTTAAAAAATTATATTTTGATAAGACTATGTCTCATTCTTCTAAACTCCAGAGATTATAGACCACTTCTATTTAATCTCACTGTGCAGACAGCTCTCTTGACTTATGAGAAGACCACACTCATACTTGCCCACCTCCCTACCCCTACTTTCCTACCCTACCTAGTGAGAAACCTACCTCAGCACCTGGGGGGTGAGTGAAAGGTGCAGTGAGTTGGCCTCGTTGAGATAAGCCTTGCTGGAGCTCTTATGGAATTCTGCTGCAAATGTCCCCTCATAGTCCATGTAGAGTCAGAGAGTTATAGAATTATGTAGCAAGGAAAGAGACCATTCGTTCCAACTCGTCCATGCTGACCAGATGTCCTAAATAAATCTAGTTCCATTTGCCAGCACTTGGCCCACACTCATCTAAACTCTTTTTATTCAAAAACCCAATCCAGATGCCTATTAAACATTGCAAGCGTACCAGCCTCCACCACTTCCTCCGGCAGCTCATTCCACACACGCACCGCCGTCTGTGTGCAAACGTTGCCTCCTAAGTCCCTTTTAAATCTTTCCCCTCTCACCATAAACCTGTGCCCTCTAGGTTTGGACTCCCCCACCCCAGGGAAAAGACCATGTCTATTCACCTTATCCATGTCCCTCATGATTTTCTAAACCTCTATAAAGTGTTTCAGTTCCCTGTAAGATTCTGCCCAATGTCTTCTACATCCATGCAATCAGGCTCCCAATAAAGTTCCAAAAGATATACTGTTTTAATATTTGTATTCGGATTTAATTCAATAAATTTCTGTAAAAAAAAGGCACAATTGCTTTCTGCTCCATATCTATGACATTCCCGTCACCTGACAACCAGTCTCTCTCTCTCAGTCTTGCTGGTTGTGGCTAGAAAACTGTGACCAAACACATCAGGCGGCACGGTGGCTCAGTGGTTAGCACTACTGCCTCGCAGCACCAGGGTCCCAGGTTTGATTCCAGCCTCGGGTGACTGTCTGTTGTGGAGTTTGCATGTTGTCTGCGTGGGTTTCTTCTGGGTGCTCTGGTTTCCTCCCACAGTCACAAAGATGTGCAGGTTAGGTGAATTGGCCAAGCTAAATTGCCTATAGTGTTAGGTGCATTAGTCAGGTGTAAATGTAGGGAATGGGTCTGGGTGGGTTGCTCTTCAGAGGGTCGGTGTGGACTTGTTGGGCCGAAGGGCCTGTTTCCACACTGAAGGGAATCTAATCTAAAAACAAATTAGTTTGGCAGTGTCTCTGGGTGACCAATACTTTTTAAGTTTCCGGATCACTAATCCTTCCCCTCCTTCTCTTCAAGTATCAGGGCCTCAATCTCAAAAGAAGCTGCAACAGTTTGAACATCAGCCCCATAAATAATCTCGAGAGCAGAATGCTCCATGAGAGACTGTGGCTGGAGCACAACTTATTGTCTCATTAATCACAGGGCTGGAATAATCACAAAATCTCCTCCTCAGAATGAACAAGAGTCTAACAAGCACAAGTCTTAAATTTCCCTTTTATTTACAATGCTTTCCAGACAGTTTTGGGAGGTGAAACCAGGTCTAAGTAAAAAGCTTTCAGCCAGAATTATCCTCCAGAAATTGAACCATCTCTCATCAACATCCATGACACTAATATTCACCAGTTGGCATCCTGCCCATATTTAGTATTGTCAAGTAAGCATACCCTATAAACATAAATTGTTAGAGAAACTCAGCAGGTCTAGTAGCAAATATGAAGAGAGAAATGGAGTTAATGTTTTGAGTCTGGTTTGTCTATTCTTACAGAACTCTGCTAATCCTACTCTCTGCTTGCTCCCCAAAACCATGCCCAAATCATAAGCCATTGAATAGATGCTGGTACGAGCTGTGGGGCAATATCCCCAAAGTAAACATTGAGAAGAACAGATGAAAGGTTTAACAGACAATCAATTTTTCAATGTATAATTTCAGTTACATCACACTGCAAATTTTTGCTATAAATTCTGTGTTACGATTGAGCCCTCCACAATCACCTGATGAAGGAGCGTCGCTCCGAAAGCTAGTGTGCTTCCAATTAAACCTGTTGGACTATAACCTGGTGTTGTGTGATTTTTAACTTTGTATACCCCAGTCCAACGCTGGCATCTCCAAAACATTGAGAAGAGCATTTTGCTTAACTTGATGGAGGGTTTTACCCTGCATACCATCGTTCATTCCTTAGTGCTCTGTTACCCTGTTTAACCAGCTTTGTAGATAATATAGAATTGGATTGATACATCGATTTCCCAACGTAATCCATCTATACTATGTTCTGAAGAGGATGACGCTGAATGGAAAAGGTTAGTTTAGAATCAGGCACCAGAGCAAGCTCCCTACGTGGAGGTTACCCACTCACCAGTTTCCAGATGAAGAAGACCTGTCTATATTTCTCTAGCTCACTGGTTTCAATTGCTGCTGAGGTTATTTTTGGGAGACCTAACTGAAGACCTGCAGCTTACTTCCACTAAAAGGATTATCTCAGTTTGTCCCAATAGAAATCAGCACTGCTTTGTATTTCTTCAACAAGCAGCACATTAGTCATGCAGCAGCTTATCGCAGTGTAAGAAAATGGCTGAGTTCTCTTTCGGCAAGCTTCATTCCCTTCCCAACGGAAGGCGGGAAACAAAGAAAGAGAACATCCAGTTTGTACAGACAGGTCCCACAAACAGAGGAGCAATCTGCAGAACATTTTCGGTGATCAAAACCCCATGTGCAGAATCCCCACCTTTTCATGAACAGGAAAGACTTCTGTGCTAAATGTGTGCTTCCATCAGGGAAGTTCTAGATCTTACCCTCTCCTTAAAGCCCCTGTAAGAGCCCCAGTCTCAAGGTGGTAGAAAACAAGGATGGAGTATGGTGTAAATACGCAAGGGCTCAGGCCAGCAGCTGTGTTGGAAGGACAAACAGGCTGAGATTTCAGAGCCTGGCAGTTCTGGCAGCATCCAAGGAGCTTCGAAATCGACGTTTCGGGCAAAAGCCCTTCATCAGGAATCGGGCTTTTACCCGAAACGTTGATTTCGAAGCTCCTTGAATGCTGCCTGAACTGCTGTGCTCTTCCAGCACCACTGATCCAGAATCTGGTTTCCAGCATCTGCAGTCATTGATTTTACCTCTGAGATTTCAGAGCAGTTGCTGGGAGAAGCAGCTTGGAAGCATTCTCACTCATTGAATGTACATTTCTAATCTGCCCTTCAACACAGGCATGGACTCCCTCCTGTCTGTATGCTCCTCGAAGGAGGTCAGGAGCCTTATGTCAGATATAGACCCCGGCCCTGTCTGGCTGTATTTGCACTTATAGTGCCTGTATTTTCCTATAGCACAGAAGCATGAGGAGACATTAGCATTCACACAAGAGCACTTGCCCTGCATTCATGCATAAAGAATGAGATGTGAATCCCCAGAGCTGTGAATTTCTGTATCTACATTTGCATTACTGCGAAAAACAATGTAGTTTGAAATATGTAAAGAATTAAGGGTTCTGAATGAATGGCGCATCGAAGAATGAAGTGAATACATGAAAACATTATGATGTATATGACTTGCAGCTTCTGTGGTGTTCTGACTGAAATGGCCTTTTTGATGAAGGAGCAGCGCTTCGAAAGCTAGTGCTTCCAAATAAACCTGTTGGATTATAACCTGGTGTTGTGTGATTTTTAACCTTGTACACCCCAGGCCAACACTGGCACCTCCAAATCATAACCTTTTGTTTGGTTGTGTTCTTATCCCACATCATGCTTTGGTGAAAATGTATCCGTTGTGTATGTTCTGCTATTTGAGATGTAACATCAGTGACCTGATGCTGCCTATGACTTGTAGTTCCTTTTATTGTTTTATCAGTGAACCCTGGCAGACACGTGAGAACCAGTTTCACTGCAACAAGCACAATAGCACCAGTCACTCTAATTAATTGAGATATACGCAGTACACCAAAGGCATCTAATGGAGATACCTGTCCCCCAATCTTGTGTGTGACGGACCTCAGCAACCTTATAATACAAACTTGTACTCACAGAGGCATGAAGCATTGAGCAGACTGTGGCATTTAACCCTCAGTGGGGCACAGTAAATCAATGATCCTCTCTCCCCTTCACTCGGGATGACCTCCTGTTGCCATCCCACAAAAACAGGTCCACGGGACCTACAGGAGAGCATCTAAGGAAGCATTGCTGAAGAGTGAATTGCATTTCTGCCCTGTGTCCAACATCTTGAGCTGAGGGTGATAGGCACAAATTCGAGTGATGCTCCTGGCTTGCAGAGAATGAAGTGCTGCCTTTCAAACATGGTGCCCACACATTGGAACCCAGCAGGTCCTAGCAGCCTGCTGAACTTCTTCTCCATTAGAGTGGGAGACAATGACCTAGTGCTGTTAGTGCAGGACTATGAATCCAGAAACCCAGGTAATGCTCTGGGAACACAGAATCCTACTGTGGGTTTTGAATTCAGTTGAAAAACAAATCTGGAATTAAGCGTCTAATGATGACCATGAAGCCATTGTCAATTGTCATTTGTTTCCCTAATGTCCGTTAGAGAATGAAACTGCCATCCTTACCTGATCTGAGACAAAAAAGACTGCGGATGCTGGAATCCAAAGTAGACAGTCAGGAGGCTGGAGGAACACAGCAAGCCAGGCAGCGTCAGGAGATGCAGAAATTGATGTTTCAGCTGTAACCCTTCTTCAAGACTTCTGCACCTCCTGATGCTGCCTGGCTTACTATATCCTTCCAGCCTCCTGCCCATCCTTACCTGGTCTGGCCTTCAAGTGACTCCACAAGCAATATTGTTGACTCTTAACTGCCTTCTGGGTAATGGGGAATTCTGGTCTAGCCAGTGACATCCACAATCCATGAATGTACATGTATATGAACGTAATCAAACTCCCTCCATCATCCTCCTCCACTCTGAACAGAAATACCTCCCACTTTTAGGCATGATGCCACAATTAGTTTGAAGAAATAACAAGACTCGTCCTACCTTCACTAGTGCAATATACCAACTTTCCAAATGACACTCTCCTTTAGAACATAGAACATTACAGCGCAGTGCTTACTCTTCGCCACTTGATGTTGCGCCGACCTGTGTAAACAATTGGAAGCCGATCTATCCTACACTATTAATGTGGCGTCTTGATTTTTCCATGCAGGTATTGGCTTCTACTTCACCATTCTGCTAGCAGAGAGAATCTAGTTTAATTTTGAGGGTAAAGACTATACCAAACCTTTTTAAACAGGAGATTGGATGGATGTGGAGAAAATTTACATAAATTGTTAAAAGAGCTGGAACAACTTGTAAAATCACTGGGTGTGGCATAAGAAGGAGTAAGAGGACATTTCATGCTTTCTTTAAAAAGAACCTAAGGCCTAACATTTTTCCTGCTGCAGGAGCCAGTCCACGAGGTTAATTCATTTAGGTCCTGCCCGCTGTTTGGGCAAATGCAGGGAATTAAAGCTACCTTGTAGCTGTTCACTTGGTTGGAGCTCCATGACAGTCGTTGCTGCCTCAGATTCCACTTGGAGTCACATTTCCCCCCTTTTGGGAAGCCCTGACCCAGTCCTTGAACCATCAGCTATGATTGCAAAATTTGGAAGGCCATAAACACCTATACCACATGACATGACTCTTAGTTGTCATAATCTTGTTCAGAGCTGAAAATGTGTTGCTGGAAAAGCGCAGCAGGTCAGGCAGCATCCAAGGAACAGGAGAATCGACGTTTCAGGCATAAGCCCTTCTTCAGGACTTATGCCCGAAACGTCGATTCTCCTGTTCCTTGGATGCTGTCTGACCTGCTGCGCTTTTCCAGCAACACATTTTCAGATCTGATCTCCAGCATCTGCAGCCCTCACTTTCTCTCATAATCTTGTTCAGGACATTCCTGATGAAAGGCTTATGCCTGAAACGTCGACTCTCCTGCTCCTTGGATGCTGCCTGACCTGCTGTGCTTTATCAGTGTCACACGTTTTGACTCTGACTCTCCAGCATCTGCAGTCCTCACCTTCTCATAATCTTGCTCACGTCTATTCAATCTCTTTTGCTCCAAAGAGAACAATCCCAGCTTTCTAAGCTACTCTGTGCTAACGGTCCTTATCCTTGCAGCCATTTTGGTAAATCTCTCTTCTGCACTTCACAAGGCCTCTCCCATATCTTTTGTAAAGAAATGACTAAACTGAGTCCAATGTTCTGGTTGCAGTTCAACCAGAGCTTTCACTAATGATCAGCAGGACCAGGGACCCAGGTTCAACACCAGCCTTGGGTTACTGTCTTTGTGGAGTTTGCACATTTCCCCCAAGTCCAGTTTGCCAAGCTAAATTGTCCTGTAACATGTAGACCAGGTAAGTTAGCCATGGGAAATGCAGTGTTACAAGGATTGGGTGAAATGGGATGCTATTTGGATGGTTGGTGCAGACTTGATTGGCCAAATGACCTCTCTTTGTACTCTAAGAATTCTATGATTTTGACTATTCACCATGACTGAAGTTTTTTTAGTTTTCAGAAACTAGATGGATATTGGAATTGTTGAATCACCCGAGGTGAGTGTAAGACCACTTTAACAGAGGTTAGTAGTTACTAAAAACATACTCAACCAGTGACTAATTAATGGAATTACACTCTTCAGCATCAAGAATTCTAAAGGCAGCAAGGGAAGAAACCATGGAGATGGAAATTTATGTTTTGTGGGAAAGCAAATTATCCCCAAGGAGTTATAGAAATTAAACTGGAAAGGGTTCAGAGGAGATTTACCAGGATGTTGCTGGATAGGGAAGGTTTGAGGTATCAAGAAAAGTTGGATGGCCTGGGACTTTGTTTCACTGGAGCATAGGAGGTTGAGAGGTGACCTGATAGTTTATAAAATAATGAAAGATATAGAGTTGATAGTGATTGTCTTTTCCCTAAGATGGGAAATTTCAAGAGTCTGGGTCACATTTCTAAGGTCAGAGCAGAGAGATTTCAAAAAGTCATGAGGGGCAAATTTTTTACACAAAAGATGGCTCAAATGTGGAATGAACTTCCTGAGGAAGTGGTGGATGTGGGTAGAATTACAACATTTAAAAGATATTTGGATAAGGACATGAATAGGAAGATTTGGAGGCCTATGGGCCAGGATCAAGCAGGTGGGACTAGTTTAGTTTAGGATTATGTTTGGTATGGACTCATTGGATTAAAGGGTCTATTTCCATGCTGTTTGATTCTATGACAGCTATCCTCTTCAAGAAAGATATATGAATAAGCCAGAAATATGCAAGTCAGTTAGTCTTGTGTCCTCTATTGGTAAAACAGAAAGACCTGAAATTCTGGGGAGGTTTTAGGTTCTTCCTGTTTCCATGCATTTTCTCATTGGTTTGCAAGGGTTGGATTATGCATACACATTTTGCAAACTGGAACTGGGGAAATTTCTGCTCCGATGTTCGCTGGTGTGCTGAGTGAATGGAAGTTTTTAACCTGTCATGCATATTTGCAAACATGGATTGTGTCAGTACAAATAGTCTGAAGTTTCTAAAAATGTTGTTTCCCTTTATGCTTCACAAAGCATATTGAACGCAGAAGGAAATATATATATCAATGTTTGTGCCACCAACAAACGTACCATGGAGTTGGCACAGAGCCCACAACCTTTAAATGTTTAGATGCATTTTCACAAAAAAACCTGAAAGGCATTTCAAACAAACTCAGCCCATGCTAATAACAGGGATTTTCATCAGCAAATGCTGCTGACCAGACATCACAGTAAGATCTGCTTAGGTGAGTGTGAAATGTTAACAGTTATCATGACTGAGGAAGGGATTAAGGTTCAGATAAGCACGAACTCAACCTTACAGCCTCCTGTCATCATCAAATCCAAACATACAGCATTTGCTTCTGTTTGTACCTTTTTATTTGTGGAATCCATCTAGATAAACATTTCTAGTGCAATTTCTGCTGATTGGAACCTTTAACTTAGTCTATGAGAACAGAGTCAACTCAATTATTAACTTAAAAATCACACAACACCAGGTTATAGTCCAATAGGTTTAATTAGAAGCACACTAGCTTTCAGAGCGACGCTCCTTCATCAGGTGATAGTGAAGGGCTCGATCGTAACACAGAATTTATAGCAGAATTTATATGCTATAAATTCTGTGTTACGATCGAACCCTCCACTATCACATGATGAAGGAGCATCGCTCCGAAAGCTAGTGTGCTTCCAATTAAACCTGTTGGACTATAACCTGGTGTTGTGTGATTTTAATTTTGTACACCCCAGTCCAACACCAGCATCTCCAAATCACAATTATTAACTGTTATTCTCCACATTTCCATGAATGCAAGCCAGTCCATCTGATGCAGGGTCGAGAAAGCATGCTAAATGCAGCATGAACCCAGACATCGTTGTTTTTCATTCGTTCACGGGATGTGGGTGTCACTGGCAGGCTAGTATTTATTGCCCATCCTGAGTTGCTCTTGAGAAGGTGATGGTGAGATGCCTTCTTGAACTGTTGCAGTCGATTTGGTATCCATAAACCCACAATGCTATTAGAGAGGCAGTTCCAAGATTTTGACCATGGTCATCATTAGACCTCTAATCATATTGCAGAAAGGTAGATTGAGAACAGTATTGGGGTGATGACACAGCCCTGCTTAACGGTGGTCCAATCGGGGATTGGGTTGGTGATGGAGCCATTTGTCATTACCATGACTTCCATGTCATTGTGGAGCAGGTTAAGGATGTTGACAAACTTCATGGTGCAACCAAAGTGGAGAAGGTTTAATTGGAAACGCTAGCTTTTGGAGCGCTCCTTCAAACCACTTGATGAAGGAGCAATGCTTCAAAAGCTAGTGCTTCCAATTAAACCTGTTGGACTATAACCTGGTGTTGTATGATTTTTCTTTACTTTGTAAACCCCAGCATCTCCAAAAAGTGAAGAAGGACACTCCACAATGCTTCCCAATTGACAGTACCTTTGTAAGGTTGGGGAAGGCCATGTAGGGGGTAAGTTATTTTCTCTGTATTTCTCCTGGAGCTAAATTCCACCATCTGGCCCAGACCCAGTATTGGAACCCAGGTCCTGAGAATATTGCCTGGGCCTCTGGATTAATTGTATCATAATAATACCACTTAGACATTGCCTTCCCACTCTGAAAAGTACCAGGACATGATTCCTTACATAGACTCTGGATACGGTCTGGTTGTAGAGTGCATCATTTGAGTGCTTTAGTGTGAATATTGGGTCTGTGTGTGAGAACATTTGGGTTTGAATTGGTTTCCAACCCACTCTCTATTCCATTTTGGGATGAGAATCAATAATATTTATTCAACTTTATAGCAACTTTAATGAATTACTGCCTAGCAACTAGGGAAATTAATGAGCTTTAACTGCCCCACTTATTAAAGTTAAGAAAATTATGTAATAAAGGGCTGAAGAAAATTTATGAGATGTACCATCTGTAATTAAGGGAATCAAAAAAAAGATTAATCCCAAGTGACAATTTTCATCTATTTGAGTTCTGATAAGTATAAATCAGTTAATACTGTGAAGGCCAAGTTCAGAGGGATGAATAAATTCTTCTCTTTTTTGCTCCTGAAGTTAGTATAATAGAGTTTTTAATTTTTAAACAGATGTGCTTTCTTCCCAATTCAATATGTACTTGAGAATAGCTTTAATATATGAAGAAACATAAAAATGTAAGGGATCAGATCACAGTTCTCCCCCATCAGCGTGGGTTTCCTTCGGGTGCTCCGGTTTCCTCCCACAGTCCAAAGATATAGAGGTTAAGTAGATTGATCATGCTAAGTTGCTCATAGTGCCCAGGGGTGAGCAGGCTATGTGGGTTGGCCATGAGAAATGCAGGGTTACGGGATTTGAAGGGTAGGATGCCCTTCGAAGGTTCAGCGTGGACTCGATGGGCCGAATGGCCTGCTTCCACACTGTAGATTTCTATTTCTATTAAACAGGCCAGGCAAATATTGAGTTTATCGATATTAAGGAGAGAGTTTATTGAAAACTACACAAATAATACTTTCTAAGAAGGATAAAAAATTTGTTCCCAAATTCAATGACACACACGCACACTTGCATGTAAGGAAACAAGGTGAAAGGAGGTAGAATGCCCTAAAGTTACAGATTCGCCTGGATGTAGCAGAAGAACTTCATTCAACGTTGCTTTTCCCTTGGGGCTGATCGATTTTGCATCACTTCCAAAAAGAGAGAGAGAGAGAGAGAGACGGAGCTGCTTGATTCTGCAAGGAGTTCTTGTACTTGATGTTACTGGCTGTTTCCTCCTTTCTCTAGAAAAAAACCCACAAGCTTCTAATCATGACTTCTGACAGAACAGGGCTTCGATGTGTGAACCCTGGCTGTTGGCACACAATTGGGACAATCAATTTTTAACAAAGAGTTTCAATATGGTCCATTCTCAAAGTTCTCCTGTTATTAAAATGGAAAGAACTGGGAATACTGTAAATAGAGACAAAAATAAAACAAAAAATAAGCACAGGAACAGCCCCTTTGGCCCTCCAAGCCTGTGCCAATCATCATGCCCTAACTAAACTAACAAAACAAACCTTCTGCCCTTATTTGTCAGTATCCCTCTAGTCCCTCCTTATTCATGTAACCATCCGGATGCCTCTTAAACGTCACAAATTTGCCCATTTCCATCACCTCTCCTGGCAGTGTATTCCAGGCTCCTACCACTCTTTGTGTGAAAAGACATTCCTCACACACCTCCCTCAGACTTTCCCACTCTCACCTTGAACCTGTGCCCCCTTGTAATTCAAACTTCACCCCTGGGAAAAAGCCTCTGACCATCCAGAAGTTCTGAGGAAAGGTCACTTGACCTGAACTGTGAACGCTGGTTTCTGTCCACAGATGCCACCACACCTGCTGAGTTTTTCCAGCAAATTTCTCGGTTTGTTCTCCTGTTATTCTTTGATATAGATAGGGAAGCCACTTCTTTGCGTAAGGAGATTGGGATTTAAGTCCTTTCTTTCCAGCAATATCTTTGGTGAGAAGTCTCGTCGCTCTTGAGCTTGGCAATTTTCAGGTCAGATGATTTTGTCAGCCATTTTGAAGAAACTCAGTTTGTTTTAAATTTATCTCCCAAACCAAAGGCCAAGCTAGTCAATGACACTTAAAGATTAATAATTTAAATATTTATATCATCAGGTCCTTAGCTGTACCTGTAATTGCACACTGGTATTATAAATGGTGGATATTTGGTCCAATGTTGTGTGATCACACGAGTGAGTTCTAAACATTAACAGCCACAGCTTCCATATTGTTGTAGAGCCATGATCGTCACCAGGAAATAGTTGCATCATTTTCAGTTGATGTTCAATGCCTGGAAGGATTTGTGTAAACTAACAGCATACTTCCAGGAGATTTATTTAAACTCTTGGCAGGTTATCTACCCTTTGCATCCTGTGCTTCTGCCAACTCTTTCAAGACGAATGTAATGTCTGTTTGTAACAATTAGATTTGGCAATTTATTGTTGAACTAAATGTTCTTTATAGTGCAGCGATAGTAACTGTTACACTTGACTTCCATTGAAATATATCAAATTAATATTTGAGCCTGAAGTTAAAAGTAAATCAACAAAGTAATTTAGGTCATTGCTGCACTGTTTTTCTTCCAGTTACGTAGATGGTCTTTAGCTTCTCATCTTTGTGTAAGCCTGTGTAAAAGGATGCTAGTTGGGACAACAAGGTAACTCAGTGGCTTGCACTGCCTGCCTCACAGTTCCAGGTACCCAGGTTCAATTCCAGCCTCAGGCGATTGTCTGTTTGAAATTGGCATGTTTTCTCTGTGTCTGTGAGAGTTGCCTCTGGGTGCTCTAGTTTCCTTCCACAGTCCAAAGAGTGCAGGTTAGGTGGATTGGCTGTTTTAGTAGGTGGGTTAGCCATGGTAAATGCAAGGTTTCAGGGAGAGAGTGGGGTCTGGGTGGGATGTTCTTTGGAGGGTTGATGCAGACTGGTTGGGCCGAATGGACCCATCTGAATCATTTGGCCTTGTTTTAATGAATGATTGAACTACATTCAGATTCGCATCTTTTAGATAACTTGTGACTCTCTCTTTGCAGTGCCCTCACTGTCTGAGGGTTGCTAACTGGGACGTATGCCACGATAGCCCTATGGGGAATGGCAAGAGCAGGATTAGTGACAGAGACACAGTGAGCTCAATCTGTTCACCCCGGCTCAGTGACATGGACACAGTGAGGTCAGTCTGCTCTCCCCGGGTTAGAGACAGAGACACAGTGAGGTCAGTCTGCTCTCCCCTTGGTCAGTGACAGGGTCACAGTGAGGTCAGTCTATTCTCCCTGGGTTAGAGACAGAGACACAGTGAGGTCAGTCTGCTCTCCCCTTGGTCAGTGACATGGACACTGTGAGGTCAGTCTGCTCTCCTTGGGGCAGTGACAGGGTCACAGTGAGGTCAGTCTATTCTCCCTGGGTTAGAGACAGAGACACAGTGAGGTCAGTCTTCTCTCCCCGGGTTAGAGACAGAGACACAGTGAGGTCAGTCTGCTCTCCCCGGGTTAGAGACAAAGACAAAGTGAGGTCAGTCTGCTCTCCCCTTGGGGCAGTGACAGGGTCACATGAAGTCAGTCTGCTCTCCCCTTGGCCAGTGACAGAGACACAGTGAGGTCAGTCTGCTCTCCCCGGGTTAGAGACAGAGACACATTGAAGTGGGTCTGCTCTCCCCTGGGTCAGTGACATGGATACAGTGAGGTCAGTCTGCTCTTCCCTGGGCCAGTGACAGAGACACAGTGAGGTCGGCCTGCTCTCCCCTGGATCAGTGACATGGACACAGTGAGGTCGGTCTGCTCTCTCCAAGGTCAGTGGCATAGACACAGTGATGTCAGTCTGCTCCTGGGTCAGTGACAGAGACACAGTAAGCTCTGTCTGCTCATCCCTGGTCAGTGATTCACACACCTCACCCAGAATCAGTGACAGAGACAGAGCAGGGTCACAGCATTGCCAACATGTATATACAGACAAGTGTGAAGCTGAAACAGAGCATACCCTCATTATTTGTGCAGCCCAGCGGGAGTCCTTTAGGTCACTGTTTTTTTCTTTGAACTGAATCCCATGAAAAGGTATACACAGTTATAATAATGTCTCCCAAACTGGCTACACAGGTAACGAAGGTGTGCTCTGTTTCAGCTTCAAGCTTGCCTCTATCTCTGTGTTGGCATGCTGTGACATGGACTATTGAAGCTCAGCAAGGAACTAATAGCAGAACATCTAAAAAATCATAATCTAATCAAGCGGAGTCAGCATGGCTTAAGATAGGGAAATCATGCCTGACTAATTTATTAGAATTTTTCACACAAGTTTCAATCAGAGTGGAATAAGTAGATGTGTTGAATTTGGACTGGCAGAAGGTGTTTGGCAAGGTGCCTCACAAATGGTTAAGTCATAAGATAAGACCCCACGGTGTTGGAGGTGGTAAATTGTGGTGGATAGAGAAGTGCCTAATGGGCAGGAAACAGCAAGTGAGGATAAGGATTTCTTTATCAAGTTAGCAACCCGTAATCAGTAAGGTTGCACAGGAATCAGTGCTGAAACCGCAACTGTTTACAATAAATATTTGTATTGGAGGAAGGAAGTGAATATACAGGAGCCACATTTGCAGATGACACAAAAATAGAAGGAAAGGCAGGTTGCAAAGAGAATGCAAGCAGTTTATAGAAAGATATTGACAGGTAAAGTAAGTGGGAAAAAGTTTGGCAAATGGATTGCAATGTGGTAAATGTGAAGTTGTTCGTTTTGGAAGGGAGAACAAAGGAACAGAATATTATTTAAGTAGAGAAAAACTGCAGAAAGCTGCAACACAAAGAGGGTTGGGGATACTTGTGCTTAAAACACAGAAAGCCAGCACGCAGATGCAGCAGGTAATCGGGAAGGTTAACGGAAGGTTGGCCCTTATTTCAAGGGAGTTGGAGTAGAAGAACAGGGAAGTCTTACTGCAACTGTACATGTTGCTGGAGAGACCACCTCAGGTGTACTGTGAGCAGTTTTGGTCCCCTTATTTAGGGAAAGATATCATATACTTGGAAGCACTTCAAAGAAGGTTCACTGGCATGATCTCCAGTGTGGAGGGATTGTCTTAGAAGGTTGAATAAGTTGGGATTCTACTCACTGGAATTCAGAAGAATGACAGGAGATCACATGGGATCTTAAGGGGTTTACATGGTAAATGCTGAGAGGATGTTTTCCCTCACGGGAAAGTCTAGAACCAGAGGGCATAGTTTCAGAATAAAGGAACACCTTTATAAGACTGAGATGAGGAGGAATTTCTTCTCTCAGAGAGTCATTAGCCTTTGGAACTCCTTGCCACAGAGAGCTGTAGGGGCAGAGTCTTTGTGTATATTTAAGGCTGAGACAGATAGATTCTCGATCAGTAGAAGAATTAAGTGTTATAGGGAAAATGCAGGAAAGCGAACGTGAGGAATGTTGGATTAGCTATGATCCTATCGAATGGTGGAGCAGGCTGAATGGCCTACACCTGTTCCTATGGTCTTATGATGTCCAGCAACACTCTGTAGTCACTCTGATCCCAACAACCTCTTATAAAACCACTTCATTCCAGCACATGACAAGATTCTTTATTCTTATTTTTTTTAAATTCCATCACGCTTTAACCATGGCAATGGCTGTAAAAGGGCTGAGATGAGTCTTCAAGCTTTTTAACAATTTGTAGACTATTTGTCAAGCAATTATGCCACATTATTTGTCCTGTATTTTTGATTTGTGCACAATTTTCCACTCTCCTAAATAGTGTGCTGTTTCCACCCACCCACTTAAAGCTGTGAATATTAATAAAAACTACAGACTTCAGCACTATTAACATTTGCCTTTCAGGTTGGATTAATGTCAGTCCCTACTTAGCCCCTTCAATTGACAGACAGAAATCTTTCTCTCTACCATCCCAGCCTAACATCACCACCATAAGGACTGAAGCAGACCCACACTCACCTTTCGAAGGCAGACTGAGGGATGCCTAACAGCTGGAACCTTGCTCATGTTACTCACAAGCTGAGAAAAGGTTAATAATTGACAAAACGAACGCAATGTTAAATTCCAAATGATGTGGCATTGATGTAAGAACAACTAGCGCTAAAACTCCCCCCAAAGTAATTTCCAAATATTCTTGTGTTCAGAGATCGAAGAGAATACAATGAGTACTCAGAATGCGAAATAAGAACAAAGTGAGGGAAGTGCACAGCTGGAGAGTCAGCACTTCATCTTGAAAATCTAAAAAAACGTTATGTTTCATTAACTCTCCACATGTTCTTTCCACATTGGCTGAGTTTCTCCAGCACTTTCAGTTTTCATCTCTTATTGAAAAGCCAGCAGAGGATGGGGATTGAGGACAATCTCTCATCCTGTGAGTTTTGTATGTAGCTGACACTCAAGGCAGTGTGGAATGTAGCTATACTACCCCTTATTGGCGAACCTGGATTGATAAGAATTGGAATGAAAACAGAAAATGCTGCAAGTACTCGGCAGATCTGGTAGCTTCTGTGGAGAGAGACACAGAGTAAACAGCATTTCAGATCTGTGACCTCATCAGATAATTTGGAGGTGCCAGTGTTGGACTGGGGTGTACAAAGTTAAAAATCACACAACACCACATTATAGTCCAGCAGGTTTATTTGGAAGCACTAGCTTTTGGAGCGCTGCTCCTTCATCAGGTGGTTGTGGAGTATAAGATCAGAAATTTGCTATAAATTCTGTCTCTTACGATATTATACTCCACAACCACCTGACGAAGAGGCAGTGCTCCGAAAGCTAGTGCTTCCAAATAAACCTGTTGGACTATAGCCTGGTGTTGTGTGATTTTTAACCTTATCAGATAAAATTGCAATTGTTTACAGACACAACAATGATGTCTGATTGAACATTTTGGGATATTGCACAGCCGAGCTGATGCAGGAATACATGGGATGATCCTAGCTCATACATAGATTTGAAAACATTCGCTGATCCTGTTTGCTATATGAGTTTTGGAAACGGAATTAACATGATGCTACTGGTCTCACAGTAGAAAATGAGTGCTGGAAATCACTAATTCCTAGCTTGGTCATTTACAATAATTTGATTGCAATGTTCAGCGTACGTTCTAACTAAATCTAAAGTAACAAATATTCTTTATAAAGTCCCACTGCTTGAACAAAATCTGATATGTGGAAATCTTTCATCAAAGTGTCTGGCAATATTAAATTGGAAGAATGATGCTGTGTATTGCTAATACTGGGGCTGACAGATCCTGAACAATATCATTATTTCCAATTTTCAACTCTCAAGAATTTTAGCTAGAAACTGCTTTCCATAAAATTACCTTAACTGGGCAATTACATTATCTGTCCCAAGGTGTAATAATCTCCAGGAGTATTAAACTGTCTCTTTACTCTCTGTTTATGTCATTCCCTTCAATGACAGCATCTGGTTGAGTTTCAAATCTGTGAACCTATTGATTGTTCAGTTAAAGCCATTAATCCTAACATTTACATTCCCCAGCGTTGCTCTTCTGGTAGAGGTGGTTTCACTCTGTGTATATTACTTGAAAATTGGGCATGAAACCTGGGGTTCTCCATGTTCTTGTGACAACCTTCCCTTTTGGATAACCCTACATGTCTACCACTGATTAAGGATATCTCACTTCGATTGTGAGATTCAACTCCCTGCAAGTGACAATTGCTCTCTAAGGTTGGAATTTCATGGCTTGTTATGTCGTGTTTGGTGGCAGGAAAAGCACTTAGCTAGCGGAGAAGGTAATGTTGCTGAATTTTGCTGCTTCTGTGTTGGGAAAGCCTGGCCCATTCTATTGTCCATTGAGGCCCTTGAATGGCCAATGAGTGATCCTTCGTGGGCTGTTGGTGCCAATCAAGTGGCAGCAGGGCATATCAACATGTGCTGTGCACAACAGGTAAAACTGTGCAGCCTGTTTGTGATTCCCAGAAGGAGGGGAGTCTCTCATTCAAAGGAACTCAGTGCTTCATAAGGGATTGACACCGCTATAGTCCTGCCACTGTTGCTAGCCTCTAACAATCTTTTCCCGTAGGAACCCCTTTCTGGCACTACCTACCTCATGCCTGTAATTCCAGCAGCAGTCATGACCACCTCAGTAGTGGTGCCATCAAAAGTGCCCATTTGGCACAGTGAGCCTTTCCTAAGGGAGCAACATGGTAGGTCTCCCATTGGCTTTTCAGCCCAAGGCAATCATAAAGTCCAGCTCCAATTGTAGAATTCCCCCTCTGCTTCTGAATGTTTCTTTTTTGCTATGATCATAACCATCTGGCAGTGAACATTAGCTTAAACAGTTCCGAAATTGAATCTTATCTTTTATCAAATGACGCTTTTCCCAGAAATACTTTGAGATTTGACCTCAAAGCTTCCTTTGCTTTGCTTTACATCAAATTGACATGAGCTGAACATTAGATAGCAGGATTCTTCCCTTGATAATTCTGGTGAGGTCATTGAATTTTTTCATGCATTGCAGCCATGTCCTGGGAGCTGAGCTCCTGGCATTAATATCTTCTACAAATGCTTCCAACTGGCAATTTAATTATTGTCTGGAGAGTATGCTAACTTCCCAGACCGATAGGAATAGCATCAGGTCTCACAACGTAGGATCGGAGAATTCCTTTCCATTCTTAAATGGGACACGGCTAACACATTGAATGCCTCATTCATTATACGCTGTTAAAACTGTGTTCAAAGATACTCAGTGCCAGATCAGGGGATGTAATGTTGACAAGGGGAGCACACATGTAACAGATATAAGACTTTTTCCACTAGCATCCATGTTAACCATTTTCTATGCTTCAGTGTTGACTTGGTTAGTTATTCCAGACACAATTCCTTCTCTCTCTCCTGTAAATGTGGCTTCTGTTTCCCAGGTGGCTCCTTGTAAGTTATTTTGTATGTTGTTGTCTGCTGGATTTTACCATTATTGATCACCTACCGAAAATGATCGATGAAATTGACAAAAACAACTCTAAAATGACACAAACATCAATACTCTAATTTAGACATACTTTTATGGACAACACTGGTGCAGAGAGATATCCAATTCATCAGCTGCAGGGCTCAATATTTGAAGAATTAATTTGCTTCTTTGCAATTCAGAAGGAGATCAGTTGCAATGAGCAAGTGATGAGTTTCCCTGCCGTATTATGAGGCAGTTGGAAGGTGAGTGCTGTTGTCTGATGTGGTGTTTATAAATGTTATAACTCCCTCTGTGCACTCTCATTTATGCAAGAGGTTATTTATTCAGCATCTAACATTTGACCAAATTGTCCCAATTTCAATCTTTATATTCTGAAATAGAGAGAAAAGAAAATCAGCTTAAATGATCCATGGTCTGACTGTGCATTGAGCACTTGACATCATTCAACACTTCCCTCACCTGGCTGAGTCATGTTAGATAATGGGTCATAGTAGGACTGAAAACTTTCACTTTTTCTATCCAAACTTCATTGTTGCACTAAGATGATTGTGACCTACCCTAGGTCTCATGTCATTAACATTAGTAATCACAACAATAATTTTTTATGAAGCTGATCTATCAACCTTCCTTTGCTTTTATTTCTCTGCCTTTGATCCATTGCTTAGGCCATTTTTGGAATATTGCATTCAATTCTGGTGTCCCTGCTATAGGACAATTTGAACTGTAGGGAGAGAGTGGATAGGCCGGGGGTGTTTTACCTGGAGCGTCGGAGGCTGAGCCACAATCTTTTAGAGGTTTATAAAATCATGAGAAGTATGTACAGGGTGAAGAGACAAGGTATTTTTCCCAGAGTTAGGGAGTCCAAAAGCACAGGGGATAGGTTTAAGATGAGAGGGGAAAGATTTAAAAGAGACCTAAGGAGCAACATACACGCAAAGGGTGGTGCATGTATGGAATGAGCTGACCGAGGAGGTGGTGGAGGCTGGTACAATTACAATATTTGAAACGCATCTGGATGGGTATACAAGTAGGAAGGGTTTAGAGGGATATGGGGTAAGTGCTGGGACTTAGATTAATTTAAGATATCTGATCAGCATAGATGACTTGGACCTCTGCAATTGCCCTACAACACCCGTTAAACTAGATAAGGAAAAGCACACAATCTCTCTTGATTCAGAAATCCTTACATTCTGCATTACTTGCCAGATTGTTATCATCACATGTCGTCTGAGAGGGATGCCTCTGACTTAATGGAACTAGGGGACAGGCAATGGAGAGCTATTCATTAAGGGGTAACTGGGTATATAAAATGTAGCAATCAAATAATCAATGCTGTTGGAGTTGATGATGTGTGAACCAGAAATAAAGCTCTGGCTGGGGAAGGCTATCACTAGACTCTGTCAACTTGCATATTAACTTTCAGTATTTAACAAAATGAGCCCCACTCTCAGAATTATAAAAGAAGGTCATGAAGGAAACAATGAGATTCTGACGTGATAGACTAGAAGGAGCTGAAGATTAGTCAAATGTTGGAAAAGGCTTAGAGAGGAATAAATAGTCACTGGATGCTAGGGAACTCACTATACATCTTCACTTATTATTCAGTCCCCAGTTTATTTGAGATATAACTGTGAAGAACAATAATTACTCAGGGAATGTTAAACTCTGCAATTCAGCAATCTATTCAGTAAACAATTAATTTCTCAGCCACCAATGAACTCTTGGATAATGAGAATCTACAAACAATTCATATTAAAATTAATTTATGCAGCAATGATTTGAAACCTAAGTCATTTTTTCAATTATTATTTTAGATATTCATTATCTTAAACCACTGAGAATTTACCAAACTCATTTCTATTGTACATTTAATTCACCTAACAATCTCCCTTATAAAATTAATTATTCTCAGTCACCTTCTGTTACTGTTTAATTTATTGGGGTTGTGTTACTCAGCTACTTATTTTTCAATAGTTGTTCATCACCCATATTGATTTCCATAGAAATGTATGCACTAACCAAGAAATATATATTAATCCAAGGGTCCCCGGTCTTAATTCATCAAGAGGAGGTGGATTTGAGTCTAAACATGTTTTCAGAGCTGATTAATCATTTAGGTATTATGGTCCTGCAGAGCAAGTATTTTCTTTTCTCTGTTAGCCGGAATCCTGAGGTTTCAATTTCTGGTCAACTGGGACTCTTACCTCTAAGCTAGAGGTCTTTCACTCAAGTCCCACTCTGGCTCTTGAGCATATAATCTAAGGCTTCATTGCAGTCATGATACCTACCCTTGACCTCTTCATTTCAAACTGCTGCTGTGACATCGACCGCCTCAACCTGTCCAACCGCTTCCCCCTCTCGCCCTCACAACGCGCAACCCTCCACTCCCTCCGCTCCAACCCCAACCTCACCATCAAACCAGCAGACAAAGGAGGTGCAGTGGTAGTCTGGCGCACTGACCTCTACACCGCTGAAGCCAGGCACCAACTTGAACACACCTCCGCTTACTGCCCTCTCAACCATGACCCCACCCCCCATCACCAAACCTTCATCTCCCAGACTGCACACAACCTCACCACCTCAGAGGATCTCCCACCCACAGCTTCCGACCTCATTGTTTGGGAACCCCACACCACCCGATTCTCCTTCCCAAGATCCACAAGCCTGACTAACCCAGCCGCCTTTCGTCTCAGCCTGATCCTGCCCCACCGAACTCATCTCCACCTACCTCTTTACTGTCCTGTCCCCCCTGGTCCAAGAACTCCCCACATACATTCGGGACACCACCTACACCCTCCACCTCCTCCAAGACTTCCACTTCCCCAACACCCAATGCCTCATCTTCACCATGGACATCCAATCCCTCTACACCTCCATCCGCCATGACCAGGGCTTCCAAGCTCTCCGTTTCTTCCTCTCCTGACGTCCCCAACAGTACCCTTCCACTGGCACTCTTATTTGTTTGACTGAACTAGTCCTCACCCTCAACAATTCTCCTTCCAATCCTCCCACTTTCTCCAGATGAAAGGGGTAGCCATGGGCACCTACATGAGCCTCAGCTATGCCTGTCTCTTTGTCGGTTACATAGAACAGTCCATCTCCCGGAGTTACACCAGCACCATTCCCCACCTCTTCCTCCGCTACATTGATGACTGCATCGGCGCCACCTCGTACTTCCATGAGGAGGTCGAACAGTTCATCGATTTCACAAACACATTCCACCCCAATCTCAAATTCACCTGGACCATCTCTGACACCTCTCTCCCCTTCCTGGACCTGTCCATCTCCATCCACAAGGACAGATCCAGCACTAACATTTTTTACAAACCCCTCGACTCCCACAGCTACCTGGATTACACCTCCTCCCACCCTACCTCCTGCAAAAATGCCATCCCGTATTCCCAATTCCCCAACCTCTGCCGCATCTGCTCCCTGGAGGACCAATTCCACCTCAGAACACACCAGATGGCCTCCTTCTTTAAAGATCGAAATTTCCAATCCCACATGATTGAAGATGCCTTCCAATGCATGTCATCCACATCCCACACCTCCTCCCTCAAACCCCATCCGTTCAACCGCAGCAAGGCCAGAACCCCTGTGGTCCTCACCTTCCACCCCACCAACCTCCGCATAAATCGCATCATCGGCCGACATTTCTGCCACCTACAAATGGACCCCACCACCAGGGATATATTTCCCTCCCCACCCCTATCCACTTTCCGCAAAGACCATTCCCTCCACGACTACCTGGTCAGGTCCATGCCCCCAAAAAGGCACCCTCCCCTCCTGGCACCTTACCCTACCACCACAGGAATTGCAAAACCTGCACCCGCACTTTCCCCCTCATCTCCATCCAAGGCCCCAAAGGAGCCTTCCACATCCATCAGAGTTTCACCTGCACTTCCACCAATGTTATTTATCATATCCGTTGCTCCCGATGCGGTCTCCTCTACATTGGAAAGACTGGATGCCTCCTCGTGGAGCGCTTTAGGGAACATCTCCGGGACACCCGCACCAATCAACCCCACCGCCCCATGGCCGAACATTTCAACACCCCCTCCCATTCTGCTGAGGACATGCAGGTCCTGGGCCACCTCCACTGCCACTCCCTCACCACCCAACGCCTGTAGGAAGAACGTCTTATCTTCTGCCTCGGGACCCTTCAACCCCAGGGCATCAATGTGGACTTCACCAGTTTCTTCAATTCCACCTCTCCCTCCCTCACCTTACCCCAGTTTCACCTTCCAGCTCAGCACTTCCCTCATAACCTGTCCCACCTGTCAATCTTCCTTCCCACCTCTCCGCTCCACCGTCCTCTCCAACCTATCACCTTTACCCCCTTCCTCCATCCACCTATTGCACTCTCAGCTACCTTCTCCCCAGCCCCACCCTCCTCCCATTTATCTCTCCACCCTCCCCTCCCCAAAAACTCCCAGCCTCATTCCTGATGAAGGGCTCTGGCCCAAAACGTCAATTCTCCCACTCCTCGGAATCTGCCTGACATGCTGTGCTTTTGCAGCAACACTGACCTCCAGCATCTACAGCCCTTACTTTCTCCATGTGTTGAATGTCATTATTCAGGTGGGAGTTGTACAATAGCCCGGGTCATTTTTTGGTAGGTACAAATATTCTTGTGGTGCTTTTTGAAGAGCAGGTGAATTCTTGCCAAATCCTGACCTGCAACTATCCCTCAACCTAAAAATTGTTTTCTTATTTTCTTGCGGGTTGTGTTCTGGAGTTTCCTACATTCTACCAGTGACTGTAAAAGTGGTTCACTGGCTGTGATGCTCTTTGCGTGTGAAA
Organism: Chiloscyllium plagiosum; assembly: GCF_037043375.1. NCBI lineage: Eukaryota > Metazoa > Chordata > Chondrichthyes > Orectolobiformes > Hemiscylliidae > Chiloscyllium > Chiloscyllium plagiosum. The sequence goes on along the minus strand of NW_028270175.1, from coordinate 23,993,849 downwards.
AACGCTAAATAAATGCACGCTCACAATGGCTTTCTAATTGTCTTGATATCTCAGGAACAAAACTGTGACATATGGCCATCAAATAAGGCTGCCTGTTCTTGTAAATAATGGGAGATGCCTCATTAAAATGTTAGAATCACAAGAAGCCTGGGACTGGAAGGATAGCTTCTTCATTGCACAGCAAAGTCTCAAAACCCAACTGGCAGAGTGATAGGAAAGGGAGATCATGTTCTAAATAAATGAATGACACACAGGAACCAATAACGGCATGTTGATGAATTAAGAAGTAAGGAGGTCCTATGGTGCAGACAGTGACATCTTTATCTCAAGGCTGAAAGTTCTGGGTTTCAGTCCCATGTTGGGACTTGTTGGCCACTGAAGGTAATTGGCTAAACCAATTGATTGTAAGGCTGTAAATCCTTCTGAAGTGCCTGATGGTAAACTGTAAGAGCTGCAGTCTTCTGATCAGCCATCCTGCGGAAGGCCATGGGAAATTACTGCCGTACTTTATTCAGAAACAAACACCAACCCAATGGAAATGCAAGACCAAACCCTCAGGAGTGAGCACAGTGAGTACGACATTAAGAAGCTGTGGCTATGGAAGGGCAACTGATTTTAGGTAAGGTGACTCTCACTGTCCCCATTTACAGACAAGAGCTGAAATAAAAGGGTACTTGGAGCTGAGCTCAGTGATAATGTGGAGCTGGGGTCCTATGGTAGCGTGTCAGGGATAATGAATACAGTTACAACTCCTGGCTACAGAGTGGCCCCAATAGCTAATAGGGTGACTGATTTAATCAGGCTTTCTAATATTTAATTCTACTTGGATCTGAAACGACAATAAGCCACTAAATGTATGATCGCTGAATGTGCCCATTTAAACAACACAGGAAATCAGAAAGAAATTATTCACCATGGAAATGCCCCCTCCCATTCGTGTATCGTTGAAAAAGCTGTTTAGATGCACAGCAGGATAGAATTGAATAGATAACCAAAGTGCTGCAGCTGATTCTGCAAAATGGATTTTTATTATAAAATTAATCCAATTTTCATTCCTCCCCGCAGGATAATGGACAGGCTGAGAAATAGTCACCAGCTTGCAGATGGCAACATGAATAACTCATAGCACAGCCAAAGCAATGCATGTACATTCTGTGGGGAATAAGCCAATGACAGTTGAGAGAGGTTTATTGTATAGAAGCAGGCACACATTCGGTTCCTCTGGCCTTCTTCATGACGGTTCACAATGACCTGACATCCCATAGCAATGCAATGGTGATGTTTGCTGCTATCACACTAGTGGCTCAGTGGTTAACACTGCTGCCTCATAGCACCAGGAAACGATTTCAATTCCAGTCTCGGGCGACTGTCTGTGTGGAGTTTGTACACTCACCCCGTGTATGCGTGGGTTTCCTCCTGGTGCTCCGGTTTCCTCCAAAGATGTGCAGGTTAGGTGGATTGGCCAAGCTAAATTGCCCGTAGTGTTCAGGGATGTGCAGGCTAAGTCATGGGAAATTCAGGGTTACAGTGATAGGGTAAGGGAGTGGGTCTGGGTGGGATGCTGATTGGAGGGTTGATGTGAACTTGAACACTGTAGGGATTACAAATCGGGACCACAGTATTTACCTAGGAAGTTTACACTTCCAATAATGATGCTGTCTGTGGCTCCTCCAAGAGTGTCTCTGACCTTGACTCGAGCATCGGAAACTTGGACTTCAGTGGATATTGCTGCTGTCAATCGGAAGTGCAGGATGTTGACAGTGACAGCTGTCTTGAGAAGGCCTAAAAATGTATATTAGCCTGAATAATTCACACCAAAGTCCCCCATCCCTGACCTAATGACGCTCATTTCTCTTGCCTCTGTTACACTCTCCACCTCCCCATCCCTGGTCGCTGACAGCCCCCCCACCCTCTACCCTAACAATGTTTACAGACCAAAGGAGACCAAAGAGTCTCTCTTCTTTCACATCTTGATCCATCTGTAATAGCTGTAGAAAAACAAATGTTGAGAATTAATTACGAAGAGTTTGGCAACTAATGGATATAACCAATACGCGCATTAGAGATGCAAGCAAGTTTTAATTCACCTAAGGAGGGCACTTCTCCATTTCTGAAATCTCGGAACCTCTGCTTCTTTCAACTTGAATCTTAGCATTTGTGGAAAGTGCAGAAATAAGCAGTTTTGTGCATGGGCTCCTCCAAGCCGTTAAATGGTTTCACGTGATTGAGGATAGCCATCTTTTTCTGGCTAAGTGAGAGTCCTGTTGAGTGAACAATATGAAGTTTAACACATTACTCAACAATTTATATGAATACGCTGTACATTATTGCAGGTTGTTGGGAGCACTAGAGCCTCATGTCTGTCCCTTACCAACTCCTTTTCAACTCTGACTAATTCCCCATAGCATCATCACAGTGGGTATTGTTTACTGCACTCAATTAAATCCCAACGGCAGGACAGACTCAGCAGAGGTGGTGACACGGTGGTATACAGTGTTCAGCGTTGACTCCAGACCCTATGAAGTTTCATGGCGTCAGATTAAACATGGCCCATGAAACCTCCGGGCACTCAGTAGCAGCAGTGTGTACGATCTACAAGATGCACTGCAGAAATCCACCAAAGATCCACAGACAGCACCTTCCAGACCCATAATCACTTGCATCTGAAGAACAAGGATAGCAGAGGGAACACCGCCACAACCTTCAGGTTCCCCTCCAAGATATTCACCTTCCTGACTTGGAAATACCTCGCCATTCCTTCACGGTCGCTGGGTCAAAATCCTGGAATTCTCTCCTTAATGGCATTGTGGGTCAACCCACAGCAGGTGGACTGCAGCAGTTCAAGAAGGCAGCTCACCCCCACCTTCTCAAGGGGAACTGGGGATGTGCAATAAATGCTGGCCCAGCCAGTGACACCCACATTCCAGGAATGACTTAAAAAAAGTTTTAATTTTGTCGGACCCTTATACAGCACGCAGAGATTCTGTAATAACTTCAACAGCGTTTGAATTGCCGGCTTAATATATGTAAAGGTTAAATATGCCTTTCGAACAATGGACCAGGGATACAGAGACAGAGACACTGCCGAAAGCAGAAACAAAGTGTGCTGTGGCAGACGTGAAGATATTGACATGTATACAGATATGAGTTGCTCACACAGGTGGAGAAACACTGATACAGCCAGCATCACTTATATAGTCATAGAGATACCAACATGGAAATGGGGGCCGACAATAATAGAGAAACTGCATGGATAGAGACTTGAGAGGAGATAATACAGATGGAGGACTGGCAGGAATATCAAAAATACAGCAGGAATGAAATGTTGAGAAGAAATTTCGCTTGTGATGTCCTATATTATTCACTATGACTGTAATTTTGCCTCAGAAAAAGCAATGCAGAGAATCCAGCATCAACCAGTGTATTATTCTGCTTTTCATTCACTGTGAATCTGAATGCAAACTCTGCTCCCCTTCATTGATCTGAATGGGATTGATAGCCAAAAACTTCTCAAGACTGCTCCTTAACTGCTGTACCAGCTAACAGCCAGCTCCATCATATCAATAACACTTTTTTAGCCATAAGTCTACATAAAGAAAACATAGCTAAATGCAAATGAAGCTGCCTTGATGGTCACAATTGTATTAATAGGTCAGCAATCCTGTTGTCTTGCAAACAGTTCTTTGCTAAATTATATTACAGACAAGCTTGGCATTTCAGGGTCTCAATGTTTCAGGATTGTGCTAAAATGTTTTGAATTATCATTTTGTCATTGCAAAGTTTTCTTTTTTTGCCACAAATAAACCTGAATGAAGTTTAATGAAGATTGATAGCTCCTCAATTGAAGCCATGTTTTTAAACAGAAGTTGCTCCCCTTGGAGGTTATGCTTTACTCAGCTGAGAAAGATCAGGCAACCCAAAGATGTGGTTACATTTACCAAAAGAATGCTGGAAGTACTTGAATTTACATAGCAGCTCTCAAGGCCACCAAACTTCTCACCGAAAGTCAAGGGAAATGGGGTAATTAATTTTAAATGCAGTCACTGTATACTAAAGCTAGCAGCTACTCTGTTTACAAAGAGCTCCCAAAACCTGTAAAGTGATAACGGCCTAGTAATCTGTTTCTGTGATGTTAATAAAAGGATAAATATTAGCCAGGACATTAAGGATAAAGTAGTACCATGGCAACTTTTATGTCCATCTGAAAAGACAGACAGGCAGACCCTCTGTTTAATATCTCAACTGAAAGATGGTACCTCCATGCAGTGCTCCATCAGACCTGTGCTGGAATGTCTGCTTTGATACTTGGAACAGAAGAATGAATTTGTGTGCCCACATTAAAGCTGATGGTTAAAAACTGAAAGAACTGCAGATGCTGGAAATCAGAAACAAAAACAGAAGTTGCTGGAAAAGTTCAGCAGGTCTGGCAGCATCTGTGGAGAGGTTCTGAGGAAGGGTCACTGGACCCAAAACATTAACTCTGATTTCTCTGCACAGATGCTGCCAGACCTAGAGTCATAAAGATGTACAGCATGGAAACAGACCCTTCGGTCCAACGTGTCCATGCCGACTAGATATCCCAACCCAATCTAGTCCCACCTGTCAGCACTCGGCCCATACCCCTCCAAACCCTTCCCATTCATATACCCATCCAAATGCCTCTTAAATGTTGCAATTGTACCAGCCTCCACCACTTTATCTGGCAGCTCATTCCATACACGTACCACCCTCTGCGTGAAAAAGTTGCCCCTTAGGTCTCTTTTATATCTTTCTCCTCTCACCCTAAACCTATGCCCTCTAATTCTGAACTCCCCGACCCCAGGGAAAAAACATTGTCTATTTATCCTATCCATGCTCCTCATAATTTTGTAAACCTCTATAAGGTCACCCCTCAGCCTCCGATGCTCGAGGGAAAACAGCCCCAGCCTGTTCAGCCTCTCCCTGTAGCTCAGATCCTCCAACCCTGGCAACATCCTTGTAAATCTTTTCTGAACCCTTTCAAGTTTCACAACATCTTTCCGATAGGAAGGAGACCAGAATTGCACGCAATATTCCAACAGTGGCCTAGCCAATGTCCTGTACAGCCGCAACATGACCTCCCAACCCCTGTACTCAATACTCTGACCAATAAAGGAAAACATACCAAATGCCTTCTTCACTATCCTATCTACCTGCGACTCCACTTTCAAGGAGCTATGAACCTGCACTTCAAGGTCTCTTTGTTCAGCAACACTCCCTGGGACCTTACCATTAGTGTATAAGTCCTGCTAAGATTTGCTTTCCCAAAATGCAGCACCTCACATTTATCCGAATTAAACTCCATCTGCCACTTTTCAGCCCATTGGCCCATCTGGTCCAGATCCTGTTGAAATCTGAGGTAACCCTCTTCGCTGTCCACTACACCTCCAATTTTGGTATGATCTGCAAACTTACTAACTGTACCTCTTATGCTCGCATCCAAATCATTTATGTAAATGACAAAATTTAAAGGGCCCAGCACCTATCCTTATGTCACTCCACTGGTCACAGGCCTCCAGTCTGAAAAACAACCACCCTCTGTCTTCTACCTTTGAGCCAGTTCTGTATCCAAATGGCTAGCTCTCCCTGTATTCCATGAGATCTAACCTTGCTAATCAGTCTCCCTTGTTGAACGCCTTACTGAAGTCCAGATAGATCACATCTACTGCTCTGCCCTCATCAATCTTCTTTGTTACTTCTTCAAAAAACTCAATCAAGTTTGTGAGACATGATTTCCCACGCACAAAGCCATGTTGACTATCCCGAATCAGTCCTTGCCTTTCCAAATACATGTACAACCTGTCCCTCAGGATTCCCTCCAACAACTTGCCCACCACCGAGGTCAGGCTCACTGGTCTATAGTTCCCTAGCTTGTCTTTACCACCCTTCTTAAACAGTGGCACCATGTTTGCCAACCTCCAGTCTTCCGGCACCTCACCTGTGACTATCGGATGATACAAATATCTCAGCAAGAGGCCCAGCAATCACTTCTCTAGCTTCCCACAGAGTTCTCGGGTACACCTGATCAGGTCCTGGGGATTTATCCACTTTTAACAGTTTCATCCTTTGTAATCTGGACATTTTACTAGATGTCACCATCTATTTCCCTACAGTCTATATCTTCCATATCCTTTTCCACAGTAAATACTGATGCAAAATATTCATTTAGTATCTCCCCCATTTTCTGTGGCTCCACACAAAGGCGGCCTTGCTGATCTTTGAGGGGCCCTATTCTCTCCCTAGTTACCCTTTTGTCCATAATATATTTGTAAAAACCCTTGGATTCTCCTTAATTCTATTTGCCAAAGCTATCTTATGTCCCCATTTTGCCCTCCTGATTTCCCTACTTTCTTTATACTTTTCTAAGGATTCATTCAATCTATCCTGTCTATACCTGACATATGCTTCCTTCTTTTTCTTAACCAAACCCTCAATTTCTTTCGTCATCCAGCCTTCCCTATACCTACCAGCCTTCCCTTTCACCCTAACAGGAATATACTTTCTCTGGATTCTTGTTATCTCATTTCTGAAGGCTTCCCATTTTCAGCCGTCCCTTCACCTGTGAACATCTGCCTCCAATCAGCTTTCGAAAGTTCTTGCCTAATACCGTCAAAATTGGCCTTTCTCCAATTTAGAACTTCAACTTTTAGATCTGATCTATCCTTTTCCATCACGATTTTAAAACGAATAGAATTATGGTCGCTGGCCCCAAAGTGCTCCCCCACTGACACCTCAGTCACCTACCTTGCCTTATTTCCCAAGAGTAGGTCAAGTTTTGCACCTTCTCTAGTAGGTACATCCACATACTGAATCAGAAAATTGTCTTGTATGCACTTAAGAAATTCCTCTCCATCTAAACCTTTAACACTATGGCAGTCCCAGTCGATGTTTGGAAAGTTAAAATCCCCTATCATAACTACCCTATTATTCTTACAGACAGCTGAGATCTCCTTACAAGTTTGTTTCTCAATTTCCCTCTGACTATTAGGGGGTCTATAATACGATCCCAATAAGGTGATCATCCCTTTCTTATTTCTCAGTTCCACCCAAGTAACTTCTCTGGATATATTTCCGGTATATCCTCCCTCAGCACAGCTGTAATGCTGTCCCTTATAAAAAACGCCACTTTCCCTCCTCTCTTGCCTCCCTTTCTATCCTTCCTGTAGCATTTGTATCCTGGAACATTAAGCTGCCAGTCCTGCCCATCCCTGAGCCACGTTTCCGTAATTGCTATGATATCCCAGTCCCATGTTCCTAACTGCCAAGTTTTTCCAGCAATTTCTGTTTTTGTTAAGGATGATGGCATGGTCCACTTTACCTGTTTGGTATCTTCATCACCCCAAGACACCTATGCTAGCATAAGGAGACCATCTGCAGTCAACGGCGCTGAGAGCAAAGGTAAGGAATCTCTGTTTGTACCCAATGTTCCCACTGGGCTGCACATTTGGCCATGCAGTTGCTTGGAAGGTACAGCACAAGACTTGTTCTGTGTTAAATACTGTGCTGTAAGGACAAGCAAAACAAATTTTGAGGCACTGAAAGTTGCTAGAGTTGATTAAACATGAAGCAATTTGAGAAACTGGGAAGTCAGGGCTGTTCGAACATTGACAAGCCTTTATGTCAGCCTTTTTGAAGAAACTAGTCATGGACGGTCACACAAAATGTTAATGAATTGACTGTTGTTTTACATCATGAGCTTAAATGAAAGAGAAAATTGGGCAGTGGTGGAAAAGGCTTTCTGATTCATTAACACCTATTTTATATTGCTGAGCAGAATCAATTTAATCCCCATTGTTATGATGCTTTCCGTCTTCATGGTTTAAATTGAATGATTGATTTATTTGTGAGGTACACTGTAATTTGTCTAAAGCTGTATCTGTCCATTGATTCTGTATCTGCTTCAGTTGTAAGGGAACATTTTGCAATATCGTGTCTGTCATTGCTCTGGTATGGACTTTGTAGTTTCTGGAACATTCCATGCTCTTTTATCTATGTTCTTTCTGTCAGCATTGCGTTGTGTAGAAGATAATTACCAAGAATTACCCAATTTATTCAGTTCAAATTTCATAAATGATTTCCTCCATCAAAGTTTTCATGAGTATCCAATCAGAACAATGTAAATATAGAGCAGAGTATTTCTGTACTTGAATTAAGCAGAGAAGCTGAAGTGGATTGACCAGTTTTTAAGTTATTTTCAGTTGCCTCTCAAACTGTAAACCCACGATAGAAGATTTCTCAGCTCCACACATTTCATTTAGGAGGCAGAGTTATGGACTTTGAGTGCTTTGGATTGCTTGGCCTAACACCATTTGGTTTTGTGTGAATGAACTTAGATCCTCCTCAAAGTTATACCTCTATAACACAGAGCTACACCACAGTTATATTACAGCTATTTATGTAATGTTACTGAAATCCTCATTAGTGCCTTTGTCACTTCTAGACTCACTTATCCTGATTGACCCTCTATTCTCTACTTTCCATGGTCTTCAGCTTAATGTCCATTTGCTAATAGCACAAATTCTCTCTTCTGAGGGAAATGCAAATTGGACTTGAAATGGTTAACTCTCTTTCTCTTTCAACAGACATTACCACACCTACTGAGAGACTCCAGCACTTTTTATTTCAAAAGCCCAGCATCCACAGGACACTGCTTTTACTACAAAATCCCTTATATTTGTCATCCCAGTCCTTTCTGGACTATGATTATTTTTTATATAATCTTTTTGGACATGTTATGACATACTTCTGGGGTGGGTGGCCTTGTACCTGGACCTCTTGGCCAAAGGTATGTACATTACCACTGTACCACAACTGCCTCCTCCCTGCTCTATACTGTTAGAGTAATGGGGTTAACATCTGAAGTGTGTGTGATGATGATAATATAACAATGATGCCTGACCCACATAGTAGATAGAGAGATCTGCAAGAGATCTGCACGGTGGCTCAGTGGTTAGCACTGCTGCCTCACAGCGCCAGGGACCTGGGTTTGATTCCAGACTCAGGCGACTGTCTGTGTGGAGTTTGCATGTTTTCCCCGTGTCTGCGTGGGTTTCCTCCCAGTTCTCCGGCTTTCTCCCAAGGTCCAAAGATGTGCAGGAGAGGTGGGTTGGCCATGCAAAATTACCTAGTGTTCAGGGATGTGTAGGTTATATGCATTAGCTAGCGGAAATGTAGAGTAATAGGGCATGGGAATGGATCTGGGTGGGATACGCTTCTGAGGGTTATGGTGGATTTGTTGGGCCAAATGGCCTGTTTCCACACTGAAGGGATTCTATGATTTTAAGACAGAAGCTCAAACCTCGTGTAAAGGTGATGAGGTACAAGTTTGGCTGTACATAAAGAGTTCATTATAGAAAACCATGGATTCAAGCAGCATACTTTTGCAAGAGTAATCCAAACAATATAACATTTTGGCAGGGAATGTCTCTCATTTACAATTGTATTTTTTTTATTTGTAAATCCTTCTGGACCTCCTATCCCTGTTCGATCCTAAAAGTTCCAAAGCTTTCTGAAATAACTCTTCAGAGGCTGGTATCCCATCACCAAGTCACCCTTTATTTACATGTGAGAGTCCTTTACGTTGATCCAGCTCCCTCGGAGGCAGTTCCCAGAGTGAACAGAAACTCTGATACTCCTGTTTATATTATATTTTATTTTTCTTCACCTATTTTTCTAACCAACTTGTTTAGAGATGTTTTTACACCCATCTGGAATAAGTGGGACTTGATCCCAGGCCTCCCTGGTCCAGGGCAGGGACACTACCACTGCATCACAAGAGGGCCCTTCCACTTCTGTTTTTTTTCTCTTTAGACAGGATGTCTGACACTCCCGTTCTTTTCCGTTTAAAACCCCCACACTACCGCCTAACTGCGATCGTGCTTATTCTTCCCTAGCACTCATGTTGTGGGTGTGCAGGTGTGAGACACAGTGAAAGACATAAGGTGTACAAATCCTTATTCAATTTCCACCACCGGGAAGACAGGAAACACCCAAGTGGCTCATCAAAGGGCAATGCTGCATGATCAAACAGTGAAGGGGGGGGCAGGGATTAAATCAAAATAGAGTTGGAGGAGGAAATAATACACTCCACTCCTTGTGGTGCCCACCTCTCCCTGAACAACTCCAGGGTGTCAGTGGATACCGCATGCTCCTTTTCCAGAGACACCCGGGTTCTGACATAACCGCGGAAGAGGAGCAGACAATCGGCCCTAATGACCCCCTCCATGGCCCACTGCCTGGACCTGTTTATGGGCAATTTTGCCAGGCCCAGGAGCAGACCCACGAGGAGGTCCTCAGACCTGCCCCCCCCCCGCTCCGTACCGAGTGCCTGAAGATCAGGAGTGTGGGACTGAAGTGTAACCAGAAACAGAGAAGAAGGTTTTTAAGAAAATCAAAAAGGGAGTGCAAACGCCCACACCCAATATACATGTGGTCCACGGACTCCACAGCACCACAGAACAAGCAGTTGGGCTGGGAGTCCGTGAACCACTGCAATCTGCGGTTGCAGGGGACTGCTGTGTGCAGCACCTTCCACCCCAGATCCCCGCGAGAAAGGAGGAGGACTCCTGTTAGAGAGCCCTCCACTGGGATGCCCACCACCCGGTGGCAAATGGGCACGCCAAGGCGTGTCCTGGCGGTGGATGAGGGAGAAGAGGTGGATGGTGTTCGCAGCAGTCAATACAGGGCCTGCATAAAAGGCACAAAACTAAAATTCCGGAGGAGGATCAGGTTATGGGGCACAGGTTCCCGCGGGAAGTACGGGACTTTGGGGCCAATGTGAAATTCCATCCAGGCAGGGGTGAGCGCAGATGGAATTCCACCACACACCTGAGCATCCTCCAACTGGTGCACTATGTCGTGTCCGAGCACCGCCGTTTTAAGGTGTCAAATGGCAGTGGCCACGTCTACCACCACCCTACTTGCTGTATCCTGCGGCAGCGTCCGGCCCAGGCCCTGGCACCCAGCACATCCCCGAACCTGGTCACCCTCACTTGCCATGGCCTTCCCCTCCAACAGCTACTCGAACCCGCGAGTGCAGAGGTGCGGATTCCTGAGCAATGGCTCCCTGACGACAGCCGCTACTCCTGCCCACTCCTGTTTATTTTTTATATTTTATTAAACAAATTACAAACAAACAGTTTACAAAAAACATTTACAGCTGTACATAAGAGACAGCAATGTTACAAGGGAGAGGAGCAGCAAAGCTAGGCCCCAAACCCTACCATTCAACCATTTTACAGGGAGATGAGGACAAACCTCAAATCCCAGTTCCACGTATGACAAGACAGTGACAATGACATTTGTACATTAGACAATACCGTTACATACAAAAGTGCAAACAATACAGACCCAGCAAGCCCCCACCCCTCCCACCTTCCGACCACTCTAAGGCAGCCTGCCCCTACCCACCTCCCACTCCTGTTTATATCTGTCAGCCAGGGCTCCCTGATTGGACCAGATTACCAGCACCAATCAGGGAACTCCTAATTTACAATGTCCTCCAGGCTGACCTCATAACAATCATTGCCATTTTTCCACTCCTCTAAATTTAGCAGCTTCTGCACAGTCTGGCCTTTCATTCCACAATGGCAACTGTGCTTTCAGTCATGGAGGCAATATTCACAATAAAGTTTATTATGACGTCTTCTGACTTTCTTCTATTTTCTACTTCAATAAAGATTCTGGTGACTTTCTCAACTGCTGCTTTCCATTGTTTGGAAATGTTAAATGTCAAGTTCTATGTTCAACTTTGTTCTGAGCTGTTTGAAAAGCCACTCAGGAAGTATATGTGTTGCTCGGGTCCTGTGCCTGTGCAGTACTTTATGATTGACAATTAAGTTTCAATTGCCTTTGATTAATGTGAATTGGGTTTGCTGTCCAAGTCACTTGATGTCAAATTGGTAAGTCTGAGTTACTCCACTTAATGCTTTACTTGACATTGAACTTGTACACGTTCCACTCCAGCCAATCTTTTATTTATACCCAGGATTTTACTGAGTTTCACAACATTTAAGGTTAACTAGAATCAATCCATGTGCAATCTTTGTTAAATCCCTTATAAAAATTGAAGCATTACCTATCACAGTGTTTTGCATAGTCCAATTCTGGTGTCCTTCTTGTTAGTCCACTGATTTATTGCTGTTTAAGGCTTCATAATATGAAAACGGTTTATACAAATCAAGAGCAGGAATAGACCATTCAGCCCCTCAAGTCTGGTCTGCCATTCATTTAGATCATGGTGGACCTATTTACTCCACATTGCCTTCTGCAATAACCTTTCACTCCATTGCTTGTCACGAATCTATCTATTTCTCTCTTAAAGATAGACAATCAAAGACTCTACTTCCTCAGCTTAGGAAACCGGAGTTCCAAAGACTTATGAGCCTCTATAAAACATTTTCTCCTCATCTCTGTCTTAAACGAACGAACCCTGATTTTTAAATAGTGGCCCCCCCTATTTCTTGATTCTTCCATGAGTGGACATATCATTCCCACCCATCCAACCTGTCAAGACCCCTCAGAATCTTTGGTGTTTTAAATCCTGGAATTCCTTCTCCTGTTGGAGGGGAGGGCCATGGCGGGTGAGTCTCTTCTTTCATTCTGTTCACTCAGCACTCCCAGGATTATTTTTTTCAGGAAACCATGAGGTCAATGATACTGTCTGCCATTGTAGGCAGATTTCCGATGATCCCTGTGTGGGTGGATGCAGCATGCTGGCCTCTGATAGTCATAGCTAAAAATGTGTAGCTGGAAAAACGCAGCAGGTCAGGCAGCATCCAAGGAGCAGGAGAATCAACGTTTCAGGCATGAGCCCTTCTTCAGGAATCCTGAAGAAGGGCTTATGCCTGAAACGTCAATTCTCCTGCTCCTTGGATGCTGCCTGCCCTGCTGCGCTTTTCCAGCACCACACTCTTCGACTCTGATCTCCAGCATCTGCAGTCCTCACTTTCTCCTCTGATAGCCATATCTGAGCTGAACTCAAAAGCAGATATGAACCTTAATGAATAACTCTTCCTAATAAAGTCTTTACAGGGTGTGCTGAAAAGCAAGAAACAGAATGTCGACGATAAAATCAACAGTTTATTTTGTTGATGGAAGTAAGGGAATAGATGCAAGCACTTATTTACTTTGTCAAGTCAGATATTAAACCTTTTCATATGTAACATCTGAAAAATACACACTAAGAATTGTAAAAAATTAAGGTAAGAGAAAAGAAATGGAGTTACTGAGCAGTTAGTTATAATATAGCTTAATCAAACTGATAACAGCTCGATACAAATTTGGATAATCCTGATATGTTTGAAACTAGTGAAAATTTGCACAATTAAAAATAATAGCCCTGTGGCAGGAGGATTAGTCTCTAAACTGCAGCTTGCTAATGATGCCATTTGTAAACTATTGCTCTACACAACCAGATGTGTCACTCATTCTCCAGATAAGTCAGACTCAGAGCTGAATAATTGGCTCAGATGTTCTGTACATCCTCAGTTTCATCTGTCTCACTCTGAAATTGCAGTTTTTTTGAGTTCTCAGTTCTAACTCTGACATCATTACCCAATTTGCTGATAATGGGACTAATACAAATGGCAGGAGACAGGTGCCTGCCTGAGGTGAATGGTAACAATCTGACTCTATTTTTTCTTCCGAGCTGATATTGAACTCAGAATCATCATTTCTCAAGCCACATGATTCTTTTGGATGGTTTTGCATTTTAAATTCCACAAAGCTCCTTTTTAACATCCACTCCAGGCAAACAAGTCAGTTGTAATCAGCCTTCCTAAATGCCTGAACAAAATCCCACCTTGAATCTTTTAATTATATCCACTTTTTGGGGTAAAAAGATGCCACTATGAGAAACCTCATACACTCTTTGCTTCAGTCCTACCCAGTTTCCCTTCCTGTGAACTTCTCTTTTGACCTGTATATCGCTGGGACCTTTCCATTCTGTACATCGTGATGGGTTTAATCTCCCTGCAAATCTGCTTTAATTCTGTAATTCATTCTAATCACTCTGTGATTGTTTCCATCAACTTCAATGCCAGCTTCAGGAGCAGCATCTTATCTCCCTGCTGCACACTCTGGAGACCTGTAATAAGATTTGTTTCAGCAATTTCATATCTTATCAGCCTATTCACAATTTTCTTACAACATCAGGGGTTTGGGAATGTACAACAAAGCAGCCAATATCTAGGGGAAAAGAGAAGGTTGTTCATATTATTGGCATGGATTCATCATGAACATTGATATTGCTAGAGATGAAAGTTTGATCTATGACTGCGGTATCTCTTCGCCAACGTTGCAAGAAAAAAAAGTTTCTAATTCTTACAGCTTGATAAACCATTTCTTTTCATTTTAGTTTTTGTTTAGAGCTGCTTTTCTATTGCAGCCATGGAAATGGGTTGGGTCAAGGTTCAAAGTCTTCATCGGCAGTGGACTTGACAGACTTGGCTAATGAATGATGTGCACTAAAAATAAAATCAGTACACGGTGGTCAGCTTTAATTAACAAGTCTATTTATGGTTGGCATAAAGTGCATGTAACGCACACAGAGAAGGTTGTTGTCACTTGCTCTGATACCAAAGTAGATTCTGGTCATCGCATTCCAACCCCTTTCAGGCCCAATTGTACTTTCAATGCTTTTTCACTGTCTCTGTGATGACCAACATTCACTCTTTACAAGAATTCACAAACACTCTACTTGTTGACATTTGACTTCCCATCACTTCTGTGCCTGGGCTCAGTGCTTCTCACTTCCGCCTTTTTTATCTTTGTCCAACCCAGTTAAGGAGTGGTCTTGTCACTGGACTAGTAATCCAGAACCCCAGTTCTGGGGACTTGGGTTATTGTCCTACTTTAGCAGATGGTGAAATCTGATGTCAAGAATGTTTAGAAGTTATCCAATGACAACCATGTAACCAATGCTTAAAACCCAACTGGTATAACACTACGCTGTGGGGAAGTAAATCTGCCATCTTTGTCTGGTCGAAATTTGCCTCTGCACCCACACCAAAGTGGTTGACTCTTGACTGCCCCCTGGGGGCAATTTTAGATGATCATTTAGATCATCACTAAATGCTGGCCTAGACACCCACAGCCCGTGGACAAATAAAGGATATCTTTTCATGGGATGATGGCAGTATTGGCAATGACAACATTTGAGTCCATCTCTAATTGCACTGCACCTTATTAGTTTGCTAGGCCATTTCAGACAGCAGTTAGGAATCAACCACATTGTGTCTGGAATCATGTGTAGGCCAGACCAGATAAGCAAAGCAAAATTCCTTCCTGAAAGGATATTAGTGAACCATGTGGGTTTTTATAACAATTGATTATTGTTTTGTGGTCATCATTATTAAGGCTAGTTTTCACTTCCAGATTTATTAATACATTTATGAATACATTAATACATTTTAAATTTGAATCCATGTCCCCAGAACATTCGCCAAGGCCCTCTTGATTATTAATCTAGTGGTTTTACTACTTGTTATCATTGCCATCATTAACAAGCAGTCCTTTTTGTTTCAGGTGTGGGTAGACCTGCCATTTATTATTTGCATTTCTAGACTAGACCAAGATTCACTAAGAGTTAAACCCTGTCTTTACTAATGCCTTGTCCCTCCAATAGCAACAGCCAAGAAATTGGGGTGGCACAGTGGCTCACAGAGCCAGGGACCTGGGTTTGATTCCTGCCTCGGGCGACTGTCTGTGTGGAGTTGTATGTTCTCCCTGTGTCTGCATGGGTTTCTTCTGGGTGTTCTGGTTTCCTCCCACAATCCAAAGATGTGCAGGTTAGGCAAATTGGCAATGCTAAATTGCCCATAGCGTTAGGTGCATTAGTCAGAGGGAAATGGGTCTGAGTGGGTTACTCTTCAGAGGGTCGGTGTGGACTTATTGGGCCTAATGGCCTGTTTCCAAACTGTAGATAATTTAATGTAATCTAAATTAACTTTAATAAGCATCCATGTCACAGCCTGTTATTTCTTCCTATGGAACTGTTTCTGTAAATTGTTGAGAAGCTAATTATTGTTTAAATGAGGACAGAGCCTTGTGGCAATTAGAGAATTATCTGCCATGGAAACAGTGGGAGACTCACTGGCTGTGACTGCTTTAAGGGTCAGGGAGTGGGAGGCTGAAAATGGGGCAAGATCAAATAGATGTTTGTGACAAACTAGAGAATATAAATCTCAGCAGGGCAACTGACATTTTATGTTTTCTACAGAGCCATATTTTTTCTTTGAAATTCAGATTGGCAGAACTTTATTTTCCAGTCAAAAGGGTAAAGGTCACATTTGGGGTCTTTATTGTGGGAGATGGAGATTGTAATTACAAAGTGTTTGGCACATTGACAGTTGGTAACATTTGAGGGGGAATTTCTTCTTGAATGTAGGACTATTAAAGGAACATTGTTTTTGCAGTCTACTTGTAACACCTACACGGGAACAAATCAGGGTCAATAATGGCATCACTCCTCAGCAGAGGATCATTGTTTGCAACATCTCAATCAAGCAAGGAGATTGTCATAACAATCACAACCCAAAACACATCAACACCAATCCTGCCAGGCTAAGGTTCAAAATTAAAGCTATTTAACGAGATGTAAGATGCAAAAAATCCAGCCTTGCTGGAAGCACTACTGTGTTAAAATGGCCAAAAGTCACACAACACCAGGTTATAGTCCAACAGGTTTATTTGAAATCACATGCATTCACAGTGTTGCTCCTTCATCAGGTGAAGTGGCACCTGGTGTTGTGCGGCTTCTGACCTTGGACATCCCTGTCCAACACCAGCACCTCCGCATCATGTTGAAATGGTACAGAGAAGAAAACCTTGTTTTACTGAAGAAGCCCAGCGGATGGGGAAGATGAATAGTGTCGGAGTCATGGGTCGAATCAGGGGATAGACAGAGCAATAGAACGGAATGGTAGAGCAGAGTAATAGAGTGTGAGGACACTGAAAATGAATGCAGTGCTAAAGTGATGGGAAGTGATTTGCTGTGGTAGAAAAATTCAGACCAAGAAATCACAATCTTAAAATGAAAGGATTACCATTTTGAAATAGTCAAACAGTGAATGCAATAGGTAGTGAAAAAAACTAGAATTCTCTCCCCTAAAGGTTGAGTTAGTTGAAATTATCAAGACTGAGCTTCCTTTGTTTTTGATAGCTAAGTGTCTGAAGGAATATGAATCAAATACAGTAAACAGAGTTGATACCGATCTGCTACGATCAGATTAGATCAGGTTTGGGATGAATAGTCTGCTTCTCTTCTTATGTACCCTGCATAAGCAATGAAATCAGACAGCACAGTAGCATATCGTTTTAACAATACAGTTATTGTGGGCTGTAGCAGGCTTACATTTGAAAAACAGCCAATCGCTTTTGGAAATGGCAACACAGCGTAACTCGGATAGCTGTTTATTTAACTTCTGTAACCAGATTAGTTATAAATTAGTAAAACTAATTAATCCATATACACAAAATAACTGCTTAATGTTCTCAGCATGTTCTTGCTCTTTGTATACTGTCTGTAATTTTCATATTCCTGATTTGTTCTTGGCTTGCTCTAAATAAGCAGTCAGTATGTTAGTGTCGTTGTTGTACGTGCCGTGTGCTGATTTTATCCTCAGTGGGAAAGTCATTTGGTTATTCAATGATGGTTACTTGTTCAGCTGCAGTTATCAATATGGTCAAATTGAGAAATTGCAAGTCCTGCAGCTAATAATAACCAGCGAAGAGCTGTCCTGTTTCTGCAGCGTTTGTTTCAGGTTTATTCCCAGCAGATTGCTAACTGGGCAGAAAAGATGCCATGTGGTGGCAGATGGGTGGAGACCATCTGAAAAATAAAAAGAGGGAACAATTAAGACTAATGAAGGGTCTTTTCTAGAAAGATGCACAATGCATTAGAATTGCAATCCACAGATATTTCCTGCAGCACACATGGTGCAGCGCTGAGTAATGACTTGAAACCTTTGCATGTCTGGATACTTGAATTGCTGCTGTCAACTGGTAGTGCTTTCACCTAGGTTAATATCAAAGGCTTGAATACAGAAATTCAAGCTGGCACTCCAGTGCAATGCTGCAGGAGTACTGGTTTGTTGCAGGTGCTGTCTTTCAGGTGAGCTGTTAAACTGAGGTCCCACAATCTGCCCACTCAGCTGGAAAAGATCCTATGATGTTGCTTCGAAGAACTGGGATGTTATCGCTCTGGTCCTACCCTGTCTTTATCTTCAATGTTTATCCATCGCAAAAATATTAACTAGACATTCTCATATTTCTGTTTGTGGGAGCTTGCTATGCTGAAACAGGCTGCTGCGGTTTCTGCATTATGACAGGGACTACACCTGTAAGGGTCTTGGGATGTTTGTTCCACCTGCTCACACGCTCACTTGCCTGTCCTTGGGATGCTGCAATGCTCCAGCGAATCACAGCACAAATTGGAGGAACAGCGTCCCATCTTCAGACTACACACTTTACAACCTTCTGGACTTAATGTTGAGTTCAACATCTTCAGTTTACGAACCCAGTCCCATTCCTTCCTTTTCTTTTAACTTACCTTGTTACATTCTCTGTCACCACGTCCTCTCTCCCCTCCACCACATGCCAGTGGGACTGTCCGTTTTTTCCAGTCTGGCAGTTAGATGCAGCATTGTTCTGCCATTCTCACATTCCTATCATTTAATCTGCACTATCAACAACCTTTCTGCCACAGCACTCCATCCTCTCTCTGCCCCCATCCCCTTCACACCCACCATTGCATAAGTGCTGTCAGCTCTGATGAAGAGTCCTCTCAACTCGAAACGTTAGCCTGCCCCTCGCCATGGATGCTGCCTGACCTGCTGTAATTTTCAGCATTTTTTTGGGTTTCAGTACAGATTCCAGAATCTGCAGTAATTTGCTCCTACTATAAAATTGCAACTTTTTTCTGCATTTCCTTATCATGCAGCATGCACCTCCCAGCATTAGGTGGCACTATTGTGATTCCTCCTTCCATCTGGTAACTGACATGGCTTTTGACAGCAACTTGATCTGAGCCACACTTCTGAGGCCAGCCTTTGATGCCTTGCCTTATCTTTTCCAAAACCTCTCTTCATTATCTTGCCACTGAAAGAGCCTCCACCATTTCTGATACCAGTTCATGGCTGCGTGCTGTTTCTCTTAGCAACCTGTCCTCCAGGACTTACTCGTTGACAGTTCCCAAAATCAGATTGCTGTTGGGATAAATAGGATTATATTTTACTGTATGTTTCAAAATCTTTAAACTTTTGTTGTATCAAAATAATTTCATTTCTTCCATTTTTGATTCATTTCTTTTGTGACAATAAACTTGGGTTTCATTGCTAAAACCAAATCCACAGCATTGTATAGGTGTGTATCAGTGAAAGACCATCTCAATAAAACCAAAAAACAACCCCAAATATGATCAACAAGCCAAATTTCATTCTAAGATCTGACTTGGCCAGCAATAACATCAACTGGGGTGATAACACTCACTAGATTTTGAAGCAAGCAGTTTCTTTTTAATACACCTATAAAGATCATATATTTATAGCAAAGGCATAGACTAAATGTCTTGTGCACCGTATACATTTGTGACTAGTTGTTATACTTGTTTGCAGTAAAACAGCAGAAAATCAGATTTAAAGAGGTAGGTTTGCAACAAGAAACATTATAGCCATATAATCTGTGACATTGTTGCTATCAATATGACCACAGCAAGCATGCGGGCAGAATGGTCTCTGACCTGTGAATTTGCATAGATCATTTAAGTCACTTTTTAGTGTTTCAAGTGCTCAAATTTAAAAATAACAAGCAGCAAAACTTTAGTCTTGATAAAAATTAGTTTATTACACACCTATTACCAGAAGTTAAATTAAAAAGTGATACAATGATTAACTGAAATACAGTGACAAAGATTAAGAGAAGGCACTGGTAAATTATAATTATATTATCGGTCTGTTGGAAAACCTGTTTGCTTGCAGATTTCACTTTCTGAGGTGAAGTGGTTGAAAATTTGAAGTCTGCAGCTGTGATGACTTTGTAATCAAACAGTTGAAAATTTCTCCTGTAGGTGGACTGAGCAGAAAAGGTTCTGAGAGGGAGTGAAAAGCTCTTTTGTTTCATTTCCATCACACTGCAATTGTCCTTAGCTGATTTGACTTTGTCTGTTTTGCTGTTGAGAACTCTCTCTCTCTCTCTCTCTATCTCTCTATATCTTTCTCTCTCTCTCTCTCTCTCTCTATCTGCAATGGTGTCTGTCAGAATTCATCTTGGAGTTATTTACAGAATGTTATGACTCAGCCTGGCTTACTAGAGCCAAAGTAAAATAACGTCTTTGTTAACTTTTAATGAATCATTGTTCCACAAAGCAAAGACAATTATCCTGGTGCCCTTCCAGTCTCCTGTTCTGTCAGAAATTTTGACTTCACACACCTTTAGAAGGACATTCCATTGTCTAAGGGTTATTCAGATTCTAAAGATCGCCTATTGTGATTGATGCTTAGATGATGTATCATTCATTTAGTCTGCATTTTAGTTCATAATGAATCAATAAGAGCTGTCATGTGACTTCTAGGAACCATTTTGTAAAATTGTGTCTATTTTAAAGGCAGAATAACCTTTCTTACAAATTATAGGCATTCACTGGCATAGCTTCTACTGGTGTCCATTAACAGGTCCTTTAACCCACTATTAAAATGGATGATGTGTGAAACAGAGAAACATAGAAAATGGGAGCAGTGGTAGGCCATTCAGCCCTTCAAACTTGCTCTGCTATTCAGTATGATCATGGCTAATCATCCACCTCAGTAACCTGTTCCTGCTTTTTCACTATATCCTTTTGGTCCTTTTAGACCCAAGTGCTATGTCCAATTCCTTCTTGAAATTATGCAATGTTTTGGTCTTGACTGCTTTGAGAGGTAGCTGTCCACAGGCTCATCGTTCTATAAGTGACAAAACTCCTCCTCATCTCAATTCCAGATAGTTTACCCCATATCCTTAGTCTGTGACCCCTAGTTATGGACTTCTCCACTTTCAGGAATGTCCTTTCTACAACTAGCCTGTTGGAATTTTATATGTTTTTTTTATGAGATCCCCCTTCTGAATTCCAGCAAATATAATCATAACCTATTCAACCTCTCCTGATATGTCAGTCCTGCCATCCGAGGAATCAGTCTGGGAAACCTTCACTGTACTCCCTCTATAGCAAGAGCATCCTTCCTCAGATAAGGAGACCAAACCTGCACATAATATTCCAGGTGTGGTCTTACCAAGGCCTGTATCTTGTACCATTTACCTTCTTCACCACCTGTTACACCTGCACTCTCACTTCAGTGGTTGACGTACAAGGGCACCCAGGTCTGATTGCACATTCCCCCCCTTTAGTTTATGGCCATTCAGATAAAAATCTACCTTCCTATTTTTGCTACCAAAGTGGGTAACCTCTCACTGATACAGCATCTGCCGTGTATTTCTCCATTCACTCAGCTTTTCCAACTCACACTAAAGCATCCCTGGATTGTCCTCACAGCTCATCCTCCCACGCAAATTTGTGTCATCTGCAAATATGGAGATATTAAGTTCACTCATCCAAATCATTCATTAGAGATGTAGCTGATCTCTGTGGTACCCACTTGTCACTGTCTGTCATTCAGAAGTTTGCCTGTTTATCCCTATTCTTTGTTTCCTGTCTGCCAGCCAGTTTCGATCCATCTCAATGTCATGTACTTTAATTTTACATAGTACTCTCTTATGCGGGACTTTATTAAAAGCCTTTCAAAAATCCAAATATTCCACATCCTCTGGGGCCCTCTCATCAACTCCACTAGGTACATCTTCAAAGGATTCCAGTAGATTTGTCAAGCATGATTTCCTTTTCAAAAAACCAAGCTGTCTCTGTCCAATACTGCCACTGTTTTCAAGTGCTCTGTTATTAAATCTTTCATAATGGACACAGCATTTTCCACTACCATCGTCAAGCTGACTGGTCTATAATTCCCTGTTTTCTGTCGATCTCTCTTTTTTAAATAGAGGGGTTACATTAGCTACTCTCCAATTTGTAGTAACAAATCATGAAGTAGTCAGAGGGTTTGGAGAGAACAGACTGATCCAAACAGAACTATACTGAGAGCGGCCCAAAACGATTGAAAAGGTAAGTTTTAGGAGTAAAAGGAACAACGCTTAAGACAGGAGTTTTGGACAATAACACTTTGACTAAAATCTCTGCCACCAATTAAGAAAGTTGATAGGAAAAGGCATTAAAAGCCATGTCCATAGAATTAAAGACCTGGGGTTAAAGGAATTCCGAATGTACTTTGGGGAGAGAGGAATTGCTAAACAAGACCAGGATTTTGATTTCAGTGCTGCTGGAACCAGTGAAGGTTGGCATGAGCAGGGGTGAGGAGTGAGCAGGACACAGTGAGGGGAAAGTACAATAACAATTCCTGTGGTGAGGGGTTTGGAAGCCAGCAAGGAGAATCTATAGAATCTTTGGAAGATGACCACCATTTCATCCATTCTTTCTAGGGCTGCTTCCTTAAGTACTCTGGGATATAGATCATCAGGGCTTGGGGATTTATCAGCCTTCACTCCCATGAATTTCCCCAATACCATATCCCTACTAATATTGATTTCCTTCAATTCCTCCCTCTCACTCAATCTTGTGTTCCCCAACATTTCTGGAATGTTATTTGTGACTTCCTTTGTGACAGAACCAAGATATGTATTGACTTGGTCAGCAGTTTCTTTGTTCTCCATTATAAATTCCCCAGTGATGGAACCCTTAGCTATTATGAAATGATAGTAGACAGTGCAGCACCAAACCTGCCTGGTACTGATCCCTTAGTTCTATATTGTATCTTGTTCAAACTCACCAAAGATGGAACATGTCACAGCATCTCCCCACCATTGTACACAAAGTCAATAACTTTATTCCCGTGAACTCAAAGTTTGTAACCACTGTCATGCAAACAACCCATTTCTAATTTTAAAATGCTGCATATTGCGTGTTTAGCTGGAATGAGAGTTTCACACATCAAAGAGCAACTCAAATAGAGGAGATCAGCAATGAGTCAACTTCACAAGCCTTTTATCCTGAGTGGATAACTTGTCAACTGCAAAATATCTGACAATCCAGGCTCCAAAATGAAAGGAGAGAAAGTTTAACTTGCTATAAACCAGAAGGTGAGAACATTTACCACAAACAATCAGATATAATGGCATGGAATTGAAGCAGCTTTGAAATGACTCAAGTAGAAAGAGCCAACTTGTGTTTGAATTGTGCCTTTAATAAGGATTTGACAACACTGCATGTGGAAGGGGAAAAGAGCAATGAAGAGTGAAAAGATTGAAATTGGCTAGGTAGAGGGCCAGCTGGAGGTCATGGATCAAAGGATAATGGGAGACTTGGACAAGAACAGGTCATGAAATAATTCGAGAGCTTGGAAAGAACAGAATGATCCAAACAGAATTTTACTGAGAGTTGCCCAAAACAATGAAAAGGTATATTTTAGGAATAAAAGGAACAAAGCTTAAAAATGGAGTTTTGGATGATAGGACTTTGACTAAAACCCCTGCCATCAATTCAGAAAGTTGAAAGGAAATGGCATTCAAGTCCATGGACATAGAATTAAAGACCTGGGGTTGAAGGAATTCCAAATGTACTTTGGGGAGAGAGGAATTGATCAACAAGACCAGGATTTTGATTTCAGTGCTGCTGGAACAATGAAAGTTGACATGAGCAGGGGTGAGGAGTGAGCAGGACACAGGGCGGGGGAAGTACAAACAGCATTTCTTGTGGGGATGGGTTTGGAGGTCAGCAAGGGGAATGCGGAGAAAAGTTGAACCTTAAAACAATGAAAACTTGAAGGAAGTTCTCAGCATCAATGAGACAAGAATGAAGCTGGGTGTGGGCTCACAAGCCTTTTTCTGGATTGGATGGCACGTTGAAGCAGCTCGTTAAACTGCATAGGTAAGGGGACCTGCACCATGTGCCATGTAGAGCGAGCCGGAGATGTGTTGCTGGAAAAGCGCAGCAGGTCAGGCAGCATCCAGGGAACAGGAGAATCGATGTTTCGGGCATAAGCCCTTCTTCAGGAATGTAGAGCGAGCTATGTAGAGCGAGCACAGAGTGAAAAGTCAACAAGTACAAACGAATTACTACAACATTCTCATC
This sequence comes from Chiloscyllium plagiosum, assembly GCF_037043375.1. NCBI lineage: Eukaryota > Metazoa > Chordata > Chondrichthyes > Orectolobiformes > Hemiscylliidae > Chiloscyllium > Chiloscyllium plagiosum. The sequence continues at coordinate 23,969,665 of NW_028270175.1, read as the reverse complement.
TCTGTTGGGAGGCTGACAGGATTCTTGGAATTATCATTGAGTTTATCAAGATCATTAAATATTTTGGTATGCCTTGCTATGTATCTGCTTCACAATGCTGAAGGTTTCTCTCCAGACATTAATTTAAAGGAGATTTTTGTTGATCCAAACTCATGGAAGACAAATTCAATGGTTATTAAAGTCATTCGTTCTTTTTCTTGTCTCTGAGCACCAATTACCATCATAGAATGGATATTGAAGCTGAAGATTCACAGGTTTATTACCAGGAACAGAGGAATAAACTTACTGTATCAAATTTTCTTAGACGTATTCTCAGGGAAGGTTCAGGGATGTTTCATGTTGAGTGTTTGAAAGTGCTTGAGAAGCTAAATATTTCAAGATTTTTCTGCTGGTTTAGTGAATTAATAATGAGAGGTTAGAAGATTAAGACAGGAAGCTTAAAGGGAGGAAGTTCAAGGATGTTTTCATGTGCAGTTATTAGAATGTGGCATCTTTTTCTATGAATTATTGTTGAAACAGAGTCAATCCCATCATTTAGAAGTGCATTAATGTCTGAAAAAGCAAAGCAGGGAAACATAGCTTGAGTTAACGGTCCTCATTTCCTCCCCTTTTCCATTGTGTGATTACGTACTTCTGAGTTCAGTGGAAGAGCACAATGCCAGCAATGCCAGGTGGAATACCCGTGAATGTGGTGGCACTCATCCAATGGAGAGCAGAAATTTCTTTCGCTTCTTGCAAGCCTTAAAAAGCCACAACAGCTTAAAGTCTCCATTAAAAGTTCTTCTGGACTGAAATGTTTGAAAACAGCAATAGGCAAGGTGCCCTGCTCTGATGACATAATGTTGCAGGGAGAACAATAAAGCATCTGATCATTGAGTCCAGATGCCTGTGGTCCAGCGAGCTTGGCAGGAGGTGATTGATAGCATCATTCAATGTTCCTCCTTCTTTGGGTAGATTAGCTGATTAGGTTAGGGATGTCCTCACAACATCCCGGAATAGCTCAAAAATATCCCTTTAAAGTCATGGGAGCTCTGGCTTGTAGCTGACCATAATGGAGAAGGTGCATTCAGAAAGGCAATTAATACATTGAAAGAATTTGACAGGACGCAGATGCAGCGATGCAGTCAAACCACCAAGCTACCATCTACCCCAGCTTTCAATACCATCAACTTCACATATGGCAGAACCTGCAGTCACACATTAGACATACCAACCACCTCAGAACCCATTGAAACAAGGGTGGCATGGTGGCTCAGTGGTTAGCACTGCAGGTTCGATGTCAGCCTCGGGTGACTGCCTGTGTGGAGTTTGTACATTCTCCTCATGTCTATGTGGGTTTCCTCCGGGTGCTCTGGTTTCCTCCCACAGTCCAAAGATGTGTAGGCCAGGTGAATTGGCCGTGCTAAATTGTCCATAGTGTTAGAGGGAAATGGGTCTGGGTGGATTTCTCTTTGGAGGGTCGGTGTGGACTGGTTAGGCCAAAGAGCCTGTTTCCACACTGTAGGGAATCTAATCTAATTGGAGGGAAGTCATCCTCGGTCATGAGGGACTGCCTCAGAGGAGAAGAATAACTGATCTGTTTGTTTGAGCGGAACAAGGTTGTTAACTGTATATCAATTGTATTCAATATTATGCAGGTGGAGGTTATTGAGTTAATAGAAATTCAATCACATATGACGCATTGACATTGGAGGTGAATGAATCATAAGACATATGATTATAATGTGTCCCTCTATGGATATGTCTATGACTAAGCAAAGATTGACTCCATAATTATCCTTCATCAACTGGCATTTGGTACAATAATGAAGATATATCAGAAATGTGAACAGTATCATTGCTCCCTGGAGGCTGTTCAACTACAGATCAGTGAGCCTGGTAATTTGGAGACCATGAACATGGTCAAATAAAGTGCTATAAAATAATGCACCTCTGTCTCTCTCTTAATGGCCCTCAGTTCCATTGAATTCACAAGAAACAGAAAACAGGAAGGCTGCGCCCATAGTTAGAGCCTGGTGCAGTGCAATGTGGGAGAACCACCCAGGAGAATCTTGCAATTGCTGTTCAGCTTTGAGTCCTTGGATATCAAGAGTTCCTATTTATTGTGATTAACTGGCCTTCAATGACGAGTAAATTTTATTTAATTGGGAAGCAATATCGACATTTCAGAAGAATATTATTGTTTCATTCAGTGTTTTTGACAATGATGGGAATTGCTATTAATTCACAGGCAAAGCAGAAGATATTGAAACGTAAGGCGTCTAAATGCCTGCTTAGGAAAAAAGTTCCTTTGTCAAGGGTGCCGAATGGTACGAGTGGATGCTGAAAGATTTTGCACACATCTTTTCCAGGCTTTACATTGACATGCTCCATTTGTGGGTTAAGCTTTGTATGGTGCAGAATAGAGCAAATGCTACTAATCCTTGACACTTTGGCTATATTATACTGGAAGACAACCGCCAGTGCCCCATTCTCTATCGCAAAACCTATCAGGAATGTAACTTAATGCCTCTAATTTCTGTGATAATGCATCTAGTGAAGGCACATGCTTTGTTGCATCTTCCTTCTGCAACTGTCACTAGATTCCACAGAGAGGTTGTGAGCTAATATTATAACAGACACTCAGCCAACACCCATCCGCTTTTTTTTCTGGATATCAGCCAATTATTGAGGCACAACACGTGCTCTGATGACTATTGACGAAGTTAAATCTTGTTTTCCTCCCCCACATCCTGGTCTATTGTTTGGGGGTTGACAATACTTTCCATCAGCTACGAGCAAAATCAGTCCCTTTCGAATGAGGTGTATGTGGTAGCATGTAACCTGGGTCTAACAACTAACATCTCAAACACTGGTGAATATTTTGGACAGCAGCCGCATTTTCCTCAAAAATGTGGAAAATACCACAGTTGCAGATTCTGTGTACAGACAAGGAAAGACACTTCACAATACAGTAATTAAACCTGCTTTGCTTATAAACTATGCTATAGCTCTTAGAACTCCCCTTATCCAGGTCTCAAACTGCACGCCCTGCTGCTATTAGCTTGCAGATCATGTTTCAGCAGTGAGCTGAATACAATGCTTGAATAGTACAGCTGGTCTCTGAAGTTAAATGGCTGCAGTCTAGATCTGGAGGAAGGCACTGATGGAACAATACACATATTTGCAGGCCACGCAAAAACCTATACAGGAGTTGGGAATGTGGACCAAATAAATACTTTGATTCAGATTCACAGGGAAGTGGGCAGGTGTCTGATGTCATGACCGTGGATTATAAACCCAGAACACCTATCCTATATCAAACTTTCATTGTAATATAAGAAAAAGGACATACAGCCAAACATTGAGTGTAGATTAAATTCAGTGGCTGTCTGAAGAGAGAGACTTTAGAATATCACACCTGACAGGATGTCAAAGAAGCTGCAAAATGAGAAAGTTTCATATAAACGGAGCTTTAATCTCCTGGGAGTAGCTCAAAATGTGAACATGATGGGAAAAAGCAAGGGACATAGTTGCATTTCCCCACTTTCAAAGATCCACAGGGACAGTGGTTAAACGTGAGTTTCAGCTGGTGTCTGTATGTGTGTGTGGTCTGACATCCTGGTGTGTGCAGAGTGTGCTGTGAGGGTCACATCTCTGAGAACAGTCATTGCAGCAAAAGAAACGGGAAAGAACTCTCTCTTACTCTGAGTGCTGCCAGCCAGCCTGCTGAAAGAAATCACAACAGTTCCAGTCTTCCAAAAAGCTGAGAATTTTGCAATTAACTGTTCAACTACCAACGTCATCCACCGCAACAGCCATAGTGTTTGACTATCTGTTATTGTCAAACAGTCCAGAATTTGATCTCTATCACTACTTTAGACTTTTATTTATTTGGAAGTAATTTTCAATTCCAATCTATGTGTACATTTTTCTATTAGCATTTCTTCTTGCACTTAATAATTAGTAAACTCAATTTTATTCATTCACAAAAGCCTGGTTAAATGCATTCCTTTTACAATGTATGTTAAAGTAAGACTGATAGAAAGGTATCCACAAAGGGAGAAAGCTCTTTAAAATTAACTTTGCTGTGACCAGCAGAGGAGATGGGTGAAAAATCATTGTGAGCCAGATCATCCCTCCCCCCCCACTGAAGTTTAACAGTTTGAGGCATCCCATCTGGGTCTGTCCTAAATGGAGAACCTCTCCTGGAACCAGCCTTAAAAGCAGTGTTCTGCATCTGGCCCTGGAGGACCCCGGTCTTTGGTGTACAATGCCAGGGCACATATGACATGATTAGAGTCAGAATAGATAAGTAAAAATATATAAGCATTTCAAGAAGACCAAAGAGGTAAGGAGAACTGGTAGAAAAGTATAGTTGAAGCCCAAAATCATCCATTGAAATACAGAGAAGGCTTGATGGCTACATCTCCTTTTCCTGCTTCCATTTCTTATTTTCCAAAGATGTGGATAACTGTTACATATCTGCACCAGATCTACATGAATGGACTTTGGAGCAGATGGTCTTTTCTGTCCTTTCCATATGTGCTAGCACAGATATGACTGGCAGAATAGCCTTGTTCTCTACAGTAATCATTCAGTGGTTCAAAGTCCCAGTATCACAACATCAGTCAGTTACAAATTATTTTTAATTAATCTTTTTCTGAATTTTTTTTCACACTGCCTCTGTGGCAGGTGGGACTTATAAACGCACCTCAGAAAGTCCAGATATATCTCCATGTCATTAATTTACAGCATGGCAAAATCACAAGGCCTGAGTTGTAATTGAAGCTCTATGTTTCAGAGGCAAGTGGACAAGTAGAAGTTAACATAACAATCTTATGATAAATGTCTTCTGGATGGCCAGCATGAGCAAGTTCAGTATATTTACAAGGTTAAAAAGAGGCTTGCTCTATCTCTGTGAACAACTAGTTTAGTTCAAAGTTGTTGCTGGTTGTGGGTTACATTAATATTGGGATTACATTCATACCACACAAATGCCAGTTAATAACAATCTCCAATAAAGCAGAACCCAGCCATAATCTCTTGACATTCAATGGCATTGCTATTACTGAACTCGCCACTATCCACACCCTGGCATTTTCATAAGCCAGGAATGAAATAGACCAGCCATACAAATACCTGTGGCGGCAAGATCACGTTAGAGGCTCGAAATTCTTCAATGAGTTGCTCACTTCCAGATTCGCCAAAGCCTATCCAATATCTACGAGGCTCAAGTCAGGAGTGTGATAGGAATACTCCCACTTGCCTGGATGAGTGCAGCTCCAACATCACTCAGGAAGCTCAGAAACCTCTAGTCCTCGGCAACCCATCCCTTAGGTTAAACACTCACTGTCTTCATCACTGATGCACAATGCACTGTGGTAATGTACCAAGGCTCCTCCAACAGCACCCTGCAAAACATCTAACACCTGGAAGGACAAGAGGGACAGGCCCATGTAACACCATAAGCTCCCCTCCAAGATACATTTGGAACTATATATCTGTTCTTTCACTGTTGTGTGGCCAATGTGCCGGAATCCCTTTCTGAACAGCACTGTGGGTGTACCTACTACAGATTGACTGCAGTGGTTCAAGACGTTTGCTCACCGGCACCTACCCAAAGGCAATTAAGGATGGACAACAAATATTGCACATCACATGAACGGATAAAAAATAACTGTTCACTCAATGGCAATTTTCAGTTGATTATTGCTGTTTTTATGTAACATTTGGATTTAGTTACTGTTGAAATGTATGTAGCAAGAAATGATATAAAACAACAATGATCTACATGTAACATATTCTAATGAACATGTGAAGAGTTCTTCATGCATCAAGGTTTGGGAATTGGAAGATTGAAAGCAATGAAAAAGTCATTGAATTATAAAAATGCAATGCCATTGAACTTCAAAAGAATTTTTTTGGAGCACTGAAGTGACTATAAATCCAATGTTCATTAACAAATTTTATCATGGATTCATCACGGATACTAGCTCACAAGGGGAGACAATAAATTTAGTCATTGAATATCAGTCTAGTATTTCAGACATTTCAGTTATTTGTGCACCTAAAGAACACTTGTTTAATTCCATCTTTCCAAAGTAGATGGTAGCCAATGACAGCAAATTTCTATCATGGTTACTGTGGCAACAAATGGTTTTTAGTCCTTCAACAGTAATGTATCAGTGTTATTACGTAGCTCTCTTCAGTCTACAATAAATGGCAAACCGGGATATGACTTTCTGCCTGCCTCTCTATGCTGCTGGCTTGGTTGTGCATTTTCCTCTTTTAAGTTTTATTTGTTCGTGGTATCTGGGAACCACAGCATTTATTACCCACCCCTAATTGCTCTTGAGAAGATGGTGGTAAGCCACCTTCTTACACTGTTGCAGATCTTGAGGCAAGGGTGCACTCACAGTGCAGTTAGGGGTGTGCATTAATTGCTGGGCCAGCCTGTGACACCCACATCTCATGCAGAAATGACAAAATGAAGGAGCCTTAGTGAGTTGCTGCAGTGCACCTTGTAGATGGGGCATTCTGCTGCCACAGTGTGTGAGGAGGACATTTTTTCTCTCCAAGAGTATTGAATCTGTAGAATTGTTCACATCAAAGACTTATATAGGCTCAGTTCTCAAGTACATTCAAGAGTGAAATAGACAAATCAGAAAGGTAACAGATCAGACAATCAGTAAGGGAATCAAGAGTTATGGGGAAAAGGCAGGAAAGTGGAGTTCAGGATTATCAAATTGGCCATGACCTTGTTGAATGTTGGATCAGACTCAATGGGCTTAATAGCTTACTCCTATTACTATTGATGTTCTTACAGACTCTCCCACCCCGCTCTGAGGTTAATGGTGGAATATTCAGCACTGATAGTGTCCTTGAATGTCAAGGGCAGATGATGAGATTCTCGCTTGCTGGTGTTTGCGTGGTGAAATTGATATTTGCCAATTATCTATTCAAGCTAAAATGTTGTCCAGGTTTTGATGTATATGGACACAGACATGCTTCAGTAATTGAGGATTCACAAATGGTACTGAATGATGAACATCCCTATTTCTGACCTTATGATAGAGTAACTTAAGATGGTTGAGCCCAGGACACTCTCCTGAGGAATGCCTGCAGCATGGTCTGGAACTGAGGTGATTGACTTCAACTGCCTTCCATTTTTGTTTGTGCCAAGTATGACTCAAACCAGTGAAGAATTTCCCTGTGCTTCCCATTGACCCCAGTTTTGTCATGACTCCTTGATGCCACACTTAGCAAAATGTTGCCTCAATATCAAAAGCAATCAGTCTCCCCTCACCTCCAGAAGTCAGTCTTTTGTACCTGTTGGAACAAAACTGTAATGAAGTCAGGAGCTCAGTGACCCTGGCAGAAACCAAACAGAGTATCAATGAGTAGATTATCACTTGGTAAGTGTTATCCGGATGCATTGATGACTATCTTTTCCATCACTTTACTGATGATGGAGAGTAGGCTGATGGGGCGGTAATTGACTGGGTTGGATTTGTCTTGACTTATCAGGACAGGAAATACCTGGGCAATTTTCCACATTGTTGAAAGATATGCACATGAATTTCAATTTCTGGAACAAGAATGCTCCATCTCTGTGCTAGTTGGCTGCCTTGGGCTGAAATTTCACATTCTTTTTCATGTGTGTTTATTACTTTGGCAGACTTGCAATGGCTCTAGTGACTGTGGTAGGTTGGGAGGTGAGCAAATGTGCCTCTGATTTAGGTGCATGATTCTCTATGCATGTATATTATCCTGCCTTTGAAACCTCAAAAATCTCTGTATTTCAAGCTCTCTGCCCACTGGCACACACACTCTTCAAAAATATCTAGAGCTCAGTAATGACTCTTTAGTTTTAAATACAATGGACTGGATGGTCACTTTCTATGTCATAATAACTATAGATCTCTATTACTAAAATATTGTAACTTATTTTCACCTTTTGAAGTTGACTAGCTAACTCATGTTCAATTTTCATTTCCCCTTCCACATTTGTGATATCCCTTAGATTTCCCATTTAATTTGATAGTCTTACTTAAGTCACATTTCCATGATAACTAGTTTAAATTTTATTTAGCCAACATGATATATACTGTGCAGAATGCTACGGTAAAATATTCTCAAGAATTCCTGAACTGAAATGATTGTTTGAGTCTCTTGCCCTGATCAATCGAACTCTTGTCAGATATTAGTTCTTTGTCTTTAACTTTTTCCCAGCCTTTATCAGCTTGAATCTGTAATTGGCTACTTTTTTTTAATATTTAACCTATTTTTCTAATCAACCTGTTCAGAGACTTTATTACACATTTCTGGAGCAGGTGGGACTTGAACCCAGACCTCCCAGTTCAGGGATAGTGACTCTATAGTGTGATGAATTACATTTTTTTTGTTGGGCCCAATTTGTGCTGAAAGCAAGCACTCTGTGAAAATGATATTGTTACAATTTTCAGCGGTACAGACAGGTCTGAAAATGTGTTGCTGGAAAAGCGCAGCAGGTCAGGCAGCATCCAAGGAGCCGGAGAATCGACGTTTCGGGCATGAGCCCTTCTTCAGGAATGAGGAAAGTGTGCCAAGCAGGCTAAGGTAAAAGGTAGGGAGGAGGGACTTGGGGGATGGGCGTTAGAAATGTGATAGGTGGAAGGAGGTTAAGGTGAGGGTGATAAGGTGAGGGTGATAGGCCGGAGTGGGGGTGGGGGCAGAGAGGTCAGGAAGAAGATTGCAGGTTAGGAACAGAAAGGTTTGTCATATCTGACTGCTCCAAAACTAAATACAGTACATTCGATTTCTGGCTAGTGATAGGGGGTAGATCTTGTTGCAGGAATTTCAGTAGGTCATTCAAAATAGTTCAGAGGTCACTGAAAAACTCTGGCAGGGTCATAGTTAGTGACAGACTCAGGAGGCACACTCCATGATAGGCAAAACTGTGCTGTGCTGCTAAAGGCAACTGAGCTATGTAAGTTCTGTCTAGCTGGGGTTCAGAGAAGTCTTAGGGAGAGAGAGAGAGAGAAGAAATGTCCATGCAGAGCATCTTAACATGCATTGTAGAAAAAACTTAACTACATTGAACCTGTTGGTAAGGCACTGGCAAAAGTTGGTCATCTCTGCACTGTTCGAATTCAGACAGAAGTTCTAGAAATTGGTAGGCAGTGAAATGTTGGGGTCAGGGCTGTGGAAAAGTCCTGGAAAACTTGGGGTTCAGAAGAAGCTGTATGCCATTAATCGCTCTGTGCAGTAAACAGTGAGTGAAAAAATCCTATGAGCAATATTTGCTTTGGGCAACCGAGGTAGATTAGAGCTTGGAGGCAGTGCAGGTTTGGGGATGCCCATGTGGAAAGCTGGTATTATCCTTAACACTAAGCGCTGGAGCACAATTTCCAAGATCCCAAGAGACCATACATCTAGGAAAGGAAGATGAACCATTTGAATGTGAGCACTCATTGAGGCTGTCCTTGATAGAGCAGATTTGAGGGTGTTTCAAAGCCAGGTCATCAAAAGTGAAGAATCATAATCTCTTGTAAAGTTTCATAAGAATTGATGAGCTACAGTGTCACTAATCTCTGACAGGATTGCTGAAAAATCCTAAAGGTCTGTTTAAGTGTATTTGCTATTTAATATGTTCTATAAGATGCTCAGCCATCATTTGCCTACTACCCTTACTGCCCTCATGTTAAGTTTGGGATGTTAGAATATAAGGAATATCTATCTTTGCACAGTTTAAATTTTTTTTGACAATAATCACTGTTTGTTTAAGTTGTGTTAGTGATAAACATGCTATTGATTAAAAAAAACTCAGTTGGTTTATTCTTAATACTGAACCTGACACAGTCTGAGACTATTCAACTGTCCATAACACCAGCCTGGGTTATATTTAAAACATATTATGACTAGTGGGCGAGTAGGACTAGAAAGGTATTCGTGCACCCCTCTTACCTTAGTTCTAGCCACAGAAACAGGCTTAATGTATAATTATTTATCTAGCAGTTCTTTAACCTTAATTCATTTATAGATGATCCTCTCCCACCGCATCTGTGAAATTCCTTAGATTTCCTATTTAATTTGGTAAGGGCTTACTTAACCAAAACAGCTACGATAAGTCACTTAAATTTTAATTAGCCAACATGTGACATCATCATATAGGCAGAGTCATAATTCACTGTGCAGATTGCTACAGTACAATATTTTTAAGAAATCCTGGACTTAAAAGATTCTGTAACTCTCCTTTTTCCCTTATCAATCTTGTGGTAATTCTTGTCAGTTATTAATTCTCCCTATTCATCAATTGCTGCAATTTTATTGTTCACTCAGAGTACCCAAGCATCAATTTTGCAAATTCAAACTCTATGCTCATCATTACTTTTGATTTCAGTTCCTCTCACATGTACCTGTGTCAATCCCAATGGTTTCATTAAATATTGATTTCTCTAGAAGCATGTGTCAGTGCCTTGATTTCTCACTGTTCTGAGCTACTTTAAACTTTCCAGGTCTCGCTGTTGTTATTAACTGAACACGGCTGAGGCCTATTCTTCACTGTGCATCTTCATCATACATTTCAGCATCCTGGGTGCCTCAGAAGCTACAAGTTATATATTTCAATATTTTGTGACGCATAACATCTGACCCAAGCTTGGGCTTTCCAATTACATTATCAACTAGGTAAAAACAATGACTGCAGATGCTGGAAACCAGATTCTGGATTAGAGTGGCGCTGGAAAAGCACAGCAGTTCAGGCAGCATCCAAGGAGCAGGAAAATCGACATTTCGGGCAAAAGCCCTTCATCAGGAATACAGGCACAGTGCCTGAAGGGTGGAGAGATAAATGAGAGGAGAATGGAGGTGGGGAGAAAGTAGCATAAGTACAATAGGTGAATGGGGGTGGGGAAGAAGGCGATAGGTTGGGGAGGAGGGTGGGGGAAGGTAGCAAAGAGTACAATGGGTGGATGGGGGTGGGATGAAGGTGATAGGTTAGAGAGGAGGGTGGAGTGGATAGTTGGAAAGGAAGATAGGCAGGTAGGAAAAGTCATGGGGACAGTGCTGAGCTGGAAATTTGGAACTGGGGTGAGGTGGGGGAAGGGGAAATGAGGAAACTGGTGAAGTCCACATTGATGCCCTGGGGTTGAAGTGTTCTGAGGCGGACGTTGATGCGTTCTTCCTCCAGGCATCGGGTGGTGAGGGAGCGGCGGTGAAGGAGTCCCAGGACCTCCATGTCCTCGGCTGAGGGGGAGGGGGAGTTGAAATGTTGGGCCACAGGGCGGTGTGGTTGATTGGTGTGAGTGTCCCAGAGATGTTCCCTAAAGCGCTCTGCTAGAAGGCGTCCAGTCTCCCCAATGTAGAGGAGACCGAATCGGGAGCAACGGATACAATAAATGATATTGGTGGATGTGCAGGTAAAACTTTGATGGATGTGGAAGGCTCCTTTGGGGCCTTGGATGGAGGTGAGGGAGGAGGTGTGGGTGCAGGTTTTGCAATTCCTGCGGTGGCAGGGGAAAGTGCCAGGAAGGGAGGGTGGATTGTTGTGGGCGTGGACCTAACCAGGTAGTCACGGAGGGAACGGTCTTTGCGGAAGTGGAAAGGGGTGGGGAGGGAAATATATCCCTGGTGGTGGGGTCCGTTTGGAGGTGGCAGAAATGTTAGCGGATGATTTGGTTTATACGAAGTTTGGTGGGGTGAAAGGTGAGACCAGGGGGGTTCTGTCCTTGTTACAGTTGGAGGGGTGGGGTCTGAGGGGGGAGGTGCAGGATGTGGACGAGATGCATTGGAGGGCATCTTTAACCACGTGAAAAGGGAAATTGCGGTCTCTAAAGAAGGAGGCCATCTGGTGTGTTCTGTGGTGGAACTGGTCCTCCTGGGAGAAGATACAGCGGAGGCGGAGGAATTGGGAATACGGGATGGCATTTTTGCAAGAGGTAGAGTGGGAAGAGGTGTAATCCAGGTGGCTGTGGGAGTCAGTGGGTTTGTAAAAAATGTCGGTGACAAGTCGGTCGTCATTAAAGGAGATGGAGAGGTCCAGGAAGTGGGGGGGGGGGGGGGGGGAGGTGTCAGAGATGGTCCAGGTAAATTTAAGGTCAGGGTGGAATGTGTTGGTGAAGTTGATGAATTGCTCAACCTCCTCGCGGGAGCACGAGGTGGCGCCAATGCAGTGATCAATGTAGCGGAGGAAGAGGTAGGAAGTGGTGCCGGTGTAATTACGGAAGATGGACTGTTCTACGTAGCCAACAAAGAGACAGGCATAGCTGGGTTCCATACAGGTGCCTATGGCTACCCCTTTGGTCTGGAAGAAGTGGGACGATTCGAAGGAGAAATTGTTAAGGGTGAGGACCAGTTCAGCCAAACGAATGAGAGTGTTGGTGGAAGGGTACTGTTGGGGACGTCAGGAGAGGAAGAAACGGAGGGCTTGGAGGCCCTGGTCATGGCGGATGAAGGTGTAGAGGGACTGGATATCCATGGTGAAGATGAGGCGTTGGGGGCCAGGGAAACAGAAGTCTTGGAGAAGGTGGAGGGCATGGATGGTGTCTCGAATGTATGTGGGGAGTTCCTGGACTCGGGGGGATAGGACAGTGTTGAGGCCGGTAGAGATGAGTTCAGTGGGGCAGGAGCATGCTGAGACAATGGGTTGGCCAGGATGGTCAGGCTTGTGGATCTTGGGAAGGAAGTAGAACCGGGCAGTGTGGGGTTCCTGGACTATGGGGATGGAAGCTGTGGGTGGGAGATCAACAGATTGTTGGTGTTTCGGGAGTTTCAATCTGACGATCCTTGCTCATTTCCCTTTATATTGTCCCAAGGTCTTTGTTCGTGGACAGGTTATCAGATTAGGTTTCCTTATTGTTTAGTATTAATAAGAACAGCAAATATCTTACAGCAGGACCATTCTTAACTATGGTTTGCTCCCTTTCCCTGGATTATACATTGGTACCTGATCATCTGGTGAATAGTGCTCAGATGAAATCATAGACAGCCTTTCCCTTTGGAATGATTCTAACTAAACTAAGAAAAATATCCCACTTGGTGGTCTAATTTTAATTACTTTATCCCATTCTGTGCGGTAATTACCATTTAAAATCATTCATGAGCCCTAGAGGAATTTCACTCTCCAATACAATATAATAGATGGAAAACCTTGATTAAATGTTCCCACCTGCTTCAATTTATTAGCACATTTTATTTGTTGACTTTACATAATTACACATCTTCTTGGGAGCTATTGTTACCAAAGACACTCATTTACATTTTGCCTGAACCAATTGATTGTAGGATGAACCTGAATCTGAAGAGCAGTATTATCTGACTGATAATACCTGTCAATGTTACTTCTATTGCTCCACCTACAATACAAGCATTCACCTTGCTCTTTTGTTCTAATTAATATTCTGGTTTCATATTATGTAATATCTGGCTATCCAGTTAATTGTCAGAGTTTTCAATAAATAGAAGTTCTGGGAGTGCTCAACATTGACATCAGGCAGCATGAAGTCTCATGGCACCAGGTTAAAAATGGGCAGGATACTTACTGGTGGTTGCCATCTCCATCCCCCTCTCCCTCTCTCCCTTAGTATTCCTCCATGATAATCACTAAGAAGAAGCAATGAGGATAGCAAATGCATCATATGTATTTTGTATTCAAGGTCAATTAGCAAGAGCAGCACTGAGCTTGTCACATGAAGAAAGACTTAGCTGCCAGAATAGACTAATGACAGGTAGTAACTCAACAGTAGGAAAAAGTCTACTTGGCCTAATCCTCACCAATTTACTAGTTGCTGCTGCAGATGCATCTGTCCATGACTGTATCAATAGGAGAAACCACCAAACAGTCCTTATTGAAACCAAGTCCAATATTCCCACAGAGGGCATCTTCCACTGCATTAATTGTGTAGTGGTAACCCTGTGCTAAATGGAATTGATTTAGAACATATCCAGCAATTCAAAGCTTGGCATCCATGAGGCCCATCAGTAGCAGTGGAATTCTATTCCTTCACAATCTGCAACATCATGTCTTGGTGATGCTAGCAAAGCAGGAGCTCTGAAGGAATGGAGAAGAGGATGCCAGGCACAGCATCAGGTGCACTGATAAATGAGTGTGGCCATGGTGAAGCTATGACACAGAACTGCAGGTATATCAAACAGCAGCAACAACATACTATAGACTGAGGTAAGTAACACCATGATCAAATGGATCAGAGTTTGACTCTGCAGTGCTATCACAATCAATGTTGAATGATGGTAAATAATGAAGCAAATAGTGGGAGGAGGAGGCTTTGCAAATATCTTCATCTTTAATGATGGCAATGTCAAGCACTTGAATATAGAAGACGAGGCTGTAACATTTGCAATCATCATCAGCGAGAAATGATTCATTTCAGTTTCACTCTGAAATCCCTGTCTTGAAGCCAGTCTCTTGACTATCTATTTCACTCCACATGAAATCAGGAAACGGCTGATTGCCTGATAATGTCCCAGTTAGAATCAGGCCTTGGGGAGAGTGTGAGTACAAATGGTGCTAATCACTAAGGCCCATGCTCTGGGAGTACCAGGTCTCATTGATCACATTGCAGCACTCAAAATACATGGAAGCTGAAGGCTAATTCAATCACAGAGCACTGGTAGTTGAATGGCTAGAATCTTTGAAGATCTGCTTCCAATTTCATCGGATTTCATGGAGGGTTTCTCTCCGCGCGGCCTACTGAGTTTGTGCTGCCAGCATTCTCTGGGAATGCCAACACTGGCCTTTCTCAGAACTAAGAACATGTTCCGTTCCTAATACTCCCAACACAGTATGGGCGGCACGGTGGCACAGTGGTTAGCACTGCTGCCTCACAGTGCCAGAGACCTGGGTTCAACTCCCGCCTCAGGCGACTCTGTGTGGAGTTTGCACATTCTCCCCGTGTCTGCGTGGGTTTCCTCCGGGTGCTCCGGTTTCCTCCCACAATCCAAAAATGTGCAGGTTAGGTGAATTGGCCATGCTAAATTGCCCGTAGTGTTAGGTGAAGGGGTAAATGTAGGAGTATGGGTCTGGGTGGTATACGCTTCGGCGGGTCGGTGTGGACTTGTTGGGCCGAAGGGCCTGTTTCCACACTGTAAGTAATCTAATCTAATCTAAACAGGACTTTGGCAGCAAGGGCGATGGGTCCAGCCACAGTGAGATGTTCATCACTGTGTCTGCCTGGCTCAGAAGGTGATGGAGGAGGAGCAGATGTGATAGCAAGCAAACCTCACAGAGGGGGAAGAGCTTACAGCACAGGAAGAGGTCACAGCTGCAGGACCCCTCAGAATGTGTTGGAGGAATGGGGGGGAGGGGCAGTCATTTCCCCAAGATGAATGAGGTGCAGCATCAATGCCTTACTATCTGGAGAGCCCTTCTCAAAACCATTTCAACTCTCTTCCTCCTTCTACAATGCTGTACGACTCCTGCTTCTTTAACCAAGCTTTTGGCTCATTTTTTCTGATTGCATTCATACTGAAGGCCTTGAAATGTTTCAATTTATTAAAGGCACTATATGAATGCAATTCTGTCAGTGAGTGATTTATTGTGCAATAATCATCTTGCATTTATTTTTATTGCCTGGCCATGTGTGTGAACTGAGCTGGCGTTACTCAGTTACTTTGCTTTCATTGGAAAAATGTTCATGTTCCTGTTGGTGTCTCACAACTCAGCTGGAAAAGTTGAAACTGGACAAAGTAATTCTTTGTCACACTGTGCACTGCTGATAACATTTTCCAAAACAGCAGTTATTTCACCAATCTTGCCAATTGGACCTGAAGATAAGTGCACACACTGCAACATTTTGAGTCTGTAACACAAGACATTGTTTGCCTGTTAAGGAGAGATTTGCAACTCCTTGCTGAGCAGTCTTTTCATTGTATTCTGAATTAGCAATTAATATTATTCCAGTTGTGAACACCCGAGATTTCACCACCTGCTGCTTTTCGATCTTGTTGCTTTCAATTTTATTTAACTGACGCATCTGAATGTTTTTCATGAATCGAAATCATGGGAACTGTGACCACAAACTTTGGAAAAGTTATAGGAAACTGGTTGTTATTCCTGTAGGACATAGCCCCACTGGAATTGCTTCAGAAATTCTGATAAAATGATATCTGCAACAAAAGAATTGGTAATACTGTGTCATTATCAAATTCCTAATTATCTTTCCATTAGTAATCAAAAAAGAGACTTCATATTTTTATACACCTTAAGGATAACATAGTTCAACCTAACATACCCATTACTTCTCAGACAATGTTGAGACAAAGTAGGCTTTTAGTGAGTGCAGTTTAGGCATATGAATGACCTTCCCATTCCGTTACCAGTGGAGCTAATTAATTCCCTTTGAATTTAGTGCCTGTTTGAGGAACCCAGCATTGAGGAGGGATTTCCCCCACCCTTGCCAAAACCCCTTCTTTTCCCAGAAACCCCTCACCCAATCACAGGCAATCACAGGCTTCGAGTGGGCATGGTACCAGTAGCAGCTATCACCTGCTGGGCGGAGCTGTCAAGTCAGGAAGACCTAGTGGCCTCTGAGTGGATGATAGCTCTTGGCAGGTGCCCTTGGAGTCTTTAAACCTCAGAAAGGCCAGAGAGACGCTATAGTGAACATTCCCAAACAGAGGGGCTATGGAGTTCTCAGCAGCTCTCTAGGTGGCAAAGAAGATCACCTTCGCTTCCATTAAACACTGCCCATAGCCTCTCCACCTGGTTGTGTGTTCTGACATTGGATATACCAAAACTGTTAGTAATATTGGACAAAAACACTCAATCCTTCCAGTGCTCCTATCCAGAGTTTAAATTCTATTGAACTACTCAACCAATACCTTCATAGAATTGTTACGGTGCAAAAGGAGGCCTCTTGTCCATTATGCCTGCACCAGCTCACCGAGCATTTTAAGTTGATGCCAAACTGCTGCCTTTTCACCATGACCCTGTGCAATTTTTATAATGTTTGTAATTGCAACCTTCCATTAGCTACTCCATGGACATTGAACTGTATCTGTGTGTGCATGTGCTTTTATGTGTTTGTGCCAGTGAGTGTATGTGTGTGTGTGTGTGTGAGTGTGCATTTGTGTGTGTCAGTGAGTGTGTGTTTGTGTAAATGTGAGGAGTGTGTGTGTGTGTGCATGCGTGAGTGTGTTTATATGCGTGAGTGTGACTGTGTGCATGTGCATGTGTGAGTGAGTTTGGGTGTGTGTGCTGGGCCCCAGTAGCAGGACATTGTGCTGGAAGGGTAGTTTTGCATTTGTTTTGTGTTCTGTTTTCAGTTCTCTGGCACAGATCTTGTGAGACACTCCTTAGACTTGGACGAGCCCATTCCACCATCAGCGAGCAGAACTTCTAGAAAGAATTCAAAAGTCTACTGACAACTTTAAATGTTATTTATTTTTTATGGGAATAGGTATCTCTTCTATCTATAGAACATACAGGCAGTCAAACCATAATGACATCTCCAGATACCTATTAGTTTTTAATAAGGCAGCCATTCAAGTCCAGTGTGAAAAATAAATGAGAATACACTGGAGTGTCAACCAATCAAGAAAATAATTTTCATTTCTGTATCACTGCAACAGTCGCCTCTCAATTGCCATGGTGATACCTAGTACATACTTAGGATGGTAAAGCATTAAATGACTATTTTGCCGCCTGAGAATTTTGCAGAATAAATTTGTCGATACTAGACGTCTAACCAGAAGCTGCACTGGAGGCTGGGTGGATTGAAGTTAATGCTGCAGAACTTCATTATCTAACATCTATTATTTTCCAATGTGGCTTCTTACTTGGTGTCGGATATTGATGAATTTATCCCAGCAAACAGCTTTTAACTCATTTTACCATGTAGTGGTCAGGCAGAAAGCTTCATACTTGCTTCCCAGCATTATCAATCTGATAGAAAGGGAAAGTGGCAGATTGAACAACTGATATAAACAAAGCCATTCTATCAATATTTTCAGAGAGAAACCATACCCTTTACACTTTTTAATATAGCAGCCTCTGGTTATGTCATAGTTCTAATACATACCCAGTGGTCAAACACTTCCCTACGTTATCGTGGAAAACTGTAGCAGTGCGTCTATCCAGAGATAAAATGATGTGTAGCTTTTGAACTATCTGAATATGGATTACTATGGCCATGCATCTCGTCAATGTAGGAATATCATCAGCCTGTGTTTACCATGCAAAGAAGTGCTGTGACTCTGTATCTACCCAGTGATGGGAAACTGCAGCCCCAGTTTCTATCCAATGACAGAATCTAGCTTGATGTGGAAGGCTGTAATCCTGTATTGAGAGTTGCCTTGTATTCACTGTCATGACTGACAGGAGTGAGGCATTGGTAATCAAGCCTCACTATTCATGAAGTTGTCACACGTGTGAAAAGTTGATTGCCCAGTTTTACCTCACTGCCTAATTCAGGTTAAAAGAACATCAGTTTTTTTTAACATTGACAAGAGAATAACTGTTCACTGTAACTTTGTTTAACCAATGGCAAAAAAATAGACAAGTTGAATTGCTTATTGCTAATGCTATAACTGCAGCTCGACCCCTTGTTTAGAAATTCCCATCCACATTCAAATAGACATACGAAAAGGCAAGATTGAACATATATATTGTAGTAGGGAAGACAAGAAAGGTCAGAGAAACACAGTTCTGCCATCAGTCTGGATCTCAAACAATGAGTTGCTTTCTCTTGGTTTTCAGCTGACTCCTTCCGATTTTCAGGTAATGGGGTGAGATTTTGGATATACCGCTCCTCAAGTTTTCCCTCCCCAGTGGAGGATTCACTCTTTCAGTGTCTGTGAAGGTGTTTATTCTCCAATTTCCTTTCAGCAGGGAATTTGCAGAGGCAGCAGTTTACAGAGCAAGCTGAGAAAGAGTAGTGAGCTACGAAGGATTTTCTTTTACTTAGAGTCATAGAGTCAGAGAGACGTACAGCATGGAAACATACCCTTCGGTCCAAATTGTCCATGCTAACTAGTCCCATTTACCAACACTTGACCCATAACCCTTCCTATTCATGTACCCATCCAGATGCCTTTTAAATGTTGTAATTGCACTGGCCTCCACCACTTCCTCTGGCAGCCCATTCCATCACCCTCTGTGTGAAAAAGTTGCCCTTAGGTCCCGTTTAAATTTTTCCCCTCTCACCCTCAACCCATGCCTCTAGTTCTGGGAAAAGACATTGTCTATTTATCCTATCCATGCCCCTCATGATTTTATAAACCTCTATAAGGTCTTCCCACAAAAGAGAGGGAGTGAGATGGATGCTTTCTTTTCGCAGTCTGAA
This sequence comes from Chiloscyllium plagiosum, assembly GCF_037043375.1. Taxonomy (NCBI): domain Eukaryota; kingdom Metazoa; phylum Chordata; class Chondrichthyes; order Orectolobiformes; family Hemiscylliidae; genus Chiloscyllium; species Chiloscyllium plagiosum. The sequence goes on along the minus strand of NW_028270175.1, from coordinate 23,950,403 downwards.
TGTTTCTGCCTCATCCTCTACACTCAAGGCTGTGGCCTACTGTAATGTAAAGATGTTAGTATCTTGATTCCTTCTGAGCCCACATTTTGCAGATTACTATCTTGATCCCTCATATCTGACCCATGAATTAATACTGCAACCTTGAATTTAGTCTGATGGAACAGTGCTGTTCACCATGGATGCTACAGCTTTGCAATTCTTCTTCGAAGCAGTGATAAAATATATATACTTTTGCACTCTCTCTACCCAAGAACTGGTATACTTTAGCCCTGTGTGCTGCCAACATGGCTAGATGTCAGCATCTGTACTAAGACTTTAGCTTTGCATTTCTATACTGTCAGCACTGAGAGATAGTTTTTGTAGTGATGAGGGTTTTGTGAATCTTTCATCAGTTTAGGCTGCAGACCACTGATTGCCCTGTAATTTGTGCTCCAGTGCATGGGAATAATGTACAGGCTTGCTCTCCCACCTGGAGCCAATTACAGTGAATAGAATTTCTGGCTTTCAAATCCCTTTTAAAATGATGTATGAATCTAAATATGAGGGTCTGCAAATGGAAAAGGAGGTTATTTTATTTAATCAAGCTTCAAAATTGGTTTTACATGTATGTGATCCTTGGTGAAGGATGGGTTCAGAGGTGAAAATAGACATAAATGGAATGAAAGGAAACCTAAAGTGAATGCACAGCCATGCTTTTGTGAGTATGTGAGTGAGCAGTATAGCAACCACTCCCCTGTTTTAGGGAGAGGTAGATGGACATGCAGTTGACTGAGGAACCTTAGGACGTCCTCCACTCCAGGAAACCAGGGAACCTTTGATGGCAGGTGCAGGCTCATTGCTGTGCACATATTGCTGTCAGGAAATGAGTCTGGATCAAAAACAATTCAACACCCAAAGGAAGCTGACAAGAGAATGATATCCAACCGTATCCTGGATGGCTGTGCAGTTGGATGCATTAAACCCTGCCAACACCAAGCTGTTGTGCAACCGTAGAGATTACATTTGTAAATCATGAATATCTATGCCTGAGGAAGGAACAGAATACAATTTACATGATAAATCTGGTCTCCACACACATCTTTCAAAGTCCTTTATCTTTGAGTTTGTTTAGAATAACATTAGCTGCGAAATGAATTCCCGACACCCAAGGTATGTAAATTGTGCACTTACTGTGCATGTACGGTTTCCAACTGCATATGAAGATGATTTTGTCCTTAACTTTGAAGACTCAATAATGGAAATCTTTACCAAATTTCCTGTGATGTGGTGAAAAAGGGTTTGTGAATTGTGGGCCACCATACCTGGATGCTACTTATCATGGTTACATTCCCCTGATTAATTCCCTGGGACTCATCCTGGTTCAGGAAGCACAAGATGCATTTTGAAAGAATATCTCTCCCAACAGCAAGAGCAGTTTTACACTGCAATAATCAATGGTAAATAAAAACATTAAACAGTATTAAATATTAAAAATATTAAGCTAAAAAAGCTAAAAGAAAATTGCTTCCAAACCCATCTTACTCAAGATACACTTGTAGCTTGTTGTTAAGGAAATAGGCAAGTCCATAAGACCATAAGAACAGTAGCAGGCCATTCGGCCCTTGAACCTCTTTTGCCATTCAATAAGATCATGGCTGATCTGACATTCCTCACGTCCACTTTCCTGCCTTTTCCTTGTAATCCTTGATTCCCCTACTGATCAAGAATCCACCTACTCAGCCTTAACTACACACAAGGACTCTGTCCCCACAACTCTCTGTGACAAGGAGTTCCAAAGACTCGTGACCCTCTGAGAGAAACAAAATCCGCCTTACCTCAGTCTTAAATTGGTGCCTCTTTATTCTGAGGCTATGCCCTCTGCTCCTACACTGTCCTATAAGGGGAAACATCTTCTCAGCATTTACTCTAATAAAATCCCCTTAAGAATCATGTATGTTTCAATGAGATCACCTCTCATTCTTCTAAACTCCAGTGAGTAGAGTCCCACCCTGTTTAACCTTTGCTCATAAGACATTTCCTCCATACCAGAAATCACCTGAGTGAACCTCAACATTGATCTCATCATTCAGACATGTTCCCAGTGGAGGTGTGACCAATGCTGACACCATTGATTTTGCTGAGGCCTAAGTACAAATTCCCATTAATCCTCAGCACTTTTAGTTTAGGCATGCAACAGTTATGTACAGCAATAGAGGCAGGTCCAGATCAAAGCCTACCCTTGATGCCAGAATAATAAATGTCCAAATTGTAATAACAAATTAACAGCTCTGAGAAATCGTCCTGTGATGACTTGGTGAGAGCATTCAGAGCTGTCAATATTGTTGTGATATTGTTCCAGTGTTGATTGATGTCAACATCATAATATTATTCCACCTGCAATGATGGATGTTGGTGTTAACCCGACATTTTGATAAATGTTGCTATAATATCAACATTGGTAACAGCCAGTATTGTAAATATATTCCATTGGCACTGACCGATTATGCAGGACTTATACACTTAATGGTAGGGTCCTGGGGAGTGTTGCCCAATAAAGAGACCTTGGGATGGAGGTTCGTACTTCTCTGAAGTTGGAGTCACAGGTAGACAGGGTAGGGAAGACGTTCCAAAACGTTAACTCTGATTTCTCTCCACAGACTTGCTTAGCTTTTCCAGCAATTTCTATTTTTGATCGTGAAGAACGTGTTTGTAATACTTGCCTTTTTTGGACCATACATTAAGTAACCGAGTTGGGAGGTCACGTTGCGACTGTACAGGACATTGGTTAGGCTACTTTTGATATACGAGGTAAAAATAATGACTGCCGATGCTGAAAACCAGATTCTGGATTAGTGGTGCTGGAAGAGCACAGCAATTCAGGCAGCATCCGAGGACAGGCAAAATCCGAGGACAGGCAAAATCGACGTTTCGGGCAAAAGCCCTTCATCAGGAATCGATGAAGGGCTTTTGCCCGAAACGTCGATTTTGCCTGTCCTCGGATTTTGCCTGTCCTCGGATGCTGCCTGAATTACTTTTGATATACTGCATTCAGTTCTGGTCTCCCTGCTCTAGGAAAGATGTTGTTAAACTTGAAGGGGTACGGAAAAGATTTACAAAGATTTTGCCTGGACTGGAGGGTTTGAGCCATAGGGAGATATTTTCCCTGGAGTATCGGAGGCTGATGGGTGACATTATGGAGGTTTATAAAATCATGAGGAGCACGGATAGGGTGAATATCCAAAGTCTTTTTCCCAGGGTAGGGGAGTCCAAAAGTAGATGGCGCAGGTATAAGGTGAGAGGGGAAAGATTTAAAAGCTTCCTAAGGGGCAATGTTTTCACATAGAAGGTGATGCGTGTATGGAATGAGAGGAAGTGGTGGAGGCTGGGACAATTACAACATTTAAAAGGCACCTGGATGGATATTTGAATAGGAACGATTTAGAGAAACTTGGGGAAATGCTGGCAAAGGAAACCAGATTAATTTTGGATATCTGGTCAGCACAGTCGAGTTGGACTGAAGGGCCTGTTTCCGTTCTATACATTTCTATGATACTATGACACTGAGATTCAGAAGCTTCTGTTGTTGAATACTGTCGTACTGTTGTTGAATAGTAAAATTACAGGACTTAGGTTTCAGAGCTGTTTATTGCATGTGTGAATGATAGGAGTCACTGAAAATACTCTGTTCAAATCTTTATGAAATTTCAAGTAAAGATGCCTCATTCTCCCAGTTTCTGCATACAGTCACTTTATTCATTTAGCATTTTTTTACAAGTTAATTATTTTTAACAGTTTGCATTTTGTTAATTTTGTTCTCATGAGCTGCCCAATCTGAAGCCAGTCATTTAGGTGCAAGCAAAGGGTTAAAACGATCACGTTATTAGACACGGCAGACAGTGATAGCAAAGTTATTCTGGTTGAACCTTACTTCAGGCATTTCAGAAGGTATCTGAACAAACAAGCAGCATATGTTAACTGTTATTTACACTTCAGTATTAACTGAGGATACGGGTTCTCACAATTGTGTTGGAGCATCAGCAAACATACAAACCAGATATTGATATTCGGGGCACTGCAGGTAAACATTGCCATGACTTCAGCAGAGAGTGAGTCCATCATTAAAAATCATGTTTCTCGCTCCTCTATTCCTGCATTGATTGAGGCACCAAGGTAAAGTGAATCTTTAAGTTCTAGATATTTGTCCTCCCATAATGTTTCTCCTCAGATGGGATTGACTTTCGCAAAAGGGTCATGACTTGCAAATACAGACCAGAATTTACAAGCTGGGACTGTTTCGATCCATCGAATACTAATCCTTAAAGCAACCTGGGACAACAGATTTGGAAGTTGTCAGCTTTGCATCAGAGAAAACTTACCCTGATTATTAATTTGACAAAAATTGGATAGCTCTTTCTTCGTTTGCCAGCCATTCTGTAATTGAAGTGTGTTAACCTAGACAGCAAGGTCCACACTCTTGTTCCCGTTTTGATGATATTTTAAAAAATGGTTGCAAACTCTAAATTTGGCAATGAACTATTGACGTTAGGATAATCAATCTGGTTTTCAAAGCATTGTAATGGGTGAATTTATTTTCTTGAAATCTTATTACTTTTTGTGGAATTTTCCTTCAGGCTATTTTTCAAACACTGTACAGTCTGTAGCTGTTCTACCACAGAATATAACAATGTGCCATCACACTACAGCCATCAATAGTATTGCAGCATGAAGTATTCCGATACAAAAATAGAATTTGCTGGAAAAGCTCAGCAGGTCTGGCAGCATCTTGGACAGAAATCAGAGTTAATGTTTCAGGGTCCTACGGTCACTGAAATGTTAACTCTGATTTCTATCCACAGATGCTGGCAGACTTGCTGAGCTTTTCCAGCAATTTCTATTTTTGTTTCTGATTTGCAGCATCTGCAGTTGTTTTGGTTTTTATTAAGTATTCTGATCATGGCTGTCAATGGGATATTGGGACTGCAACTTTCTAACTGATAAAAGTAGTTTTGGTGCATGTTAATACAAAGGTGGCAGAGAAAATCGGGGAACTACTGATGTACAAAAGACCTGAGCTGAGGGAAGACTGTGGCCCCTCAGTAATATCACAGGATTAATAATGTAATGGCCCATGCTAATGCCCTTGGAGTGTGAGTTTAAATCACACAGATGGGATTTGATTCAATTAATAAATCTGGAATTAAAGTTTAATTAAAAACTATCTTGATAGTTGTAAAACTCTATCTGATGCACATGAATCCTTTATGGAAGGATATCTGCTATCCTTACTTGACCTCCAGATCCACAGTAGTGAGGTTTACTCTTTAAATCTCTCAGTTCCAACAAATGCAAGCCTTGCCAGTGATACCGTTCAAGAAAGAATAAAGAAAAATAAAGTCTGCAGGTCTCATGTAATTTACTAACTCATTTATCATTTTGATCCTAATTAGAGGGTTTTAACCCCGAAGAAATCGGAAGTTTTGGGTGGGATGGAATAATCTATAAAAATCTTAAATCTTGATCTCTCGCTCTGCACCTCCTCTGCAGCTGTAACACTGTTCTGCAACTCTGACTCACTTTGTGTGGTGTGATCTGCCTGTACAGCACACAGAGCAATCTTTTTCACTGTAGCTCGGTACATGTGACAACAATAAATCAAACAAATAAACTCCGTCTGCAAATCTGCCCAATGGTAGTTCTGACAGTGATGGCTAATCAGTCCGCTCACAAATGTGCATTGCTCTTTTAAATAGATATATTTAAATATATATAAATATTCTGCCTCCATTTTAAATACAACTGGTAGGGAGGCAAGAACAGCTCTGGGGAATGTTTCAATCCCTGTCCGGCATGGCGTGTGGGCCAAGTGATTCAGGCTTTTAGCATCCTAACCAGCTTCCCTCCCAGCAATCGGGCTCTTTGCTGTAATCAGTGACAAACCTACGCTAGATAATGCAGGGAAACCTTCCCGCCAGTGTTAGCGCTGCAGTATCCCAACTGGAGGGGAAAAGTCTTTACCGTGTGACGTGTTTACATAGGCAGCTTAAAACATTCAGATGCACAAATATTGCACATAGATGTGTATAATGTAGGCAAAGCTAGTAAAAATAATTGAAAATACTCGAGGCTACTCGTCTTGAAAGAGACTAGAATAAATATTTAATACTTCAAATTATAGGACTAAAAATAGATGGGGGGAAGCTGCATTGTTGGAACTACACATCAGCTCTGAATGATATCTTAGCTCTGATATCTCTCAACCCAAGACATCAATCTTTCCTTTCCCTTTACAAATGTTGAGGGACCTGGTATGTATTCCCAGTAATCACTGCTTTGATCTTAATGCTAAAATGTCACTGTCAATATTTTCACAATGCAGGAGACAGAAGATGGAGCATACAATTATGATGCAAATGCAGTAACAGGCTGCAGTACATACAACTTATCATCAAACTCGATCAAACCCAAGCCTTTAAATTGCTATCCCATTCTCTTCCACAGCAACAGAAGCTGGGGTGGTCATGCCCAGTCCACTTCAAGCCTTTGTAGATGGCTCGGGAGTAGGGTAGGAAGCAAAGGAAGAGACGCAGACGGCGTGCCACACTGCAGTAGGTCACCATGGCAATCACAATCAGGGGAGACATTAGGACAAAACCGAGAATGATGAGTGCAGAGGAACTGTTATCATCGAGGATAGTTTTACAGTAATAGGCATCGGAATGAATAACCTGCAGTTCAAATATAAAACAAAAATTAGTCTCAACTCACATAAGTAATTTGCTTGTGTAAAATTCTATAATAAGATTTATATGCATTTTATTAGAAATGGTTATGAATAATAACAAATTGTAATTAATACCAATAATTGATAATACATTTTTGTTACATATTTTGAACACATTTTGTGATTAGCGAAGTGAGAGACAGCAACATTCAAACGTCAGTCATTGTGACTACTCTGCCAATTTTATCATTTTGACATATCGGCCCAATTTTTAGATGGATTTTATCCTCATTCTCCGTCTCTTAAATCCTTTTACCTGACAAGCACAAACACAATGTCCTTGATTGCAGATTCCATCACTTTTCCTTTTCTGACGTCAATCTAAATGATTTGTAGTTCATTGTTTTGTATTTCCATCCATTTTTAATAAGGTTGTAATTTGGCTATCTTCTGAAACCCACAGATTTATTGCTTTTCATTACAGATTGGCGATAGTTCCATCGATTGGGAATGATTCATTAGATGATCATTGTTTCATTGATTCACAGACTAGTCTCTGTGATGACCTGTGGTGCACCTCTTTGATGGAAAGTCCTTGTGTGTAACAATAATGTTTCATAGAACAGACACCACTAACCTGAATCTTTCCTGAATTTATTTTCCCATGTCCTTCAGTCGTAACATATTCTATATAGTTTGCTGAATCCAAAGTGACATTCTCTATTCAACGTCAACTTTCAGTTTCAACATTAAAATCATGAGAAACAATATCTGAATAAAAGTTGCACACAGGACAAAGAAAATCTTATAGTCTCAGAACATCAGGTTCTAATGTGTCAGTAGAGACTGAAAAGGGATTGTGCTGAAAATATATTTGGTCTGGGCGATGTCACACTGACAGCAAATAAAGCTTCTTCAAAATAAGACAAGCAAGCAAAACGTTTGCACATTAATAATGAGTGTGAAGCACATCTCCCAGCTCAGAGTCTCCATGAAGACAACAAAAATAGGAGTTAAAGCTCCAGGGTTCCCTCTTTCAATCACAATCCAATTATTCCTGCTGGAAATGAACATGTGTGGGCATTCAGTGGGAAAAGGGTCAAGCAATGACTGTGATACCCCATATTGTTAACACCCACAGTTAGACTCACACCTGAAGATTATCTAACTGAGCAGGATCTCTGAGACCAGTCAATGTGCTCCTACCAGCAGGAGAGGAATAAAAAGATAAGTAAAACAAGGTACATGTATGGAATGAGCTGCCAGATAAAGTCGTGGAGACTGGTTCAATTGCAGCACTGAAAAAGCATTTGGATGGGTATATGAATAGGAAGGGTTTAGAGGGATATGGGCCAAGTGCTGGCAAATGGGATTAGATTGGGTTGGGATATCTGGTCGGCATGGACGAGTTGGACTGATGGGTCTGTTTCCGTTCCATACTACTCTATGACTCTATAACTCCGGATGCTAGAAATATGAAAAATATGGAGAAATTCAGCAGGTCTGGCAGCAGCTGTGGCGAGAAAGCAATGTTAATGTCTCGGGTCCAATGACCATTCTTGAAGATAAAAAGAGAAACATTGAGGGAAGAAGAGGATAAATATTTGCTAAATCATTCAGAGCAGTTGTATGCATATGCAGGTTTGTGAAATTAAATGTCTGCCCTTGAGGACTGATTAAAGCTGTGTTGTTCAGCAGAGTACAGGGAGCTTTGCTGAGGAGCCAGCTTAGATTATCTGCTCAGAATCTTGCAACACAGTTTGAGCTGGTGGCATTCTGCCTCAGAGGTCATGCTGGAAAACAAGCGTCAATCCCTGGACAGCTCAGTCACCGCAAACAGTGATAGTGCAAGGACAACACGACCATCTGTCTAAGTGTCTCTATACTCCACCTTCACTTTCTCAGGCAGTATTTGTGTTTATTTGCATTTATTACCATACATTAGTCTGTGTGAACTGTTGAATTGATGCAGTAGACTGGAATAATAGCCAACAGTCATTTATTTTTGGATGTCTTTCGGACAGATGGACCTTTAGTCACTGTGCCACAGGCTGGGAATAAAGCAAGGTAACAGATGATGTGCAGAAGTCTAATAGAGGGCAGGGATGAAGAAATTCCTTTGGCTAATTTTAACTTGGTCTCCACATTTCCCAAAGTCATTATTAGGCCTTTCAAACCTTTCTGTAACATCATCTTGATGATTGAATATATATCTATAAGTGTAAGATTACAACATATTTATATTGTATCTTTAATATAAGACACTTTATAGAAGCATTAGCAATCAATATCTGACACTGAACCAGATGACCAAAAGTTTAATCAAAAAGTTAGATTTTAAGGAGCTTTGTAAGGATGATGAAAGAGAAATAGAGAAACTGAGAAATTTAGGAAGCAAATTACAGAGCTTAGGGACTCAGCGAGTGGACACACAGCCACCAGTGGTGGAGCAGTTAAACTGGGGATTCAAAAGATGCAAGACTTAGAAAATTGTTAAATATTTCAGAGGTTTGTAGGGCTAGAGATGGTTACAGATATATAGAGGACAAAGCCTTAGAGGGATTTGAGATCAATGACAAGAACTTTCAAGTCAAATCATTGCATAACTGGGAGCCAGTGAGCACAAGGATGATGGGTGAACAGAATGCTGGCAGCAAAGATTTTGAAGAACTTAAGGTGGAAGATGTCTGGCTGGCCAGGGAATAATCAAGTCTAGAATTTTTTTTTTAAAAAGGGCCTGGATGAAGTCTCTGCAAAAGGTAAGCTGAGGCAGAGTGGCATTGAAAGATGTTACAGAGGTGGAGAAAGACACTCTTCATGATGTTGTGTATATGTGTTCAGAAGCTCAGAAAATTATGGAAGAGGGATTGTGACCAGTCTGGCTCATCCTCCTGCAGTTGTTCAAAAGAATGATGGTGTCAGAGAGAAGGCCAGTGTCAGTGGCGAGGAAATGGAGTTGGTGGTGGCAATCAAGGACAATGTACTCAGATTAATTGGCACAAATGAGTGATTGTCTTCTTTCAACCATTTCTGATGCATAATAATTGGTTTAATGGGTTAGTTTGCTTAATTCACTGGAAGAAAATTGCAAGCTGTAGTATTTCCTGGGGTAGCTACCAATTTAGCAATACCAAATAATTACATTATTGCAGGTCAATTGGAACCTGATAACTTTGATTTACTTTGATGCTTTGATTCTTGATCCCAATTCTGATATAAAACATGTATCACTTTCAAACTAAATAGTGGCGCCATTTAACATGAACATATTTGGCTCATACATTCTGCTTGTTTTCCATTTGAAACTTCATGTTCACAATGCAAAGCGTTTTCATTCCAAGTGTGTGTTGGGCCTGCAGTGCTATCTCCTCTAAAGGATGCCAAACATTTTCCTAGTAATCTAACAATGAAAATATATACCATTATAAAGAACATGCCCAGTTCGCAAGGCTTCACTTTATAGAAGAAAGGTTACATTTCCATCAACATGAGGCAATGCATTTTTCACAGATGAAGTAACAGGATTTCTTTGTTAAGCTTACTGCCTGTTTTCATTTGTGTGATGTTATGCATTAGAAGTAGTTAAACCCTACTGACAGAATAGAGTTATTATACTGGCATACAGTAAGAATCACAGTGACAGTAAAATTTCTATTATGCTGCTAACTGCACATGGTCATGTATTGGAAAGATGCCTTGCACTCATTAAACTGGCACCCAGCTCAGTCCTCAGCATCCAGAAACATTACTTCACATCAGTCAGAGGAGAAAAAATCCTCTGGCTTTTTAGTGAATGATACTGCTGGGTTTCTCAAAGTGAATTGAAAGTCATTTAAAAGCATACAGAGTAGAGTCTGGATAAACAAATCCATTATTTGTACCTGTTGCACTCACATTCGTCTCAGTTACAGTGAGTGCCTCTTAATGATATGTTGAATCTTCCACAAAAAGACTTGAAGAGAACTGCAAGCATTTGCCAAATCACATTTCCACAATGAAAAGTCAACCCAGGCATTTCAGAACCAGTAACTGCTCAATGGTTGGGTGCACTGAAAGTTGCAAAGTGCTGAGAAACATTCCCACTTGTAAACTTGGATTTACATCCTGGACCCGTAACAAATCCCTGACTCACTTTGCCCGCAAGGCCATGAGGCTAATTGCCCAAAGTGGCCCAATAGATCTATTGAAAACTACAGGGATACAGCAATTCAAACATTCCATTGTAAGAATCCATTGTAAGATCTGAATGCTCCTGAACTTGGTATATCAGTGAAAGACTCCCATTGCAAACCAATGTGCACAGTCAGGAACGCAGCATTTCTGCAGAATTTGCAGTAAGTTTTCCTAACTCATTTCCCTTTGTAGAGTGGCAATTAGAAGTCCATCCCCAATGTTAGGCCGAGGAAGGCTATTCGGTTCAAAGGTTGACCCACTCTTAAAACGTTTTGCAATTGAGGTCGAAATGGGTGATGCAAAGATGAGTGGCAGGCTTCAATCCACGCCATATGTCAGATGCCTTAAGCTGATGTCAATGAGTGTATTTGGGACCACATTTGTAATTTTTATTATATATTAAAATGTTGCATTCAATATTTATGTTGTCCAACTTTACTCATTCATTCATTGAATATGAGCATCGCTGGCGGGGCTAACATTTAATGCTCATCCCTCAGTGCCTTTGAGAAGATGAAGCTGAGCAATCTTCTTTAAACCATTGTAGTGCATGTGCTATAGGTACACTCAACTGTCACATTCAATTGCTACACTTACAGTGTCATTTGAGCCATTATTCCAATTACTTTCAAATTTCACAATCATAAAGCCAACAAATGAGTATCTAGCATTGATGTTGCTCTTTCTCTGGGCTGGACAGTCCAAAACTATGAGGTCAGCCATTTAGGGATGAGATGAGGAAGAATCTCTTCACTCAAAGAATTGTGAATTTTTAGAATTCTCTACTTCATAGTTCTGTTGGGAAGAAAACTTTTGACCCAGAGGCAGTGAAGGAATGATGAAATTTCCATGCTGATGTGTGGCTTGGAGGGGATCTTGCATGTGATTGTTGTATTTGTCCTTCTGGGTGATAGAAGAGGTAATTTTGGAAGGTGTGGTTAAAAGTGACTTCTTGAATTGCTGCACTGCATTTTGTAGTTGACATTACTGCTGCTTCTGTGTCCTTGTGATGGAGGATATGAATGTTTAAGGTTGTCCCTTCTTGAAGTCTTTTGTTGCCTGCTATTGCGTGAATGTTACTTGCCACGGAGCAGTCCATTCCTGTGCATTGTCCAGATTTTGCTGCTTCAACTCTGAGGACTTGTGAATGGACCTCAACACTGGGCACTCATCTCCAACTTTGTGGGGAGAGAAGACCTTTGATGAAGCAGCTCAAGATGACTGGGGCTAGAAACAACCATTAGCTCAAAATGATTGGGCATAGGGCATAGCCCTGAGAAACTCCAGCAGAGATGTTCGGAAACTGAGAATATTGATTGATTGATTGTCATGTGTATCAAAGTACAGTGAAAAGCTTTGTTTGTGGGCAGTATTGGCCTCCAAGAATCATAATGACTGACTTTTGTGCTCACAAAGACTCCAATCAGTGGAGATCTGTTTCTTGAATCAATTGGCATAATTTTACTGGGGCTATTCAATGCCACACTGTCAAATGCTATTTGGCTGTCAAAGATAGTCATTCTCATCTCATTTCAGGAATTCAGCTTTTCCTTCATACTTGCACTACAATCCGTTAAAATCTGGAGTTGAGTGCACTGGCAGAACCTCAATGGAGCATCAGAGAGCAGGTTATTGATAACTGTACATAGAAGCCTTTAGTCACTATGTTAGTTAATCTTGACTTCAAACTCCATGCAGCAGCTCCATAATCTAGACTGATATTTCAGTGCAGAAGGAACATTATCACAGTGAATTTTATATATTGGAGCTTTTACCTATGGAACACGGAGAATTGACTGTTATGTAGAGTTAGAGTTCTAATAAAATACTGTTTATTTTCTCAATTATTCTTTGTCAAATGAAAAATGATGTTTTGTGTTAATTTGATCTCCTGTGGATTGGATGCGTGGAGCTTTTTTTATGATTACCGATAAGGAGGATATCTTTGTCGGCTGATTATTTCTGTCAGTTTTCTTTTCAAGAGCCAGCTTCAAAAATCTCCTCAAGCACCCCATTTGCTTGGAATCATTCAGGCAGCAAATTAGAAACCATTCAAATGCTGACATCCAATTTCTTTTTAAGGTTATTTGTTTGAAATCCATTTTCCAGAGAATTCCTCTCCGCCCCCAAACCTAGTCACGATATTAGCACAGGAGAGGAGTCTGCCAGCTGCTCCCAAGTTGGTAACATAACAAACACTCACTTTCCTTGTCTGTTAGTGGTTTAGCCTCTTAAGTGTTCAATTAAAATCTGTCATCAATGATTTAGCTGAAAGCACCTGATCAACTGTTTTGTGCAGTGTTCAAATTGCTGAGAAATTCAGACCAAGCACTGGGTAAATCCCTGTAACAATCTCAGCATTAAATATTATATCTAATATTTCAGAAAGAAAATGTACTTATCATTTCAGTATTGCAGAATTTTTCAAAACAAAAGATGGCCATTTGGCTCTATTGCATTTGAGCTAGATCTCTCAGAGAGCTAAGTGATTGTTCCCAACACAGTGTGGGGTCAAGATTGTTATTTGACAGGGACCAAATCACAAAATTGTGCCCCTGATTTCTCAGCTAGAGAGAAGAAATCAACTAGGTTTGTGATCAATGTCCAATGATTCTTCCTGAACAGTGATTTTTGGGTGAGAATGTAGTCAGGTGTAGCTGTGGCATCATTGCTCAGACATGGAGGGTGCCCACTTTGATGTAAGAAAAGCCTCTCCCTTCGTACGATGTGGGAGCAACACGTCTGTACGTGAATTCTGACACACAACACCATCTTGTGATCTTGGAATACAATGAGTACTGAAGTATGAATTATGTTTGACACAGCCAAAATCAAATTTGAAAATTGCTGCTTCATTATAACACAAAGATTATTCTGTAACTAATAAGTTTCTGTGCATGAAGTTATCAGTTTTAGAAACAGAGCAGGAGGAGTCCCCATTCAGCCTGTTCTCTCATTCAACATGATCATGGCTGATCTTCATTCTCAACACCATACTCTCTCCTCAGGGCCTTGATGTTTTTATCCTCGAGAAACCTGTTTCTCCCTGAAGCAATATTCAGTGAATTGGCCTCCGCAGGTTTCTGAGGTAAAGAATTCCACTGGTTCGCTAACCCCAAGTGAAGAAATTGCACCTCCTCTGTTGGAAACTGGGGTCTTCCCTAAAACTGAAATTCTTTCTGTAACATGTGTGTTACAGCATTAACTAGCCACCTACAAATATAAACAGATCTCCAGTACATGAAAATAGAGGAGAGGTTATAAAGATCACTGAGGTCATAACTCACATTAGAGATTTATCAGGCACCATACTACACTATTACCAATACAGTGTTTTGAAAAATGACAAGTTTTTGTTCTTAAAAGGATTGCAAGTTAACCTTCAAATGGAAATAGGCAAGGGGATAACAGTCATCCTGACGTCATGAGCTTGTGGTTATCACAGTCACACTTCCTCTTTTTGTTTCATTATCAATGTATCATATCTGCTTCTTAACAAACTCAATAAACTATCAAAAAATTGCTATTAATTATCAGCTGCCTATATTAGGTGACTGTGATCACCAAGGCCCCAAAACCAACACAGCTCAGTCTGACATAACCTCCACCCTGAGACCATGACCTCTTATTCAGGGAGCGCGGAGGTGGGGGGGAAAGCCCACCGGCCAGGGGGCACACCGTTCCTGCATCCAGTTTATTCAATCACATCAGAATCTTATACATTTCTTTGAGATTCCCCCCTCACTTTTCTGAACTCCAGTGAATACAGGTCCAGTCGACCCAATCTCATCTTGTCCAACAAACCAACCCGGAATCACTCTGATGAACCATTATTGCTTTCCCTATGTGGCACCTTACTTTTTCTGTAATGCTTGATTGTATTGTGCAGTTGACAATGAACAAGAAAGCAAAGATAATAATAAATAACCACAGATAAGAAAATCCAAGGCCTCGGAAGTTGTTTGCTTTATTGGCCTGGAGGAGACATCTCATCACCGACAGCTCAAAACCTCTCTTCACAAGAAAAGGACAACATACACCTTTTAAAACCATAGTGTCATCACAGCAGTTGCCACTAAGTAAATAGCGATGCAAATTTAACTTGTAATGGATAATTCCTGCACATTTCAAAATATTTTATTTATTGATTGCATTTTCCATTCTTCCACCATCACTTTAAAATGGGGACGTTCAAAAAGGTTCTCAGATGACTCTGTGTGTAATGGCCCTGGGTACAATTATATGCTGTTTGAGAGTTTTCATATTGCAAATTTCCCACAGGACATTTTAGAGTCTTAGAGTCATAGAGTCATACAGCACAAAAACAGACCCTTCATCCATCTCATCGGCACCAACCAGACATCTCCATCTGACCCAGTTCTATTTTCCTGCATATCCCTCTAAATCCTTCCAATTCATATCCCCATTCAGATGCCTTTTAAATATTGCAATTGTACCAGCATCCACCACTTCCTCTGGCAGCTCATTCCTTACACACACCACCCTCTGTGTGAAAAAGTTATCGCTCAGGTCCTTTTAAATCTTTCCCCTCTCACCTTAAACTGATATCCTTTAGTTTTGGACTCACCCACACTAGGAAAAAGACCTTGGCTACTCACCCTATCCATAGTCCTCATTATTTTATAAACTTCTATCAGGTCACCCCTCAGTCTCTGACACTCCAGGGAATTGGGTGGCACAGTGGCTCAGTGGTTAGCACTGCTGCCTCATAGCACCAGGGACCCAGGTTTGATTCCAGCCTCGGGTGACTGTTTGTGTGGAGTTTGCACATTCTCCCTGTGTCTACGTGGGTTTCCTCCCACAATCCAAAGATGTGCAGGTCAGGTGAATTTGCCATACTAAATTGCCCATTGTGTTGGGTGCATTAGTCAGAGGGTCTGGCTGGATTACTCCTCGGAGGGTTGGTGTGGACTTGATGGGCCTGTTTCCTCACTGTAGGGCACCTAATCTAAAGCCCCAACCTATTCAGCCTCTTCCAAAACACAAACCCTCCAGTCCCAGTAACATCCTTGTAATCCTTTTCCGCACCCTCTCAAGTTTAATAATATCTTTCCTACAGCAAAGTGACCAGAATTGTAAGCAGAATTACAGAAGATCCCCCGACCTATTGCATGGTGTTACTAAACATTGGCTAGAGGTGAGAAAGAACAAGTGAAAACAGTGTTTCCTTTCAAAGTAATGAATCCAGAATCATTAGCGCCTACACAAATGGACAGAGGGGGCTCTTTTGACATCGCATCGCTACATCTATTCCTCAGCCAATCGAGTGCAGTGGCTCATTTTTCTTGTGTGTATGTTGCTGTTTCTGTTTCTCCTTCTCTGCGATGTTCTCACATCGATGTTTTTCTGTTTTTTGACTGAGTGCCCCGATTTTCCTCTTCGCTGATTGTACCAGTGTGAAAGGCATTGGGCCCTTCAGGCAGGCTCTTTATCTTTGCGCTTGATTTAAATTGCTTTACTGGGTAGAATCTCTACCCTTGCTTCGGAGCCCATGTTTTAAGTAAAGATGTAGGGGCCTTGAAAATGAAGTCTACTTGGAGGCTCTGTTGCTGAGATTAGCTTCTTGGTCGGCACGTTGGCTCAGTGGTTAGCACTTCTGCCTCACAGCGCCAGGGTCCCGGGTTTAATTCCACCCTCGGGCAACTGCCTGTGCGGGGTTTGCACGTTCTCCCCATGTCTGTGCAGGTTTCCTCCAGGTGCTCCGGTTTCCCCTCACAGTCCAAAGATGTGCAGGCTAGGTAAATTAGACATGCTAAATTGCCCATTGAGTTCAGTGAAGTGTGGGTTAGGTGTATTAGTCAGAGGTAAATGTAGAGTAATCGGGTAGGGGAATAGGGCTGGGTGTATTACTCTTTGGAGGGTTGGTGTGGACTTGTTGGGCTGAAATGACCTGTTTCCATGCTATAGGGATTCTACTCTTATAGGGATTCTATTTTATGATTCTGCAAGACCAGGAAAACACTTTCAGCTTCTCTCAGATCCAGCCTGGATATGAGTCAGATGTCTGACACATGAAGGGAGACTGGATCGGTTAGGACTATATTTGCTGGAGTTAAGAAGAATGGAGGGGGAGGTCTCATAGAAACTTATTAAACTCTAACAGGGCTAGATGCGGTGAACCATGGGACAAAGTCTAAGTGCACTGACTAGGCCAGTTAGGGCTGAGATAAGGAGAAATTTCTTCACTTGTGGAGTAGTGAGGGGTGACCTTATAGAGGTTTATAAAATCATTATGGGCATGGATAGGATAAATAGGCAAGGTCTTTTCCCTAGGGTGGGAGAGTCTATAACTAGAGGGCATAGATTTATGGTGCGAGGGAAAGATGTAAAAGAGACCTAAGGGGCAACTTTTTCACGCAGAGGGTGGTACGTGTATGGAATGAGCTGCCAGAGGAAGTGGTGGAGGCTAGTACAATTGCAACAGTTAAAAGGCATTTGGATGGGTATATGGATAAGAAGGGTTTGGAGGGATATGGGCCGGGTGCTGGAGAGTGGTTGGGATTAGGTTGGGATATCTGGTCGTCGACCGAAGAGTCTGTTTCCATGCTGTACATCTATGATTCTATGACTCTAGTGAACCTGTGGAATTCCCTGCCACAGAAAAAGCAGATGAGGCCAAAACACTTTCAAGAAGGTGTTAGTTATAATTGTTAAGGCTAAAGGGATCATAGGGTATGAAGAGAAAGCAGAAACAGGGGACGGAGTTGGATGATCAGCCATGACCATATTGAATAGTGGAGAAGGCTTGATAGGCTGAGTTGCCTACATTCCTGATGAAGGGCTTATGCCTGAAACATCAACTCTCCTGCTGCTCGGATGATGCCTGACCTGCTGCGCTTCTCGAGCGCCACACATTTTGACTCTATTCCTGCACCTGTTTTCTATATTTCTATGCCAGTGCCTCTGAAGTTTAGCCTCCTTTTGCCCAGCAACATTAATACTGGTAAGGAAGGGACGTACAATGTATGAGCCTGGATTTTACATAAAGAGATACGAAAGAGGACCAGTTAACTGCCAGCATCAACCATCTATTCCTTCCCTGTCAATCAGAGCCACGCTAACCCCTTCCATTGCTGCCTTCTTTGTTTCATTAGTTTCACTCTGAGTTGGTGTTTCCTCTGTATTCGTGGAGTTGAAACGGGATGATTAACAGATAGAGATGCAGCGGCACATGCCCAGAGCCCCTGAAGCCTGAGTTTTAATGTGAAATTGATGTTGTCTAAGAAGAAAACACTGCGAATGGCTACTCCTTAAGTAGCCTGAGATTTTTATCTGCTGCATATCATCTGTTAGCATGAATTCTGTCTCTTTCAAATGAGCTCTCACCAACACATTATCATCAGATAAGCAACTGTCAGGCATAACGTCTCTTGGAGGCAGGTTCAGACCTGCAGATCTAAAAAAAACTTTGTGGATCTTGGTTGAAACCTTCTAAATGACATCACAGAAAGATTCAGTGTCTTTAATGGTGATCAAACCCCAAAATTTAATTTTGCAAAGTGGTTTTGGAGGTGGGACCAGAAACAATATAACAGATTCCTGTGACAGGTCAATGCCCTGACACATTCCCAGCTTTGAGTGCTGTTGCTGGATGAGGGATCTGACAAACTCTGCCTACTCAACCGGCAGCTACAGTAAACAAAGTCTGCGTAACAAAGACCCCAAACGGAGCTCAAATATTGACACTACTGGATTCATCCCAAAGGTGGACAGGGCTCGCATTACGGCTGAAATCTGGTCATTACATTGAGACAGCTCCACAGCAGGGAGCCAATGGGCCCTCAACGCCTCCTTTAAATAAGTCCCTCTCTGATTTGCAGGCGTCAGAGGGCGATGAGCCATCCTGTGAAAGATTCCCTCACACCAACATGAGCTTTGCTTTGTCAAGCATTTCTAGATTCTTCAGAGCACCTCTGCATTGAGGCACTATTGTGATCTCGCGCCTGTGTCAATGGTGCCTGCCTTTCCTGGTGAGGTCACAAGTGAGACACCGCTGTTGGGTGCTCTTGCTGGGTCTGCCATTGTAACTGGGACAATGTTGAAGAGTGTGGAGCTGGAAGGAGGTCAGGCAGCACCTGAGAAGCAGGAGAATCAATGTTTTGGGCATCAGCTCTTCATCAGGAATGTCACTCTCCGCCAGTAACTAAGCTTATAATACTGCCAACTTTAATGGCTGTAGAAAAGAAGACACAAGGTAATATTAAAGGAAGAGAAAGATGAACAAAACTGGTAGACAAAGCAATTAAAAGATCTAGCAACTCCTAGGTATGTAGAATTCACAACTACGAACATTGTGTTGAACTTGTAAAGGACCCTGATCCGGCCGCTCTTGGACGACTATATACAGTTCTGAACTCTGTACTTTGAAAATTACATAGACACACTGGTGAGAATGTAACAACACCTTACAGGAATGGCAACAGAATTGAGAGAAGTCAGATATTGGGAAAGGGGCTGTTGTATCTGGAAAAGAGGAGACTTAGTGGAAACTTGATGGAGTTTTTAAAACTGTAGATGGACTGGATAGAGGAGACATGAAGCAAATGTTTCCATTATGGAAAAATCTGAAACAAGGCTTGTGAAAATATGATAGTGACTAGTAAATCCATATGAGAAATTAGGGGGCATTCCTTAATTCAGACAGCAGGCACAATATGGGAGCTACTGCCAGAGAAAAAAGTCAAAAGAAATGCCTTTAGATATGGCTGAGAAAAATGGCTGAGATGATGCCGATTGAGTCAGAGAGGACTCATGTGGAATGTGAACAACAGCAGAGGTTAATCGAACCAAATGACCTGTTTCTGTGCTGTTGCAGCAAGATACAATTATAAAATTCCTGGTGTGTTTAGGTGCAAGCTGAGCTCTCTACGAAAGGAACGTCAGCCTTCTGTTAGACAGAAGGAAGTGAGATAAAACTGTCTAAGCTCTTGTGGAAGTGATTTACAGCCAAGCTAAAAGGTCTGGATTCTAAAGGCAATATGAATAAATCAGGCACGCAAATGAATTGGAAGTTTGAATCAGAGAACCTGATTGTGAAATGGGCATTAGTGGTTACTCAGTTAGAAAGGAGCTATGGAAAGCTACGCCATCAGAACTAATGTGACCACATTGAGAAATGGTCTGTTCCCATGTGCTTCGTTGGTGTTAACCATATACAGGGGAACTTGGATGGAATGCAATTGTCAAAGAATGTGACTCAAAAACTGAATCTGTTCAGGGGAAAGTGAATGTTCTGGCATTCCAGAGATTGCATGCAAAAGTCTTTGTATTTATCTGTTGTGCAATACCTCTATAAGGAGTCTCCTTGTGGTCACGTAAGACAGAAGCTTTTTTGTTGTATTGTCAATTTCAAGTGGAATTTACCTTTCTCTTTGAAGTATCATTAACCTGATTATGCAAGTATAATTTCCATTACTTCTGTTTTCTGTTAAGGTAAAGGACACAAAAAGTGGAACAGTCACTTGATTCTATAAAATCTAGGTATTGCTGAGAAAAAGACAGGCTGAAAAATCTTTTCACCTTGTAAGTATCAGGGCAGAATTGCAAGAATTTCAAATCTCACTGGGAACAACAACTTATACTGCAGGAGATGAGGGTGCTGATTAATTTGCAAATGGATTCAGATTAGTAGAGGTGTTGCCATGGAGAATGTTAACTGTCAAACCTTTGTTCAAATTCAAACTAGGTAGGTTGACTTTGATTGGCCAGAGCTTTGCTGGGTCATACACCAGGGAATGTCTATCATCCAACCTTTTGTTCAACTGGGCATCTTCTTTCTGGGTTGCAAAGGACAGGATCCTGTGTGTTAATATATGCAGCTGCTTGCACACTAAGTGAGTCACATTGTAAGTCTAACTATTAATCTTAAATTAGTTATTAGTGCAATTATGATTGTTTAGCAAGTTTTGTCCAATTACAGGATGGCATCCAACATAAGGCACTAGGCTAGGAGTTCTGCAAGCACATGCTGGTTGGAGACAGTTTTTACTCTGCTTGTTCTGAGCAGCTGAAGGATGTGTTGCTTAATATGACCGGCCAGTCTGATCTGGAATTAAAAGCTTACCAGCTTGGCATTAAGCCAACACTAAAATTCAGACACCATAATTAACACGATAGGGTAGGCTTCACCAATATTATGGAGGGGGTCAAGGGAAGGAAATCAACTGTTCTGTGATGGATCCAACAGGATAATTGGAAACATGACAGCTACCTCAATCAGGGTCAGCATGGGCAAAGCTATTGTAGAAGGAGTAACTGCAGAATTGTTGAGGTAGTGACAGACAGTAGCAGAGGAGACAGCTGCTTAGCAGGAGAGAGAGGAGGGCTGGCAGCATTGCCAGCTGCACATCAGTACTATTGACCACATTTAATCAACCAGAGCAAAAACAGAAAATCTAAAATGTGAAACATCCTTGTATTGACTTGAAAGATTGGTGATCTGGGGGAATGGAATAGTAAAACATCCTGGTCAATGTTTATCCTTCAGTCAAATTATTTGTTCTCTATCGTCGTAGTGATTGGAACCAGGTTGATGCTGTTAACTATGAAGTTCTTGATTGGTCTAATCAGGAAAGCCTTGGCTGACCAACATAACCAGGAGATTAGAATCTCCTCAGTTGAGGACTGATTCGAAGCTGGCTGTGTACTAGTGAACAAAGGGTGACATAGTGATGGGACACTAGCCTCGGTAAAGTTATTTCGAATGTATTGCTCTTTATTGGATATTTTGGTGTGTAAATTAGCAGTTCAAAAGCGCTTCCTTTACTGTGGCATACTTTGGATGTCATGCACAATGTAAGAACAAGACATTATTTTCATCTTTTACAACTGAGAAACCATTTGGCCCATCTGATCAGTGCTGGTGACTATGCTTCACACAGGTTTCCTCCCCCCCCCGCCCCCCATCAGCAGATTCTTTCTCCTTTATGTACTTATTTGATTTTCCATTAATTGGATCAACACTATCCAAATCAACGATATCATAAGGTACCAGGTTACACACTTTAATGTTCCCCATGTAAAGATATTTGTTCTAAATTCTTTATTAAGTTTAGTAGTGAGTTTCTTATAATCATGACTCTACATGTGGAATATCTTCTCTGCATCTAATCTATCAAATCCCTTCATGATGTCAAAGATCTCTGTAAAGAACTTCTCAACCTTCTCTTTTCGAGTGAAGAAAAAGCAACTGCCTATTTATTTTTTCCTTAAAGTCATAATCACTCAGATCTGGCATTATTATGGTATTTTTGTTTCACTTTCTCAAGTGCCTCTGTATTCTTTTCTCTACTGTGTGTGTTGGTGGGTGGTGGGGGGGGGGCGGCGCAGAACTGTGCACAGTGCTCTTAGTGTGCTCAACGTGCTATCCAAGTTCAGCATAACTTTGCTGTTTTTAAATTCTGTTCCTCGAGAATGAACAACAGTACTGCATCGACATGTCCATGGTCATAACAATCTGCTTTAAGGCCTAATTAATGGGAATCATTGATCTAGGAGCACAAGGCATTAAGGTGGAAATGGAGAATGTAACTGTGTCTCTGTTGTCATGTGGGAGAGACTCTGCTGGAGAGTTGGAAGTAGGGCAGTTTAGGTTAGAGAACTCTGCTGCAATAACACCGTGTACATATTGTTAATAAAATCCATTTAAAGACACCCCTTAATGCCTGGCCAGTGCTGAACTAACAGATAAACTTAAATTCCAACATGGTGGCAGCGATGAAAACTGGAGAACTGGCAAGTGACCGCATTGCCTCTTCCAAAGAAGACCCACCAAACCACATGCCAATCAGGCAGTGATAAGGCCAGCAGGGAGCTTTTGATAGGCCAAGGGCCAGAAGTCCCACCTGATAACAGCTGCCAGCCAATCAGAACCCTGCAGGTCACACTCAGCCATTCCATGGAGGAGGCAAATGCTGCTGCCAGAAAATTATTCCCAGAATCTGAGGATTGTGTAGAACCCCAAACAAACAAGCTTGATGTGTGGGGGGGGGGGGGGAATGATGTGGTGTTAGGTGGTCATAGACAGAGAGGGAGGGAAGGGGAGGGGGTGTCACTAGTCAGAGTGATGGTGTGATTTGCTTCCAGAAAGCACACCCATACCCAATATCCAATGTTTCTGGTCGCTAAGGATCTTTGATCGAAGGGCAGCCCCAGCCCAGGGAGACAATCCAGCTGCAGTGTAGTAGCTCTCATGAACATTGCTTAGCAACAGGCCAGTCAGGACCAGTTCCTGACTGGGGTGGGGGAGGGGGTGTTACAAGTGGCTGAAGTCCCACAGTCATTCTTTATGTGCCACAAAAAAAAGGATAAAGTCCTCTGCTCCTGGTACAGGCAGGTTCGGAGGCAAGAACGGAACCTATTTAAGTGGGATAATGGCGTACCTAAACTCCACCACCTTCTCGCCTCCATCAACATTAAGCTCTGGTTGGGAGGGTCCATGGACCTCCTTCTTGCCTCTCTGTCAATTGTGGTCCATTTGAGGGCTTCACTTGCCCCATTGGGATTACCCCACCTACAATGGGCTGTTGCCATGCAACATTCTCATCACTGGGAACAGAGAATTTCACCCCCAACCACATTTATCTCATCCCACTTTGCCCACCCCATCCCAAAATACACTTACTAAGCCACACTGAATTAATTCCTCATTTCCTACTTTCGCGCCAAAAGTCGTCAAAATCATCCAGCAGCAACATTATTAATAACGCCCACTCTATGCCTTCATGCTGACTGTGATCTTGTGATCCGCTACACATGTGAATTAATAGATTTCATCGTGAATATTGCACTGAGAAATGACACAATATGAGACAAATCCATCACTTCAACTCTGATGCTTACTCACTCTCCCTTCCACTCGTTTCATTAGCTGCCACTGACTGTCCCTTCCCATTACCTCACACCACCAGATTCTCAGAACTTCATTTTTTTAATCTACCTTGATATTGTGTCTCTGAATTTATGGATGCGGCTCAAAGACTGAATTAGAGGCCATGAAACATGAAATAGATTTGCAGTAAGTGACAGTCAAATTAGAGATAGCTCTCCATCAAATGTGCTATCTAGTCAGTGTTGCCTAAGCCATCGATTGTTCGTGTGTCTCTGGAAATATCTGTCAATAATCCATCATGGTTATATTGAAGGTAATAGGCACCAAGCGAATAATGAAACTGGTGAAGTGCGACACTGCACTTTGACAACTAATTTAACAGCTTCATTCTGTAGAATTTCTCGCTGGGACTGAACCTAAACTGCATCAGTTACTGCCTCCAACCTGGTCTTCCATTGCACTTCATGTTTTTATTCTGTGAGATAAGATTGTTTCTATGATCTGGAGACAAGTAATTAAATATAATTCTCAATCTTGATCTCAGTCTGAAATTCAACCCAGTCTCCATATGCGAAGGAATGGCTAAGGTTAAAAGCGAATAAATAATCAATAGCACAGTTTATTTGGCTATGAAGCACAAATGTATTTTCCTTGTGATTCTTCCTTCCAACATTCTGGTCCCCATTCCAAAGAGGCCAATCTGCTTCAGTCACCTTAAAATCAAAGTGGAAATAATGCAAACAACTGGACCGAATGCAATGCATGCAGGGATATTGAGGGAGACAAGAGGGGAAATTGCAGCAACATTGGCAATAATTTTTTTGTCATCTTTGGGCGTGCAGGAGAATTGGAGAATTGCAAACATTACACACTTGTTCTAAAAAGAATGTAAGGGTAAATCAAACAACTACAGACCCGTCTATTTAACTTTGGTGGTTGGAAACGTACAGAAACGAGTGTTCAGGACAAAGTGAATAGTTGCATGAACAGGGTTAGAGGGACTGGGTAATGGAGGGTGGGTCTAGGGGGGATGCTCTTTGGAGGGTCAGTATGGACTCAAGGTGCCAAATGGCCTGCTTCCACACTGTAGAGATTCTATGATTCTATGAAATGCAAAGAGATTCAGGATGGATTTCTTTAAGGAAACTCGTATTGACCTAACTTACTGGAGTTTTTTCTTTGGAAGAGAATGGGTTATGCTTTGTTGTACTCAGAAAACTTTGGATATGGTCCTGCACAAATAGACTTGTAAGCAAAGTCAGAGTTCATGGAATAAGAGGAACCACAAAAAAACCCATCTGGTTCCCCAATTCCTTTATTGAAGGAACTGCCATCCTGATCCACTCTGGCCAACATGTGACTCTAGTTTCTTAACTGCCGTCTGACTGCTGACCCAATTGGTGATGCCCACATCCTACGAATACATTTTTAAAAGATAACATGGATACAAAATTGAATGAGTGAAAGGACACAGAATATTAATTTATGAATGTTTTTCAGGCTGGGACACAGCTTGTATTGGCATTCCCCAGGATCGTTGCTTCTCCTGATTTATATTAATGATGTAGATTTTGGTATACAGGGTACAATTTCAACATTTGTATTTGTTACAGATCTTAGAAGCATTGCGAGCTGTGAGGAGGATGGTGTAGGACTTCTAACGGAAATAGGCAAGTTGGTGAATGGCGTGGATAACGGCTGATGGATTTCAATGTGGAGAAATGTGAGGGGATATATTTTGGTGGATGAACATAAACATACAATAGAAAATAAAGGGTACAACTCTAAATGGGGTGCAGGAGCAGAGGGACCTGGATGTACATGCAAGCATACGTCATTTAAAGAGGCAGAACAGCATAAAAAAGGAGTTGATAAATCAAACAGTATCTGGGGCTTTTTTAACTGGAGTATGGAATACAACAACAAGGAAGTTATACTGATCTTGTACAAGACACTAATTTGGCCTCAGCTAGAGTTTTGTGGTCAGTTCTGGGTGTTGCACTTTAGGAAGAATGTGATGGCATTGGAAGGGCTGCAGAAGAGGTTTAGGAAAATGGTTCCAGGGATGAAGGGCTGCAGTTATGAAGAATTGGAACTCTCCACCTTGGAGACTGAGAGGAGATCTGATTGAAGTATTCAAAATCATGAACGGTCTGGACAGAGTAAAAAGGGACATTTCTCACTTGTGAAAGGATCAAGAAAGAGAGGGCACAGATTCAAAACATTAAAAGGAAAGGAAGCAAAAGTGACATTGAGAAAAACATTTTCTGGCAGTGTGTAGTTAGCATCTGGAATGTACTGTCTGACAGAGCGGTGAAGGCAGGTTCAATAAAAACTTTCAAAAAGAAAAATAAATGGTTATTTGAAAAGGAACAATGAGCAGAGTTGCAAGGAGAAGACAGGGGAATAGCACCATGTGATTTGGAGAACAGGTTTAAATCAGATGGGCCTAATAGCTCCTTTCTGAGACTGTAACAATTCTGCATGGAATGGAGAGGGAACAGGTAAACAAAAGCCAAAGTGGTGTGCCTGTTGGTCTGTCTCTTCTTTTCCTGATTTTAACCATTTCAGCTAAGGACTGGGGATAGGACATAGGGAGCAGTTACTGGGCAACAAAGTGAAGCCATCCTTTCCATCAGTTGGGTGAATCACACTCCTTAGGGAACTTGTGGGAGGCTCTTCCTCTGACCTTGGTGATGAGATTTGCACAGGGGCGCACGGCCTTTAGGGACTCCTGTGAAGGGGATTGGTTGCATTCTGGCAGGAATAGGATCAGCAGTGATGCAACAATCTTATTAAATGCAAAAATAAGCGAAAGCTTGAGCAAAGAAGCTGTGAGAGCATTTTACTGTGGAGAAGTAAGTAATAAGTCAGAGATATCATGAAAGACCTGAATTAAAGAAGTACTGAGATTCAGAGATTTATTGGGCTGAAGCAGGTTCCAGCCATGGGAAGAGGTGAAACTTTGGAGGAACTTGGAAACAAGAATGAGACAATGTTGGATGAGGAGACAAAGTAGGCCAGTGAGAATGGTCACCAGTTGGTTTGACAGGCTAAATGACTGGACTTGGTGCAAGGAAGATGATGAGCAACACAGTTTTTGAAGAACTCAAATTTACATAGGGTACCAAGTAATGGACCAGGCAAGAGACTATTGGAATACTCAAATACAGAGATTACTAATGCATGAATAAAGGTCTCAGGATCAGATGAACTGAGGCAGAGACAGCTGACATTATTGAAGCGTATGTGGAAGATCTTGGTGATGAAGATGCGACTAAGTTGGTACCTCAGCTCAGGGTCAAATGGGATGCCATGGTTGTCAATGGCCTGGTTTAAGTCAAGCTGGTATCTTGCAAGAGGGATACAGTTGGTGTCTCGGGAATGGAATTTGTGGTGAAGACTGAAGACGTTAGCTGCAGTCTTCTCAGTATTTAGTTGGAGAGAACATCTGCCCATTTATTACTAAATGTTGGACACAGTGAGGAATCAAAGGGGTTGCGATGTTGGATTGAGCTGCTGGGTAAAATTGTGTTTGGAACACAACATTGTCTTTTCTGATTAATTCTCTGAGAGGCAGATGGGAAATGTCACAATGCAAACTCTGGATCATGGAGTATGGGCAGACAATCCTGCAACTGCCAGTTCTTTGGGGTATAGTTCAGTAATATCTGAAACACTGCTCTAACTCTTTTGAAGTCTGGCTTTTTGCACCGTGACAAAGTTTAACAGGACAGCTGCTTTTAGCCAACCAAGTCCAGATTTCATATAGAGGTTAACAGTACCAGTTCCCAGCTGAGATCAGTGCAATACTTCTGTAGCAATAAACAAGGATTTGCTTCTGAACTCTCTCTCAGAGGCAGCCAGTGCTTGGCTACAATAATCAATTCTGTTATCACAAAAACAAGTGGCAATATACAGAAATCCATCTCCCAAACCACGAACAGCTAAAATTCTTTCTCACCTCTCATTGATAAAAAATACACATAATGTCAACAAAATAATAACTGAGAATTATTTATATTTTACCAGTGTAAAACTAACAAAATTATAAATAACAGCAGTAATAGAATGAAGCTACGTTGTGAATTCATATGAACATGTTAACTTGAACTTAATATGACCGAGTCCACTGCTTATTTCCTGATCTGAAATTACCTGCAACCTAATCATACTCTCCAATGACTTTAAAAAATGAGAGAGAACAAGGCACCCTGTTAAACAGGCAATCAGTTCAATCTCAGCATCTCTTCACTCAGCAGACTGGTTAAAATGACCTAGAGCGACTATTTCTGGGTTTGCACAGAGCTTTTCGAAGTGTGGGCGAGGGAACTTAATTGAGTGAGAAGCAAAATTCAGCTTCCTGATGGCAGGCCAAAAGGTTTGCCTCTTAAGAATGCCATGAATAACTAAAAATGACATTTATGAACTGAAACTTGTCAGGCAAAAAATGGGAAATACATGGTTACAAATCCGACTCCAAATATGAGGAGTCTACTTGGCAGGGTACACTGCTTCCTGCATTCTCCAGTGAGCACAGGCATCTTCAGTTACTTGGCTCCTTCATAACTAAGAGTCTAGATTAGAGTGGTGCTGAAAAAGCACAGCAGGTCAGGCAGCATCCAAGGAGCAGGAAAATCGATGTTTCAGGCAAAAGCCCTTCGTCAGGAATAGAGGCAGTGTGCCTGCAGAGTGGAGAGATAAATGAGTGGGGGGTGGGGGTGGGGAGAAAGTAGCATAGAGTACAATAGGTGAATGGGGGTGGGGATGGAGGTGACAGGTCAGAGAGGGGGGTGGGGGAAGGTAGCAAAGAGTACAATGGGTGAATGGATGTGGGGATGAATGTGATAGATCAGAGAGGAGGGTGGAGTGGATAGGTGGAAAGGAAGACAGGCAGGTAGGACAGGTCATGAGGGCGGTGCTGAGCTGGAAGGTTGGAGCTGAGGTGAGGTGAGGGAAGGGGAAATGAGGAAACTGGTGAAATCCATATTGATGCCATAGGGTTGAAGTGTTCCAAGGCAGAAGATGAGGCATTCCTCCTCCAGGCGTTGGATAGTGAGGGAGCGGCGGTGGAGGAGGCCCAGGACCTGCATGTCCTCGGCAGAGTGGGAGGGGTAATTGAAATGTTGGGCCACAGGCCGGTGGGGTTGATTGGTGCAGGTGTCCCAGAGATGTTCCCTAAGGCGCTCTACTAGGAGGTGTCCAGTCTCCCCAATGTAGAGGAGACCACATCGGGAGCAATAGATACAATAAATGATATTGGTGGATGTACAGGTAAACTTTGATGGATGTGGAAGGCTCCTTTGGGGCCTTGGATAGAGGTGCGGGAAGAGTGTGGGTGCAGGTTTTGCAATTCCTGCGGTGGCAGGGGAGGGTGCCAGGAAGGGAGGGTGGGTTGTTGGGGGCTGTGGACCTGACCAGGTGATCATGGAGGGAACGGTCTTTGCAGAAAGCGGATAGGGTGGGGAGGGAAATATATCCCTGGTGGTGGGGTCCGTTTGGAGGTGGCGGAAATGTCGGTGGATGATCCTTCATAACTAAGGCACTCCTTGCTCAAGCATTTACAGTGTAAGGGGTAAAGCCTTACCAGCTCATGACAAGTCTCTGTTATAAGCAGTCTGGCTCATTGGTATTAACTGCTTATGACTGAAAGGGTGAAACATGACTCAGCCAACAAGCTTGTTCAAGAGAGGTAACCACACTGGCTAGCTGACACCAGCAAATCTGACCAGGGCAGCCAAGCGGGGCTCATCTCACAAGGGCCGAAATATGTGGTGCTGGAAAAGCACAGTTGGTCAGCCAGCATCTGAGGAACATGAGAGTCGATGTTTCGAGCATGGGCTCTTCATCAGGAATGATGATGAAGAGTTCATGCTTGAAACAGCGACTCTTCTGCTCTTCTGCCTGACCAGCTGTGCTTTTCCAGCACCACACATTTCGACTCTGATCTCCAGCATCTGCAGTCCTAACTTTCATCTCAGAAGGGCGTTCAAACCAAAACGCCAGGCATCCTGAAAACAAATGTAAAAAATGGTGGAGAAAGAATGAATTGATCTTACGTTGCTCTAAACTGTTAAGTCTACTCTGTGAATGGTGGAGTTGATCATTGATGACCATGTGATCATCTTGTGTGGTAATGTTGTTCCATCTAGGGAGTAGGTTTTCCTTTAGGGCCAACGGATAACTCCTTTGAATAAGGCATTGATCTCCTTGAGGGGAAGAGAATGACCCCTTGTATCTTCACTCCACCTTAAAGAGTGTTGGTCCAGTTTAATTGTATATTTTCTCAACTACTTCACTTCAACTGGAAAGGCTTTCCAACAACTTACATCCTGATCATAAAACCTTGACTAATTTTGAATCCCATTAGCTGATCAACAGCAGGTCCATCACAGGAGCTGGGAGGTACAATCCGTATCAATCAGCAGTGAGTACATTCTTGCTTACAAGTGACGACAAGAACAGACCAGAGGCTAGAACTACCACGTCGAGTAACTCATCTCCTGATTCTTATTCTGGATTAGTGGTGCTAGAAGAGCACAGCAGTTCAGGCAGCATCCAAGGAGCAGTAAAATCGACATTTCGGGCAAAAGCCCTTCATCAGGAATAAAGGCAGAGAGCCTGAAGTGTGGAGAGATAAATGAGAGGAAGGTGGGGGTGGGGAGAAAGTAGCATAGAGTACAATAGGTGAGTGGGGGAGGGGATGAAGGTGATGGGTCGGGGGGGGGGGGGGGGGGGGGGGAGGGTGGAGTGGATAGGTGGAAAAGAAGATAGGCAGGTAGGACAAGTCATCCACTAATGCACATCCACCAATATCATTTATTGTATCCGTTGCTCCCGATGCGGTCTCCTCTACATTGGGGAGACTGGACGCCTCCTAGCAGAGCGCTTTAGGGAACATCTCTGGGACACCTGCACCAATCAACCACACTGCCCTGTGGCCCAACATTTCAACTCCCCCTCCCACTCTGCCAAGGACATGGAGGTCCTGGGCCTCCTTCACCGCTGCTCCCTCACCATCCAACGCCTGGAGGAAGAACGCCTCATCTTCCACCTCGGAACACTTCAACCCCAGGGCATCAATGTGGACTTCAACAGTTTCCTCATTTCCCCTTTCCCCGACCTCACCCTAGTTCCAAACTTCCAGCTCAGCACTGTCCCCATGACTTGCCCTACCTGCCTATCTTCCTTTCCACCTATCCACTCCACCCTCGCCCTGCCCCCGACCTATCACCTTCATCCCCTCCCCCACTCACCTATTGTACTCTATGCTACTTTCTCCACCCCCACCCT
Source organism: Chiloscyllium plagiosum (assembly GCF_037043375.1). Classification (NCBI taxonomy): domain Eukaryota; kingdom Metazoa; phylum Chordata; class Chondrichthyes; order Orectolobiformes; family Hemiscylliidae; genus Chiloscyllium; species Chiloscyllium plagiosum. The sequence goes on along the minus strand of NW_028270175.1, from coordinate 23,919,387 downwards.
CCTCTCATTTATCTCTCCACCCTTCAGGCTCTCTGCCTTTATTCCTGATGAAGGGCTTTTGCCCGAAACGTCAATTTTACTGCTCCTCGGATGCTGCCTGAACTGCTGTGCTCTTCCAGCACCACTAATCCAGAATCTGGTTTCCAGCATCTGCAGTCATTGTTTTTACCCTCCTGACTCTTATTGACTACCATCCACAAGGCACAACTCAGGGTGAGTCCAGTTCCAACAACACTCAAGAAGCTTGACACCATCTAGGACAAAGCAGCCCTCTTTACTGGCACCATGTCCACAAACATTCCACTCCCTCCGTTACCAATGCTCAGGAGCAGCTGTGTGTGCTACCTACAAGGTGCACTGTAGAAATGCACCAAAGATCTTCAGACAGCACCTTCCAATGTCACAACTGCTTCCACCTAGTAGGACAAGGGCAGCAGATACATGGGAACACCACCCTCTGCAAGTTCCCTTTGAAGCCACTCACCATCCTGACTTGGAAATGTCACTGGGTCGAAATTCTAGAATTCCCTCCTGAATGGCATTGTAGGTTTACCCACAGCACATGGACTCCAGTGATTCAGGAAGGCAGCTCACCACCACCTCCTCAAGGGCAATAAATGCTGCCTCACCCAGCAACGCTCGTGTCCCATTTCCCATGTCTCATGCCCCACAAGTGAATAAAAAAGGGATGAGTAGTCCACTAGGAAATCCCAGAGCCATCATCACAAAGTGAATGAATGTTTCTTTTAATCTGTTGGAAAAACTCAGTAATAGTGGTGAGCTGGACCTACTCACAGTCCTGAGCGACATAGGGCCTTGTGCTGTACTCTTTGTGGCTGCACACTACATTTATTTTCACTTTCCTGCATCCCCCATCTCTCACAAGTTTCTTGGTGGCAGTGAAGTTGCCAGGGGAACCCTTATTAGCACTGATTTTCCAAGACAGGATGAAGGGAAACAGCTGTCTCTGTTGAAATAAATCAACAGTCGTCAATGTCCATTTCAGGAACAAAGTGGTTTCTGTGAAAATTGGTTGTGATGGGTGTTATCTTATCGGCTGATTGATGTTTCTGATCTATGGGAACCACTCACCTGCCCATCATTTAAAAGTAGTCAGTGTCACTCACTATGCCCGTAAATGCTTCATCCTGCTGTTAAGAGAAGTTCGCTCTGTGAAAAATCCACTCGTACTGATGATAGCCTGACTGGCAGTGAGGCAGGTCGTTTATAATGCTCTCTTACTGCAATTCAATATTACAAAGGAAGTGGCTTTCATGCTGTTCTCTTTCTCTGCCACTACAACTAGACCCCCACCAACCACCAACCCCTCCCAAAATATTCAAATTATTCTGGGAAAAATATAACCATTTTGAAGGTGTGAAAGATCAAACAGAGAAATAATAGTGAATTTACTACTTAACAACTAGCCCCTGATACAAGTGAAATTATGAAAGCCATTATTTAAAAAACAAAATTCAATGTCAAAATTCCAAATCTAATTGATTTGCAGAGTGAATTTAATTTAAATCTACAGATGACATTTATATAGCACAGAAAGCTTTATGGTCCATCAGAATGACCAAGGTTAAATCTTGAACTGGAGCAGCCTAGTTTAATCACTACCACTTTTACTATATTATTTTATATTTTCCATTTTATAATATTAAATAAAATACCTTCCAAACAATTTTAAAGCTGTAGCCTCAAAAACCACCAATGTTAATGCTTTCCATCGATGAATTTGGGGTTCTTAAAGCTGTTGGTTTGAGCTGTTTTGGAGACCAACCTCTCATATTAATTAGGGTGTCCTCTGATGAAATCTAGAGGCCAGTGTGAAACTCTAAGACATTGAGCATTGTTGGGGTGGGTGGGGACCTGTGCATTAGCTTTGAGTTTGTAATATGTTCATCAACCCTAATCAATTTCACTCTAAATTCCAAGGTATTCACCCCTGCACAGTTATGGTCTCCTGGTATAGATAAAATGTGAAATCTGAAAGGGTTCAGAAAAGATTTACAAGGATGTTGCCAGGGTTGAAGGGTTTGAGCTATAGGGAGAGGCTGAATAGGGTGGGACTATTTTACCTGGAACACCAGGGGCTGAGGGGTAATATTTTGGGTTTATAAAATCATGAGGGACATGGATAGGGCGAATAGCTAAGGTCTTTTTCCCCAGGGCAGGGGAGTCCAAAACTAGAGGGCATAGGTTTAAAGTGAGAGCAGAAAGATTTAAAAAGGACCTAAGGGGCAACTTTTTCACACAGAGAGTGGTGCATGTATAGAATGAGGAAGTGGTGGAGGTTGGTACAATGACAACATTTAAAAGGCATCTGGGTGATTAGGAAGGGTTTAAAGGGATATGGGCCAAATCCTGGCAAATCAGTCTAGATTAGTTTAGGATATCTGGTTGGCATGGACGATTTGGACCGAAGGGTCTGTTTCCATTCTGTACATCTCTATGACTCTATGTAACGCCTCTTGCAATTTAATCCTCACAGCCTAGGTTTCATTCTGGTAACTCTCCAATGCCAATATCTCCTTCTCAAGGTGTTCAGAGTGCCTTGAACTGCAAATGCCAGATGTTATAGAAGCAGCATTTTGTGTGGCTGAGGCGTGACATTTACGTCCTTGGGTTCCACTCCTCTAGACATAAAGGTCAGTGTTCCATTAGCCTTTTTGATCATTCTACAGTTCTCACCTTCATCTCCAACCTGCAGAAAATAGCAATCCCCTTGGGCAAGCAGCTTCAGCAGAAACCATTTGTATTTATCACTTTGTAATGAGGTGGTATTTCTTGCCCCTGGAAGGAAATTACTGCATCATTTATATTGTGGCACAGACTCCAAAGACTGGGCTGTCATCCAGCAGTGCAGAGAACAGCTGTAAGTATGGCTCACTTAAAGATTCAATTTATTGCATTTGCAGTTTGTAAAGTTTAAAGGCTGCAGAAACCTTACCAAGAGAAACTTAGCGAGAAAATGAGCTCACTGGCAGGACAAGAAGCAAATAAAGCACAAAGAAGGCAAAAGTAATGAGGAATAGGCATTACACAAATGGAGGCTGGGGATGAGAGGTTAGCTGGTTGGTTAACAATGCAACAGAGTGTGGTGGAGCCAAGGAGAAAGATTATTTAAGATCTGATGACTCCAACAGGATTACATTGGATGCCATATTAAGGACCAACAGATATCATCAATAAATTCTCCAGGTCTTATAGAGATATAAATTCTGTACATGTGGAGCAGAATCATGCAAAATAAATTGAATAGCTGTACAGGCCAGAGAGCCATGACAGAATGGTGAAAGTTAGGAGGATTTGAATAATCCACAGTTTTGCTTGATCTTAGATGAATAGCAAGTATTGGTGTGGACATTTCAATAGGTAGTGTTGATTTTGTGGTCCACTTTCTCACATGACAAGATATGGTTAATGTCTGACTACAAGAGACTCTATGTTTTACACTCCTTTACCTCAGTTTAACCTGGATTTGCAGTGATCACGACATTCCCAAGAATTAAATAATTCTGTAAAATAAGATTTCTCTTGATCAACATTAAGGACTGAGAAAAGGTAATTCTATGTATTTTGCAAATAACGTAGCTTACCTTAAACATATTGGTCCATGGTTTACCCAGTGGCCAGTGCACACTGGAATGTCTTTGCTGTGAGGGGTCTTGCAGCAGTAAGCATTGTGTTGCTTATTCTGGGTTTCTGCACTGTTTATCACAGGTGTTTCTCAAACGGAGGCAAGTTCTGGCAACTTAAAAGGACGTGGAAGAAGTTGTCACCCACAGAATGCCCTATCTCATCTCTGGTGCCTTCCCATGAAGCAGATTCTCAGAATGCTCATAAAGGTGGAAGCAAGGATCCAGCAACTTCTGAGAAACTGCTTTCACAACAGCAACACTCTCCTGGCGAAGGGTCCTTCCTTTTTTATGGTACAGGCCTCCACCAAGCTACTTGCAACATAGGGTTTCAATATTTCCAGCGCAGATTAATTACATTGTTGGGCTGTGAAAATTCAGATAGGAATTGTATTCCTAGTGGGGGAGTCCCCTGTTGTGGTAGTGGAACAGAATTGCAGGTCCAAGACCCCATTGTTTGTTGCTACTTAACTTAGTTTAAACATTTGAACCATCAAATAGCATACATTGCTGTTAAACAAAATAGGAGATTCTCAACTTACACTGTGATTAAGACATGTTATAAATAATGGTGTTTACAGCATCCAACTGCATCCCAACACTTTACTGCTAATCTCCAATCAGTCACTGCAGCTTTAACAACCCCCTTGGCATTTACAGGAGTGTTATGGCCACAGAGGGTGATTCACGATACGTCAACAGCACTTTGAAGTGAAAGGAACCCTGGGACCTGAAAGTACAGGTCTACGTGCAGAATACTGAATAAAGACTCGTGACAAGAAGTGAAAACATGGAGAAGAGCTGCCAACTGTTTCCACTCAGTATTCCAGCTCCTAAACATAGGAGCTCAGGGTATTCTTTAAAGTCAAATGGAAATGATTGACGTACATAAAATATTGATCATTTGTATCAGGCACAGCACATGAAAGAAACCAACAATTTAGGTGGATGCTGCACTGCAGTACTGAAGGAATGCTACACTTTCAGAAAAGACACTAAACCAATATAGAAGTGCAAGATAGTATGGCACCATTTGACCAAGAGCAGGTGAGTTCTTCTAGGGTATTACCCATGATTTATCTCATGAATACATTCCTCAGAAGCAAATTGCCTGATTGATTATCCCATTGTGGTTTGTGGGATCTTGCTGTGCATAAACTGACAGGCCCATTTCTCCATGTTGCAGCAGTGACTAATCTTCTACACCTAATTCATTGGTTGACAAGCACATTAGAACCTCATGAGGTTATGAAAGTTGCTAAATAAATACAAGCTCCTCATTTAGGGGCGGCACAGTGGCACAGTGGTTAGCACTGCTGCCTCACAGCGCCTGAGACCCGGGTTCAATTCCCACCTCAGGCGACTGACTGTGTGGAGTTTGCACGTTCTCCCCGTGTCTGCGTGGGTTTCCTCCGGGTGCTCCGGTTTCCTCCCACAGTCCAAAAGATGTGCAGGGTCAGGTGAATTGGCCATGCTAAATTGCCCGTAGTGTTAGGTAAGGGGTAAATGTAGGGGTATGTGTGGGCTTCGCTTCGGCGGGTCGGTGTGGACTTGTTGGGCCGAAGGGCCTGTTTCCACACTGTAATGTAATGTAATCTAATTTGCCTTTCTCTTACGTTTACACAAACTAATGTGTAATATGGATTCTGCTACACTCTAAAATAATCTGAATAAAAACCTTCGCGTTATCTGGACAAATGAAAACAATTTGCTGCAGAACTCATTTCTACCAGATATCCATTATTTGTTGGCCTTCATAACCCTTTTTGCCCAGAAATGTGGGGCTTTTCTTCCTTCTCATCCCCATCAGCCTGATTGATTATCCCATTTAAGGCTTGATTTAAGGCTTGACCAACAAGTATTATAACTGGATACCATAAGACTTGTACAAAGAGAACCCTGGGATGTAACTAAAAGTTTGAACAGCAAGACCTTAGCCAGACATGTCTCTGCCTCCCACAACAGGGTGACATAATAAATACTGTAACAAAAACAGAAATTACTGGGAAAAGTCAGCAGGTCTGACAGCATCTGTGCAGAGAAAGCAGATTCAGGTTAGGCGACCCTTCCTCAGCACAATAAATACTGTGTCCATCTCCACCAAATGCCACAGTCATGTCAATGTCACAGCATCAGGTATAAGCTGTAATCATCAGAGAAGCAAAACAAAAATGTGGTCCTCTGAGTAGCTCACTGTGCGTTGCTAAGGTACAGTGTAATCTTAGTTTCACATCATGTCTCATTGTTTCCCTCATGAATTTGTGTTGAGATTACTTTAGGTTTAGCAACACACAACTATTCATTCAATTTCACTGTGGGTTTTCAAATGAAGCTAATTTTACATGTCATCTTCAAATGAACTGGGAAAGTTTCTTAAGGCTATACGCTTAAAACTCAGAAACATAGAGAGGGGATTATTTTAATACAAAAAGGAAATTTTCCAATGGGTACAGACCTGTTAATGGAAAATACTGACTCACTCTATCACTTGATAGATTTTTAAGTTCTTTGATGCTGAAGCAGTTTAAAAGTTACTGGTAATTTCAGTTTATTTCTCCAGTTTAAGTTCTCATACATCAACATCTGGGAATGCAGACAAGGAAGCAACTTGATCCCAGATTTTCACCTACACCCCTTCCCGAGATATACACAAGACCACGGATCAAAATTCTAGAACTCCAATTACACTGTGGGTGTATCTACACCATTTGGACTGCCATGGGTTCAAGATGGATCACGACCATCTTCTCAATGGCAGTTAGTACTAGGCAATAAATGCTGGTCTAGCCAGCGAAGCTCAATCGCATGAAAGAACAAAGAAAACATGGCTCAGCAGGTAAGTTGTCCACGTTTTGCAGTCCTTGATAATTAAATGTATGTGGTCACAAGTAACCGGATCCCCCTAAAGTGGGAATTTGGGAATTTTGCAGTGACTTACTGACAGGTGCAGATGTGAATCAAACCTACACTTCCACGTAGCCTGCGGCCCATCATTAAATCAAACAATAGCCTGGTTTGTGACTTATAAAAATGGATCAAGATTCCCTTATGTATTCTTTGTTTTTACATTAAGACATGATTTTTTTCTCAAAGGAAGCATTGTTAAAGGTAATTCTGAGATCCTGTTTAAAAGGTCGATCATTGCAATCTCTACCATGTGTGGAAGATTGAAACTTGAGTTCTTTTACCTTAAAAGTACACCTTTAGATAAAAATTTGCTTTAACGTAAGATAGCTACAGAAAATAGTCTACTATGCCTCATTGACTAAAGTTTCTGGCTATATTGTTACAGTATGATTCACACCCGAGGCATCACATGCAGCTGCAGAGCAGTAGCTAAGATTCACTCACTGGCACTGCTGACAGAACTGGAGCATTTTAATGGTTTTTTTGCTGCACCATCTGTTTGCGTTTGAAAGTTTTTTTTATTAATATTAGACAAGCTTTAGGGAATGTTACTTCCTCACTAACAGGTCATCATCAGTAGCAATCCTCTATCACTCAGATGAAGAGGTGAATTTAGATCCACATAAAAGGAGCACGATCCCTTCTCTCTATTCATCACAACCGGTGCAATTCTATCCTTTAACATTCAACGAGAACACCTCACCCACAATCATGGAAAAGGCATAATTATCGAAAGATTCATGCAGTCTTTACAACCGACTAAAGTTAAAGGATTGTATCTTCAACTAGGGCAGAAGGCCCCTCAGCTTCATTTCACAGCCACTACAAAACAAATTGAGAATTAGCCATGACTTACTTACCCTGGAGTGACATTGAAACCCAAAGTACACCACCACGATAGTGGGCAGCAGCATAATGCAAAACACAGTGCCCATGAGGACAAAGTTCAGGAGGAACAGCAGAAAGTTAAAGGCAGTGACCAGGAAAGCCCATCCCCAGAACTCGCACATGCTGCGTGTTTCCAGAGGCCATGGCTGGTCATCAATGCTGTACGGTGGAGGGTGAACATGATTGAGCATGCAAGCTGTGTCCGATACACTGTCGGCATCAAAGTCCTCAATTTCTTGCCCTGCCATTTTACCACTGCAGATATTTCTTTTTTGATTTGTCTTCCACAGTTAATTGATTTTTTTGCTGCAGCTCCCAGCTTCAGCGTTCAGGGTCCGACGAGATACTGGGGCTACAGGCTCCGATCCACACAAATAGTTTCCTTGTCGGTCACTCTGTTATTCCCACATTAACGGTGCCCCGTCCTGCAATTGATATGAATTACTCTTAGCGTTGAGGGCTGGTGAGGAGTTCCAGCCTTGCCTGAGCAGCATCCACAAACGGCAGCTGATTCTATCAGTCTTTTGACACTAAGCCAGTTAGTCGAGATTAACAAGCAGCCTGAGGATGCAGTCCTTCCCGCCACGAACCAATCCCCTTGTGCTGTATCCCCAGCCACAGAATGCACCACCCAGATCAGCACCTGGGTATCAGACAGTCAGGATAAACTGAAGCAGCATCCACCAGGTACCAGCTGCAGTTACATACACAAGGTGCAAAATCTTAAAGAAGTACCATGCATTCTGTGCTTAAGAACAAGTAGTGGACTGAAGTGTAGCATTTTTCAAACCTGCATTTAGGAAATAAATAGTCCTTATGTTCTCAATCCAACATTAGGAGTAATTCCCAATAGCATTACCTTAATAATATTTTGCTACACAGCACAATGCAGTTTTAAAATTTTACATTGATTCTTACACTGCAGCATCGAGAAACCATAAACAAATAAAATTACTGTTCTATAATTCGTGTAGAGTAGCTCATAGCAATACTTATATTACATCATACTTTGTAGCCAACCAATGCTTAAAATAGATGAAGCTCTGGTAATGGAATAAAATTTATACATAATTCAGTTACATGACCAACAATTTATTTAAATATCAATAACTTTGCAATCACTTTATTAATTTCAGAAATTAAAATAAAGCAAAATTAATCATTTAATTGATGAAAGGCTGTATCAATTCTGTCATCATTTGCCAAAGGGATTTATGAGTTTTTAAATCTGCCCCCATTCTCTTTTTCATATTCTGCCATCAACCCATTGACAAATGTGTTTTAACAACTTAATTCCTCATCTCCATTAAGCGCAGCACCAAACCCCCCCTTAATTGGAACCTAGAGTCCACAACGTGAATCTGTATCAGCACGAAGGATGGCTTTGCAATAGCCCAGTTCACCATGGAGTATGCAGCACCTGCAAGATTATCTGCAGTGCAGACACCTTTCCCAGAGATCCAATAGGATAACTGTGAATCCTGGTATGGTGAGGAGGCCTTGATAATACCGCAAGGTTAACAAGTTATAGAAACCATCCTGCACAGTAATGTTCACTCCATATTCTCACAGATCAGCGGCCGTACAGAACCTGACCTGCAAAGTGCAAGGTAGGAGTCCATTCACATGCAGCTGCTGTGTCTAAGGATAGTAGAATGTGTGTGTCTTACTAACAGCCCTTTCAGAGGCCTAGACATGTGGCAGAAGGGAGACAGGGTCGCACTGCCTTTGTATCAGTGCAAGAATTGCATCTTGCCACAGCTCAATAGCAGAACTTTATGAGGAGGTGATCTCAAAATGTTGCCGGAGGAACACAGCAGATATTCTTACTTCTCAAATAACACATATTGGGAGCAGAGGCATGTTTTAAGAGTCACCAAACACTGACACTCAGGTGAATATAAAAAAAACAGACACTTTTAATTATAATTTTAATTCTTCTGAAGCTGACTTGTAGAATAAGCAATGTGAGTGATGTAATGAGTAGAGAGAGGGGAATGTAGCGTAAGAGGTTGATTTTAATATTTGAATAAAGTAGCCTACATTATCAGGGAAAGTGATGTAAGGTCATACGGCTACCATATCGATTGAGAGATGGGTCTGTCAAACAACCTCATGTAGAGCCTTGTCCTGTGAACAGTTAGTAGTTACTATGTTTAATAAACAGCCACGTTTACTGACAATGTAGCCTCCTGTAATCTATATCAGTCAATGCTGCAGACAACCATATTAGAACAACAGATATCAGAGATCCAGATGTTGACATTGTCATTACCAAATATCTCATTTGTGGAACTTTGCTCTGTCCAGTATCTTCCCACAATATAACAATGACTACATATCAATGGTATTTTCTTGCTAGTCCATGTTTTTGAACATACGGAGGATGTGAAAGGTGATATATGAATGTAAGTTCTTTCCTACCACTTCATTAAAATCTATATGCATCTTACTTCTTTTGCTATCCATTGACCTTCCCTTTCATTGCCACTGATTTTCCCTTGCCTTCATCTCTTCATTTCCCTTCCTTTCTTCCATATCATTCTTTCCCCTATTTCTGTCCTCCTCATCTATTTCTTCCCCATTGCGATGCCTTTTGGCTCCTACCTCCTCACATTCTGCTTCCACCTTTTACAATATATTTTCACAGCCCTTGGTAACAAATTCAGAGCTGCTGCTAAGTCCTGAAAAGCATCAAACAATCTGGACAAATCATTCATTCCTTAGTGAGCAGAGGACTGCAGCAGTGTAAGATGGCAGCTCACCACCACCTTCTCAAGGGGAACTAGGAATGTGTAATAAAGGCTGTCGCAGCCAACGAGGGCCAGATCCAGATCCCCTGACTGAGTTTTAATAAAAGATGTCCCCTCTTATCCACTTGAAGCTCTGACAGCAGCTGACTTCAGGCTGCTGAAGGTGAGGTTACTCCACTGGAGTTCTCACTTTGCTAAGAACATACGAGCAGGAGTAGGCCGTCCGGCCCTTCGAACCTGCTCCACCATTCAATAAGATCATGGCTGATCTTTTCATGGACTCAGCTCCACGTAACCGTGCTCTCACCGTATCCCTTAATTCCTTTATTTTATAAAAAAAATCTACCTTAGCTTTATAGTATTTACTGAAGTAGCGGCAACTACTTCCCTGGGCAAGGAATTCCATAGATTAACAACCTTCTGGGTGAAGAAGTTCCTTCTTAATTCAGTCCTAAATTTGCTTCCTCTAATCCTGAGGGTATGGCCTCTTGTCCTAGTTTCACCTCCCAGTAGAAACATCCTCTCTACTTCTATCTTATCCATTCCCTTCGTAATTCTACATGTTTCTATAAGATCCCCCCTCATTCTGCTGAATTCCAATGAATATGATCTCAATCTACTCTGCTCTCCTCATAAGCCAACCCCCTCAACTCTAGAATCAACCTAGCACCCACTTCAGTGCCGGTCCATCCTTTCTCAAGTAAGGAGACCAAAACTGCACACAGTACTCCAGGTGTGGCCTCACCAGCATTTGTACAGCTGTAACATTACCTCTCTGCTTTTAAACTCAACCCCTTTAGCAACGAAGGACAAAATTCCATTTGCCTTCCTAATTACTTGTTGCACCTGCAGACCAACCTTCTGTGATTCATGCACAAGGACACCCAGGTCCCTCTGCATGCTGCAACTTTTTACCATTCAACTAATAATCAATTTTATTGTTACTCCTATCAAAATTATGAATTCACATTTATTAACATTGTATTCCATCTGCCAGACCTTTTCCCACTCACACAATGTACCTATGTTCCTCTGCAAAGTTTCGCAGTCCTCTGCACACTTTGCTCTGCCACTCATCTTAATACCATCTGCAAACTTTGTTACAGTACACATGGTTCCCAACTCCAAATCATCCATATAAATTGTAAATAGTTGCGGTCCCAACACTGATCCCTGAGACATACCACTAGTCACTGATTGCCAGCCAGAATAGCACTCATCTATCCCCACTCTTTGCTAAATGTATACATGTTTGAAAACAACCACACGGCAGCTCATACAGAGACTCCAAGGAGCCTGAAACCAACTGGATTTCGCCTACCAGCACAAATAGGGCCTGGAGACTGTGTCCACATGAAACGTGGCTAGATCACTGTGTCCGCTGGACCTCTTGCCTCTGACACACAAGGTCATGACTTCAAGTTCCACTCAATGTCCTAAGCACCAAAACCTAGGCTGATGTTCCACAGAATGTTGCACTGTTGGAGGTGCTGTCTTTTGGTTGAGACACTAAACCCAAGCTCAGTGGATACAATGATCTATTTGTCTGAAGTCAGAAGTCACATGACACCAGGTTATAAACCTGTTGGACTATAACCTGGTATCGTGTGTCTTCTGATTTTGTCCACTTCAGTCCAACACTGGCACCTCCACATCGTGGCTATTTGGAGAATGCTGGGAAAGTTATCCCTGGTATCCTGGCCAATACTTTCCCATTAGTCAATATTACAAAAATAAATGATCTGATCATTAGCACATTGAAGGTGGGGGAGCTTTCTGAATGCACATTTGCTGCCATGTCTCCTGTATCATAGCAGTGACTACATTCCAAAATGGGTGTAAAGTGTTTTGATTCAACTGGCGGTTGTAAAAGGGCTATACAAATGCAGTATTTCCTTTTGGTCAACAAGTACAGGTATCGTCAAATTTGGGATCATCAGTCCAACCTTGATACCATTTTCCACTGTGTGTCTGAACCATTTAGGGAACCATTTACGGAAATAAGGAAGGACCCAGCACATGTTCCTGGAGCAAGCAATACCCACACCCTCCCTATCAAGCTGACAATGATCTCATTACCATCACTCAGTGCTTTCTGTATCTGTGGTATGGTAGATTGCTGCTGTCATTAGGTGATTATTTCAGCGTATTCTAAATTATCTAAGAAGAGAGGCCTATCATTAGTGATGGTTCATTGTTAAGTGGCCATCAACAACACTAGCTCAAACATGAGAAAAAGCAGATTTCACCATATTTTCCTGCAAGATTTGCCAATAAACTGATTTTAAAAAATCAATTTGCATTTTATTTTTGTTCCCTCTTTCTCTTCCTTTTTTTTCCCACATTACCGCCTAACTGCGGTAGTGCTTATTTTTCCCCAGCACCCATGGTGTGTGTGTGCAGGTGTGAGACACAGTGAGAGACACAAGGTGCACGAATCTTTATTCAATTTCCACCACCAGGAAGATAGGAAAACACCCGAGTGGCCAGTGACAAACACTGCCCTTCACATCAAAGGGCAATGCTGTGTGATCAAAACAGTGAAGGGGAGTGTAGGGACTAAATCAAAATAGAGTTGGAGGGAGAAATAATGCACTCCACCCGCTGCAGTGCCCACCTCTCCCTGAACAACTCCAGGGTGTTGGTGGACACCGCGTGCTCCTTCTCCAAGGACACCCGGGCCCTAACGTAACCCCGGAAGAGGGGCAGGCAGTCGGCCCTAACGACCCCCTCCGCAGCCCGCTGCCTCGACCTGTTGATGGCCAGTTTGGCCAGGCCCAGGAACAGACCCACGAGGAGGTCTTCAGACCTGCCCTCCCTCCTCCATACCGGGTGCCCGAAGATCAGGAGCGTGGGACTGAAGTGCAACCAAAAGCAGAGGAGGAGGTTTTTAAGAAAGTCAAAAAGGGAGTGCAAACGCCCACACCCAAGATACACGTGGTCCACGGACTCCACAGCGCCACAGAACAAACAGTTGGGCTGGGGGTCCGTGAACCACTGCAATCTGAGGTTGCAGGGGACCGCTGCGTGCAGCACCCTCCACCCCAGATCCCCGAGAGAAAGGGGGAGGACTCCCGCGTATAGAGCCCTCCACTGGGGATCCCCACCGCCCGATGGCAAATAGGCACGCCAAGGCATGTCCGGACAGTGGATAAGGGAGAAGAGGTGGACGGTGTGCAGCAGCAGTCTACACAGGGCCCGCCTTTTTACCCCCTGAAAGGGAACAAAATGAAAATTCCGGAGGCGGCTCAGGTTGTGGGGCACAGGCTCCCGCGGGAAGTATGGGACCTTGGGGCCAATGTGAAATTCCGTCCGGGCTGGGGTGAGCGCGGACGGGATCCCACCGCACACCTGAGCGTCCTCCAACTGGTGCACTACGTCGGGTCCGAGCACCGCCGTTTTAAGGCGTCGGATGGCGGTGGCCACGTACTGGACGTCTACCGCTGCCCTGCTCACTATGTCCTTCGGCAGCGTCCAGCCCAGGCCCCCGGTACCCAGCACGTCCCCGACCCTGGTCACCCTCGCTGCCACGGCCCTCCCCTCCGACAGCCACTCAAACCCGCGAGTACGGAGGTGCGGATTCCTGAGCAACGGCTCCCTGACGACAGCCGCTACACCTGCTGGAGGGTAGACGTGGCGCGATTCGACCATGTTCCAGACAGTGATCAGGTCCTGGTAAAAGACAGGCAGCATCTTGAGGACGATCTCCAAACTGTCACGTTCGACGAACAGGAGCTGCGTGTCGTAGTTGAGGTTATGCACCTGGCGGAAAAAATACATCACCAGGGCACACCACCTAGGAGGAGGCTCGACGTAAAGGTATTGCTGCAAGGTCTGAAGGTGGAACGTCGCGACCTGGGTGCGGACGCACACCAGCGACTGACCGCCCTCCTCAATAGGGAGACTCAGAACCTGCGCGGTGACCTAGTGCATCTTTTTGTCCCAGAAGAAGTCGACCAACGTTCTCTGGATGTCAGCGACAAAGCCAGGAGGAGGGACCAAAGTGACCAGCCAGTACCACAGCATGGCGGCCACCAGCTGGTTTATGACCAGCACTCGACTCCTGTAAGATAGCACTCGGAGCAGTCCTGTCCAGCGGCCTAGGCGAGCCGAGACTTTGGCCTCCAGTTCCTGCCAGTTGGCTGGCCAGGATTCCTCAGCCGGGCTGAGGTAGTCCCCCAGGTAGAGGAGATGGGTGGTACTCCAGCTGAACCCCTGTAACTCCTTCGGCAGAGAGTCCACCCGCCACGGACCGACCAGTAGTCCGGAACATTTGGCCCAGTTAATCCTGGCGGAAGACACTGCTGAGTACACAGCCTGGCACTCGCGCATCCTCCCCAGGTCAGCCGGGTCGGTGAAAGTGAGGAGCACGTCGTCGGCGTAGGCCGAGAGGACCGCCCCCGTGCCCGTGCCGCGCAGAACCAGCCCCGACAACCTCCTCCGCAAGAGGCGCAGGAAAGGCTCCACGCACAGGGAATACAGCTGGCCGGACAGGGGGCAGCCTTGACGCACTCCTCTCCCGAAGCGAAGGGGCACCGTCAGGGACCCGTTAACTTTAACCAGACACTCTGCGGCGGCGTACAAAAGTCGGATCCGGGCAACGAACTGCGTCCCGAACCCGAATGCCTGCAGAGTCCCGAGCAGGTACTCGTGATCGACCCTGTCGAACGCCTTCTCCTGGTCGAGAGACAGGAAGGCGCTCGGCAGACCAGCCCATCGACAGAAATGGATCAGGTCCCGGACCAGGTGGAATTTGCATTTTAATTTGCATTGACACTTTAGATTTATGAAGAAAACTTGGCTGAGTGCTCATAAACACTGATTGAAAACTTGATATTCTATTTTTATGCTTATCTATCACTTTGTCAAGTACCATTAGAGAAAATGTAGAGTCAGTCCAGCTGTTCCCATGGTTACTATCTCCAAAGAAAGAGATAATACATTTGTCCCTGGACCTTATGACCTGACATCGGAAGATTGTTGATCTTTTTATTGAGCTGAAAAGTCCATGACCATTCTGATGCATTCTCTCAGTGGCGCCATGGAAGGATGGTTAAGACATCAGTAACTTGGGGAATGCCAAAAGCTTGCTGGAACCCATAAATGCTGGGTCCTGATAATTGCAATCCCCATGGAAACCAGCAAAGCAAAAGAACCAATTCACTGAACAACCCCAAAGAAAAAAAAATTAGGAGATATTTCACCTTTTATACATTTTGCTTCAAAAATCAAATAAAAATGGGGAATTAACAGGCAAACTGTGGTCAATATAAACAATTAATGACATATTATCTCGCAATAAAGAAAGATAGATCTCATGGATTTACTGCTGCCCAGTTAGCACATCATTGCAGCCACAAGTCTTTCAAAGATCTGAATTTGCTCTTGTCGAACTCCAGTTTATTTTCTTTGGAGACTTAATTACTGATTCTCATTTGACCACAGATTCCAATCGACTCACGCTCAATGGACATGATCTTTATCAAAATGATGCTTTTTTTCCCCAGCATTCCTTAGCTCTGGTCATTACAGTCTCCATGACAAGGATGCTGAGAGCCATCTTCATTGATGACTGCCCTCTGAACTGTATGGTCAGTTCAGGACCATCAGTTATCTTAAGTAATAGAAATAGCAGCAAGCTCATGTGTTTGTCTGTTGTGATCTCCTGGATCCAAGTCCTTACTTTGGCCTTGTTTGTTCTTTTGTAGGATATGGATGTTGTGGGCTCAGCCACCATTTATTGCCCATCCCTAATTGCCCTTGAGAAGGTTGTGGTGAGGCTCCTTTTTGAACTGTTTGTAGGCCATGGAGGTGGGGGGTTGGGGGTGGGGATGGAGGAGGTGATACTGCTGTTAGAAAGGCAGTTCCAGGATTCTGACCTATTGCTATATTGCCATATCAGGATGGTGTGTTGTGCGGAGGGGATCTTTTTGGTGGCCATGTTCCCTTGCTTCTGATACCTTCGTCCTTCTCGGTGGTAAAGGTTTAGGTTTGGGAGGTGATGTCAAAGGAGCCTTAATGAGTTACTGCAGTATAGCTTGTAGATGGCACACACTATCGCCACTGTGGCAGAAGAGGGTATAATTGTTGAGGATGGTGGATGGAGTGCCAATCAAGTGAATTGCTTTGTCCTGGATTGTATCAAGCTTCTTGTGTGCTGTTTGTAGCTGTAGTCATGCAGACATGTAGATAGTATTCCTTCACACTCTGGATTGGTGCCTTGTGAATAGGGCACAGGCTTGAGGAGCCGGAAGCTGAATTACATCTCATAGAATTCCCAGTCTCCTACTTGCTCTCGAGACTTCTAAATTTTTATATCTGGTCCAGTTCAGTTTCTGATCAATGGTAACTCCCAATAATAATCGAGACACAGTGATGGAAATGCTTTGAATTTCAAGGGCAAATGGTTAGATTCTCTCTTTTTGGGGATGGTCATTTCTTACAAATATTACTTGCCACTTATATCAGCCTAAACCTGAAAGTTCTTCCAGGTCTTACAATGTTTGGACATAAGCTGCTTCAGTATCTGAGGAGTGCTGGATTGCACTGATCCTTGTACAATCATCAGTGAAAAGCCCCATATCTCTCCCTCTGATGGACGGAAGGTAATTGATGAAGTAGCTAAAGATGGTAGGGCCTAAGACACTACTCTGACGAATTCCTGCAATGATGTTCCACAACTGAGAGGTGTTCCTTTATGTTGGGAGTTACTCTAACCAGCAGAGAGTTTCCCCCTTATTCCCATTGACTCTAGTTTTGCCCAGGCTCCTCGATGTCCCAGTGCTGCCTTGATGTTACTCCCAGCTCATCTCCTGAGTTTGGCTCTTCTGTCTATTTAGGACTAAAGATGTAATGAGGAGAGGAGCAGTGACTCTGGCAGAACTTTACCTGAGCAACAGTGAGCAGCTAATGATTGTGCAGGTGCCACTTGATAGCACTGTCAATGGTGCCTTCCATTACTTTGTTGATGATCGAGCATTGACTGATGGGGAAGTAATTGGGTGGGTAGGTAGAGTTAGTTAGTCCTGTATTTTGAGCTGAGAACCCACCTGTGCAATTTTCATGATTGTCAGACAAAAGCAGTGTTGTAGCTGCACTGGAACAATTTGATTGGGGATGTGGCTATTTCTGGAACACAGATCTTCAGTACAATTGTTGGAATGTTGACAGGGCCCATGGCCTTTACAGTATCCAGTGCTTTCAGCTGCTTCTTCATATTGTATGGAGTGAATTGAATTGGCTGAAGACTGACCTTCATCCATGATGCTGGGGAGCTGAGGAAGAGGCTGAAATGGGTCACTGGTGGCACAGTGGTCAGCACTGCAGCCTCACCATGTCAGGGAACCAGATTTGATTCCAGCCTCAGGCAACTGTCCGTGCAGAACTTGCACATTCTCCCTTGTTTGTGTGGGTTTCCTCAGGGTATTCTAGTTTCTCCCACAGTCCAAAGATGTGCAGGTTAGGTGGATTGACCAATTTTTTAAAAAAAGATAACCAGTATAGTGTTCAGGGATGTGCAGGTTAGGTGGGTTAGCCATGGTAAAACCCCATGTGGGCCATGGTGATGGGGTGGGATGCAGGGTTTGTGCAGACTTGAAGGACCGAATGGCCTCTTTCTGCACTGAAGGATTCTATGATTCTTTCAGCATTTTTGGCTTATTGGCCACAGTTGTTTCAGCCTTATCTTTCACACCATTGAGCAGTAGGATATGTCTCAAAGCTGGTCCTGTTACTTGTTGAATTGTCCACGACCACTCATGTCTGGATATGGCAGGTTGTGATGGTGGTGACGTTGTTTAACTCTGCCTATCCTATACTGTTGACATTGTCCCACACTCCTTCCCAGATTGCTCACCCTGCTCCTGCTTATACACAGCCTGTGGTGGAAGGGGTGCTGCTCTGCTCCAAGCTTCACATCACTGGCCATATCAGACTAGACACCCGACAGCACGGCCAGACCACTCCTAAACAACTCCTGGAGAAGACCATGTCAGAGGACACAAGCTGGAGGAACAGCACTTCCATTTCTGGTTCAGCAATTCACTGCTCCCCGGACTCATCATTGAGTTCAACTAAATCAGGCCATGAATGCTGTCCTCCACTTAAATAATATCTCTCACCCCATCCTCCCACCTGTGTCTGCATCTTGCTTTTCAGAGTCTTGTTTTCAGCCAGAGCACCTCTTCATTCTGTTATTAGCTTCTGAATCAATATCTTGTCCTCTCTACAACCATTTCCACTTCCTTTGCCATTTGGGGATGAAAGGTGTCACAGAACAATCTCCCTTAACCTTTTCTCTGACACGACCACTCCACCCTCCCTCCCAGTCCTTTCCAACAACATTGATTCCATCACCCTTTCACCTCCCTTCAGGTCTGAAGAAGAGTCATGTTAGACTTGAAACATTGACCCTGCTTCTCTCTTGACAGATGCTGAGTTTCTGTTTTTATTTCAGACAATTGCATGTTTTGCAGGGGAAAGGTCCTCTGCACATTATAAGTGGGGGTGAGGAGGTGGCACTGCGGCAGATGGTTATTGCCCAGTGACAGCCAGAGTTGGCATCCCTAGAATGACCAACACAGAATCTAGCCCATGCCAGCAGTGGCTGCAAATTCCCAGACAAGCAGAGTTCATCGTGCAGACTCAAAGCAGATATCTCGTATTAACATTGTAACAGTTTACATCAAGAGCTTTTAGCAATTCAGCTCTCTGAGGCAGGTGAGTAGCAATATACTGGTAGACGTCAGGCTGCCTAGTTTTGAGCTTAGCATCAAGATCATAAATCCTCTAAAGATTAACCACCAGCTTTTCAAAAAAAAAATAGTTAAAGGAAGACCTACAATTTCCATCCAGTTAGGAATGTGTTGAGGCCCTGATACTAAGCCCCCAGCAATGTTGCAGTTTTTGGCTTGATCTTTGCAAATATTTCAGATGCTTTCCATGTAGCTGTGATCAGTGCCATTTGAAGGCTAATTAGAACATGTCCAGCTGATTCTGAAGCATCAAATTGCGTTATAACAATGTAAGATATTGTTGTCCTCACTTTTGCATTATACAGTCATACAATCATACAGTCGTACAGCAGGGAAACATACCTTTCAGTCCAATTCTTGCATGCCCACCAAGTTTCCCAAACTGAACTTGTCCCACTTGCTTGCAGTTGGTCCATATCCCTTTCCTATTCATGTACCTGTCCTAATGTCTTTTAAATGTTCTAACTGTACCTGCATCTACAAGGCAGTTCATTCCACATGCGAACCAGCCTGTATGTAAAAATGTTGCCCTCATTTCCCTTTTAAATTTTCTCCTTTCACCTTAAAAATATACCATCTAGGTTTGAACTCTCCCCCTCTGGGGAGCTATTTGCTTTTCATCTTATCCAAGTCCCTCATGACTTTATAAACCTGTATAAGGTCACTCCTCAACCTCCGACACTCCCTGAAAAAAGTCCCAGCCTCTCCCTAGCACTCAAGTTCTCCATTCCCAGCAACAACTTGGTAAATCTTTTCTGAACACTCTCCAATTTAATAATATCCTTCCAACAGCCGCTTGTCAAAAAAGCTACAGAGCAGTAAAGCAGAAAAGGCTAATTGAACAAAGCTGCTGAGGTCCCAGTAAATGTTGGGCCTGTTTGCCCACATCAGGGAAATACCCTTTATCAAAATGAACATACCCTAACTACCAGGGCAGCATGGAGGCCCTACTGCCTCACACCACCAGGGTCCCAGATTTGATTCCACATTCGGGCAACTGTCTCTGTGGAGTTTGCACATTCTCCCTCTGTGTGTCTGCATGGGTTTCCTCTGGGTGCTCTGGTTTCCCCCACAGTCCAAAGATGTGCAGGTTAGGTGGATTGGTGGTGCTGAATTGCGCATAGTGTCCAGAGTTGTGCAGGCTAGGTGGATTAGCCAAGGGAAATGCAGCATTACTGGGATAGGAATGGGGGTGGGGGGGAATTCTGGGTGGGATTCTCTTCAGACGGTCGGATTGTAACTGATGGGCCGAATGGCCTGTTTCTATACTGCAGGAATTCTATTCTCTGATACTTTCACCCAATACCACTTACCACAGGGCAAGAATAACAATTGGCATTTTTTTTTGCACAACAGCTAACAAGGCTTTTCAGAATTCCTTCATTCATCATTTTATTGGATGGGGACATTGATAATAGCTATTATAGATTGTGGTAGCAACTAATGTCATGACAAAGGAATCCCGAAGTTTTTAAGACATAGAATCATTGAGCCCTACAATGTGACAGCAGGCCATTCGCTCCATCAAGTTTGCACTGACCCTCCAAAAAGCATCCCACCCAGACCCAAACCCCTGTATTTCCCATGGATAATCCACCTTGCCTGCACATCCTTGGACATTACTGCATGGTCTAACCGCAGACATGGAAAACATGCAAACTGCATACAGTCAGTCACCCAAGGCTGGAACTGAACCCAGGTCCCTAGTGCTGGGAGGCAGCAGTGCTATTACTGAACCACTGTTAACATATTGAACTTTTAAATCAACTTTTTTGTTAATAAGAAGTCAA
The DNA here is from genome assembly GCF_037043375.1 of Chiloscyllium plagiosum. Classification (NCBI taxonomy): domain Eukaryota; kingdom Metazoa; phylum Chordata; class Chondrichthyes; order Orectolobiformes; family Hemiscylliidae; genus Chiloscyllium; species Chiloscyllium plagiosum. The sequence goes on along the minus strand of NW_028270175.1, from coordinate 23,898,652 downwards.
AAGCTGACTGCAGATGTAAATTCAGTGTCTGGTGGAGACAGAACCCTGAATGTCACACCTGACAAGGAAGTTTCAAAGGGATGGGCGTAAAAGGGAGAAATGCTGTACAAATGGACACGTCATCCTCTGGGAGTTATGTCAGACTGTGAACATAATGGTAGGAGAGATAGCAGTCTGGATGTGAGACATGTGCTGTGTTTTTCTCTTTCATGAGGCCACTTAGCCCATTCTGTTCATGCTGGTCAATGCCAGTGCAACCCAAAATGAATCCCATTCCCTTTAACCTTTCTTTGCTTCAAATATTAAAGCTGTATCACTCCCCAATTAATAAAGCACCACCCAGTACAGAACAGTTCACTTGATTGTTGTCTTGCTACTGGACTCTAAAACCAGTCCTCCCTTCCTGACTCGTGCGTGTTGTCTGTAATACACCCAATCTGCTGGATGCACTTTCCTATCAATAAGAATGAGGGGAGATAGTAGGGTAGTGGGAATGTCACTGGACATTCGAGGAACAAATATTCAAATTCTAACATGGCAGCTGGTGAAATTCAAGTTCAATTAATAAATTTGGAATCAAAAGCTAGACTCTGCAATGTGGAATACCAAACTAGTAACAAAACCTCTCTGGGAGACTAGTGTCCTTCACAGGGAAGAAGATCTGCCATCACGACCCAGGTCTGGACTCCAGGTCATTAACAAAAATGTGGTTGACTCTTAACTTTCGAGCAAGCTATTCAGTTCAGTTTGTGATGCTGAGCTTGCGGTAATGCCCACTGAAAGAACAATAAATAAGATTACCAAAAGCAGCAATGTTTGTCAGCCCCTTCACCTCCGAGTCCCCCATCGTCTTAGGCCATTCCCCTGCTGTTGCTGGGCCAGAACTCTGGAATTCCTTACCTGATTCCATTGTGAGAATTGTAACAATTCACAGAAAAACCCGGCAGCATTTTCTCAACACATTTACAAATGGGCAAGGAATCATTTTCGAATTCAGGGGTCAGGGTGTTACCTGCAAGGCAAGTGTTTATTATTCATCCAGGTACAACTGCACCACCTGCTGGACAACTGCAGGAAGTGTCAATGAAAGTCAAATAACCAAATAAAGCCAGACTAAGGAACGATGGCAGATTTCCTTCCCTACAGCAATACCGGATGGGTTTTTAATAGTAATCTTTAGTCTAACACTCACAGAAACCAGCTTTTTATCTGTTTTCCCTGGAACGTTGGAGGCTGGGGAGTGACCTTATAGAGGTTTATAAAATCATAGACAATAGACAGTAGGTGCAGGAGTAGGTCATTCGGCCCTTCAAGCCAGCACCACTATTCACTATGATCATGGCTGATCATCCACAATCAGTATCCTGTTCCTGCCTTATCCCCATAACCCTCGATTTCACTATCTCTAAGGGCTCTATCAATCTCTTTCTTGAAAGGATCCAGAGACTTGGCCTCCACTGCCTTCTGGGGCAGAGCATTCCATATATCCACCACTCTCTGGGTGAATAAGTTTCCCCTCAACTCTGTTCTAAATGGTCTATCCCTTATTTTTAAACTGTGTCCTCTGGTTCTGGACTCACCCATCAGCGGAAACATGCTTCCTGCCTCCAGAGTGTCCAATCCATTAATAATTTTATATGTCTCAATCAGATCCCCTCTCATCCTTCCAAACTCAAGTGTATACAAGCCCAGTCGCTCCAATCTTTCAACATATGATAGTCCCGCCATTCTAGGAATTGATCTTGTGAACCTACGCCGCACTCCCTCAATAGCCAGAATATCCTTCCTCATCATGAGGGGCATAGATTGGATAAATAGACAAAGTCTTTTCCCTGGGGTGGGGGAGTCCAGAACTAAGGGCATAGGTTTAGGGTAAGAGGGGAAAGATATAAAAGGGACCTAAGGGGAAATTTTTCCCACAAAGGGTGGTGTGTGTATGAAATGAGCTGCCAGAGGAAGTGGTGGAGGCTGGTACAATTACAACATCTAAAAGGGATCTGAATGGGTATATGAATAGGAAGGGTTTAGAGGGATTTGGGCCAGGTCAAATGGGACTAGATTAGGTTAGGATATCTGGTTGGTATGGATGAGTTGGACCGAAGGGTTTGTTTCTGTGCTGTACATCTCTATGACTCTATTAAATTAATTTAAACATCTGTGGTGGGATTTGAACTGACATCCCTGAATCATTAGCCCTGTAATGTAAGGATTAAGCTGCTGTGCTATCACACAAATGAGGAGTTGGAGTCAGCCCTTTGAGACTTGCCCACCATTCAGTAAGATCCTGGCTGTTCTATTTGCCTACTCTGAAGGAGGTCAGCTCTTGTGTGCCCACATCCCAAACAAAACAAAAATCACTTAACAAATGAGGCTGTGCTGGAACCATTCCCTGTAGCTCAGCATTTCATGCCTAAAAATGTGTTTTGTAATTTCTCTCCTTGCACTCCTACTTTGAAATGATAGTCTTGTGCTGACTCCCCACCCAGAGAAAATGAATACTATCGATCAAAGCTCTTAATCATTAAAAACTAAACTGAATTAAATGTCCTTTTCTCCATTAAGTGACATAACACCACAAACTGTCCTTCTAACTCTAGTTTCTCAGCCATCACATCATCCTGATGAATATATTTCACACTGTAGCTTCTCTGTTGATTTAACGTATATTTGATGCAGCATTTACCATCCTAACTGTGGTCTGATCGCTGTTTGTAGAAGTCTATCATTAGTTTGATTTAATTTTCTTTAATTGAGGTACAGGCCAATTAAAATACCCTCTCAAATAACACAGGAAGACGGTGAGTGAAGGACAGGGTTGGTGGGCAGGTGGAGGAGAGGATGTAGGCAGCAGAGGTTTTAAAATGAGCTGCAGTTAATGGAGGATGTAAGTGGGAAACCATCAAAGACCATCTGTGGTAACTAGGAAGATATAAAATAATATTGTCTGGGTTAAAGAGAAGTTGCAAAGTAAGACTGTCTGATTTTTTCACAGACCTGATCTGCAATATTAGATAGCTGTATTCAGTTATTACACGTAGTTGCCTTGTGCTGAAAATTAGTGGCAATTGAAACTGTCATCTCTGCCTTGAGATTAGGTCACCGTTGACACAATCCTCAAATCAACTTTATCCTTTAACATAATAGGAGGCAGATAATGAATGTAGGGCAGACACTTAGGTGTTCCTAATAGGTATATCTTTATACATAGAGAGAGCAAGAGTGGATACTAAGCCATAACAGGCAAACTGAATTGTTTGCAACTTCTGAATTGCAAACGTGATTGGAATTCTACTCACAATCTCTTCAATATGACAATGGGGTTCCACACATATCAGCATCCAGCAGACAAAACACAGCCAAGCCAGTGAGTAGCATCAATAAGTAAAATGAATAATGTCATAATGATCCTGCATAGATATAACCCAAGCCTGGGAATTGTTATTGTGCAAAAGGAACCATTCACCCCCATCATTTATTGCTAACCACTACTGGAAGGAATTAATTCGTAACTGATGAGATGGTTCACTGTCTCATTAATCAGATAATTATGCATAAAGAGGTTGGCTTAGTACAGTTCCTGATTCTGTATTTACAATGTGATGTAGACGACACCAGAACTCTTTATTACACCTGTTTATTCAGTGTGTTGTAGCCAATACCGTATCAATCTCTGTTCCCAGCTGTGTAGACCATGTGGTGTACTTGTTCATGTATAATTCCCTGTTACAATAGAATATAACTTTTCTCATAAACATTTCTGTTTGTTTGCAGAGAAAGGTAACATTGAACAGGGTCACTTAGTATCGATGGGTGGGATTTGTGGATTCGCCTCAATATGTGGATGTTGTCCCAGGAACATTCAGCAGGTTATGTTTCTGCTATTGTGTAGGTCATCAGATGGTATATATGATATCGCCTGGGTTTGACCAGACCCTAGCTCTCAAAGTTTGTTTTCAATATTGTCTAAACAGCCTCTTCCAAAATGGTATTACACACCTCTGAAGGAGGTGGGACTTGACCCAGGCCACCTGGCTTCAAGATAGGGACACTACCACTGTACCATTAGGTTTGTTCTATGTTAATTGTGTTAACAATTCTCACTCAAAACATTGCACTTAATTGAGAAAAACGATTAGGATATGAAAACTTTCAAGCAGCCTTTATTAGTGGAACAAATTAAAACTCAACGTTGCTCAGTAAAAGCAGGCAGTGTTAAGGTGGGAATGAAATAATGACACAATCCTTTAATGCTGTTTGGGATGACATGGAAGCAGAACCCCAATGTGAATGAATTGCATTTTTCAATGAGTAGCCTGGTCTGAGGAAGCAGTCAAAGAGCTAGAAAATGGATTTTATAGAATCTGTAAATAGACAGAACTGTGCCAGAAAACATTAATCACAGGCAGGAGCAAGACATTGCATGTTGGATGCAGAGGTGGGTGTTAGACTTGTGGTGTAGACAGTGGTAAAACATAGAAAGGTGAAACAGAATGGCTTATTTCCCTCAGTATGATTTCTGGTCCTTCTGTAATATTTAATATGTATTGTCTATAGTACACTCCACAATACAGTACTAAGTCAGGACAGATTGGAAGCTGTCCAAGACATTGTTGACGATCTATCATCAGACTTGCTTATACATAGTAACCATACAAGTCTTATGGTGCTGTGGTGATGTCTCGGTCTTTGGCCCGTGTTCAAGTCCCACCTGCTCCAGACATGTGTCATAATTCAACTCAACAGGTTAATTAAAGATACTGGCAAGCCTATACTAGGGGCTCTAGTGGCAGGGTGATAATGTGCCTACCTCTGGCCCAGGTTCAAGTTCCACCTGCCCATGTTGATTCAGATAACTATGTCTGTCTGTAGGTCAAAATGTACATGTGCCCTCATAATCAGGGTGGTCCGACCTGAGCAATTAGTGGGAAGCTCAGCATTGGTAGTACACAGCACCAGTAAAGAGTCTCTTTAGAGAGCGATACAGGAATCATTAGACAAATGCAGAGTGCTAGCAAGACACCAGGAGCAGTTAACAGTTTAGGAGTAATGCTGGGATTAGACGAGAGAAGAGGCAACACTGGGAATGGATAAAACAGGTAAAACCTGAAGATTTATTCAAGATCAGCAGTGTGGAGTTGGGCAGATGGCTTTTTTTGGGGGGGGGGGGAGTGAAGTGTTGGCTAACTAAATGAACATAGGCTGAGCAGCCTGTAGTATAAAATCATACTGAATGCCAGCTGGTGTGGGTGATTGATAAACTCTAAATGGGTGGATTCTTTGGCTGTGATGCTACATCAGGTGGAATACCAGTAAATGTTTATACGAGAAAACTGTGTTAAAAGATCGTGGCCATCCACCTTTCTGAACCCCTTCCTGATGGCTGGATCATGGCATTCCATAGTTCTGGTATTCCAGTTTACCTGCACTGATGGTTTCATGGTCATGATCTTATTTCTTGGGAATAAGAAGCATCAGGGTAGGAGATAAATTCAGTAATATGTTATAAAAATAATTTTATGCTTTATTTTCTGATCAAGGCTGTGATCTATGTCCGGAAAAGCTTTGTGAATCTGGTGGCACTCTTTTTTTTTCATTATTTGTACATAGGATGTCGCATCATTGGCTAAACTAGCATTTGTTGCCCCTTCCTAATTGAGTTGTCTCCGTGAATCGCTGCAGTCCTTGGGCTCTTCAAGAAGGTGACAAAACAGGTGGATGAAGATAAAACAGTTGATGTGGTGTATATGAACTTCAGTAAGGCGTTTGATAAAGTTCCACATGGTAGGCTATTGCACAAAATATGGAGTTTTGGGATTGAAGGCGATTTAGCAGTTTGGATCAGAAATTAGGTAGCTGAAAGAAGACAGAGGGGTGGTGGTTGATGGGAAATGTTCATCCTGGAGCTCAGGTACTAGTGGTGTGCTGCAAGGATCTGTTTTGGGGCCACGGCTGTTTGTCATTTTTATAAATGATCTGGATGTGGGCTTAGAAAAATGGGTTAGTAAATTTGGAGATGACACTAAGATAGGCAGAGTTGTGGACAGTGCCGAAGGATGTTGTGGGTTACAAAGGGACATAGATAATATGCAGAGCTGGGCTGAGAAGTGGCAAATGGAGTTTAATGCAGAAAAGTGTAAGGTAGTTCACTTTGGAAGAAGTAACAGGAATACAGAGTTCTGGGCTTATGGTAAAATTCTTGGCAGTATAAATTAACAGAGTTATCTCAGGTGCATAAATCCCTGAAAGTTGCCACCCAGGTTGATATGGTTGTTAAGAAGGCATATGGTGTGTTGGCGGTTATTGGTAGGGGGTTGAGTTTCAGAGCCACAAGGTTCATGCTGCAGCTGTGAAAGACACTGGTAAAGCCGCACCTGGAGTATTGCGTACAGTTCTGGTCACCACATTATAGGAAGGATGTGGAAGCTTTGGAAACAGTTCAGAGGAGATTTACTAGGATGTTGCCTGATCTGGAAGGAAGGTCTTACAAGGAAAGGCTGAGGGAACTGAGGCTGTTTTCATTGGAGAGAAGAAGGTTGAGAGGTGATTTAATTGAGACATATAAGATAATCAGAGGGTTTAAATAGGGTGGACAGTGAGAGCCTTCTTCCTTGGATGATGAAGGCTAACATGAGGGGACATAGCTTTAAATTGAGGGGTGATAGATTTAGGACACATATCAGGGTAGTTTATTTACTCAGAGAGTAGTAGGGGTGTGGAACAGCCTGCCTGCAACAGTAGTCACTGATGTTCAGGGCATTTAAATGGGTATTGGACATACATATGGATAATAATGAAAGGGTGTAGGTTAGATGGGCATCAGATTATTTTCACAGGTCAGCACAACATCGAGGGCCAAAGGACCTGTTCTGCACTGTAATATTCTATGTTCTATGTTCACAGTACAGTACAAACTTTCTGGAGGAACATTGAACACACACCTCACAGGGCTTACAGAGTCATGTCAAAAGCTCTCCCCAAACAAAGGAAATAGTCCTTCCTTTATACAAAATCTTTACATCACAATTTGTGATGCCCACAAGACAACCCACAGTCTCATGCCACTCAAGACACAATGCAGTGACCACATCGTCTCCAGAAACAATGTAATGCAAATCATCCCTTAATGGTCAAATCTGTTGCAAATCATTTTGTTGTAACTATAGGGGAGTAGTCAAATTCCAAGTGTACTGTTCTTATTGATTTCTGAATAGGGGATGAAAATGTAAATAGTAGGAGATGACAATGCAAATGGCTTCTGAATGGCAAGGAAATGGCCATGTAAATGGCTCTGAGAAATAAGAGATGATCATGTAATTTCTTACAATCCATCTGTAAGGCAGAGGCATCCCACCCTAGCCTCAGGACATCCAATTTCCTGCAGTTCAGCAGAGCAAGTTAACTACAGATCAGGAACTATAGACCAGTGAGCTTGACATCGGTGGTGACCAAGTTATTGAAGGGAATCCTGAGGGACAGGATGTACATGTATTTGGAAAGGCAAGGACTGATTAGGGATAGTCAACATGGCTTTCTGCATGTGAAATCATGTCTCACGAACTTGATTGAGTTTTTTTGAAGAAGTAACAAAGAGGATTGATGAGGGCAGAGCGGTGGACGTGATCTATATGGACTTCAGTAAGAAGTTCGACAAGGTTCCCCATGGGAGACTGATTAGCAAGGTTAGATCTCATGGAATACAGGGAGAACTGGCAATTTGGGCACAGAACTGGCTTGAAGTTGGAAGACAGAGGGTGGTGGTGGAGGGTTGTTTTTCAGACTGGAGGCCTGTGACCAGTGGAGTGCCACAAGGATTGGTGCTGGGTCCACTACTTTTCATCATTTATATAAATTATTTGGATGTGAACATAGGAGGTATAGTTAGTAAATTTGCAGATGACACCAAAATTGGAGGTGTAGTGGTGAGCGAAGAAGGTTACCTCAGATTACAACAGGATCTTGATCAGATGGGCCAATGGGCTGAGAAGTGGCAGATGGAGTTTAATTTAGATAAATGTGAGGTATTGCATTTTGGGAAAGCAAATCTTAGCAGGACCTATACTTAATGCAGGACTTAATGGTTAGGTCCTTGGGAGTGTTGCTGAACAAAGAGACCTTGGAGTGCAGGTTCATAGCTCCTTGAAAGTGGAGTCGCAGGTAGATAGGATAGTGAAAGAGGTGTTTCTTATGTTTTCCTTTATTGGTCAGAGTATTGAGTACAGGAGTTGGGAGGTCACGTTGTGGCTCTATAGGACATTGGTTAGGCCACTGTTGGAATATTGTGTGCAATTCTGGTCTCCTTCCTATCGGAAAGATGTTGTGAAACTTGAAAGGGTTCAGAAAAGATTTACAAGGATGTTGCCAGGGTTGGAGGACATAAGCTTTAAGGAGAGATTGAATAGGCTGGGGCTGTTTTCCCTTAATGTCGGAGCCTGAGGGTTGACCTTATAGCAGTTTACAAAATCATGAAGGGCATGGATAAGGTAAATAGACAAGGTCTGTTCCATGAGGTGGGGGAGTCCAGAACTAGAGGGCATAGGTTTAGGGGGAGTGGGGAAAGATATAAAAGAGACCTAAGGGGCAAGCTTTTCACACAGATGGTGGTACGTGTATGGAATGAGCTGCCAGAGGATGTGGTGGAGGCTGGTACAATTGCAACATTTAAAAGGCATCTGGATGGGTATATGAATAGAAAGGGTTTGGAGGGATTTGGGCCGGGTGCTGCAGGTGGGACTAGATTGGATTGGGATATCTGGTCGGCATGGACGGGTTGGTCTGAAAGGTCTCTTTCCGTGCTGTACATCTCTATGATTCTATGACTGTAAATATGTTCAAACCCTTGTTTGAAAATTAATCACAAAAAGGCAAAAAGCCCTGAGGAGTCACCACAGCACTGTCACTCAGTACATCACCTGTCAGTTGCTGGAAGTGGGAGGCTCATGTCGAGAGTGACTGCTATCACTGAGAGAGGACACAATGGTGGTTCTGTGATCAGATAAGAGAAACCAGCAGAGGTAGTGCATTGTGGAGTGCAGGTTTCCACTGGGTGGAGGATCAAGTATGTCCCTGGGCCCGTTGGAATCATTCTTTTCATATAAAGGCAAAGTATTGTGTGCAGAGGCTGGAGACCTGAAATAAAAACAGAAAGTGCTGGAGATACTCAGCAGGTCTGGCAACATCTGTGGAGAGAGAAACATAGTTAACGTTTCAAGTCAGGTATAACTTCTTCTGGTGCAGTCTTTAACCCTCAGAGTGAAAGCTATTCCAATAGGTCAGGGCAGCTGATCCAGTCTATTGTATTAGAACATAGAACATAGAACAATACAGCGCAGAACAGGCCCTTCAACCCTTGATGTTGCACCGACCTGTGAACTATTCTCAGCTCGTCTCCCCACACTATCCCAAAATCATCCATGTGCTTATCTAAGGATTGTTTAAATCTCCCTAATGTAGCTGAGTTAACTACATTAGCAGGTAGGGCATTCCACACCCTTACCACTCTCTGTGTAAAGAACCTGCCTCTGACATCTGTCCTAAATCTATCACCTCTCAATTTGTAGTTATGCCCCCTTGTACAAGCTGCCATCATCATCCTAGGAAGAAAATTTTCACTGTCTACCCTATCCAATCCTCTGATCATCTTGTGTGTCTATCAAATCCCCTCTTAGCCTTCTTCTTGCCAATGAGAACAGGTTCAAATCTCTCAGCCTTTCCTCATAAGACCTTCCCACCAGATCAGGCAACATCCTGGTAAATCTCCTCTGCACCTTTTCCAATGCTTTCACATCCTTCCCGAAATATGGGTACCAGAACTGTACACAATATTCCAAGTGTGGCCGCACCAGCGTTTTGTATAGTTGCAGCATGGTATTGCGGCTCCGGAGCTCAATCCTTCTACAAATGAAACCTAACACACCGTATGCCTTCTTAACAGCACTATCCACCTGGGTGGCAACTTTCAGGGATCTACGTACATGGTCTCCAAGATCCCTCTGCACATCCACACTACCAAGAATCTTTCCATTTACCCAATACTCTGCCTTCCTGTTATTCTTCCCAAAGTGCATCACCTCACATTTAGCTGCATTGAACTCCATTTGCCACCTCTCAGCCCAATTCTGCAGTTTATCCAAGTCCCCCTGCAACCTGTAACATTCTTCCACACTGTCCACTACTCCACCGACTTTAGTGTTGCCTGCAAATTTACTAATCCATCCACCTATGCCTGCGTCTGAGTCATTTATAAAAAATGACAAACAGCAGTGGTCCCAAACAGATCCTTGTGGCACACCACTAGTAACTGGACTCCAGGTTGAGTATTTTCCATCAACCACCACTCGCCGCCTTCTTTCAGAAAGCCGACTTCTAATCCAAACTGCTAAATCACCCTCAATTCTATGCCTCTGCATTTTCTCCAACAGCCTACCATGTGGAATCTTATCAAAGGCTTTACTGAAGTTCATGTATACCTCGTCAACTGCCCTATCCTCATCTACATGCTTGGTCACCTTCTCAAAAAACTCAGTGAGGTTTGTGAGACACAACCTGCCCTTCATGAAACCATGTTGACTATCTGAAATCAAATTGCTGCTTGCTAGATGATTATAAATCTTATCTCTTATAATCCTTTCCAAATCCTTTCCTACAACAGAAGTAAGGCTATGAAGGATTGTATTATACAGCTGACTTCTTGAACTGGTAATGTACAGGGAGTTATTGAGAAATTGGTGCCATCTGCAGGAGAATCGTAGCAGTGCATGCAGAGGAATATTCTCACAGATGTATCTCTGAGGCACATGTCAGGCAGGCCCAGGCACTGATCAGACAGTGTGTCCCAGAAGAAGGACCAGGTAATGTTTTGTCCAGGAAGCTATTTTATTCCCACACTCACTCCGTGTTGCTGAGAGGCTCAAGACCTAAACGTTAATGATGTGTTCGAAAGAAAAGTCAAATGGGACTTGCCATGTTAACTCTTTTTGTCTTCCCCACTGATGCTGCCAGACCTGCTGAGTATCTCCAACATTTTCTCTGTTTCTATTGTTAACAAAGATCTTGGTTTCATTCCTTGAATAAACCATCACCTGATTCAGCAGTTCTCAAACTATTCTGTTCCAGCAGAAAGCTTTCAAATCTCAAATTACCTCAAAAGAGAATTGTTCTTGGTTGGTCTGACACTCCTCCACCTGATGAAGGGCTTTTGCCTGAAACATCGATTCTCCTGCTCCTCGGATGCTGCCTGACCGGCTGTGCTTTTCTAGCACCACTCTCATCTAGACAACTCCACATTTGTCTGTCTCCTGCCTCAAGCTTGTTTCATTTTTTTTCTTCCCGTTCCTTCCTTTTCTTGGCTCTTACATTACTGATTTCTTTAACCCCATCTCTCTTTTTACCTCCTTCATCGGTTTTCTTTCTATCTATCCTTCTTTCCTTCCCATCTCCTCGAGATCCTGACTGGGCTATCGTCTGGGAACAGTGAAAGAAACTAGTGGATCTGGTGATGAACTGGGTGCAATAAACAGCAGGGCAAACAGGATTTGTAAAAATGGGATCGGGGAATCTAAACTAAAAAAAAGCAAGGAGCACGCAGATTTGTCAAAACAAGTAAGAATGTTTTAATAAGAAACAGGAACTGGGGGTTCCAAATACAGGTGGTGAGCACATGGCAGAAACTGGGATCCCAAGAGAAGGAGGAAGAGGAGCTTTGAATAATCAAGGGTCAGGAATTTAGAAGCCAGTTTCAGCTAAATGGCTACCAGAGGTGTCCCATCAAGTTCCAAGTACTGCCAAGTTTTGTTTGATAACTCTCCTCTGAAGGACTACGGATTGTTAAACAGTCAACACTTCCATCTGCTGATATTTAGCAGTACTGCAGTTAAATGCAATTTTCTTTTCCAGAACAGACATTGACTAAATTACAATTACTTTCTTCATCAAATTTCACTTCAGTTGAAAGGTAGACTCCTTCTGAAATGACTGTTGAGTTATGTGGTGCTGCAGGGGCTCCACTCTGATCAGGTGAGAATGAGGTCACTGCAGAACTGCGCCAGTTTACAAAAAGGTTGATCATGGGCATCACTGGCTAAACAACAGTTCTTGTCCATCGCTAATTGCCAGAGAGCACCTAAGAGTCAATCATTTCACTGTGTGTCTGGAGGCACATGTTGGGTAGATCTGGTGAGGCTGGCAGATTTCCCTGTCCTGGAGGACATTAGTAAATCAGATTCAAAACCAGAAATTGCAGGAAAAACTCCGTAGGTCTGGCAGCATCCGAGGAGAGAAAGCAGAGTTAATGTTTTGGGTCCAAAAACACTTCTTCAGAACAGAAAGGTGACTGGACCCAAACCGTTAATTCTGCTTTCTCTATACAGACACTGCCAGACCTGCAGTTCTTTGTTAGTAAATCAGATCTTTTTTTAAAAAAATACATCATTATACTAGTATTTTTAAAATCACTAGACGTTTATTGAATTTAAATGTCATCATTTACCATGATGAGATTCAAACCCATGTCCCCAGAACATTAGCTAATCTAGTGTGTGCTAGTGAGCTTACCACTGCACCACCAATTCCTGCACAGGTACCATATCATGAAGCTTTTAATCCTGGTCAAAGAGGTGGAGAAAGGGTTAATGGAACTATTCTCCTAAGGTCTCTCCCCAATCCCAGCACAATGTCTGTAAAAAATGAGGTTGTGCTGTTAGCAGTTTGTGGAGCTGCTTACAGGGTCTTCCCCACAAATTACTGAATCTGTTCTCTCTACGATTTGGATGGATGCAGGTGATCTGTGTTGACCTATAGGTACCCTTTTCAATGCAAGTAAAGCATCAGGGCAATTCAGCTCAGTCAGTAGCTCCATTTCTAAGAAAGATGGTCTTCAAGAGTCTCAACATTGGGCAAAGGAGAGTGTGTGACCAGATGTTTTCTGAACTTGGCCACTGGATCCTAGATTTGGAAAGTTCCCTTAGTTCCTGTGGTGGGGAATCAACAGGAGACTATTTGTAGCTCTGCCAGAAAGCCCATTACAGTGCAGAAGGCCACCACATTGTCTACTTTATTTGTTTGATTAAATTTTAACAAAAACAGGATGTTCAACGTTAAGCAGCTGTGGGAAATGCCAGGAGTGTCGGCCAATTATTGAAGTTCTAACATATTTCAGAATAAAGGCACCTTTCTGTAATACGATTGGATCAATCACTGTGGGAATGGCTGCAGTTTCAGGCTGCTGTCCAACACTCTTCCTGGGATGTATCGACTACTTAATGCCTCATTACAGCTGAGAAATAGGTCATTCAGCCCAACAGGTTAATGCCCAAAGTCCCCACCCACTTCCTTCTCCTTAGTGTGAAATCCTCATCTCAAAACACAGGAGGTGTTTTAAGAGCAAAATGCTGGGCATTTGCAATTTTACACAATGTTTTTTCCTCCTTTTTTGAATCAATCTTTTGGAGTTTTCTTCTGTAGGAAACTCCAGGACCAGTCCAAGTTCAGGTTCCTCAAGAACCACTCAGTACTGTCTAATTTAGCCTCCTACCTTGCCTGGTTTCCCTTGACATGCTTAGATTTTGAAGTAGACCACTAGCAATCAGACAGAATACATGTTGCTCCATGTCCAAGACAAGGCCTATGTTGGACTGCTGCAGGATGGAGACATGAAAAGAAGGCAGGAAAATCGACGTTTTGGCAAAAAGCCCCTAATGAAACGTTGATTTTCCTGCTCCTTGGATGCTGCCTGACTGGCTGTGCTTTTCCAGCACCACTCTAATCTAGACTCTGATCTCCAGCATCTACAGTCCTCACTTTTGCCTACATGAAAAGAAGGGCCTAGAATGGGGAATCTGATGAAATGGTTAGCCCTGTCAAATAGTAAATCTTGCATGTGCTTCATGGGAGTGTGCCCCACAGTATATCGAAGGTTAGCTTTGTCTCCTGAAATGAGCTGACCCTGAACATTCAGACTGCGGCAACTTTGATGGCCAAAGGTATCAGAATGTTAACTGGGGTGAAGGCCTGCAACACTCCTCAGAATCTCCACTGTATGAAGACCAAACTCTGTCTACACTACTGCTCACCACTATTCAAGCCCAAGTCTGGCCCAAGAGACCCTGTGGACAAGGTGGGCCACCTTCAAACGGCCCTTTTCCCTCCTCGATTGGCCATGTACTACATGTACAACATCCTGATGTCCCTTCACATGTGATTGCTGCTGCTGTTCTGCTGCTTTGTAAAGGATGGTCACTATCACATCCATTTTAAAATGAATTATATCCAGCTAGTTATCCGGAGCTCTCCAACCTAAATTTAACTACATCAGCATCTCCTTCACTCTCTAATACCAGGGGAGATTATAAATTACCCATTTCTTTATTGGTATCACATATATTGAATAGAATTAGCTTTATTGTCACGTACTCAAATGACTATAGAAAAAAGTTGTTCAATTGCTAGTTACAGTGTCAACTTAGATACAAAGGTACAGAATCTTCAGTTACAAGACTAGTTACAGTGTAACAGTGTCACCAATATACGGCACCAGCTTAGCTACAGGGTAACTCGGTACAATCCTTAGTTACAGAATAGAAAAATAAAGGAAGAAACGTTACAAGACAGCGATACACAGTATACCCATAGGTCAGAAAAACAAGAAGGAAAGTTAGAAAGACAAACGTCACAGTCTCTGTCCAAGGGGTCTCCGCAGCAGACCAGCACAGGGGGTCTTCATGTGCTCTGACTGCTGGCTGTCATCATCGTCTGCTCTGGGCCATTAAATAGGCTCAAAAGGTGTGGTGCTGGAAAAGCACAGCAGGCCGGGCAGCATCCAAGGAGCAGGAGAGTAGATCTGCTACTATAGCCACATCTCCATCCTCAGCACCTGCCTATGCAACTGACTTCTCCTGCATGGACTCAAGGCTGCATTCAGACCATCACAGTTTGGATCTGACAAGGCCAACAACTACCAATCTAAAGCATCCAGAAACGGCTCTTGCTCCGGATCCTCCACTCCACACTCGCAGCCATGCGGCGTCACGTACTCTCCCTGCAGTCAGCCCTGCCCCAGCTCAGGGCCACACTCTCCCAGGTCTACAAAGGACTTCTGCTACTCCTGCTCCTCGGATGCTGCCTGACCTGCTGTGCTTTTCCAGCACCACAGTTTTCAACTCTGATCTCCAGCACCTGCAGTCCTCACTTTCTACACTTTCTCCATTAAGTAGGCTCCTTATTTTATGCCTTTGCAAATGCCACAAGAATCAATAAAGGTACATAACTTGGAAGTGAAATAGGTGCTGAGAGGATTAGCAAAGTAACTTTGCAGTGATCCCATGTGGTATTTGAAGGGTATCATTTATCAGAGTTGCTTAGCTACTTATTACTTGTTAGGATTATGTCTTAAAGGAGCTACACAATAGTCACTTAGTGATCTCCCCAAACTCTATTGACCCACTGCAAATAAACAGTGATCATTGTACACCCTGTTGGAATAGTGGAGCAGACACTCCAGGGAAGGCTGATCTTCACACCTCAGGACTGAAGTTGATAGAAAGAGAATAAAGTCTTGATTTTGTTCAGTACTCCTCATCAGGTATCATTCTTATATTATAAGCACATTATTCTAACACGGTTTTTCATACTTATATGACATTCTTTGAGAAAAATTGTTTCAAAAATTGAAAAAGAGGATGATTTTTAAATTATCTTTTTTTGCATTTATCAGAATGGAAGTCATTTGTTAAAAGACTTTGTTTTAGCAAATTGCAGATGCACGTCACTCAAATGATAGTCAAGCTAATGATCGGTAGTGAGGAGCATGATTCAATATTATTTCCTTCAGTCCTTCTCTTAAAAATCATACAGGCCACTATGTTTAAGAGCAGTGTCTAATGCTGGATAACATAACAAGCCAAAGTTAAAAATCACACAACACCATGCTCTATCTCAGACACACACACACTCTCACAGGCATATACTCTGTCACATTCACCCACACACTTTATTAAGCACGGGCGTACACGCTCTCTCTCTCTCTCTCTCTCATACTTACATATACACACATAAATCTATGGGGTGAATTTGCATGTGCAGATTTGTATTTGAAGAAACATTCTATTTTGTTCAAAAAGCACGCAATCTGTAGGCAGTCAGTCCATGTGACATTTTATAAATTCCTACTTTGGAAACAGAACCAGAATGACTCAAGATTGGGATGCAAACAGACTCTAATCTCACACTTTTAATGCATTGCCTGAGCTGAGATGTCACCTTTTTTTTATAAAACCTTAAGTTATCTCAAGAATTTGACTTGAAAGAAGTTCTGGGATTTACATATTAATGAATCGAAACCTGCAACTCATTCTATGTGATTAAAAACTTAACAGCAATCTAGGTTTGTTCAATACATTGCATCAGTTGTATGACACTTTGATCTTTTACTATAAATTCTGTGTCCTATGATACTGTCTCACTAGCTACCTGATGAAGGAGCAGCGCTCTGAAAGCTAGTGCTTCTACATAAACCTGTTGGACTATAACGTGGTGTTGTGTGATTTTTAACTTTGTCCACCCCAGTCCAACACCAGCACCTAGAAACAAAATACCAATGATAAATTAGAATAAAACAAATCACTGCAGATTCTGGAGATCTGAAACAGAAATTGCTGGTGAAACTCAGCAGGTCTGGCAGAAGCTGTGGAGAGAAAGCAGAGTTAATGTTTCGAGCCTGATTATTGAAATATAGAGGTCATTTTTCACCAGCAACACTTTGTGGTTGTGCAGGTAAATGGCTGGGTTTTTTTTGTCAAGGTTTGTGCACCTATTAATGGGAGTTTAAAAAAGATGCAAATTGTGATGGGCTTCTCTGTCTACCTCTTATAGATAAGACAGGTCAATCAGGGTATCACGTCTGCTCCACTATTAGATGAGATCACAGCTGATTTGGTAATCTCAACTCCGCTTTCCAGTCTTTTCCCCCATAACCCTCAACCCCGCTTCACTGATAAAAACTCAGACTGTCTCAGCCTTTATTATACTTCAATCATCGAGCCCTGTGCAGTGAGTCATTCCACAGATTCATTACCCTTTCAGAAAAGAAATTCCTCCTCATCTGTGTCTTAAATGTATGATCCCTGCTGCCCTCTGGTTGCAGACTTTCCTATCAGGGAAAATAATCTTTCTGTATCTACCAAGTCAAGTCTTCTGAGAATCCTGCATGTGTAATCTCTTGTCTTCAAAACATCCTTTCTAATATCCTGCTGGCTGAGATTTTTTTCTCTTTGGGTCCCATCTCCTACTGTTCTTGTCTCTTAAAAAAAAGCAATAAATCACAAGTAGGTGAGCGCATGCAGTGAAATCTCCCTGTAAATGTAACCCCTGCTTTTCACAAGTGTCAGTGAAGTAGTAAGACAGGATGGCTCTTGCCACCTCTTAGTAGATTTGCGTATTTATTTAATCATAGAATCCTCACAGTGTGGAAGTGGGCCCATCACGTCCACACCGACCTTCCGATGGGAATCCCACCCAGACCCACCCCCCTGTAACCCTGCATTCCCTATGGCTAACCCACCTATCCTGCACATTCCTGCACATTCCTGCACATTATGGAACAATGTATCACGGCCAATCCGCCCTAACCTGCACCCACGCCGACAACGCGCAAACTCCACACAGACAGTCGCCCAAGGGTGGAATCAAATCCGGATCCCTGGCGCTGTGAGGCAGCAGAGTTAACCACTGAGCCACTAAGGAGGGCCAGAGGAGACAGACAGATTTTTAATTAGTAAAGGGTTGAAGGATTACGGAGCATGAGCAAAAAAGTGCACAGTTGAGGCTGAGGTGAGATCAGCAAATTGAAAGACAAAGCAGGCCTGAGGGGCCAAATGGCCTCCTCCTGCTCCTAGTTCTTATGAGAGCGTGTGAGGAAAAAAACGAGAGAGAATCTGTGAGCAACACACAGAGAGCCCAAGCTAAAACATCGCAAGATCCACGTGCAATGTACCATTTCTTAAGAAATGTTAATGGACTCCTGACCATGTTGGGACTGGCCTCAGCATTAAAGAGTTGGTTGTGCAGATTTGTGAGACCTTTAAAGATTTGTGGTATCTCTCAGCTTCGGCCTTTTGTGAATCCTCCAAAAGCTTTCTCAATGCTGCATGTCAGGAACACATGCTTGAGCTGAGGGTAGGAGAGCACAAACAGTAGGAGTTACCATATATTCTGCTCCTGTCCCACATTTCTACAAAGGTTTTACAAAAGACAAAAATTGGAAATGCTGGACCCCACTCCAATTTCCATCTCTGCAGGATCAAATCTTTTTTCCTCAACCAGCAAATATGGCTTTATACGGTGCTTTTTTAAAATCATACAGATATGAACACTACTCCACAAACATTCAAAAGGTTGTTGTCTTTGTACTTTCCAGTTTTGAACGGAATGTTAAACTCACTGACTCTGGACAGAGGGAGGACGCCCCTGGGATGACAATGGAATTGTTTCGAAGACTGGTGGATAACAGTGAAGCAGTCAGTGAGGTGGAACATGATATGACAGGAGATATAAAACTGGGCAAATGGACTGATCTCCATCAGGCAGCTTATAGTGGCAACACCAGCCTCATGAAGACACTGCTACAGCATGGAGCTCTAATAGATAGCAGGTAGGCTGCAAGTCATTGCTGGGAAAAGCATTGACCCAGAGAGACATTGTGAAATAGCATAATGTACGTACCATAGGAGTCAGTAGGATAGGATTATAGGTAGATTACACACAGCTCTCTGAGCATCAAATGACTAATGTTTCTTCTTCAAATCCTTTGATGGCTTCAAAATCCTCTTGGATACCCTAAGCTGCTCTTCCAAACAATGAACATTCTTCATCAATCTTCTTCCATTTCTCCTCTTTGCTGATAGTGAGTGTAAGGAGTGTGAGGACTTCCTTGAATTCAAATTTCAGCCAATTTGCCTGCCTCTTCTTCTGAGTTCAAGAGGTTCCATCATAGAAGAGCATTTGATGGAACCGATTACCACACAGTGGAAGAACTTTGGTGTTGCAATGATCGAACATATTGAGTTTTGCGTCTAGATTAGAGTGGTGCTGGAAAATCACAGCAGGTCTGGCAGCATCTGAGGAGTAGGAAAATCGACGTTTCGAGCAAAAGCTCTTCATCAGAAACGTCGATTTTCCTGCTTCTCGGATGCTGCCTGGCCTGCTGTGCTTTTCTAGCACCACTCTCATCTAGACTCTGATCTCTAGCATCTGCAGTCCTCACTTTTGCCTATTGAGTTTTGAGGCCCATTCAAAGACTTGGCACATTGAGGAACTTTCTCTCCTTAGTCTTCCATAGCCTTGTGTGAACTGCGGAGTGGCTTGAGGGTGGTTGATAACCAGGTGATCTTTCCCTGTCCCTATTTGTATTGTAATATGTTAGACAGAGATTGCAGAATAGAATGTGTTTAATTTAGGAGGGGGCAGTTTCTCAGCAAATGAACAAGGCTGTGTCGAATCCATGGCAGTGCTGTTTGCAGACATTGTGTGGGAGGAGTTAAGCATTTAACTGTTCTGAAATTGTCATCTTATTACTCACAGGGATGAATATGGGTGGACCGCTCTGCATCATGCAGCATTCAATGGCTGTCTGGCGTTGGTTAAGTTTCTTGTTCACCGGGGAGCACCAATTGATGCCATGGACAGGCATGACTGGACTGCTCTTCATCGAGCTGCATGGAATGGGCACAGCCAGATTGCTGAGTTCTTGCTGTGTCGTGGAGCTTTGACAAGTGCATGTACCAGCTGCGGGATGACAGCATTGCATTGTGCAGCTGCAAATGGGCACACGTTGGCCCTGCAGCATCTCCTGAGCTACGGTGCCAGCCAAGACATGCCTGATGCAAGATGCTGGACTCCATTGCACTGGGCAGCTGTGAGTGACCAAGCCCACATAGTAGAATTGCTACTTTCAAATGGAGCTTCAGTCAATTGTACAACAAGTGGCAACATGACAGCTTTGCATCTGGCAGTGGAAGTTGGAAACAGAGAAATCATTCAATTGCTGCTAGACAATGGAGCCTTGCACAATGCTGAAGATGCTGCAGGAAGGACTGCATTATCAATTGCTGCTGCTAATGGCCATCAGGAGGTACGTTCAGACCACAAGCACCAGTGCTAATGTGACAAACAAAATATCACAGCCATGTTCACGATACATTGGTAGAGGCAGATCACACATAAGCTTCTCTTGTTTCTGCTTGGTGTCCAATTACAAACACAATTAATTACAGGCAGAAGGAGCTTGGAAGAGAGCTTCTTCATTCCTGAAGAAGGGCTCATGCCCGAAACGTCGATTCTCCTGCTCCTTGAATGCTGCCTGACCTGCTGCGTTTTTCCAGCAACACATTTTCAGCTCACAATTAACTACAGCCAAGCTCATCCACGGTTTATATAAACCAATGAAGGGCCATACTGTACACTCTACACCCACCCATCCACCATTCCCCCTCCCCTCCACACACACACACACACACACACACACCTCTCTCCCCCCCCCCCCCCCCCCCACCCCCCACCTTAAATCTCATGAACAGAGATTTGTTTGGAAAGTTGGGAGTGGGAATGTGTTGGTAATTCTGATTAAGGGTCACTGGTCTTGAAACTGCTTTCTCTCCATTGGCAGATCTGCTGAGTTTCTTCAGCAATTTTCCATTTTTGTTTCAGAACTTCAGCATCGGTTTTAATTCAGGTCTGTCAGAGATACCTTCAAGATATTAAAGATGTTATTCATGCCTGAAAATGGTACCTTTCTTTGAACTGACTTGCATGATGGAAATGTAGCCCAGAGGTGTGATAATAAAATCCCCCAGCATCCAGCCTGAACACTCATGTAATTTGCATGGCTCATTGTTTCCAATGCTGGATTGAGTTAACATTGGAAGAAGTGAGGTTTGGTTCAAATGAGCAGCTGCTTTGTTTCACAGTGAACTCAAACTTATACAGAAGTAATGACAACGAGTCATTTAATTCATTCACAACTTCAGCCAATTGTACAACATTTCTGACCACTTCACCTGAGTGAAGCTTTGCAGATCTGACTGATTGTCCTACTCAACTCGCTGCTCCAAATGTAAGAACATCTTTTTGATGTCTACATTTCAATGTCTAAACTCCTAACTGCAGTCACAACTTATAGTCGAAACTAAAGTAATTCAAAATCAGCCAAGTTATCTTGCTTCTGTTAGAAAACAATTAACTAAAACTAGTCTTGGTCCTCCAGAGAGTGAGACTGAGGGAATTCAACAAGGAAATGCCAAAGGTATTGAATAATTATTTAATTACACAGGAGCATGTGTAGGAGTAACATATTGGCATGGAGAAAGGATTGGTTTAACTAATAGAGAGAAAGGACAAATGGGATTTCTGGTTGCCAATCTGTAACTGGTGGAATGCCACAGCAATTAATGTTAGGGCTTCAACTATTTACAGTCAACATGAATGACTTGAATGAAAGGTCCAAATGTATAAGAGGTAGTTTTGCCAATGACGCCCAGATAAGTAGGAAAATAAATTGACAGGAGGAGCTAAAGAATCTGTGAAGGGTTAAAAGTAAGTTAAGTGAATGGGTAAACATTTGGCAGATGGAGTGTAATGTGAGAGAATGTAAGCTTGTCTCCTTTGGCAGGAAGAGTGGGAAAGCAGTATACTATTTAAACAGAATGAGATCTGCAGAACTTGGAGGTATAGGGGAAACTGGGTGTCCTGATACATGGATCACAAAACATTAGTATGCAGTACAGCAAGTGAAAAGGAAGGCAAATGGAGTGTTGTTGCTTATTGCAAAAAGAATGGAATATAAATGTAGGAAAGTTTTACTGTAGCTGGACAGGGTCCTGTGAGACACATCTGGAGTAGAAAATAATTTTGTTCTTCTTATTTAAAAAAAAGTTACAATTGTACTAGAAGCAGATCAGGGAAGGTTACCTTTATTCATTCCTGGGCTGAAGGGCTTATCTTATGAAGAAAGGTTGAACAAGTTGAGCCTACAGCCATTGCTACAGTTTCGATGAATGTGGGCTGATTTGAGAGACAGATTAGATACTGAAGGATGTTTCCTCTTTGTAGGAGAGTAGAACTAGGAGATATAATTTAAAAATAAGAGGTTTCCCTTTTAAGACCGAGACAAGGAGATTGCATTCTTTTTGAGAGTTGTTAGTGTGCCAAATTCCCGACTGCAGTTAGCAAGAGAGGCAATGTCATTGAATTTCATTTTGAAGAGTTCAGTTTTTGCTAGGCCAGGCAGACAGGAAAATGAACTTGAGACCACAACCTGATTAGCTTCTACCTGCTCCTAAGTTCCATACATTTCCCATCCTACTTCAACATCAAACAATAAAATTTGACATCATTGCATCCTTTTTGCACTCATTGGAGGGATGTGCAGAGATAGTTTTGGGGACCTGGAATGAACAGAGAGTATGATTGAGACAGAGACCGGGGCAGGGGCATGTTGGAGGGCACCATTTCTGTGCCCATTACCTTGGGCTCCAGGGGGACCTGATAGGCTCAGATCGAGGCTGAGGCCTATGCATAGGCCTGGGTCAGGGGTTCAGGCTGGAAAATAACAGATCCATAATTTCTACCCTGCCCTGAGTGAAGTCAGGTACAATTGAAGCTTCCAAAAGGGAATGGCTAAGCAACTGTAGAAAAAGTATCAGAGCCGTTGGGAATAGGGTGGGGGAGGGGAAACTGTTGTGGGAGGGACGAGTGAGACTGAGTTGCTTTTGCAAGGAGCCAACGTGGACTGGTAAAGCCTCAATTTGTGCTTTAACCACTGTATATAGCACTTCTTGATAAAGTACAGCAGAGATACTACTTTGTTCTTTGTTTCCTGTAGGTAATCACAGATTTACTTGCACATGAGGCTGCAGACAGTAATAGAGACTCTGCTCTCCATGCTGCAGCACTGAGTGGTCACCTCCGAATAATAGAAGTGCTGACACAACGAGGGATCAGTGTGGATGTTAGAGACAGCTTGAAGATGACAGCACTTCACCGAGCAGCGGAGAGGGGAGACACTACAGTTGCAGAATATCTAATAGACCACGGAGCTGACATTGAGGCCAGGGGCTGGCTGCAGAAAACCCCACTCCACCTGGCCACAGAGAAAGGTCATGAGCAGACCATCCACCTCCTGCTGAGCAAAGGGGCGAATGTGGATGCTACAAATCAATGGGATGAAACTCCTCTCGCCGTAGCATCAGCACGAGCTTTGGAAAAGTGTTTTGGCTTATCTGGAAAAATCACTTCTGAAATGCAGAAATGACATTACTTTCTGGTTTTAAATTTAAAATAAAGTCATACCATGTACGGTCACAAAAATTACAAATTACTCTACTAGGTACAATGCTATATCCCTGCACACAATCATACTGTTCACTTGTGTACTCCACAGTAGCACAGATTGCACACAGATATACCTTGTGTAATGCACCATTGTATACAGCTACAAAGCTTCTACGCCTTTGGCCCTTGTATCACAATCCCCAAGTGTAACACGATATCAAATGGTCTAAACTCACTGTGGAATGGAGTCCCACCCCCATGCAACTTGTCACCATTGCGACAGAGGGAAATTTATGATGAGCTTTTTGGAAGAGAGCAGGGCAGTCTGATGATTTTTGGCATGAGTGAGGGCTTCTCACAGTCTAGATGGTTAAAACAGCTTCCACCCCTGCTCTAATCTGCTGAAGGATTCTTTCTCATGAAAAAGGAATGGCAGTGTTCCGTCCCTACCCAGTACCAATGTCCAGTTGTGATTCCGAACTCTGTTGGTATTAAAATGCAGATTTATTCACCTCCTCAGCACCCTGTTCCTTCTCACTCTTGTCCTTCGACTTACCCAGTGCTGCTTCCTCAAACTAATGTGCAGCAACCTCTGAGGTTCTTCCTTCTGTCCCCACTGTTGGTGTCAACAGAAGAGGACTTCACCTGAGTTTTAATGGCACAGAAAGAGGTCATTTCTTTTTGATATCACTGTCTTTGTTTCCAACACCTACCTCATTGGTGGTGAGTTAGAATCATAGAATCCCTACAATGTGGAAGCAGGCCCTTCAGCCCACCGAGTCCACACCAACCCTCTGAAGAGCATCATAACTAGAGCCACCCCCGTCCCTGTATCTCTGCATTTCCCATGGCTAACCCACCTAGTGTGCACATCCCCGACACTGTGGGCAATTTATCATTGCCAATCCACCTAACCTGCACATCTTTGGACTGTGGAAGGAAATCAGAGCACTCAGTGGAAACCCATGCAGACACGGGGAGAATGTCCAACTCCAAAGGTCAGTCACCCAAGGGTGGAATTGAACCCAGGGCCCTGGTGCTGTGAGGTAGCAGCGCTAACTACTGTGCCACCCACTAAGGTTCCAGGTCAGTACCACTCACTGTATACATAAAGTTCTTCCTCTCGTTCCCCTCAGTATTGCTTGCTGAAAACCATCAATCTGAGTCCTGTTGACTTTATGTCATCGATCGTATACATCACTAATGGAAGGAACACATGGCTGAGCTGTAGCTTCACTCTATAATGATCCGTAAGTAAGCTTGCATCACAGAGAGAGATTGTTTTAAAGCAACTCGGTATGTGAAATGGAATTAAGGTGTAAAATGTGCCACAATTTCTGATTTTACATTAGTCACACTACAATACGTGCCTTGTGGAGATATATGGTCAGCAATCATAGAGCTACAAGCTTGTGTAGTCAATGTTGGCAATAAACACATAGCTAGCAAATACTTCGTAATGGATCTCAATGGGCCACGAACCTTGTAAATTAAATTGTGAGGTGTGTTAATCTTCGCCACTTCAAAATGCCATTGACTTCCATATCTGTTATTAGTCCAGGTGTGTACAAATGCATTAGGTTGAGAGTTATATCTTGTCAGTCAAACTGCCATAGTATCCTCTGGAGTGGCAAACAAGGCAGCTCCCCGCTCCCTACCCCCTCAACTTCCAGCCAAATGAAAAACATTAATGTTGTGTTACTTGTCTTCAGATTCCATTTCCGACTCCACACTTGTCGTATCAGATAGAGTTTCGGCAGCCATTGCAAGTGGAGGTACACCAAATAATAACACCAAGGCTAAAATAATTGCAGCCTTTTCAAGTCTAAGATTGTGTTTAAAAGGTTGTTCCTATTCTCCTTCATGACCCCAGCTCCCAATGACAAATCAACATTGGAGGTTGCGTCTATAAATTAACATAAAAAGAGACCAGATGTTTTGCAAAGTTCTCTTGTGAGTGTTGCAGTGAACGTTAACCCTCACGCACTTCGAGCTCACAGCATTAGAGAAGACAATTTATACTACAGATACTAACCAGAGATAATGCAGTAATATGAAGATAATTCTTGGGTTTTCGTCCATGTTCTTTTTAGAGTCACAGAGCTGTACAGCATGGAAACAGACCCATCAGTCCAACTTGTCCATGCCAATCAGATATCCTAAATAAATCTAGTCCTATTTGCCAGTATTTGGCTCATATTCCTCTAAACCTTTCCTATTTATAGACCCATCCAGATGCTTTTAAAATGTTTGAATTGTACCAGCCTCCACCACTTCCTCTGGCAGCTCATTCCATACATGCACCATCCTCTGCATGAAAATGTTGCCCGTTAGGTCCTTTTTAAATCTTTCCCCTCTCACCTTAAACCTATGTCCTCTAGTTTTGGACTCTGCTACCCTGGGAAAAAGACCTTGGCTCTTCATCCTATCCAGACTCCTCATTATTTTATAAACCTCTATAATATTATCCCTTAGCCTCCACTGCTCTAGAGGAAATAGCCTCAGCCTCTCCCTATACCTCAAAGCCTCCAACCCTGGCAACATCTTTGTAAATCTTTTCTGAACCCTTTCAAGTTTCACAACATCCTTCATATAGCTGGGAGACCAGAACTGAACGCAGTTTTCCAAAAGTTATCTAACCAATGTCCTGTACAGCCGCAACATGACCTCCCAATTCCTGTACTCAGTGCACTGACCAATAAAGGCAAGCATACCAAATGCCTTCTTCACTATCTTCCAGTGTGCTTTCAAGGAATTATGAACCTGCACTCTTATGTCTCCTTGTTCAGCAGCACTCTCCATACCATTAAGTGTATAAGTCCTGCCCTGATTTGCCTTTCCAAAATGCAGCACCTCACATATATCTAAATCAAACTCTGCCCACTGACCCATCTGATCAAGGTCCCGCTGGCATGTAAGCCTTGATTTCTGCACTCAAGCCATAGTGTGGAACTTAAATCCAGAAAAATGTGACTCAGATACCAAATATGAGAGTGCTGTACCAATTCAGCCACAGTGGACAGTCTAAATTCAATAATGCAAAGCTTTTCAAAAATGACACTATCCCTGATTTTACTATTATGAATAACATCAGATTCTATTTAAGTTGTATTTGGTACATGTACCAGATTATAAAGATGTGCACGTCTATACGATGTACACATCGTTAAGAATTTCAAGTTCATGCATTACATTAGAAGAACTAAGTTCCATTATCCATTCAACTGGGTCTAACAACAGAATGTTCTTTAACGTAAATTGTGGTCCTACTTGTACCTACTGTGGGAAAGCTCATTTTACGCAACAGACTGTTTATTTTTTGTGTGTGAACTGGGGCGCAACATTCAAAGGTTTGTTTATTTTTTCAGTCAGATCCTGATTCATGGCTTATAACTAAAACTCCAGATCCTTCTATTCATTACATTGGTTAATTAATAAAGTTGTAATACATTTTCTTGGGTTTGACTGTGAATGTTAGAGATAAGATTTATTTGTGTTCTTTTACCTTTCCAGTTGAATGGTACCAAGTGCTTCTAGAGTTTGAAGTGATTTTGCTAGGTTAAATGCATTAGCCAGAGGTGAATATAAAGCAATACGATGGGGGATGGGTTTGGGAGGGTTACTCTTCAGAGGGTCAGGGCGGGCCACATGACCTGTTTCCACCTGACCCTGTAGGGATGTTATTCTATTCTATGAATATTTATATTGAACTGATGAAGGGTCATTGGCCCCAAAACATTGACTCTGCTTTCTCGAGAGTTCCTCCAACAATTTCTGCTTTTGTTTTTATTAATGATTATGTGGCACCTTTAAGATAATGAAACATTCTAACAATGACATCAAGCGACTTAAGGAGGTAGAGTAAAAAGCTTGGTGAAAGTGGGAGGTTTTAAATGGGACAGAGAGGTGGGGAGAACTGTCCTGGATTTTCTGGGACTATTCCATATTTTGGCTTTTCACCTTTTGTTGCAGGTCAGGTCTTTCCAGGACGATTCATCCCAAACTCTGCCGTCAGCGCACTCCTCTACCTGTCTGTGAATCAGTCTCCTGGTTGGGCAAGCAGGTGTGTGTGCACCAACAGATCTGAATGCTGCAAGTTACCAACCAAAAGACCCCAGTCACCAGGGGGGCTGCGTCCAATCTGAAAGTTGCCACTGTTATTATTCTGAATTTCACCTCCATACCAATTTGTCCCTTCAGTTAACTCAAGAGTTGGCCAATCTGCTTATTACACAAGGTGACTTTTCTTTAGCATTTTTTAAGAAATTTTTTTAAGCAAAACAGGGCAGCTCAGTGGCTCAATGGTAGGCACTGCTGCCTCACAGCCCATGGACCCTGGTTCGATTCCGATCTCGGGCAACTGCCTGCGTGGAGTTTTCAAATTCTCCCTGTGTCTGTGTCGGTTTCCTCTGGCTGCTCCGGTTTCCTCCTATAGTCCAAAGATGTGCGGGGTTAGGGTGGATTGGCTATGCTATATTGCCCAAGGTGTCCAGGGATGTGTAGGTTAGGTGGATTAGCCACGGGGATACCGGGTTACAGAGATAAGAGATAAGGTAGGGGGGTGAGTCTGAGCGGGACACTCTTTGGAGAGTCAGTGTGGACTTGTTGGGCAGAATGGCCTGGTTCTACACTGCATATATGCTATGTACATCCTTTTTTAATTCTTTCAGGAAAGTAGGCATAGCTGGCTAGGTAGTGGACTTCCTTCTTGGAACGTAAGTACACCAACAGTACTGTCGGGAAGGAAGTTCCAGGATTTTAACTACAGTGAAGGAACAGTGATAAAGGAGCCTTGGTGAGTTCTTGCGGTGCACCTTATAAATGGTACACACAGCTGCCACTTGATGCCAGTAGTGGACGGAGTGAATGTTAAAGATGGTAGATGTGGTTCCAGTCAAGCAGGCTGCTTTGTCCTGGATAGTTTCAATCTCCTTGAGTGTTGCTGGAGCTGCCCTCATTTACTCCTGAACTCTGTCTTGTACTTTGTGAACATTAGAAATTCAGGAGGTGAGTCACGTGCTTTAAACTTCCCAGCTCCTGACCTGTTCTTGTAGCCACAATATTGATGGGGCTGTTTCAGTTTGGTTTCTAATCAAAGGTAATCTCCAGGATGTTGACAATGGGGGATTCAGCAATTATAATGCCACTGAATGTCAAGGGGAGAGGATTAGATTCTTTCTTTTTGAAAACAGTCATTGCCTGTCACTTGTGTAGTGATATTTACTACTTATTATTGTCCCAAGCATGGATATTATCCAAACCTTGCTAGACACAGACACAAACTTCCTCCACATCTGAGGATGGTGTGGAACATTAATGATTGCACAATGAACAACTTCACTTCTGACCTTACAATGGAAGTAAGGTCATTAATCAAACAGCTGAGGAGGTTTGGATTGAGGACTCAATCCCAAGAGACTTCTCAAGAGCTGAGATGATTGACCTCCAAGAATCATGACCATCTTCCTTTCTGGTAGATATGACTCCTACTAGCAGAAAACTTTTCCCAATTCTTATTGACTCCAGTTGTGCCAAGACTCCTTGATGTCACACTCAATGAAATGCTGCCTTGATGTCAAGGGCCATCACTCTCAGCTCACTTTCAGAATTCAGCTCTTTTGACAATTTTGAACCAAGGCTGCAATGGTCAGGATCTGGTGGCCCTGGGGGAACCGAAACGGAGCATCACCGAGCCGGTAAGGAAGAGGGCCTTGATAGCACTGCTAATGACACCTTCCATCATTTGGCTGATGTTTGAAAATCGATGGGTGAGGCAGTGATTCTCAGGCTGGATTTGACTTGCTGGAATATATCCAGGCAATTTTTCACATTGTGGGGAATGCCACTGCTGTAGCTTTACTGGAACAGCTTGGAACTAGGGCGGGGGTGCCGGTTCTGATGCAGAAGACTTCATTATCGCCAGAATGTGGTCAGGGCTCAAGGAGTGCTTGAACAGGGATCTGGAGCTCTATTGGAACCGCTGGCTTAGTTAAAGTACCAAGAGGAGTGGAATAAAGTTTTTAAACTGTATATTTCAAGGGAGATACACCACGTTCTAGAGGAGTCACGTTGCGTTCTAAAAGAAATACACCGCGTTCTAAGACAGAAACACGGTGTTCTAAAGGAAATACACCGCGTTCTAAAACAGATACACCGCGTTCTAAAAGAAATACACCGTGTTCTAAACGAAACACATCGCATTGTAAAGGAGTGATGCCATTTTCAAAAGGCCGCGGGTTGATGCAGGAGCTGAGGTTCCGCCCACCTGGAGGTGGAGCTCACTGAGGACCATTACCCGGTGTGTGAGAGGAGGCCGAGTTTGGCGAGAAGCGGAGAGTACCGGAGCCGCCAATGGTTTTCCTGTCGCTGTCCCGCTGGATCCGGAGCCGAGGGCCTGACCGTTACTGGCGGGTCCAGGAGGTGCTGAAACATGCCCGGGTGAGAGAGGCCGAAGTAAACTGCATCGGGTCCTGGCCTAGCGGGTGGATGAGAGAATCCGGCACCTGAGACCTCCACTTGGATGCCTTTGGCTGTCCCGGGCCTTTCCCATGTCATTGAGACCCGACTCTCATGAGAGCCTTTCTTTTTCCGCAGCATTTCCGAGGCAGGAAGAACCGATGTTACAGCCTGGCTCTGCGGGCGGTGCGGAGAGCCTTCCTCTATTCCACCAAGGCCAGGACACCCAAGAAGCGGAACATGAGGACGGTAAACGGGCAGGCGGGACAGACCAGGGGTGGCCGCACGTACTGGGCCTGGGCAGTCGAGTGAACCCTGACAGGCAGCCAGCCCTCCGAGGGCCGTAGAAACTGATGTGGTTCTGCTAAAGATCGGCAAGTCGTACTGGGCAGATATCTAACTCCTAGTCATGGTCACAGTCTGCAAGTGGCTGGACCAGGCCCGTGGGGAGAGAAGGGGTCTGTTTGAACAAATTTGAGGTTCGGTCATCTGTACAATTGGGAAGGTTTGAGTAAATACAATCAGGAGGCAGTTTGAATGGGAAGGTGGTGAACTGTGAGGCTTCGGGTCAAACAGCCTCTCTTAAATATTTTAGGACCATGATCAAGAGTTGAGTTCACACACAGTGGTAGACCTTCAGAATAACAGAGCAAGAACTAGTTCATACATTTGTCTTCATAAAGGTACGATATTGGCAGTTTTCCAATTGTCTGGGACTTGCCCAAATCTAAAGGTTCTTGGAAGATTACTACCAGAACATCCACAATGTCTGTTGTTATTTCTTCTAAAATCCTATGAAGCAACCCATCAGGGCCAGTGAACATATTGGCCTTTTGCCCTATTTGTTTGCCTGAGTCTTCCACCTCCTCCTCCCACCCCCTCCTTCCGCATTTAACTCTGTGATTATTTAGTAATTTTGGAATGATGTTAATGTCCACTCTGTGAAAACTGATGCAAAGTACTTCTTCAACTGCTTTGCCATTTGCTCTTTCCTCATTATTATTTCCCCAGCCTCCTTCTTTAAAGGGGCTATGTTCACTTTGGTCTCTATCATGCTTTTCATAAATTTACAGAAACTCTAGTTGTTTGTTATTATATTATTTGCTCCTTTGCCCTCTGTGTATTTTCTTTTTGTCTGGTCGTTTTTCGAGCTTTCTGAAACCTCTTGTTTATCACTTTGCCATGTTATATTTTTTCTTTCAATCTGGTACTATCCTTCCCTTCTTGGTTCATCGTGGTTAGTTATCCCCTCCCCTAGAGTCCCACCTTGCCTGTCCTCAGCGGGTAACTGTTAAGTATTGTTCCTGGTAATTATGTCTCTGTTTTAAGTGTGCTGGTGTTTGGAGATTAATAGGAAGTGCACTAGACTTTCATTTATTGCTCACCCCCAGCTGCCCTATCCCACCTGTTGCACAAAGCTGCCCCACTTTAATATATTTACAAACCTGAACTATTGACTGCAAGAGAGAGTGAACCCAAACCCACGTTAGGGAGACGCTGTATTTTAAATCATCAGAACGGGCACAAGTAGGCAAGTACAAAAACAAATTGCTGGAAAAGCTCAGCTGGCCTGGCAGCATTTGTGGAGAGAAATCAAGAGTCAACGTTTCGGATCCAGTGACACTTCCTCAGAACAGATGCTGCCAGCCCTGCCGAGTTTCTCCAGCAATTTCTGGGTTTTTCTCTGATTTCCGGCATCTACAGTTTTTTTACAAATAGGAAGATAATTCACCTGACTTCCATTGAAAATGTACCTATCCTAAACATCCTGTATTAACCCAGTTAAAAGGAGATCTTGAAAAATGTTTTGTTCTGTTTCAGCTTTGGATAAACAGGATAGCAGCTGCCTCCCGGGAGCATGGACTGAAGTACCCCATGTTGATCAGTAACCTGGTTAAGGTGAGGTTGCTTGTCTAAATGGACCTGACTGACTTTCAAGGGTCAACAAGTTAAATTTAATTGAGGTCATAGTCTCTGGCACTGTATATTACATTTGATTCTGTTGGTAGCAGGCACCTTGTGGATGCTAGGCCCATTCAGGACTTGAACACACAATCTAGCTGCCACCTCAGTTGAGGACACATCAGAGGCATTGACCTTTGCATGTGGTGTCAGGCAACCCCAGCTGACAGGACTGAAGACCATTGTGGGAGTTCTCCCAGTGCCTTGGCCAACAGTCACTGTTTTTTGTATTTAAAAAATCATTATTCCAAGTTGCTGCTTTAGGATCTTGCTGAGCATTGCCACAACCACTGTTTGGAGAGCAAAAGGCTTTCTGCTTGCAAAATAAAACAATTTTCTTCCTTTTGAAAAGCTTTAGGATGGGTACCATGAAAATACGAAGTCTGTAAGTGGTTCATCTTTCTGCCATGTGCAGTCCAACAGAGTGCAGGAAAGCTAAAGTAAATAGCAGAGCAGGAATGATCACTTATTTTGTTCCATCTTGTGTATTAACATTTTGGGGGAAAAAAAATAGATCTCACTAAAGGAATTCCCTGTTGCAGCTTAGAAATGACGGTGAAGAGCAGAACCACAAATCAATACATTCAGTTCCTTCTTGCGTATACATTGTTCTCTCGAGAGCATCAACATGAGCTGCTCACTCTCTGAGGTGGATATGTTGCAGGGCTCAGCGAACAAACATCAATATTAAGTTGCCCAAGGTGTTGACAGAAAATGGCCCAGAGTGTAGTCTGCCTGATGGC
This sequence comes from Chiloscyllium plagiosum, assembly GCF_037043375.1. NCBI lineage: Eukaryota > Metazoa > Chordata > Chondrichthyes > Orectolobiformes > Hemiscylliidae > Chiloscyllium > Chiloscyllium plagiosum. The sequence goes on along the minus strand of NW_028270175.1, from coordinate 23,866,175 downwards.
TGCTGAAGCAGAGACAAGGTTTGAGAGTAGTGCTGTCAAAGGTCAAAGACCAGGATCGTTAGCAACTTTCCAAAATGATCAGCGGTATAATGTTGGTGTGTGACCAGGCTTGACGTGGACCTTTTCTGTGTATTTCTAAATTGAGTATCACAATGAACTGAGCATGCCTAACTAGTGTGGCTTCATCAACAAATTGTTGCACCAGCTGAGGTTACCGTGGGAGACTCTCCTTTGCAATCTTTCCCCTCCTGAGGCATGGTCATCCTCTGGTTAAACCACTACCAGCTCACACACTGTCTGCCTCTCTTTCTCTCTCTCTCTGTCTGCCTCGCTCTCTCTCTCTCTCTCTCTCTCTCTCTCTCTCCCTAAGCCTCTCTGTCTATCTCTCTCTGTCTGTCTGTCTGTCTGTCTGTCTCTCTGTCTGTCTGTCTCTCTCTCTCTCTGTCTCTCTCACTCTCTCCCTCTATCTCCAGTGAGTGGGTATCCCAATGACCTGGTAGGACTATGGCGACTTACTGCGTTTCGGAAAATACTTTCAATGTATTGAGCAGGACTGCGTTTTAATAAGTCATTTATATCCTAAGACTTCAAACAAAAAACTACTTTTGAAAATTGTTTGACGTGCTTTTCTGCTAACTGAAATGTTTGTTCTATGTTCAATTAGTGTCAGGTGGAGTTGAACAGGAAAGTCCTTTCGGATTTGGCCATATATGAACCAAAGACATTCAAGTCCCTGGCAGCATTGGCAAAGCGAAGGAGAGAAGAAGGCTTCCATGATGCACTGGGTGATGGCCGAGAACCCAATGGTGTGTTTTCACGCATTGTACATTCGAGTTAAGGATGGAATGTGAATACTTGATGCAAACACTTCTCACCATGACTGACTTTACTCCCATTTTAACGAAATGTTTATGACAGATATTTGCTTTTCCCAAGACTTTTGGTCACTTTATGGGCTTGACTGTGTTGAATGAGAATTACGTGTGGAATCCATTGAATAAAGATTTTTTTATATTGAAATGCAGTAACTTGCTGGGTGAGGGAGAGGTGGGGTGAGCGGGCATGCTGGCTGGAGAAAGAAGCATTTGAAATCCTCCTGAGGACTTTGGTTCATTCACAGGAAATGGGGTGGAAAGGGGTGATGTTGTTGTGCTGTGGAATGAGTGAATATGTCGGCAAGCAGGGGGTTTTGTGAGAACCCTATTTGTCAGATTGCAGGTTTCCTTGCCTATATCCTTCTCATTGTTTCCTTCCAATACTGTTTACAGCTTAACCCAAACTGTAAGTTATGTTGTATTTAGTCACTGGCTGCCTTTTTATGACATGACATACACCTGGTCAATCAAACACAATGCCTCTCCTATAATATCAATGTAATTGAGTTAAAACACTTCACTAGTCCAGGAATGTCTGTGAAAATGAGACACATTATAGTTGGGGAGTCCAGAACTAGAGGGCATAGGTTTAGGGTGAGAGGGGAAAGATATAAAAGAGACCTAAGGGGCAACTTTTTCACGCAGAGGGTGGTACGTGTATGGAATGAGCTGCCAGAGGAAGTGGTGGAGGCTGGTACAATTGCAACATTTAAGAGGCATTTGGATGGGTATATGAATAGGAAGGGTTTGGAGGAATATGGGCCGGGTACTGGCAGGTGGGACTAGATTGGGTTGGGATATCTGGTCGGCATGGACGGGTTGGACTGAAGGGTCTGTTTCCAGGCTGTACATCTCTATGACTACTGTTAGCTGGGCCATTGTTTCTGTAAGGGAGCTATGACCTGGCATTCTTAAGTAGAGCTAACTCCGAGTGACTCCAACAGTTGCTACTGCTAACCATTTGGTAAGTCAGCCTTCGACCGAGGTCACAAATTTGAAACCATTGATGGAAGTAGAATGCAAAATGGGATTTTCTGTTATGGAGAAGGTTGTTCAGTTGGGATACCAAACCCCTGGAAGCAAATTCCCTGGGAAGCTTCAAACATATAACAAGTTCTTGAAGAGTTAGGATTTGGGTTCTGGGGACAGAGGAACTGGAGCATGCGATTAAATTGGACCCCTCCAGCCTGGACACACAAGCCTGATTTGGTCCAAATTCCGTTACTGAAATTTGCAGAGATTGACAGCAAAAGTTTTCAAAGTGGCTGGAAGTGTTGCATGTTTTAAACAAAAACAAATCGCAGAGACTCTCCCTCTTCACTTTAATGGATGTACATTTTCTCCTACCCCTCCACGGCTCTGTCCCATCTCTTGCACTGATATCTATCCACTCTCTCCCTCTGTGTCTTTCCCTCAGCTTTCCTATTCCATCATTTACTTTCGTTTATTCCCCTCTTCACTCACTTTCTCCTGTACTCTCCGAGTTTCTGTATCCCTCACTGCCTCTATCCCACACCTCCTCTATTCTTGTTCCTTTCTGTCCTGCTAAGAGAGAAAGCTATCTGGAATTTCATAGGATTCACTCATGAAAGATTTGCCTGGGTGTGAGGTAAGTGTCAAAGATCAGTGATTGCTCGATACACACTGAGCTATAGACCCTGACTTCAGTTCCCAAGGTTTGTTTGGATGGGATTGGGAAAAGTTGCTGTCCTGGATGGGAATCCTAGATGAAAGTGGCATCTGATTATCTGAGCTGCTGAGTCAGTTTGTGTCTGGAAGCTGAAGGATCGTGTGCACACACACACAGACAGGGATATATGTGCTTCATGTCCATTAGTGACCACATCACAGCTAGTCTGGTCAATTGAGGCTTGAAATGTGTTTGGGAAAAGTTGTGGTGGAGTGGAATTTCTGTGTTACCTGTTGAAGGAGTTGGAGAGCAAGGATGTCTTGCTGCAATTAAACAGGGCCTCAGTGAGACCACACCCAGAGTACTCTGCAGTTTTGATCATTTATCTGAGGAAGGATGTCTTTGCTAAAGAGAAAACACAGACTGACGTATCAGAGGTTGAATCACTATTATGTTGGCTGGAATTCAGAAAGAGGACGATCTCATAGAAACCTGTAAAATTGTAATAGGGTTAGATAAGATAGATGCAGGAAGGACATTCTTAATGGTGAGGGAGTCCGGGGTCACAGTCAAAGGATAGTGAGTGAACCATTTCAGCTTGAGATGAGAAATTTATTCACCCAGTGAGCCTGTGTTTTCTGTGGTAACGAATTCCAATTGAGGCCAAGACATTGTATGATTTCAAGAAGGAATTGGATATAGCATTTGGGGCTAATGGGATCAAAGGATAAGGGGGTGGGAGAAAGCAGGAACAGGCCATTGAGTTAGATGATTGGCCATAATAACAAATGGTGGAGTATGACCAATTCCAACCAGAAACCCAGGTCTAAAATACAGAAAACAAATGTAATGTTTCCTGAAAACATGATAGTTGGCTGTTACTTTGGTTGCTGCCTGCTGAACAGCGCACTGATAGAATCATAAGAGTCAGATCAATTAGAGCACAGCAGATCTTGTAGCAATTGTTTCTGTGCTGACTCCCACCAAGAGTAACTTGGTTGGTCCCACTTCCCATGTTCTGTCCCAGTGTAAAAAGGTCTTTGTGGAGCTGCCCAGGGAAAGGGAGAGGGTGATATTCATTTGATAGAAACAGATGCTTGGGACAATCAGGGTTTGCTTTCAGTTTATTTATGTTTGACCCTTATTCATCCACCAAAGCTCCCCAACATGAGGCAGGGATATTTGAAGCTTAACGCTGAGGTAAAAAAATCATATACAGCTTGGTGATTTGTGTTTGAGGGCTGGAGCTCCATTGAGCTGGGCTGCAAATTTCAGGGCCATGAATGCACCTGTAGGTGGGATAAGCAACTCTAAAATACCTTACCTTGAATGTGAGGGGAATTGGGAGCTGATGTTGATTTATGGAGAGTGTGTTGGCAAACACTTGCTGCTGTAGTTTGTGGATGGCGGAGTTTTTCTTTTATTTGTTCATCAGATGAAGGGATCACTGGCTGGGCACCTGAACTGATTGGCCTACCAGGCCATTTCTTATGACACCCAGGAGTCAACAACATGAGCGTGGATTTGGAGTCATAAGTAGGCCAGGCAACATCAGATTTCTTTCCCTAAGGTGTATTATGGAATCAAATGTTCTTTTAATGCTAATCAGGTCATTATTGTTTAGCTTTGTTTTATATTTCACTATCTGTCACAGAATTTGAACCCATTGTCTGTCGAAGTCTAGTCTAGGACACAGGATTATTACCACGACACCATTTCCTCAGGAAGTGACATGGCTAATCCAGTGCTGGATATCCTGTAAATAATGACTGCCATGCTATGCAAAGTGCCAAATATATTTCAGAGTCTCACCTTCAGCATGCATGAGAGGAGTATTTGGCTGACAGGTGATATTGTTTACAATACAAAAACAGGCCCTTTGGTTTATCATATCCGCACTGGTTATCAAACATCCATCTATTCGAAACGCTTTTTCCAACATTTGGCCCAAAACCCTTGTATGCTATGGTGTTTCAACTTCTCATCTAAATAGTGAAGTGCCTTGAGGGTTTCTGTCTCTCAGGCAGTGAACTCCACGCATCCGGAGCCCCATAGGTGAAAAATACTTTCCTCAAACCCCCTGCTCCTTACCTTAAAACAATACTCCTTTGTTATAGACTCCTTTTAAGGGGAGAAGTTTCCTCCCCCAACTATCCTGCCTGTGCCCCTCAAAACTTTGTACACCTCAGACATCCCAAAACCTCCTCGTTCTCCTGAAAACATCTCCGCCTCTTTATTGGGTTAAAATAAAACAAAGAACTGTGGATTGCTGGAGATTGCAAATAAAAACAAGTTGCTGGAGAAACTCAGGTGTGGCTGCATCTGCAGAGAAATCAGAGTCAGTATTTTGAGTCAGGTGACTTCATCAGGACTATCTAATGGGTTGATGGGGAAATATTTTGGAGGAGAAAGTGAGGACTGCAGATGCGAAAATGTGTTGCTGGAAAAGCGCAGCAGGTCAGGCAGCATCCAAGGAACAGGAGAATCGACGTTTCGGGCATAAGCCCTTCTTCAGGAAATATTTTGGCAAAGTTTAGAGACAGATTGGGTTTCTTGTCAAGTGAGACTGAAGAGATCAAAAGTGGCCTGAGAGCAAGTGGGCATTGACACTGACAATCATTGTAAACTAACATACATCTGTTAGAAGTTAAAAATCAAACAAAAACAGGTTTAATTGGAAGCACTAGCTTTCGGAGCGCCGCACCTTCATCAAACGGTTGTAATGAAGGAGCGGCGCTCCAAAAGCTAGTGCTTTCAATTAAACCTGTTTGACTATAACCTGATGTGTGATTTTTAACTTTGTACACCCCAGTCCAATAACAGCACCTCCAAATTTTACATCTGTTAGGGTCTGCTTCGTTTGGAGGTGACTGGGGTTAAGAGTTTTCCATCCAGATGTGATTAGTTACACCAGTTCCTGCTGTGTAGGAACTGAAGCGAGAGTGAATGAGTGAACAGCTCATGTTAAACTGGAGGCCACGCGAGGACTTAATGAACTGGTGGAGATGCGTGAGGGGTGCTGCCAGCGGGAGTGTGAGCACATGGTGTAGCTCCGGGAAGGGCCACTAGGGGGAGTGTGTGAGCACATGGTGGATATCCGAGAGGAGCCACTAGAGGGAGTGTGTGTGAGCACATGGTGGATATCCGAGAGGAGCCACTAGAGGGAGTGTGTGTGAGCACATGGTGGATATCCGGGAAGAGCCACAAGGGGGAGTGTGTGAGCACATGGTGGATATCCGGGAAGAGCCACAAGGGGGAGTGTGTGAGCACACGGTGGATATCGGGAAGAGCCATTCGGGGGAGTGTGTGAGCACATGGTGGATATCCGAGAGGAGCCACTAGGGGGAGTGTGTGAGCACATGTTGGATATCCGAGAGGAGCCACTAGGGGGAGGGTGTGAGCACATGGTGGATATCCGAGAGGAGCCCACTAGGGGGAGTGTGTGAGCACATGGTGGATATCCGAGAGGAGCCACTAGGGGGAGTGTGTGAGCACATGGTGGATATCCGAGAGGAGCCACTAGGGGGAGGGTGTGAGCACATGGTGGATATCCGAGAGGAGCCCACTAGGGGGAGTGTGTGAGCACATGGTGGATATCCGAGAGGAGCCACTAGGGGGAGTGTGTGAGCACATGGTGGATATCCGGGAGGAGCCACTAGGGAGAGGGTATGAGCACATGGTGGATAGCCGGGAGGAGCCACTAGGGGGAGTGTGTGAGCACATGGTGGATATCCGAGAGGAGCCACTAGGGGGAGTGTGTGAGCACATGGTGGATAGCCGGGAGGAGCCACTAAGGAGAGGGTATGAGCACATGGTGGATATCCGGGAGGAGCCACTAGGGGGAGTGTGTGAGCACATGGTGGATATCCGAGAGGAGCCACTAGGGGGAGTGTGTGAGCACATGGTGGATAGCCGGGAGGAGCCACTAGGGGGAGTGTGTGAGCACATGGTGGATATCCGGGAGGAGCCACTAGGGGGAGTGTGTGAGCGGCCCGAGCCGGGCGCCCGGATGGGTTTTGCTGCTGCACCAGGCCGGGCCCGTGGCCGCCATATTAGCGCCGCCGCCGCCGCCGCCGCTTTTCCGTGGTGCCGGGATTCGGTTCATTTTCTCGGGGAAGGACAGGCGGCGAAATCCCGCCGGGGTGGCGATCCGCGGTGCGGCTGCTCGGCCAGGATCCCGTTCAGAAGGCGCTGGAACTGGATTTCATGTCGAGGTAAATACCGAGGGCCTGCGGGCGGAGGACGGACGGGAGGGAGGCCTGAGGTGTCCGGCTCGGGCCTGGGGGACAGAGGCGGCTCGGTGCCGGGCCTAACCCGACCTCCCCACCCCTCTCCCCACCGGCTCCATCCCCTCCGGGTGTCGCTGAGAGCAGGGGAGTGTGGTCTCTGAATGAGTCTCTGTGACACCCGGAACTCCCAGTGGGATAAAAATACAAATTAAATCTCAGCCTCATGATGCTGCTCCCTGTCTCTGATCCCTGAGAGCCAGCTCCCACCATTACCACCCCGTCAACAAAGCGGCTTTCGGAAATTTGAGCTGCCAGCTCCCTTCACCGTGTTGAGTCTTTGAGATCCCGAGGAGGAAACACGCTCAGAGGTTGCTGGAGATACTCAGCAGGTCCTGCAGCTTCTGTGGAGAGAAAACCGTTCACTTCTGAAGAATCGAAACGTTGATTCTCCTCCTCCCCCCCACAGATGCCGCCGGACCTGCTGAGTTTCTCCAGCATTTTCTGTGTTTGACTGGAGAATAGCTAGTGTGGCACCTTTATTGTGGAAGGATAACAGGTATAAACTGGAAAACTAAAGGCCAGTGAGTCTATCGAAATTTCTCATGAACATAATCTTAATTTGGAGAAGCAAGGATTAATCAAGACCAGCCAGGGTCTTTGTCAGGGAGTCGTCATGTCTGACAGGTTTGATCCAGACTTTGGGAGATAACGAAATGTGTGGATGAAGGTAGTGCAGTGGATGTAGTTGGTATGGATATTGTAAGGCTTTTTCATATGGGAGACTAGTCAAGAAGGTAAAAGCCCATGGAATCCAGAGCAAATTGAATCTAAATTTGGCTTAAAAGCAGGTGATTGTTGAAGGTTGTTTTTGTGATTAGAAGCTTGTGTCTAATGATGTACGACAGGGTTTGGCTCTGGGTCCCTTGCTGTTTGTAGTGTACGTTAATGTTCTAGACATGAATGTATGAGTTTTGATCAGTAAGTTCACAGATGATACAAAATTTGGAGGTGTGATAAATGTTGACAAGGAAAGCCTTAGACTACAGTATAATATAGATGGTCTCATCAGATTGCCAGAACAACAGCAAATGGAATTTCATCCTGAAAATGTGAGGTGATGCATTTTTGTAGGACGAGCAACAAGGGAATACATGATGAATGCAGGATGCTAAGAAATACAGAGGATCAGAGGGATCTTGCGTGCAAGACCACAGTTTCTTGAAGGCAATATGATAGGTGGATAATGTGATTATGAACACATAAGCAGTACTTGTATTCAATGCCTTAACTAATAAAAGACAAGAGCGGGGTTTATGATGGAGCTGGATAAGATATAGTTAGGCCATAATTAGAGTGCTGTGTGCAGTTCTTGTCATCACACTATATGAAGTATGTCATTGCACTAGAGAGGGCACAGAGGAAACGTACAGGATTTTGCCTGAGCTGGTGAGTTTAAGCTTTTAAGACTAGATAGGCTTGGCGTTGTTTTCCTTTGATTAGAGAAATCTGAGGAGTGACCTAATTGGGGTATACTACAATGGGGGTCATAAATAGTAAGAAACATTTCCCCTTAGAAGGATCCATAACCCATGGGCATTGATTTAAGGTAAGGGCCAGGAGGTTTAGAGGGGATTTAAGGAAGAATTTATTTCACCCAACAGATGTTAGGTATCTGGAGCTCACTGCCTGAAAGAGACAGAATCACTGCATATTCAAGTACAGTATTTAGATGATCACTTGAAATGTCATATGTACAAGGCTTTGGGCCAAGCACTGGAAAATGGATGAGAGTAAACAGGTACTCAATAGCTGGTGTGATATAGTAGGTCAAAGGGGTTCTTGGTGGTGTATGACTCTATGTCTCTAATGTAGGGCATGAAGCAGCCAATTTCTGCACAGTAAGGTCATTTATGTTTTGTGATATTGGCTGTGATAAATATTGGCCAGGATGCTGGAGGTTTTTCTCCTGCTCTTTGAAACAATGCTGTGGGATTGTTAACGTCCGTCATGGGGAGAAAACCATGTCTCAGCATTTTAACAGCTCAGCAGAAAGGCAGCACCTCCTACAGTGCAGCATTTTCTAAGTACTGGACTGTATGTCAGCCTGGAACTTTGCGCTTGAATCTCATGAATGAGACTTGAATCCACAACCTTCTAACTCAATGGCCGTTGCACTGCTGACTAAATCATTGCTGATAAACACCCCGGAGTTTTTCACAAAGACCCATAACCAAGATTGTTGCATAAAATTAAGGTACTAGAGAATAGGTTATCCTGGATGTTCGTAAGGTTTTGGCTAAGATGTGAAGTGACAAGTACTGGTTAAGGGAATGATCCTGAACTCGAAGGCTGGATCCTGGGATTTGTTGCTGGGGCTTCTGTTCTTTCTGGTGTATAATGTGGTTTTGGAAATTTTGCATTTTGGACCAATTTGTAATTATCAAACTTAGGTATTGATGAGAAGGACTGGGTAAGCAACAAATTTGGATGCATTCTGCACAAAATGATGCAGGAGAAAGCGCTGAGGATCTGAAGGAAAACCTTGTTGAACATCAGTGCAATGTTAGTGGTGGTGATGAGGGGCATGTGCCATCTTGGGCTGTATAAAAAGGAGCAAGCACAAGCCCAGGAGCTGGAGATGTGCACATCACTGGTTCGATTCCATTTTGGGTATTGGATGCTTCTAGACATCATGAAACAGATTTGAAGGAAGGGCAACTAAGTTCATTAATGTATTGGCCAATATATAAGAAGAGAGATGCACTTTATTTATTGAAGAAAAATGGCTTGGGGTTGATCTCAAGAAATTTCGGATGTTAAAGGAAATAAACAAATCCATAAACATTGCTCAAGGTAACTTTCGGTATTTTGCAGACCATAGCTCGTTTGAACTTGCCTATTGCAGTTCAGACATACCTGCTGCCTCTGGTTATCAGAGTAAACAACCAGGCTTGTTTGCCTAGGCAGCACTGTCTTCACCATTATTGTTGAAAATAGTCAAGCAAAATACTTCCAGTCAGTGTTGCTAGTCTTCATTTGTGTATTTATCTCATGTTTAGGTGTTCATTCAACTCTCACAAGACAATTGTGTTACAGTGATTTAAAAGGAAAATGATTTCCCTCAAATAAACAATTTTGCCAATAATCTTCAAATTTGTCAACTTAGACCTGACTAAAATTTTATGTCAACACATGGTTCACATTTTATGATTAGGTCTGGACAGATTCAGTACCAATTGAAGTGTTGAGATTCTTTGCTACTGGCCGGTACAGCTAGGCTGCTCCGAATCGCTGGTAAGACGTAATGCACTGAAATGTGGAAAATTCTTGGGAAAACATACTTTTCTTGTACCCAGCACCACCTCTTGCTTGTCATAGTCCTGCACACGATAAGGGAAGTGTCACCATGATGTTTTGGCAGGCGTTGTATAGCTTGTGTTCGGCCTTTAGTCATCTCACTGGCTGAAAATATCTGTATTCTGCTTCTTTACAGAGCTAATATCCCTGCCACTCAAGGAGAACACAAAAGAGGCTGCGAATGTATGTCCACTGTGTGTTCTGGGTGGGCAGATGGTGTATCAATGTTAGGAAATGTGAGGTGTTTACATTGGTCATAGACTAGAAAAGCAGAATTTCTTTCATGCAGTGAAACTGTAAATGTTGATGTTCATGGGGAGTTTGGATGTACTCCTGCAAAGATACAAAATTAGCAACAGTTGCAGCAAGCAATTTATTGCAAGGGGATCACAGCATGAGAATAAGCAAGTCTTGCTACAATTGTACAGGGCTTTGGCGAGATCATACCTGGAGTATTGTGTGCAGTTTTGGTGTTTACTTGTAAGGAAGGATATACATGCACTGCAGACCATACAGTTGAGGTTCACGAGATTCATCTCAGGCCTGAGAGGATTGTACTGACTACCGAGAGGCTGAGTAAACTGAGTCAATGTAAGGAGAAATTTCTTCATTCAAAACATTGTGAATCTTCAACCCCAAATAATTGTGGGTACTCTGAAATAAAAACCAAAAGTGCTGGAGAAGCTCAATAGATCCAGCAATATCTGCGGCAAGAGAAACCAGGGTAATGTTTTAAGTCTAATCACTCTTCTTTGGCACTCTGAAGTTCTGAAGGATAGAAGAAGAATCATATTGGATTCACAATGTTAGCTCTGTTTCTTTCTCCACAAATCCAGATTGTCTGGATTCCTCTTGCACTTAGAGATGGGCGGCACAGTGGCTCATTGGTTAGCACTGCTGCCTCATAGCATCAGGGTCCCAGGTTCGATTCCAGCCTCGGGCGACTGTGTGGAGTTTACACATTCTCCCCATGTCTGTGTGGGTTTCCTCCCACAGTCCAAACAGGTCGAGTGAATTGGCCATGCTAAATTGCCCATAGTGTTGGGTGCATTAGTCAGAGGGAAATGGGTCTGGTTGGGTTAATCTTCGGAGGGTCGGTGTGGACTTGTTGGGCCGAAGGGCCTGTTTCCACACTGTAGAGAATCTGATGTAATCTTAGAGCAGATGGAGAGATGAAATAAAACATTTAAGTATTGTCGTTGATCGTGTTTATCAAAAGATTGAGGGCTGCGATAGCTTTTTGAAATCGTGCAATAGGGGCAGCAAAGTGGAGTTGAGGCAGCAGGTCAGTCATTGTCAATTGCTGTTACTTATATTCTCTTCCACCCTGATCTAATTGTTATACTTTTAAAGGTTTGTGTATCTGAATCTCTTGGTTTTTTAGTCATGTAGTGTGTATTATAAACCTACCAAATTGCAGTATCTCTCGCTCTCTGCATTAAATTTCATCCATAAGGTGAAGTGTTGGCCTAGCAGTATTATCCGCCACAGTATTAACTTCCATATCCGCCACAGATTCACCTGCACCTCCACACATATCATCTATTGCATCCTCTGCACCCGATGTGGCCTCCTCTATATTGGGGAGACAGGCCGGCTACTTGCGGAGCGTTTCAGAGAACACCTCTGGGACACCCGGACCAACCAACCCAACCACCCTGTAGCTCAACATTTCAATTCCCCCTCCCACTCCACCAAGGATATGCAGGTCTTTGGATTCCTCCATCGTCAGACCACAACAAACGACGGTTGGAGGAAGAACGCCTCATCTTCCGGCTAGGAACCCTCCAACCACAAGGGATGAACTCGGATTTCACCAGTTTCCTCATTTCCCCTCCCCCCACCCTGTCTCAGTCAAATCCATCAAATTCAGCACCGCCTTCCTAACCTGCAATCTTCTTCCCGACCTCTCCGCCCCCACCCCAGTCTGACCTATCACCCTCACCTTGACCTCTTTCCACCTATCACATTTCTGACGCCCCTCCCCCAAGTCCCTCCTCCCTACCTTTTATCTTAGCCTGCTGGACAAACTTTCCTCATTCCTGAAGAAGGGCTTATGCCCGAAACGTCGATTCTCCTGTTCCCTGGATGCTGCCTGACCTGCTGCGCTTTTCCAGCAACACATTTCCAGCTAGCAGTATTATCACCAGACTGTTAATCCAGAGACCAGGTAATGTCCTGGCAACCAGAATTTAAATATTACCATGACAGATGTGGAATATAAATTCAATAAAAATCTGGGAATAAAGGTCTAGTGTCTGGGAAGGAAAGCCATCTGGTTCACTATTGTCCTTCAGGGAAAGGAGTCTGCTGTTGTTGCCCGGTCTGGCCTACATATGACTCCAGACCCACAGCGATGTGGTTGACTCTTAACTACTCTGGGCAATTAGAGTTGGGCAATAAATGCAGGCCTAGCAGCGATGCCAATATCCCCTGAACGAAATTTTTTAAATGTGTTCAGTTTATTAATCAACTATTAATTGCTCAGTTATCTCAGCAGTTAATCATGCTGCCCATTTTTGTATCATTTGCAAATATTGGAATTCTGACACAGATCAGAGAATTCTTGAAAGAAGAGCAGTATTCCTAATGAACCTCCGTGAACACCACTGTTCCAGCTGCCTGTCTGCGAAATTAACCATATTAACCCTATTGTGAATTTTCTTTATGTAAACATTTTTAAAAATAACAGATCTGCCAAACACAGCTCTCTATTTTCAAATATGTACTGCTGTCTTTAACATTTATCAACAGAGACATGATTTAATTATTTGTATTTTGACACCTAGAAACTTACCCATTTATTTTTATTTTCTTTATTCTTTTGTGGAATGTAGGTGTTGTCCATCCCTAACTGCCCTGAGTGTCTTGCTTTGATTTAGGGGGTAGTTAAGAGTCAGCCACGTTGCTGTAAATCCAGAGTCACACATTGGCCAGGCCAGGTAAGGACGGCAGATTTCCTTCCCTAAAGGACATTAGGGAGCCATATAGTCTACATAGAAAATATGAACAGGAGTAGACTATTCAGACCTTTTAGCCTGCACTACCAATCAAAACGATCATGGCCGATCATCCAATTCAGTAACCTGTTCCTGTTTTCTCCACAGTTTTTGATCCTCTTAGCCCTAAGAAGTATATCTATCAAGAAGGCACATGACTTCTGTTAAGTGACTGGCAGGACACTATTGTAATCATAGATGGTACTGCTGAATTTACAAACAGGCCAGAAGCCATGGTTTTATGACAATCCATGGTTTCATGGTCACAGTTACTGGTGACCAGCTTGACATTATTTTTATTGAATTTAATTTCCACCAGCTGCCATGCTGGAATTTGTCCTCTGAACATTAGCTTGGGCAACAGGATTACCAGTCGAGTGACATTACCACAGTATCCCTGCATTTATACTGTTTATATCCTTTTGGCAAAGGTCAATCTGTCCAGAACTGTGGCAGCACTTCCATATTGAGTAATGTTTGAGCTTGTGATCTGTTTCTGACTGATCTCAGCATTCAAGCAATCAGGTTTAAAGTTGCTTCCTCTTTGTTTGAATTCTTTTCAGTAATACTTCATCTATAGTAATCTTCATCTAGGATCCTTTATTCTCATTTTTACATTGGGAAGCTAAGGTGTTCATTTAGTATTGCCAGTCAATTCTTTGTGCTTACTAAAATGTTTTACTTGCCCTTTCCCAAAATTGGCATTTTCTTTCTCTGTTCCACCTATTTTCATATTTTATTTTCATTTTTCTAATCTATTGTTTGCATTCCTTTTGTGTTTTCAGAATTCTAGATTTTGCTAGTTTCAGGTTTGACAATGTACATGTTTTTTAATTCAATTTGAATTTCTTCATTGAAGGAGCTCCAGCTTCTAATGCAGCAACTTTATCTCTGGGAATTGACCCCAATGTGAAAATTCCCACTCTTTGTGCAGTGTTTTAGTTCATTTTTCAATTTATCTGGGGATCATACCTCGCTGTAAAAATTTTCCTCATTTTGTAATATTTTAGCTGTTTCCAGATGATGTTGACCCCTGTGTTCATGACCGACTCCAAATTATTTCCTTAACTTACCCGGCGCTGTAAAACTCAACTGATCTTGAAAGTAGTCCAGGACACGTCGTAGAAACCCCTCTCCTTTGATGCCTCTTTCACTGCTCTTACTTCATGTTATTTTTCAAAAATTACAGCCATTTATTATAGTTGTTTTGTTTCTGTTTTCTCTGATTTGTCTAAATAACTTGTGCAGTAGTCTTTGATCGTGTATACAATAAGTATGCAAGAGAATAGAAGTTCCCTTAACTAACTACGAAGGTTCAGGTTTTGCATTATCTGTAGTTGGCCCTTCTCTTCCTACTGAAATAGTTCCCTCTTGAATATTATCGAACCAGGAGTGTTTAGTTCCGAGTCCTGCCTTTGCTTAAGCTGCATTTCTGTTGATGCTGTTTAATGTTCCCAGTAGGCCGTTCAAAGTGCAGAATATTCTATAAACAGCATCCAAATACACTTTCTAAATCAGTATGTTTCAAGACCAATAAAGAGTGAAACATTGCTGATTTAAGAAACTGAATTTAGGTAGATCACACTTTTTGGAGAGTAGGAGAGCAATTAAACCACGGCACTGCTAGGTTCAGAATAAAAACATAAATGTGCAATGAATCCAAAGATAAGGAAAACTCAGTGAGGTTAAATTTGATCTGGTTCAATTTAATTAGATGGAATAGTTAGTAAACAAGATGTCTGATCAGACATGGGCAATTTTCAACTATGGAACAAATTTAAGGCAAACTCCCCCACAATGGAGTTCAGTGGAAAGGATAAATTAAAAATAAGCCTAAAAGGTAGGGCTGACTATTAAAAAATCATGAGGGAATACATCAAAGGGAGGAGATTAAGAAAACTAAGAGAAAACATGAACCAGATTAGCCAGTAACAGGAAATTAATGAAGACCATCTATAGACATTTTAAAAAGTGTGAGAATAATTAGAGAGGAGGAATGGTGAAATCCAGTTTTGAAAGTTATGGGAAGATGAGAGAGCTCCTAAATATTTGGTGACAGGTTTTTATTAAATGGTAACAATAATGTCAGGGGAACCAAACTGAAGAGAGAATCATATTCTGCTGAAGTTAGCCCACCACATGTTGGGCGTGTTCCTGGGCTCTGGCGCAGACCCACTGCTGTTGATGGAAATCAGAGAGGCAATAGCAGAGGTTCTGATTGCAATTTTTCAATTTTCCTTAGATGTACAAATTGTGCCATGGCCTGAAGGGTAACCAATGTAACACCTCTGCTCAGGAAAAGAGAGCAGGATAAACCAGGTAATTCTTGATGAGCTAGTCTAATATCAAGTGTGAGTACACACTTAGAATCCATTCTTGCAAATAAAATTAGTTAGGCATTACAAATGTATTAATTAACTAAGAACTGCCAGCATGGGTATATTAAAGCAAATTATATTTGACAAATGTTTTGGAAAACCTGGTCAATTCGACTTGTAACGTGAATGTAGCTGTTGTGCTGATTATAGATTTTTCAGAAGCCATTTGAATGAATTTTCGGAGGATTGTACAAGAGATAACAAACCCAAAACAAAGCATTAGTTTTAATGGGTATTACTTAGATTGAAGCTTAGGTGGAAGTTGTGTCCTGGGGTCAGCATTCACTACCATTTTGTTTCCTGAATATTTAGATGATTTAGACTTGCGTACAGGAAACATCGGAATTTGGTGATAACCCAAATTAAAATGGTTGCAATCAATGAGGGCAATATTGTAACATTTGAGGAAGACATAGGTGAGCAGAATGCACAGATTTTGCCAGATATAATTTAAGTGCCAGTGAATGGGAGACAATAATGAAGTTATATAGCCAGTGGTTTGGCCACAGTTAAGAGTTTTGTGATCTCCCTTAGGCCTGCTAATAAAGGATGGAGATTAAAACTATTGAGAGTATAAAGTGTGGATTTACCAGGTTAATAAATAGGTGAAAACAGTAGCTTTTTTGGGTGTAGATTTGCTTGCTGAGCTGGAAGGTTCATTTCCAGACGTTTTGTCACCCTACTAGGTAACCTCTTCAGCACTGGCCAACGGGCGAAGCACTGCAGATACTTCCTGCTTTCTATTTATATGATTGGTTTCTTTGGGTTGGTGATGTCATTTCCTGTGGTGATGTCATTTCCTGTTCTTTTTCTCAGGGGGTGGTAGATGGGGGTCTAACTTGATGTGTTGTTGAAAGAGTTCCGGTTGGAATGCCATGCTTCTAGGAATTCTCGTGCGTGTGTCTGTTTGGCTTGTCCTAGGATGGATGTGTTGTCCCAGTCAAAGCGGTGTCCTTCCTTATCTGTACATACTACATTGGACAAAGAGGCAGAAAACTAGCCACCAGGATACATGAACATCAACTAGCCACAAAACGACATGACCCTCTCTCACTAGTATCCTTACATACAGATAAGGAAGGACAACACATCCGTCCTAAGACAAGCCAAACAGAGACACGCACAAGAATTCCTAGAAGCATGGCATTCCAACCGGAACTCTATCAACAAACACATTGAGTTAGACCCCCATCTACCACCCCCTGAGAAAAAGAATAGGAAATAGCATCACCAACCCAAAGATACCCAAACATATAAATAGAAAGCAGGAATCAGCAGCAGTGCTTTGCCCGGATGCCCACTGAAGATGTTACCTAGTATGGTGACAAAACATCTGGAAATGAGCCTTCCAGATCAGAGGGCAAACCTACATCCAGAACCTTAACCTGAGCTACAAATCTTCTCAAAACTTGCTAAGTAACTTTTTTGGAAGGTATCAGATATTGGGACCATTTGCATTAGAGTGGCAGTTTCAAAGAATGATGCACCACAGCAGGAGGCCATATGATCCTTTGTGAATGTGTTGGCTCTTTGGTGGATCTGTCTTTTTAAACCACGTCCCAACATTTTTCCTCTAGCCCTGTTTTAAAACAATACTTTCAAATATTAATTCAATTCCCTTTTGAAAGTTATTAATTAATCCATTTCTAACTCCCTTTTCAGGCAATGCATTCCAGATCGCAACAACTCACTGAATTTTTGTTTTTACGTTTCATCATCTTTCCTCCGGCTGTTTTGTTAACTATCTTAAACCATTTCCTCTGGTAATCGACCTTTCAATTGCTCCAACAGTTTATTCTGCTTTATCAAATTCAAGCATATTTGTGACTTTGAAAACTGATGAAATCTGCTCTTAGCCTTCTTAGTGGCAAACAATCCTAGATTCCCTGGCTGTCAGTGTAAATGAAGTTTCCCCATTCCTACTAAATCTCTACTGTATCCTCTGCTAGCCTCTGTTGTTCTTCCCAGAGTTGAACACAAAACTCCATCTGAGGATAACTAGTGTTTAATAAAATTTTAGAATAGCACCCTTGCTTTTGTAATCTTAGCCTCTGTTAATAATAAAGCCATGTGCTCTTCAAAGACTGTTCTCAACAGTGCTCTGGTGCCTTCACCGATTGCTTATGTACACACACCCAGCACCACTACCACCTACCTGCTCTCTGTTATTGAACCCTATTTGACATGTACGTCCATTTATGTTTCCTTCCCCTGTTCTTCCACCAAAATGTATCATTTCTTCCTTGTCATGAGAAATTTAATTGGTGACGTGGCCTATTTCATGAATCCTTATCCTTAACTTTGTTACTATCCTCCTCATGATTTACTACATTGCTGACATGGAGGAAACATACTGCTGGTCCTGTGAAAGGCAATTTCAAGAGCTGGGAACTGAACAAGATCTCCAGCACAGCAATATTCAGATTACTGTTGCTGCATGTACTAGCTGGAAAGAGCATACATTTATATAACTTAGTTTAAGGTGTAATTTTACCATTGTCTTCAAGTTATCTCAAGGTGTTTCATGTCCAAAGATTTTTTGAACTATTGCTCAGTGCCATGTGAAACATTGTAAACCCATCTTATCAGTTTGTACTGTAGACCACCACGGTCTCCTTCTCTGGAAATGATCTTGTGCGTGTTCCTTGCACAAATAGCTTATGCTGTCTATCTAATGAAATAAAATAAAATCTTAAAACTCTTTAAACTGCTGAATGAGATAATTGTTTTTGTCTAACTTAGATGAGCAACAACAGTAATAAGCGAGCTCCAACAACAGCAACACAGAGACTGAAACAGGACTATCTTCGAATAAAGAAAGACCCAGTGCCTTATATCTGTGCTGAACCTCTCCCATCTAATATTCTTGAATGGTAAGTACATATAGCATTAATAAATTTGCTTAATAAATTGTGCACGTCACATCTCACCATCATCATAGTTAAAGATGAAGAAGCTGATTCAGCCAGTCTTGCTTCTCACTGGTTATGAAATGACTCTGAAGTCCACACTACATTGCAACTTTTAATTGAGACTCAATTTGTTCATGATTTTTCACTCCACTATTCTATCCATGTACTGATCACTTCTGAAGACTTGGATCACTGAATTTGCCTTTTACTAAATTCACTCTGTATTTCCTATGCCCACTGTAACAATTTAATGTGAAATATGTTTCAAGCTTTTCCTTCCTGTAACTATCTTTGTTTACTATCCTATCTGTCCAAAATATGAAAAGCAGAATTTTCTCCAATGTTTGAAAATCTCTTTAAACCAGGCTGGAGACATTTGGCTTTTCTCTTAACTACCTCCAATGTTTGAATGATACTAAACAGGGCACAGCACAGAAGGTGATGTCTGTCTAAAGCACTGCTTGGTTTGCTGTTGACGTTTTGTGCTTTGCGCTCTTCTGTTTTGGCTTTTATTGTTAAACATGGTTAAATTCTTTTTCACACTGGCTGAAAATGTTGTGTCCAACCTGATGAGCCTTCTAGGTTTGTTTTGTTTCCAACTTCATCTGTAGCTAATTATAGTAACTTTTCATTTTTAAAGTTTGTGCCTGATTATCCGCTGTGATATTTAACTCTTCTTTGTGAGATGGTGCAACCAGGCTGCAGTTTCTGTCTCGCTGATGCCAACACTGTCTAAATATGGATTTCTATGACACACTTTCCTTACTTTGCTCCAATTTTATACAAAGTAGTGAAAGAAACTTGGCCCTGTAACTGTGGGCACTGAGCAAAATAAGTCACTAACTGAAACCAGTCTCATTCCTAAAAATAAATCCTAAATCCTTTTGGCTGTTACTAGCTCAAACTGTAACTAGGTAGGACCTGAACCAATCAAATTAAACAAAATGTTTTGTCAATAATCTTTGACTTATCATTCTACTTTCTCTCACTTTAGACAAGAGGTTCAGAATAAAACTGTTACCTTAGGTTTTAGTGTGTTTTTGTTTTGGCTGCTGCTGTTGCTAGATGTTCATTTCAGTGCTCTTTATTTAGCTCGGCTATCTGTGATAATGGTGATGGAGGAGTATGAGATGCTGTAAGTTGAGAGGTTTCAGGTTGTAAAGTTCTGGGCAGTTGATGATGACAAGTGCTTCCTGGATGCCTAGTTTTTGGGCTGCTAAATTCCAATTCATGCTAATTTATTAGTGACTGCCAACTAGCTTGCTTCAAGATCTTTTGCCTGAACATAGTGTAGATTGCCTAACAATAATTAATTGTATGCAAAAAGACAACAGGCATTACCAATCTTGGAACCAGACAACATGCTGGCCTCTTGAGGGATTTCTACAGGACTTTCTGTGGGCATATTTAGGCTAATGGAAAAAGAGGGAAATTCCAATGATGAAACCCAACTCCCACGCTGCCATCATTTTGTTTACTAAGGTGCAAAGGGTGTGAATGTCCTGTTTTGCTATTTTCAGTGAGGCTGCGTCTACATTAAAGGAGATCCAGTGTAAGAAAAAGTATTGGAATAGTCGTCATTTATGACTTTATATCATTGTATGTAGAGGTCCAAAAACTGTATTTGTTACCAGAAACCCTCTGTGACTTTACCAGAGTAGCTGAAAGCGCAACTAACTCTTGTCAGCAATACAGCCACGTACTATATATGCAATATAAATTTCCAGTTGTGTTCACTATTCTTTTGAAGAATCAGAATAACTGTGTAATATTTTAACCTGTACAATATAGTTACATGTTGTAAATGTTTTCTATCTTGTGGATTGATGGGGGTGGGGGGGGAGCAGAACCCTGCTGCACCATAAGTTGTTTACCTTGAGGTCAGTAGTTAACCTGAAATTTGTGTTTTCCAGTAGAAAGTACTTGATCTATCACCTTTTCAGTTTATCATTTTATAATAAACTGCTTACTGCACAACTTGCTAAATATATCCCTTCTGAATGATGATTCACAGTTGTACAAAATTTGAATTTATTTATGGTTCTACATTAGATAGTTAAGTGCTATCATTTAATTAGTTAATCTCTGAATATCAAATGAAATATCCAGTTTTCCAAAGTCCAGCCCTTCGCTCTTGCCCCCTTCACTCACACTGATAAGGAGCATTGATAACCCAACATTGATGTTGTCTCATGCTAATCATTGGTTTATTGGTTTAAATTAGCCAAATTTGGGTTTCCATCTGGTGACAAGGCTAGTTGCTAATATTTTGAACGTCACTGACCAAATCTCTGCACCACCTCAATGTGGCAGAAATTAAAAGCTGCAACCTTCAGGTTGTAAAGGTACTTTTTATTTTTAGAAGTTGCTGTCAAACCAATTACAAATTGATTTGGAATGATATTGATAAGTCCTAGCCATCAGTAATTTGTGACACATTTTAAAAATAAATAAACATTAAATTAATAAAAATGTGCAGTGTCCCATGTTAGATCTCTCATATTGCTATCTCTGTGCTATCATTTGTAGCCAAGGCCTTCAATTTTCTACAAGATTATCAGAATAGTGTCTTAATAGATTAAAGTGTATCAAATGCCTTATGGTAACCCTGTATTCATTAGTGTATAATTACTGCAGCAATGCTTTTTGAGAAATTTTACTCTGTTTCAATTCTCCACCACCAGCAATATACTGTAAATTCATATTTAGGCGTAACATGCTGGTCAAAGATTTAAAATCAATGCTTAGATTACAAATCGTCTTATGTGTGCTAAATTTAAGCACAGAATTCTGGAAGTAGAATGAGAAAAAAATGGTTTCCTTAACATATACTATTTCTTGCTAGGCATTACGTGGTACGAGGCCCTGAGAAAACACCTTATGAGGGTATGTATTGTTCTCATCTGATAACTGGCTGATCTATTAATATATTCTGTTTGTCTCACATTCATTAGTCATTATATCATTATATAATAAACTGCTACAGAGCCTGCAAAATATATCTTTTATTGACAGGTGTTCATTTATTTTCTGTTTCATGATTTGGCAGTAATGGCAAATTTCTTAATGGTTCTGTTTCAAAATTTTAAGTATTGTCATTTAATTTCTTATCCACTGGCTATCAAAGGTGATGTACAACTTGTGTGTTGGGCAGTTTTCTGTTATCAAACTTTTTCTGAACATTTAAGGTAGGGCAAAAATATTGTCGCAGTAATAATGCTTTTTCATGTCTATTAATGATTGGATTTGCTGTTAAATAAGAATGTCACAACATCAAGACCTTGGCTTTAAATTAAAGCTTAAAGGTAAAGAAATTCTGTTGCCCCACTGATTACAATGGGATCTTGATCAGATGGGCCAATGGGCTGAGAAGTGGCAGATGGAGTTTAATTTAGATAAATGCAAGGTGCTGCAATTTGGGGAAACAAATCTTAGCAGGACTCATACACTTAATGGTAAGGTCCTTGGGAGTGTTGGTGAACAAAGAGACCTTGGAGTGCAGGTTCATAGCTCCTTGAAAGTGGAGTCGCAGGTAGATAGGATAGTGAAGAAGGCATTTGGTATGCATTTATTGGTCAGCGTATTGAGTACAGGAGTTGGGAGATCATGTGGCTGTACAGGACATTGTTTGGGCCACTGTTGGAATATTGCGTGCAATTTTGGTCTCCCTCCTCTTGGAAGGATGTTGTGAAACTTGAAAGACTGAGAAAAGATTTACAAGAATGTTGCCAGGGTTGGAGGATTTGAGCTGTAGGGAGAGGTTGAATAGGCTAGGGCTGTTTTCCCTGGAGCATTGGAGGCTGAGGGGTGACGTTATAGAGGTTTATAAAATCATGAGGGGCATGGATAGGGTAAATAGACAAGGTATTTTCCCTGGGTTGAGGGGAGTCCAGAACTAGAGGGCATAGGTTTAGGGTGAGAGGGGAAAGATGCAAAAGAGACCTAAAGGGCAACGTTTTCACGCAGAGGGTGGTACATGTATGGAATGAGCTGCCAGAGGAAGTGGTGGAGGCTAGTACAATTGCAACATTTAAAAAGCATCTGGATGAGTATATGGGCCCGGTGCTGGCAGGTGGGACTAGAATGGTTTGGGATATCTGGTCGGCATGGACGAGTTGAACCGAATAGTCTGCTTCCGTGCTGTACGTTTCTATGACTCTATGGTGAATGGTGTAATAATGCATACCTATTCCTATTTAAAACAGAAATGAGAAGGAATTACTTTGCTCAAAAGGTTATGAATCTATGGAATGAATTACTTCCGAGTGCAATGGATGCTGTAATGTTGAATAAACCTAAGGAGGAGATAGACTGACAGATATTCAATTACTAATGGTTTAAAGGTTATGAGGAGTGGGCAGGAAAGTGGAAATGAGAGCAAGATGCGATCAGCCTTGATTGTATTAAATGGTGTAGCAGGGTTGAGGGGCTGAATTGCCTACTCCTGTTCCTAGGTGAAAATGAGGACTGAAGATTAGAGTGGTGCTGGAAAAGCACAGCAGATCAGTCCTGCTCCTAGTTATGTTCAATGTTCTCTTACTTTGAAGCAGTGAGTGTAGTGAAAGATTGTAAGAGTATGTGCCCATAAAATTTCTAAAATTTGTGAAAATGGAGATCTTTATTTGTATTTGAAGACCAGTGTATCTCCCGAGTTGAGCAGCAGTGAGTAGGTCTGGGAGCGTGTTCACAGGAAGTAAGTGGGCAAATGCAGAAGCCACATAAAGCCTGGAGGGCAGCCAGCTGCCCTGAGGAGGGAGTAGATGTGAGTAACTTCAAGTTAGATTTTAGTTAAAAACAAAAAAAAGGGTAATTCATGTCTGTGCTGTAAGTTTGGACCAGTCAGCTAATTTTGTTTTTGCTAATGCCTATTCTCTGCAACCTCTGCAAAAACAGAAATGGGAGATGAGACTTTATCACAACCAATATTATATAGATATACTACCTACAACTTACATTTTGAGAATTGGATTTAAACATTGGCTGTTTACTTGTAGACTTGCAGGAATGCTTTCACACTCACTGATCAAATAAGTATTACTAGAGGATAGCTACACCAGTGGGATAAGATCTTTACGTATCATCAGTGGACTGACCAAAAAAGAGAATTTATTCAGATCGTGATTTGTACAAGAAACGAGATTCAAATTTTATCGTGTTTTTATCTTTATAATAATGTATTATTTTTCATTAAATGTTTTAATTATGGGGTGAATTAAGTCTTTGTTAGATGAAAGAATTCTCATGGATGTGTGTGCCCTAATTACAGGTGGATACCAGTGAAATCAATGTTGGCCAATACATTTAAAAACAGAATGGTCGAAATTAATTTGGTGTTGATCCTGATGAATACTCTGTGGGAAGTAATATTTAAAATATTCTTTGTCTCCGACTGAAAATGTGGAATGGAGAACATGGTAGTGATCATGGGAAAGGATAGCTCTGTGAGCTATTTCAAGAACTGGGATAAAACTGAAAAGATTTGCTTTATTGTGACGAGGCTGTGGCTTTAAGAGGTATATTTTGTCCTGGTTTGTTTTAAGAAAGAGATTGAACAAGGAGTGCCAAGCATTTGTGGTAATGTAAACAACTTGTGAGGCCTTGAGTTTTTTTAAAAGTTGGAGCAATAGAGTTCTAAGGGAGATAACTTGAAGGGCTTGTACCCGAAATGTTGATTCCCCTATTCCTTGGACGCTGCCTGACCAGCTGTGCTTTTCGAGCGCCACACTTTTTTCAATTCTGATCTCCAGCATCTGCTGTCCTCACTTTCTCCAAGTGGATCACGGGTTACGGGGAGAATGGGGTTGAGAAACTTATCAGCCATGACTAAATGGCGGAGCAGACTCGAAGAATGAAACTTGAAATGATGGCCTAATTTCTTCTGTGTCTTATGGTCTAAGCAGCCTGGATGGGTGTGGTCAGCTCTCAAACCAGGATTTCCCTAGTGTTTCTTTTTAGCTTTAAGCAGTTGTTGTTGTGGGCTTGAAGAAGTGGAAGCAATTTTTCCATTTCTTGATTATAGCCAAAAGCTGGGGGGTTTCTTCCTAGGCTGCTAGAATGCGTGTGAGACAAAATCTGTTTTTCTGAATTTGCCATTTTGCAACAGGGTGTGTCTATGGAATGATGCTATATTGGAAAAGTTGATTAGTAGTCGTTACTGTATCTGTTACTGTTTTCCAATAGAGCTAAGTTATTCAAAATTTTCTTTCTTCTGTTATATTTTAATTGTCGTCATAGAGCGGTGCAGCATGGAAACAGACCCTTCGGTCCAACTCATCCATGTTGACCAGAAAGCCTAAATTAATCTAGTCCCATTTGCCAGCATTTGGCCCATATCTCTCCAAAACCTTCCTATTCATATACCCATCAAAATGCCTTTTCAATGTTTGTAATTGTACCAGCCTCCACCACTTCCTCTGCAGCTCATTCCATACATGCATCACCCTCAGTGTGAAAAAGTTGCCCCTTAGGTCCCTTTTATATCTTATTCCCCTTTCACCTAAAACCGATGCTCTGTAGTTTTGGACTCCTTCCCCCCTCCTTCCCCCCCCCCCCCCCCCCCCCCCCAGTGAAAAGACCTTGGGTATTTACCCTATCCATGCCCCTCATGATTTTATAAACCTCGATGAGGTCATTCTTCAGCTTCTGACACTCCAAGGAAGATAACCCCAGCCTATTCAAGCCTCTCCCTATAGATCAAACCCTCCAACAATGGCAACATCATTGTAAATCTTTTCTGAATGCTTTCATCCTATAGCAGGGAGACCAGAATTGCATGCAGTATTTCAAAAGTAGTCTAACCAGTGTCCTGTACAGCTGCAACATGACCTCCCAACTCCTATACTCAATGATAAAGGCAAGCATACCAAACACCTCTTTCACTATTCTACGACTCCACTTTCAAAGAACTGTGAACCTGCAATCTTTGTTCAGCAACACTCCTCAGGGTCTTCCCATTAAGTGCATAAATCCTGCCCTGATGTGCCTTTCCAAAATGTTTTTGAGTAAATTATGTTTTGCTTAATGTCGAGCAGTTTGACTGCTCGGAATGCATCTGGAACTCTGCACTTTGCATTTGTCTTTAAAATGAGAAAAAGTTAGAGTCTAGACGACCTTCTTAAAATTTTTTGAGGGGGTCTGGTCTATAACATTATATTGAAAAGCAATAACCTTGTTCAAATTGTGAATGTAATGTAGTGTTGACTCTACTGGCTGTGCATCTAGCCATGTGCAATACAAAAACAAAATGTTGGAAATGCTCGATTGGTTTGTCAGCATTTGGAGGTAGTGCAAAAACAAATTAGTATTTTGGCTAAATTAACTATTGGTCTGTTATTCTGTTTCTTTCCTCATGCATGTTGCCTGAACTGCCAGGTTTTTCCAGCACTTTTTATTTCTGATTTCCAGCCTCTGTGATATTTTGTTTTTGTGCTGGAACTCTCTATGCTCCATTTTTGGCATGACCAAAGTCATAATGTAATAAATAACATTTAAAGTTTTAATTGCAGAATATGTTAAAATGAAGTCTACACAGATTCTAATAGTGCTTTTGTTTTCTCTCTAAATCTAGGCGGTCTTTATCATGGGAAGTTAGTTTTCCCCAGAGAATTTCCTTTCAAGCCCCCTAGTATTTATATGATCACACCAAATGGAAGATTCAAATGCAATACAAGGTAAGCAATCTCGTAAATAATTTGAAACTTTCATTAATAGCGTCAAAACAGAGACATTAGCATACTGTACAACATTGTTAAAGATTATTATTATCTGTTCATTTCAAGTTTCATCCTTGGTTATGCACATTGTATGGCATTTAACGTTTCTGTGTTTATGTTTTTAAAAGAATTTCACATTTCTGGTTACGTAGCTGTGCTGAAATTCTAGTCCCATGGAGTCATTAAAGAATAATAGTTCAAAGTTATTAAATGGTTTTAAAGTTGGTGCAAGTTTAGATGCTCCAAAGGCTAAACATTTTAAACAGTGAAGATTTTTAATATTGTTTTGAATCACTAAAAGAGTAAATCATGGAGCCTTTCAAAGCGTTATTTTTACATATCATTAGCAATAGAAGAAGTCACTGTTATAATTCAGGTATTTCCAGGTACACTCCTTGCAATCAACAAAAGCCATAATTCCCTTGGAAACTAATTAATATTCCTGTATGTTTGTACTCCTGAGAAACCCCTTTCTCCCCTGATAGACTAACTGGAAAGCTACAAAAATGCCTGTGCCAGATGTCCCCAGCAGTACGGTCTTCAACCAATTCAATTCTCTCCATCAAAAGCTATGGACCCTGAGAACATTTCGGCAATAGTGCTAAAGACTTGTGCTCCAGACTTGTCACATCCCGAGCCAAGCTGTTCCAGTACAGCTGTAACATTAGCAGCAACCTGACCATGTGTGAAACTGCCCTGGTATGTCCTGCGCAGAAAAATCTGGGTGAATCCAACCAACCAATAACCAATTACCTTAATTGGCAACCCATCCGCTATCTTGAGTATTCGCTCTAATGCTATATCATAGTTCCTTCGCTGCTGAGTCAAAATCCTGGATCTGCCTCTTTAACATCACTGTGTATTAACAACATACCTACCCCATATGGACTGCAGCAATTTGCAAAAGCAGCTAACCACCACCACCACCTCCAGGACAATACTTGTGAACTTCTCCAATGATACTCACATTCCATGAATTAATAAAACAATTTCCTTTCTGATTGAGAAATCAGTGATGGGCTGTATTCTTTAAGCTCTAAGCTAGAAATCAGGTTACTAAAAGAGGAAATCAAACAGGAGCTAAAGCAGATAACACTTTTTACTAGATCATGGTAAATAATTTGTCTCCAGTAGTGGAAATCAACTCCATTGAAACCATTAATAATGCTCATTAGCTGTAACACATCCACAATGAAAATCTTTTAGATGCTCATTGTATCCAAGTAGCTCCAGCTTGTTGATACTTGGCAAAGAAGAGATCCATAAGCATAGCTTATTTTGGATCCAAAGTCAATCTGTCTTTCATTTGGAAGTGCAAATTAAGTCAAAGTAAGATTGTTTCTTTCACATTCTGAAATGGATAGGACACATGATGTATAGTTTTGTAATTACCCTGTTTTTGCTTTTATGGGTTTGTGAAGCAGGGTAAATTCTATACCAGGAGTGATAGGTTTGCTCTCTGTCAGACTGCACACTCCTGAACAATTAATCATCTCCTGTCTGCCTGATATACAATACCTAATTACTTCTAACATTATTCATCTTTCTAACCAAGATAACTTAATTGTCTCAAGTGATGTAGAAGCCAGAAATGTGAGTTAATTCTATTTCTAGAAAAGATGATTTAACATCCTGGGCTTATCATTGACTGGACACTTAACTGGACTAGCCATATAAATATTGTGTTTACAAGAGCAAGTCCGATTAGATATCCTATAGCAAATAACTCACCTTCTGATTCCCCAAAGTCTGTCTATCATCTACAAGGCACAAGTCAGGAGTATGATGGAATACTCCCCACTTGCTTCACACCATCCAGGACAAAGCAACCTGCATGATGTGGACCACATACATGAACGTTCACTCCCTTTGCCACTGATACTCAGCAGTGGCAGTTTGTACCAACTATAAAACGCACTGCAGAAATTCACCAAGGCTCCTTAGATAACACCTTTCAAATTCACAACTGTTCCCACCTGGAAGGACAAGGAAAACATAGATGGGAGCACCACCATGTACAAATTCCCCTCTAAACCATTTAAAATCCTGTCTTGGAAATATATCATCTCTACTTCAGTGACAATGGGTCAAAATCTTGGAATTCCCTTAATGATATTGTCCAACTCAAATGGACTGCAGCAGTTCAGGAAGACTGTTCATGGCTTTGTCAAGAGCAGCCAGTGGTGCCCACATGCCACAAATAGAAAAAAAACCTAGCAGTTGGGATCCAATTAAAAGTCTGCATTGGATGGCTGTAGTTGCATTTAATGTTTGCAGCCATTAAATGACTGCCAGTCAATTCTTAACAATGTTCCTAATCTCGCTGAATTGATTGAGAGCTGTGAGTGTAAATCACCTTCCTCCTATGAGGAAGGCAAGTCATTGCTAATTACTGTTACACAGATCACTTGTCAGTAGCTTACTGTAGGCCAGCAGGGAGGCAAGTGAGTGGCATTTCAGATCTCTTAATGACTTGCTGTATAGCCTTGGCAAACAATAAGCCTTAAAGCTCTTTGAGCAAAAGTGTTCATATCTTTTGAAGGAGAAATAAAATGGAGTGTGTAGGAACTAAAGATATGTAAAATAAATATTGCGTAATTTTAATTAATATAACCTTTAGAAATTTCTTATTGCACAGCAGAAATTCTTGGTGGCTTAGGCTCCCACAGTAGATTAACTGCAGTTGTTCATGGAGGCTATGTGCCACCACATGCTTGAGGACAAGCAGGGGTGAGCAATAAATGGTGGTCTTGTTAGAGATTCTCATGTCCCATGAACAAATTTAGGAAAAAAAGTTGGCCCGAGTTTTTCCTCACAAATGTGTGTCCAATGTCTGAGCATTATCAGAGTTTCAAAACATTTTATTATCTTGAAATAGATTTAAAGGAGAGGCCTGTATACCCAATTTTGTTGTACCAAGCTTAATGTTTCCAGCTGAACTGAGGTTTCATAAAACCAGTGTGTATACTTTTTTAAAAATCACATTTAAGGTGCAAAAATTTCACCCTGTAAAAGCTTTAATCAAGCTAAGTTGCATTCACTATTGATCAATGTAAACAGAAAGTTTTCTTTGGGTAATATAGGAATGTTACCACTTGTGATTAGCCTATTTTTTTTTGTTTAGAAAGTAATTAACAGTAAACTTCCTACTGTAAATTCTAAATAGTACACCCTATATTTGTTACAAAGTTAGAGATTAAACAGTAATTCCATTTTCCAAAAACATGATTTGTTAAAGGTAGTTTTTTCCAGATCCACTAGTAATCATATAATTCCTTTATCCGCATTTACGTGTCCAATAGTTAATATTTGTCATGTTATAGAATTTAATATGTTGTGATTCCACAGTTGCCTATTTTTCCTTTCGCTCCCAAATCTATGCATACTTGGCTTCTCCTGCTATTTTTGGAGTATCACTTGTGTATAACTCGTTTTAACATTGGCGATTCAGTAGTTTTGTACTGTGATTGTTCATGTTTTTAGTCAGCATTTCTAGCCATCAGAATTTTGTAATGTTGTAAACAAAGCTTAAAAACCTGTGATGATACAGAAACAGACTTTGGACAATGATTTGTGTAATTGTTAGGTAACATTTTTTAACTCATGCACTGCAGACTTATATTTAGGATATTGACATTATTTTACCAAGGATGTATAAACTTAACTATTTTTGCTTGAATTCTCAAAACAACAAATTTGAAGTTTACCATAAACTGCAAATGACTTCAATTTTTTGATTAATACTCCTGTTTGTGTCTGTGCCTTTAATACTTGTAGCATCACTTGAAGTCTTGAATGAAGAATCACCATTCCTGGCACAAGGCATTGCTAAAAAAGAATGTACATTAAAATGTTGTGTTTATATATTTTCCACATTTTTGGTCTAGGTTTCCCATTCTATTCCTTCCTTAAAAGCTAGTGCACTCTTGATTAATGAAGAATTTTGTATTTGATTTTCCATGACTTTGCTGGTACTCTAGCTGGCCACTGGAAGGTGCTGAAGTACTGGTCCCTGGCCTCCCTGTCCAAAATAATATCACTAGTTCTCTGAAGCTCCATCTGATCTGACTATGTGGGAACTCACAGGCTGACATCCAGCTGTGCTCTTGAGCTTTGCCTTAAAAATAATGCATTAAACTCTGTAGGCAGAGTCCCAAAGAGCAGCAGACTTTTATACATTGCCTAAAATACAGTTTGTGAAATGTGATTTACTACCTCACTGATGTCGATCTGTAGACTAAGAAATTTGAAAAGTTGTATAAATCCTATTCGGAAAAAACAACCTTAATTACAGTAAAGATCTTTACCTTGCAGGTTATGTCTTTCAATCACTGATTTTCATCCAGATACCTGGAACCCTGCCTGGTCTGTCTCTACAATCCTGACTGGTCTTCTTAGCTTCATGGTAGAAAAAGGGCCTACATTGGGTAGTATTGAAACTTCTGAATATACAGTGAGTTCCTTCCATTAATTACTAACGAAAAGCCTTTTGCTATCATGCTATAGATTTTTCGAGGTTTGAACAGCATGATGTTGCTGCCTTTCACATTGTATTCTTATTCTGTTCCACTCCACATCCCTTTTCTTATAGTCCCCTGAATCTCCTACATCTGGAACTAAGGATGGTCTGCCTCTAAGTTCTCTTTCTCTGTATTGAGCGTAACACTCCCTAGACAGACAAGAGTACAGTTCAATGGAAGTGGATTACTATTATGTCTATTCCTTGTTTTCTAGGTCTATTGTGTAATCTTCTTTTTATTTTATGCTTACCTTGCATTCTTTCCAAATTTAAACATCTTCAAAATCCTTGCTATGTTCTCACTTGCAACCAGTCCCACTTACCCATCACCCCATGTTCGCTGTTCTGCTTTTTGCTCCTGGTCAACAATGCATTAATGTTAAAGTTTCCATTCTGTTTTCAAATTCTTTTTGTCCTCCCTACAAATCCCTACTCTCATTTCCACCAGTCCAGTTCCAGTCCAATACATCTCCACACACTGCCATTTCGGACTTTTTAGCCATTCCTGATTTTAATTAGTGTGCAGCTGCCTAAGCTTTGCAATCGCTTTCTTCTATCTATTTCTCTGCCTTTTCACCTGACAATCCTCATTTAAAGTGATATTTATACTGGCCACTTTTACCAAGCTTTTGGTCCTCTGCCTTAAAGTCTGCTAATTTGGCAGTGTTAACCTTTGTTCTGTAATGCTTCTCGAAAGCATCTTGGGATATTTATTACATTAAAGACAGTACATAAGTAGTGAGTTTTGAGAAGATTTGTAGCCCAGGTTGGGGTTTTGGTTGTAGGTTTACTCGCTGAGCTGGCAGGTTCATTTCCAGACACTTCTTCGTTACCCTACTAGGTAATATCTTCAGTGGGCCTCAGGCAAAGCAATGCTGAAAATTCCTGCTTTCTATTTATATGACATCACCAACCCAAAGAAACCCAAACATATAAGTAGAAAGCAGGATTTTTCAGCATTGCTTTGCCTGAGGCCCACTGAAGATATTACCTAGTAGGATAACGAAGTGTCTGGAAATGAACCTGCCAGCTCTGCGAGCAAACCTACATCCACGGTATATAAATTAAAGTTGTCACATGAAAATATGTTTGGTTCATTTTATAATTATTGATCAGTCTGCCAGTCATCAATACCAAATGTATCGGGCTCACATGTAAGTGGATAGAGAGCCTTCAGGTGCTCCTTGAGTTTGGTATACATAGAAATTTTATTAACCATATTTCCACCTTTCACCTCTATATTTAGGGTCACATTCTGAAATTATTGGATCTTTCTGTCAGTGAGAGCTGTTTGTTCATTTGTCTGTACTATGGGAAAATAAACTGATCTTCAGTTTTTGTGTATTAACACATTTAATCATCTTAGCTGGGTTTTCTCTATTTATTTGCAAAAGTTAATAATTTTGAAGCTTCTGGTTTCAGAATAATTTATTTTTTGGTATGTTCATTGCCGTGATGCAGCTAATGATCTTGTTTGCTTTCAAAATCTAATCCTCTTGCCGTAAGCCTTTCGAAATGGTTGGCTACTAGCATCCCAAACCCTAAAAATGAACAACCTGTTGTAAGTTTTACAGCAGGTTTGTTGTGGCTATTCAAGGTACTGGGAAGATTTTGCTAGTTTGTCTGATTTAATAGATTCACAAGTGTCTCCAATGCTGGCTTGTCAAAGAATAGACCTCTGGCTCAAACAGAGATGCAGGGAATGCTACAAAGCAATGTCATCTACTGAGCTGTATCCTGTATTAGTTCAAAGCAGAGAGGAGACTTTGCGGGTTTTCTGGGGGTTGGATAGTCTACTGTAATTCAAGCTCTGACTTTGTGATCAAAATTTGCTTAAGTATTCTGGCACTGGAACATTAGGAAAAAAGAATGATTACAACGACAATTTTTGAAATTGCAAACTTGTTTGAATGATTTTGGCTAGCTTTCAGTTTTCTAGTTACTCTTTGGTGCTAACTGATGCTTAATCATCAGCAATGTTTGAATGTATCTAATTTTATGATCCTCTGGATTTTTCAGAATGCTATTTCCTCAAATGCCAGTTGATGTCCAGAGTATCCTTTTGAAACTGTTGAAGTTTAAAGCTTTCACTCCTGTTTGCATAGATTTGCAATGTTTTAGTGTTTTGCTTTTGTTGGTCCTGGTCCAGTTGTTAGGCAATAATCAATGTTGCCTCTGCTCTAATAGCATCATAAAGGCATCTCATTACCAGCAGATCCAAGCATTATTTGAGTCCACTAAGTCATGATCTACTTATTAACAAAGGCAGATGAAATAATAGGCTTTATCTTTTTAAAGAAAAGTTATACATTTTTAATTAATGGAGTGAAATGCCTCTTTCCCTAACTTCTGGGCTGTGGTTGCATTTTTATTAATTTTGCTTAGATCTACTCTCCATGGGTCTTTCTGTGCAAGATGCTTTAGTACAAATGGAGATGTGCTTCTGAACTTCTTGGATGTCTGAAAGTCTACAAAATAATATAGATGGGTTAAGTGATTGGGCAAGGGCCTGGCAGATGGAGTACAATGTTGGTAAATGCGAGGTAGTTCATTTTGGTAGGAACAACAGCAAAATGGACTACTATTTAAATGGTGAAATATTGCAGCATGCAGCTGTACAGACAGTCCTGGGTGTCTGTGTGCATGAATCATAAAACATTAGGTTGCAGGTGCAGCAGGTAATTCAGAAGGCAAATGGAATATTGTCATTCATTGCTAGAGGGATGGAGTTTAAAAACGGAGCTTATGGTGCAGTTGTATAGGGTGCTGGTAAAGGCACACCTTGAATACTGTGTACAGTTTGAGTCTCCTTACTTGAGAAAAAAATGTACTGGCACTGGAGGGGTGCAGAAGAGGTTCACAAGATTGATTCTGGAATTGAGAAGGTTGGCTTATGGGGAGAGAGATTGAGTAGACTGGGACTATACTCATTGGAATTTAGAAGAATGGGGGGATCTTATAGAAATGTTATAAAATAATGATGGGAATTGATAGAAGCAGGGAGCTTGTTTCCACTGGATGGTTGAAACTAGAATTGGGGGGGTACAGTCTCAAAATTAGGGGGAACAGATTTTAGGACTGAGTTGAGGAAGAACTTCTTCATCCAAGGGTTGTGAATGAGTGGAATTCCCTGCCCAGTGAAGCAGTTGAGGTTACCTAGTTGAATGTTTTTAAGGCAAAGTTAGATGTCTGAACAGTAAAGGAATTAAGGGTTATGGTGAACAGGCGGGTGACTGGAGCTGAGTCCACGAAAAGATCAGCCATGATCTTATTGAATGGCGGAGCAGGTTCAGTGGGCCAGACAGCCTACTCCTGCTCCTGCTCCTGTTTCTTATGTTCTTATGGATATTCCCATTAACTTCTATTATCTGGCCACCAGTGTAGCCACGTAGTAACAGTGGTGGTTAAGACATATCTGCCATTATAATTAAATCCATCCTGAAGCAACCTACACATGCACAGGCATCAGAATTATGAATAAACTGGAGCTTGATAACCTCAAATCTGTTTCAGCTACAAGCTGCACCATAAGCATTGTTTGTGGTTATGTGCCACATTCAAAAAATATTTATCCGAGTAATGATAACAAGGTCAGAAGAATTTTAGTGTGCTGAGCTATGTAGTATTTATGTGTCCAGTCAGCATCATAAAACCTGCTGAAAATCAGGAGCCCAGCTTAAAAATGAAAGATGTCCTTAGCCATTGGTCATGTGTTGGCAAATGACATTGATTACAAGAGACCTTCAGTAATGTAAGAGCACCATAGCTGCTTATTTTTTAAAAAGGTAAGGGCAAGTTAATACTCTTGAAATTGGACAGTAGGATATATCTCTCTTAGTTTCACAATGCACAAGAAATATTTTGTTCTATTTGTGGCACAGCACACTCTATACACTTTGCAGTGAAATTTCCAGATTTTCACAAAGTATTTGTTTTTCACTCATATCTTTTTAATTTTAAGAGCTAGATTTAAGTCTTATTATTATAATATGCCCACAGGACTGCCTTATTCCGTTTCTCGCTCTCTGTTATTTCAGCACGATTTATCTGAATGTTTGGATAAGGAGAAATGTTGCATTACCTGCTATAATTATTGTCTGTTCAGCTGCAAAGAATGGAATACCCTCTCTGTTTGCCATGTATTAACCTAGAAAAACTTGGTATTTTCTTTATGTCAGAAAACAGTTTGCACTATCATGTTCTCAAATACCTCCAAAGATTGAATGCTAGATAATGTTAATTTCACGTTTGCCATAGATGTCTTTGAAAGTTTAGGTCAGGTAGGATTAGAGGTTTGGGAAGGAGGAGGAGATGGTGACTTGTAACATGGGGACAGAGGATGAACTGAGCAGGGGGTAATGAACAATCTTGGGTCAAATTCTTACTTAGCAGTCACAGCAAGATATGAAAACCACAGTCTCACACTGGGTTGGAATGCAAACTCAAAACCGTTTGCTAGCAGAGGAAAGGGCTAATGTGCTCCTGGGCGTTTGTGGTCTACTGGACAGGAATTTGGGTCAGTGAAGGTCTAATTTGTTCAATGTTTGGGTTAAATTGAGGCCCCAAACTATGCACAGGTTAGGTTGTGGGCTGAAAATAGGCACAATTCAGAGAGTTAAAATAGAACTCATTGTGAGCAGCTAGGGCTGAGGGCTGCAGTTTCGCTTTGTCTTAAGTGTCTGGCTACTCGTTTGGGTGAGGGATCATC
Source organism: Chiloscyllium plagiosum (assembly GCF_037043375.1). Taxonomy (NCBI): domain Eukaryota; kingdom Metazoa; phylum Chordata; class Chondrichthyes; order Orectolobiformes; family Hemiscylliidae; genus Chiloscyllium; species Chiloscyllium plagiosum. The sequence continues at coordinate 23,830,856 of NW_028270175.1, read as the reverse complement.
CCATCAGGGCTAGATCTAATATTGATCAAATGATCATGGTTTGTTTTTATTTGCACTGTCAGCCTACTGGGGCTATACCATTTAGAATCTTGAAAGCACTGATCATTTTTAAGGTTTGATAGATATTAACTTGCTCTGAATAATGCTTTAAAATCAATTTTTGATCAAATACTTTACTGTCTTTGAAAAGTTACTTGTCAATTTTCTTTATAAATTCAGTAATGTTTTGTTTTAACTGACAATACATTAGAATTGTCTTGTGGCAGTTTATCCTGATTCTTGAATAAATCCAAAGTAATGCTAATATGTTGAATCTTTTTTTTTTCCCTTGCAGAAAAGGCAACTTGCTGCCCAAAGCAGTGCTTTTAATCTAAAGGATAAAGTGTTCTGTGAACTCTTCCCAGATTTAGTAGGGGTAAGTGGTCATACCTCTGGCCAATAGTACAGAATCAATCTTGTCTCCATTGATATTGAATTAAGTAGTGGAAATGATGAAAAACAATGAAACCAGATTTAGAATGTTGAAATTCTTCAGTTAACTGGACAGGTTGTATCAGATTTTCTTGAGTGAGTAGACACTGTAGAGTTTTGAGAATGCAAGTTGAAATCAAAAGAAGGGTCGATTTAATAGAACAGGAGTGGTGCATGTTGATTGGAAAGAAGATCTGGAGATCATTGCAGCTAAATTTTTATAGCTATCTGTGCTGAAATTTGTTGACCTGACTTATGTAGCACAGTCTCTGACAGTGTTCTAATTTAATCTGAATCCTGCCACAGTACAGAGGAGTCTAATTTAATCTGCGCAGGTGACAGTAGGAAATTGGTGAAGATTTTTAAAAAATAATTTAGTTTTTAAGAAGTTAAGGATAGGCAGCAACATAGAAATCTACAAATTCTCAGAATCTAACTTTAAAATAATGCTGGCAAATGGGAACAGACTAATTTAGGATATCTGGTCAGCATGAATGTGTTGGACTGGAGGGTCTGTTTCCATGCTATACAGCTCTGAGTGTTTGAGTTTGTTTCTGTGATCTTGTAATCATAAATTTGTAGTTGTTTTTCCTTTGCTCATGTGTAATTCATATTTGATAAACTTAGATCTTTATGATTTGGAGATGCTGCTATTGGACTGGGGTGTACAAAGTTAAAAATCACACAACACCAGGTTATAGTCCAACACGTTTAATTGGAAGCACACTAGCTTTCGGAGCGCCGCTCCTTCATCAGGTGGTTGTGGAGGACACAATTGTAAGACACAGAATTTATAGCAAAAGTTTACAGTGTGATGTTACTGAAACTATACATTGAAAAATACCTTGATTGTTTGTTGATGGATGAATGGGTACCGCACAACAATCAACAGACAGGACTGTTCCCTCCCAGTTAGGGAACACTTCAGTGGTCCAGGACATTCGACCACGGACCTTCGGGTGACCATCCTCCAAGGCGGACTTCGGGACAGGCAGCAGTGAAAAGTGGTCGAGCGGAGGCTGATAGCTAAGTTCCGTACCCATTGGGAGGGCCTCAACTGGGACCTTAGGTTCATGTCACACTATTGCACTATATACGCACATGCACATGCACACAGACACACACAAACACTCCTACAGACTCACATGCATCCTCTCACAAACTTATACCACTTTACACTCACACACACATATACACTCTCTCTCACAGACACTCACAACCCCCCCCCACACACACTCACACACACATTCTCTTTTTCTCTCTCTCTCTCACTCTCTCACTCTCTCACTCACTCTCACATGCACCCTATCACAGTCTCATACACATACTCTCACATTCACAATCCCCCCCACCCCAGACAGACAGACATACACATACACATATACATATACGTTTGTGGGTGAATTTGTACTTGCAGAGTTACATTGTACTTTGCTCAAAATATGAATCCATATAAGACTCTGTCAACTCACTTTTTAGATTAGAATCAGACCAAACATTATGGCACAGACAGGGAACACAGGGGGCTAACACCTTCAACATATTATCTGGCTGACACCAATTGTTACAGTTAACCTGACAATGTAACTTTTAAAAAAAGTTTTGTGATTTACATATGAAAGAAGTGAGATTATCATGGTATTCTTACAGATGAAAGACTCAACAAACAATCAAGGTATTTTTCAATGTATAGTTTCAGTTACATCACACTGCAAACTTTTGCTGTAAATTCTGTGTCTTACAATTGTGTACTCCACAACCACCTGATGAAGGAGCGGTGCTCCGAAAGCTAATGCTTCCAATTAAACCTGTTGGACTATAACCTGGTGTTGTGTGATTTTTTAACTAGATCTTTATGGGTCTTTTCCACCCTACCAACAGTCATTTTTATTACATTTGCAAGGGATTCTGGGTCAATACTTTTCAGAGAGGTATATTCATGAGATGAATTTAAGAACAAAGGATACAGTGCAAAGAAAAGGAGAAGAAACCAGGAAGCTCGAAGCAAAACAGATTTAATGACATTAGTTTTACTTCTTTCAACTCTAGGAAATAAAGGAAAAGCAACGAGCACAAGAAGAACTAAGTAATAGGGCTCAGGCCTTGCCTCTACCAGATGTTATCCCTGATGGTGAAGTGCACCAAAATGGTATGCCGCTTCTTAATGGCCATGCAGTGCTACCGGCTGCCAACCACCAAGGCCTTCAGCAGGCCAACCGAAACCACGGACTCCTAGGGGGAGCTTTAGCAAACTTATTTGTCATTGTTGGTTTTGCAGCCTTTGCTTACACAGTGAAGTATGTGTTACGAAGCATAGCACAAGAATAAAGCTGCTGAAGAGACCAAATCACTGCAACCTTGCAAACAAATTGGACTCCTTTTGGGGAAACGTTGCAGAAAGGCAAGATTAAGACTGTTCGCTGGAGTGATGTAATTAAAATTACATTTGTATATGTACAAAAGTGACCAATTAGAGCCTATGGTTTTGTTTCAGAGATGTACAGATCAACGGAGCTAACAAATAGTTCAAGAATGCAAGGGTTCGGATTTACTGTACTGGTCAAGCATATTTTACAGTGGATGACCAATATTCTGCCTCTTAATTATGGTGAATCTGAAACTTGTGCTATTTGTAAAAGGGGTGTGTTTTGCAGCAGCATTTTCAGATTTTAATTGTTTACTTCACAATGATTAAAAATCTATGCCCCCAACATAAATGACTTTTTAATGTATTTATATTACTGTTGTCCTTGGAATATATTGGAAGCATTTCTGAAATAAAAACAAAATGCAGAAATTAAATGCTAAGCAGGATAAAACTGAGCATGGACTTAAAAAATGGAAGTTTGGCAAAATTCAAAAGGCAAGGGAACGATATTGGTCATCCAGTGTAATGTAAGTGACCGCCAGAGAAATCAAGACCTTGTGCACATTCCAACAAACTGATTACAGGCTTTTCCTCATTAGGTTTATGGGTAACTCTTTGGCAAAACAGTTACAGAAACCATAATTTATAAATGAAATTTGTTTTGTAATTGTTCTCCATGAAGAAAAGATGCTCAATGCCCCATTTGTATCGTTGGAAACAGTGCTTTAATGGACAATAATTTGCTGCTTAACCAGTTATTTCTGGACAATGTTAAGTTTGCCTTTCCTTTTACGCAATATCTAGAATTTTGCAATACGTTTTCCAAAAAAAAACCTGTGTAAAAAATTTGATAGACATGGCAATGCACACAATTGTAAATTGGTGATTTAAGAAGCTCTTTGCAATTCCTCATCCTAATTTTATGGGTGGCATTACACGTTTAAAATAGGGTATTTGGAATTCTGTTAAATGTCCTTTCTAACAAGCAATAGAAGTTAGATTACATTTTCACTTGACTGAAGACACTGTCATTTTGCTAAATTTAAGTACCTTTCTGGATGTAGTTATACATGTCCCACTCGGCTGTTCATCTGAAATGAACGTGTTGTGTGTAATAGCAATGACTGGTTTGTAAATTGACTATCAATAAAATTTACAGGATATAGTAATATTGTTGCTTGTCTTTAATGTCATTGAAAGAAAAAAATCTAAAAACTTTCCAAAATTTGTTACTTATTTTCCATGAAGAGCCTGATATTAACATAAATGTAAAGTCCACAATTTTATTCTGAAACTACAGAGTAGGGAGATGTTTGTCATTCATTTAAGTATCTACAGTTCTATTTTATAATGTACAAAATATTTGTCAAGCCTTAGAAAGTGTTTCTTGAAAGCTGTATTGGAATTGAGAATGTGTTGGTGACTTTTTATTTTTGAATTATTTGAAAACTGAATGGAAAAGCAATGCAAATTCATTAAACTGGCGGGCATTAAAGTTATAACTTTGCAAGACTTCCCCGCATCATCCACAAGATTATTTTAATATTTGAAAAAGTTTTTTTTTAAACCCTTATTCCATAAAAGTGAGAGTTAATTGCAAGCTTTAATGTAAACTATACAATCTGGAAACCATTGATGAACTTGCCCAGAGAGATCTATTTTAAAGTTTTTTTTAAAGTTGACTTCAGTACTTGATAAGGTTTATGTTCTGATCTGTTTGCTTTTAAAATCAATAAATTCTTTTTCACAAATGAAAATAGAAATTCAGATCATCCCTTTTGTACTGGATTTTCCTGGATTCTGCCACCACCTCTTCATCATTGTTATCCTTTTGAGACTGCTCAAGAAGCAAAGTGCTGGGACACTTGGATGGTTTCTGGACTAGTGGAATATGGGTAGTGGGAATGAAGAAGATTGCAGGAGAACATAGATTCATGAGCTCAGTCAGCAATTCAATGCAGAGAAATGTGTAATAATACATTTTGGATGGATACTGTAAAAGATTAAAAGAGGTGGTGGAATTGAGGTTTTTCATTTAAAACACGAATTAAATAAAACGAAAATGAGATCTGGGGTTTTGTTAAATTTTGAAAAAGATTTAGCCACAGTCACTGCACATTTTATGCAAGGATATTTGAATGATAGTTATAATAGCACCAGGGCAATAGATCTTTTCATAGATTAACAGAGGATGTAATATGTAATCCAACATAATTTAAACTTGTGTCCTGCTGTTTGGTGAACTTCCTAGACGTCACTCAGGAAATTTTTGTCCATTGGTTGTGCTTTAGTCTCTGTTCAGGTTATAATTGCCTGGTTAGTAATTCATAACTAATTTTAGCTATTTTGATATTGTGAGCACAGATTACATTGTGAAGTGAAGATTGATTTGCACTTGTAGGCTGTAGTGTATTTTAAGAGTGACTATAATGATCATTTGCAATCATTGCCTTGAACATGGTTTCCTATATCTTGACAGACTACAGCTACAAAAGTAGAGAAAAATCAGCTGTAATTCTTTCTTCTATACTGACATGGATCAAGCATCACAGATGATTGTAAACTGAGCTTGTCCTTTATCTATGGCTCAATCATAGTACTGCCCTAAGTCAAAAGATGGTTCAGGTCACGCTGCAGAAGTTTGTGAGCACAAAATCTAGACTGGCAGTCCAAAACAATATCAGAACTGCTGTGCTAACAGAGTTGCTTTCTTTCAAATGAGATGCAAAACCTTGATTCTTTCAAGTGGAGGCAAAAAAGCCTGTGACATTATTTCTTGGAACAGAGCAGTTCTTTGCAGCATCCTGACCGATATTTATCCTCAATCAATAGATTGGTTTTAAAAAAAACTAATGATCATTACCATATTGTTGGTTGTGTTGGACTTCAGTATGTAAAATTTACTTTCATGCATTACAACAATTACCTCAGTACTAGACTAAATTGGCTGTAATGATATTTGAAGTATTGTTGTGAAAGCTACTGTATAACTAAAACTGGTTGAATATAAAATATGCTGCAACTGTTGCCGTTACACTCATGTTTTCGCTCTCACATGCTCTTAGTTATCCCACTTGCATGTGCTTTTCATTGCTTCTCTTTCAAATATGTGATTGTTGTATTTTCTTAGTTACCATTAGACCATTTCTGTGCTGTTTTGTCTAAGTCAGTTGTGTACTCTTGCAGCTGCTTTATTCTATTTTGGACGACATGTGAAATGAAGGCCAGGTTTTCCCTCTGGATGCATAAGATCTCCTGGTACCATTGGCAAAGCTGTACTTATTGCCTTAGTTGATAATCTTTCTTAACGTTATTAAGAGATTATTTGGTAATTTGTTGCTGCTTGGAATTTTGTGTTCAATTTGACTGTTTTGTTTACCTACATTGCAATGATTGTAATTTGTCAGTGAGTTCCTTGGCTGTAAGGTGCATTGATGTATAGAGACACATGGAAATGCAAGTTATTGTTCCTTTATGTTAATTTACTGAATGCAGTAATAGCTGGAATGCCTCATTGCAGCATTGTAAATGGGACCTAGCATTTGGGAGATTGAGCCCAATTTTGTCCATCCTTAATTTTCACACATGCACACAGCCACAGATTCATGGGACCTGATGAGCTTCTGTTCCTGCTGATTTTTGCCTTTGCCTTAACCTCCAGAGACACTGGGCCCATTTGTAGGCACCCAACTGAAACCCTGACTGAAATAATTCAAGAAGCTAACTTGGGCATTACAACAGAAATCTCCCTGGTCAATGGGTCATCGTTTGGGCATGGGAGTGGGGTGGTAATTACAAAATATGGCTGCACATGTTTTTGCATCAGGATTTATGCTCCTTTCATAGACTTTTTACCCCGACATTGACCTTTTTAAAATACATTCAAAAGTGATGGGGCACATGTTGCATCAAATTTTATAAGCATTTTCCTCCAATTGGACTTTACCATAAAAGTAGCTGTTGTCTCTGTAGGTGGCATGTAACCGGAGTTTCAATTTCACATGTATTGTCAATTTCACTCATCATCAGGTCCCTTGCAATAGGTACTACTTTAGGAAGATGATGCAGTAAAAATATTTTGTGCTAAATTTTCTGGAGGGTTCCAACATTGTTCTAATAGTTGTAAATGGCACCGTAACATGGAGCAGGAAACCAGTTATTTTGTATGACTACTCCAACCCTGTACTTGAGAGTTTGTAACATTCTTTGAGGCGATGTGCTGCTATGTTTTCAGCAGCTGCTTGTCAATGCATGAAGAACTTAAAGGAATGCCTTTGAATCTCTTGCCTTTGAATATTTTAAACATCCCATGTAAGTGACCGCAATATGGTAGTCCCTTGATGTTTCACTGCAGTGTCATCTGAAATTAAGTTCCAAAATACTCTTGACACTGAGGCACATTAATACTTAAAACTCCATGACTTTAATATGCCTCCTTTTTTCTCATGCCTGTCAGTGAATGTTTTCATTTGTTTCTGTTTGCACACGCAATATGAATGGAGTTACTATTACCAGGATTGGTAAAGTTATTAATAATAGATGCAAAACAAAATTTGGGCATGATGGTAAGCTGTTTCGTGGCCAGTTTTTAATTAACTTTAATTTATTGGCAGGTATTGATTTCCATACGCTGCTTACATTCGCAACTGATGAGTGAATGATTACCTTTGCCGGGACAATGAACCTCAAAAATGCTTCTGCAATCTTCTGGCAAATAAGGTTCCTCCAGAACTCAATTAATGGTTACTAAGTGGGCCCAAATAACAGAAATTTGAAAGCATCACATGGCCTGAAGTAAGAATCCTGCAGGTGGTTTGTCCCAATCTGCCAAGCCATTTCCCCAATCAACTGCAACTTGGTTCCAGTCACATCACTAATAAAGCAAAAGAAAAAAAATGTTTGAGACCAGAGACATGCAGCTGTTCATGACTGGATTGGATTTTGTTTCCATTTTTCAGAAGCTGTCAGAATTCACATTAGTTGTTATGCCTTGTGCAATTCAATGGAATACCACAAAGTTGTTTTCTTAAATTTATTCATCAGAAGTGGATGTGGCTGGTTGGGCCATCATTTAAGGGCAAGCCCTAAGAAAGTCTCTGCACAAAGAACTTTTATTCCTTTGTGGGATTTGGGCATTGGTGTCAAGGCACTATTTAGTGCCCATCCCTAAACTAGTGGCTTGCTAAGCTATTTTGTACATGCAATGTGCTGAGATGTCTCCCTTTCCAGTTTATGGAGGAGTCTTCCCAAGGTTGTGGGTTCAATCAAGGGAGGACTGGCAAGATGATACCTCACACTAAGTCCACTCTAGTACTTGGGCTTTTAAAAATCTTTGTTAAACATCAGTCTGTTATTTGATTCTTCAATCTTATTATTTCTCAGCATCACTCATAATTCGTTTAAAGCTCATTTGGTGTTTTCTAAAATGAAGCCCAGTTTATGTTACGCTGTGCATGTCTAATTATTTTTTCTTTGTTTAAAGGCTTTCTTTTTTTTATAAATCCCACCCTCTGTATGTTTTGTCCGGTTCTGACTTTCATGTGAAGTTTCCCAACACTTTATCTTTTTAGAAGCCTAACTACTCTTGGTATCTCCTATTCAAAACTTATGTTCTATAAATGATATCTTTTGAATAAAATTGAAATATTCCAGAGTTGTTATATTTGTAATGTTCTTGGACTGACATTGCAGCATGTATAGTCAGGAAGACACCAGGATTACCTGTTCATTAATATTAATTGAGAGCCACAGACAAAATACATGATTTCAGATAATACACGATTGTAATAAAAATAAAGCAGTACTTCAGAGTTTTTCTCCCCAATTAAATGAGCGGATTAAAGATTTTGCTTTCCACTTGTAGGTTTAAGACATAAACCCAGGGATTATGACGTCAGGAGAGGAGGAATTGAGTTCAGATAACAGTGGGTTGATCTGAAACTGCCAGAGTCAATGCACTTACAACCTTTCATTACAAATATCCTGTGGTATAAATCTTAATTCAACGACATTTTATTGGAGATAACTTCGTCTTGTCACAAGTAAAACACAACGGTGAGTGAGTTCCTGTCAGTAGAAACAGGGAGGAATTGGTAAAAATAAACGTTTTTCTTCGTGCGTTAATACTTTTAAAATGCAGCGGTTTGACATATTGGAAATTCATTGTTTGACTCTGAGAATAAAGGATGTGGTAAGCATTGATAAGAAATGTAGTTTAATGTGATCACACTGAATTATACAACTACAAAATCACAACGAATGGCTGATGAATGAATGTGCATGCTTTTAAGCTTTTGTTTTAGAGCTAGGCATAAAATATTCACATGATTCAATAATCCAAAGCATAGCTTGCTCTGTTCTCCAGTAGAGTATCAGCTGCTTGTACAGTCAGAGTGGAGGGGAGAAATAAAGCTGACACGTTTTGCAACATGTGTAAGCCACCAGTCCTCTACATGAACCATATGTTGGCAGATTTGAGTGGATGCTTGGTTTTTTATCCAATAGGTTTGTACAATAGGTTTATTTACAGCCCTAATATTTATAATACATTTTGAGCGGAAAGTGAGGATTGCAGATGCTGGGGATCAGAGCTGAAAATGTGTTCCTGGAAAAGCGCAGTAGGTCAGACAGCATCCAAGGAGCAGGAGAATCGACGTTTCGGGCATGAGCCCTTCTTCAGGAAGGGCTCATGCCCGAAACGTCGATTCTCCTGCTCCTTGGATGCTGCCTGACCTGCTGTGCTTTTCCAGCAACACATTTTCAATACAGTTTGAGCACCTCTTTTACCTCATCTTGCTTTTATTCGATGACCTGTACTTTGTACCTTTGTCCTTCATCTTAGCTTATTAGTATTAAAGCGAGATAAAAGGAATGGTATTACCATTAATGTTGTATCTGACTAACATAAGCAGTTGGAAACTTAATGCTGAAGCTTGGTCTTGTACAGGGCAAAGTTTGATGGAATCTGTTCTTAGCACTCAGTAAGGATTGTTCATCTGAAGTTAAGTGAATATAAGATTGTCAGACATATTGATACCGAGAGGGCCGCAATATTCATTCACAGTTTGAAGCATCTTAGCCAGATGATTTTTTTAAACAATGCTGGGACTCTGCACCTTTAGTATTATTAGAAACATGGTGTTTAATCAGACAATTTGTTCCAATGAAATAGGTTAAGAAGGATCAAGGGTCACAACCTCAGGCCAGTTAAGACCAGAACTAAGTTAGAAGTAATGGGTAGATCTATTCCCAGAGAACAGCGGACCTTTGGAACAAATTATTAGGTATGTGGTGCCAGTATCTTTGTGGAATCCCTTTAAGCAAGAGCCCAGCCTGTTCCTGGTTGGGACAGAGGTCATCTTGGACCAAAGGTAGGTATGGCATGACATTAATCAGTGCTAGAGCAATCCCCTGGGCTAACTTCCATTTCTTTCAAGGGTGTTGTGTATCACCTAGCATTCTGTATAGTCTTAGTGGGGTGAAGAGCTTAACATTCTGATAGACGAACCATTGCTGTTTTGTCTGCTGTTAGTGCAGAAAATACATACTCATGGTGTTTGTTGAGGAAAATAAAAGCTCATGGTTTGGGGATAACATTGGCAAGGACTGAAGATTGGCTGGCTAACAGGTCAAAGAAAATAGGCATTTTTCAAGTTTGCAAGCTGTAACAAGTGGTGTGGCATTGGATCATTTGTAAATGATTTGGAGGAAAGGATCAAAGATATGTTTGCAAAATTTGTTGATGATTCAAAGATAGGAAAGTGCGTTATGAAAAGGACGAATGCAGGTTACAAAGTTATATGGATAGTTTAAGTGACTGGACAAAGATCTGGCAAATTAAGTCAAAAGTAGTGAAATGTGCAATGGACGATTTTGGCAGGAAGAATTTTTTAAAAATCTAAATAGTGCGAGCTTTCAATATTCTGCAGAGGAATCTGGGAATCCTGTTGCATGAATTGCAAATAGTTAGTGTGCAGGTTCAGTAATTAGGAAAGATAATAGAATATTATTGTTTATTGTGAGAGGGATGGAGTACAAAATTAGGAAGATTATGCTTCAGCTATACAGGTCACTGGTGCAACAGTATCTGGAGTTCTGTGCACAATATTGGTCTCCTAATGAAGAAAGATGCATTGAAAGTAGTTTGGAAATGCTTTGCTAGACTGATATCTGGAATGGTGGGTTGATTTCTGAGGAAAGATTGGACAGGCTAGGCCTGTACGCACTGGTGTTTAGAAGAGCAAAAGAGGACGGCACGGTGGCACAGTGGTTAGCACTGCTGCCTCACAGCGCCAGAGACCCGGGTTCAATTCCCGCCTCAGGCGACTCTCTGTGTGGAGTTTGCACATTCTCCCCGTGTCTGCGTGGGTTTCCTCCGGGTGCTCCGGTTTCCTCCCACAATCCAAAAATGTGCAGGTTAGGTGAATTGACCATGCTAAATTGTCCGTAGTGTTAGGTGAAGGGGTAAGTGTAGGAGTATGGGTCTGGGTGGTATACGCTTCGGCGGGTCGGTGTGGACTTGTTGGGCCGAAGGGCCTGTTTCCACACTGTAAGTAATCTGTAAGTAATCTAATCTAAAAGGACTTGATTGAAACATAGAAGATCCTGAGATGTCTTGACAGAATAGGTGCGGAGAAGATGTTACTTCTTGTGGGAGAGTCTAGAACTAGGGGTCACTGTTTAAGACAGGAAAAACTAACATCCCACCAGAGGAACATGAGTTTTTATAATCCTTCCCCTCAATTGAAACAGTCCTGGAATATTAATCCTGCAGTCAATATCACAAAAACTGATTCTAGAATCCCAACAATGTGGAAGCAGGCCATTTGGCCCATCAAGTCTTCACCAACTTCCTGAAGAGTATCCACCCAGACCCACCCCTATCCCAATAGCCCTGCTTTTCTATTGGCTAATCCACTCAATTTACACATTCCTGGAGACTATGGGCAATTTAGCACAGCCATTCCACCTAACCTGCACATCTTTAGACTGTGTTGAGGAAACCCGTACAGACACTGGGAGAATGTGCAAACTTCACCCAAGGATGGAATCAAACCCGGGTCCCTGGAGCTGTGAGGCTACAGCGCCACCCATTGAGCCACCGTATCTCATAATAGAAACACGGAAACAGAAAATAGCAACAGGTGCTAGCCATTTGACCCCTTCAAGTCTGCTCTGACATTCAACATGATTATGGCTGATCCTCTACTGCAGTGCCATATCCTCCCTCTCCCCATATCCCTTGACACTTTTAGATTTGAGAAATCCAAATATTTCTTTCTTAAATAATTTGATATTTCCTGTACTGCCTTCTCTGGTTTGCTACCCACGAAGTGAAGACATTTCTCCTCTGCACTGATTGAAATTGCACACTACACACAGACTCAAAGTCATACAGCACTGAAACAGGCCACACATCCTGAGAATATGAGCCCTTGTCCTGGAATTGCCCTGGAAAGGGGAAACATCATTCCTGCATTCAGCATGTCTATCGTGATGAGAATTTTGAGTTAACGTAAAATCCCTCTCATTCTTCTAAGCTCCAGTGAACATAGGCCTAGTCAACCCAATCTCTCTTCATGTGACTGACCTGCAATCCCAAGAATTGATCTGTTGAGCCTTTAGTGCACTCGCCATTTATCAACTCCTTTTCATCCTGAAGAAAAGTCATACAGAGCATGAAATGTTAATTGTGTTCCTTTCTCCACAAATGCTACCAGATTTGCTGAGTTTCTCCAGCATTTTCTGTCTTTACAGGTCATTTAACTTATGTTTCATTAATTCAAATTCACTATAACACAATTGATGAATTGGAGACACTGTTTTTATAGCGTGACCTTTTAAAGCACATCATAGAGTCATAGAAATGTACAGCATGGAAACAGACCCTTCGTTCCAACCCAACCCAATCTAGTCCCACCTGCCAGCACCGGCCCATATCCCTCCAAACCCTTCCTATTCATATACCCATCCAAATGCCTCTTAAATGTTGCAATTGAACCAGCCTCCACCACATCCTCTGGCAGCTCATTCCATACACATACCACCCTCTGTGTGAAAATGTTGCCCCTTAGGTCTCTTTTATATCTTTCCCCTCTCGCCCTAAACCTATGCCCTCTAGTTCTGGATTCTCTGACCCCAGAGAAAAGACTTTGTCTATTTATCCTATCCATGCCCCTCATAATTTTTTAAACATCTATGAGGTCACCCCTCAGCCCCCGATGCTCGAGGGAAAACAGCCCTAGCCTGTTCAGCCTCTCCCTATAGCTCAAGCACTCCAACCCTGGCAACATCCTTGTAAACCTTTTCTGAACCCTTTCAAGTTTCACAACATCTTTCTGATAGGAAAGGGACCAGAATTGCACGCAATATTCCAACAGTGGCCTAACCAATGTCCTGTACAGCCGTCACATGACCTCCCAACTCCTGTACTCAATACAGTTTTAATACAGTTCCGGCCCCATTCGTTTAAATGGTGCTGCTATTGCATGATTTTCTTATAACACGGGGTTGCACAAGAACAGAACTACCATGTTATAGCAGAACTGTTTTTGTATGTCAGGTTTCCAGCATCCTCAGTATTTTGCTTTTACCATTTAAATAATAATCTGCTATTCTGCTTTTCCTCTTGAAGTGGACAACTTCACATTTATCCTCATTATAATCGCCCACAAAAGAGCTAGGGTTAGGCTTTTTACCACTCATTCTGCTTGTTAAGTTGTCTTGAGGTTTCTGTACATCTGCCTCACCATCCACAATCCCATTTAGCTTTATGTGATCTAAAAGATTGAAACTTAAAAATATTACATTCGATTCCTTCATCCAAATCGTTGATATTTTTTATGAATATTTGGAACCCAAGCACAGAATACAGCAATAACCCACCATTTATAACATTCCACTCTCAGAATGGCTCATTTCTCACTACTCTGTTTTGTGTCTGCTAACCAATTCTTGATCCACGCCAATATGTTATCACTTAGTCCATGTGCTTAGATTTTGTACGTTAACCTCTTATATGGGACTTTATCAAATGCTTCTGAAGATCCCAACACATCACATGTGCTGGTCCTTCTTCATCTAAACTAGTTACATCCCTTTCGAGCTTCAGTAGGTGTGTCAAACATGATTTCCCTGTCATAAATCCATGCTGACTTTATGTAATCCCATTGGTATTTTCCTAGTACACTGTTATCACATGCTTTACAATTGATTGCAGCATTTTCACTACTACTGATATTAAGCTAGCCAGTTTGTTATTCTCAGTTTTCTCCCTTGCTCCTTTCTTAAATAGTTTGCTTATATTTGCCACAGCTGAAAATGTGTTGCTGGAAAAGCGCAGCAGGTCAGGCAGCATCCAAGGAGCAGGAGAATCGACGTTTCGGGCATGAGCCCTTCTTCAAGAACACATTTTCAGCTCTGATCTCCAGCATCTGCAGTCCTCACTTTCTCCTTTATATTTGCTACACTCCAGTCCACCTTCAACTGTTCCAGGATTTACAGAACTTTGGAAGTTGACGACCAATGCCTCCATTGTTTCCATAGCTTCCGCTTTTAATGCCTTGAGATGTAGATTATCAGATATTGGGGATTTATTACATTTCAATCTCAATTGTTGCTCCAGCGTCATTTTTTCACCAGTACTAATCTCTTTCAATTCATCCTTTCCAAAAAACATTTTCTTCCCAAGCATTTCTGGAAAATTATTTGTATTTTCTGTAAAGCCAGAACAAATGTTGTTGTTTAATTACTGTGCCACTCCATGTTTGCTATCATCAATTCCTTTGTTTCAGATTGTAAGGAGGCTACATTTGTATTCACTAATCTTTTCTTCTTTTTGCATTTGTATAGAAGCTCTTACGATCCACTTTTATGTTCCTTCCAATTCGTGGTCATACACTGTTCCTTCCATCTTAATCAACCTTTTGGCTCTCTTTGTTGAAATCGAAACTGCTCCCACTCCTCAGACTCACTGCTTTTTTTTCATAACTTTATATGGCTCCTGAAATGTGTAAGGTGAAGAACTTTGAGTGAATTAACAGGGTAATGGAGTACACATTGAATGGTAGGACCCTAGAACATGCAGAGGATTGTAGGGACCCTGGTTTACATGTTCATAGATCCTTGAATGGAGAAGAAAAAAAGACAAGATAGTTAATAAGACATATGGGATACTTGCCTTTATTAGTCAAAGCATTAAATATAAAAATGAAGACGTTATAATGGAGTTATATAAAACATTAGTTAGGCCATACCTGGAGTACTGTGTGCAGTTTGCAGTTCTGGCTGCCACATCATTGGAAAGATGTGATTGTATTAAAGAGGGTGCAAATGAAATTCACCAGAATGCTGCCTGGGCTGGAGTGATTCAGTCTTGAAAAGAAAGTAGAGGCTGGGGTTATTTTCCACAGAACAGAGAAAGTTCCTGGGGGGAATATGATTGAAGTGTATGAAGCTCTGAAGGGTGTAGATAAGGTGAGTTTTTTTTTCCTTTTGTAGAGGAGTCAATAATCAGGGTGCATGATTTAAAGGGAATTTAAGGACAAGCTTTTTCACCTAGAGGATCATGAATACTATATCTGAAACCCACTACCTGAAGGGATTGCCCTTATATTCACCACAGTGAGAAATGTTCCTTTCTTTTCAATTGCAGAAGGATTAGATGAACTGTGTGATGTACCAAATCTAAGTGAATATCCAACTATAAAAGAGTCGGACATGACAACCTTTGTCAGTCATTCACTGGTTCATCACATGTCAGTGGCTTATAACATACTGGCCCTTATGGATTCTGTTTCTCTGTTATCTCAGGCAGTCTCTGCACTTTGTTCTGTTTTTGCACTGACACCACAGACTGCTATGAACCTTTTATCTCAACAGTAGTAATTAATTCTACAAAGCATGTGCATTTCAGATTTGATAGGAATTTCTGTTAGAACCTAAACATATTAGGAGTGTGGTGATCAACAATTAAGGACATAATAGGATGTGTTTATAATCTGTGCTTTTGTTTTGCAGCAGTCCAGTCCTGAACATTGCTGAAGAAGGTTATCACTATGGATTTGAAATGGCCACATCTTGGCATGGCTTTCTTTATAGTTGTCTCTCTCACTATGACTTGCTGTTTTGTGTGGCAGTACAAACTTCCAAAGAAAGGCCTGAGTGAGTGAAAAGCTATTTTATAATGACTTGGAACTGAGGTTCATTGCTATCTTTAATGTATCTTAAAAAACTTCATAATCGTACCTTTCACACCCAAGATAGCTTTGTCGCCTAGGAACTGTTGTTGTAATGTCAGTAACCAAGCTCCCACAAAGAAAACAAATACCTAATCCATTTTAGAACTGCAGACAATGTGTAAAGGGGTACAGTAGATGTAGCAAGGATGTTTCCCCTGGCTGTGGAATCTAGAACCAGAACACACAATCTTAGGAATAGAAAACAAACCATTTAGGAATAAGATAGGGACAAATTTCTTCACTCAGAGGGTGGTGAATTTTTGGAATTCTCTACACCTGAGGGTGTCATTAGGAGTGTCTAACAAAGAGGATAATAGATTTCTAATTACTAATGACATCAAGGGATATGGATATAGCGCAGGAATATAACATTGAGGAAGATGGTTAGCCATGATCAAGAATGCTCTGATGAAGTTGATTGAGGATAAATATTTGCCAGAACACCAGGGAGAGCCTTCCTACACGTCTTTGAACTAGTGCTGTGAGGTCTTTTATGCTGCTGAGCAATGATTCCTATAGAATTACACTGGAGACACTAAGGAGAAAGTACTGGGGAAACTGAAAAGTCTGAAGCTGGATAAATCACCCTGACCAGATCGAGTTCTAAAGGAGTTAGCTGAGGGGATTGTCGAGGCATTGCTGGTGATCATTTTAGGAAACACTGGAGTCAGGGAGGGTCCCAGAGGACTGGAAAATGGCTAATGTAACACCCTTGTTTAAGAAGGGAGGGAAAGAGAAGAGAGAAAACTAAGGTCAGTCAGCCTGACCTCAGTCGTTGTAAGATTTTAGAGTCCATTACAAAGGATGAGATTGTGGAGTACTTGGATGTGCCTGGGTAAAATAGGGTGGAGTCAGCACAGCTTCATCAAGGGGAGGTCATGTCTGACAAATCTGTTAGAATTCTTTGAAGAGGTAACGAGCAAGTTAGACAAAGGAGAGCCAGTTGGATGTGATCTAGTTGGATTTCAAAAATGCCTTTGACAAGGTGCCACACTGGAGGCTGCTAAATAAGATAAAATCCCATGGTGTTAGTGGCAATGTACTGGCATGGAGAGAGGATTGACTGACTGGCAGAAGGCTAAGAGTTGGGATAATAAGGTTCTTTTTCAGGAGGGCAGCCAGTAACTAGTGGAGCTCATCTGGGGATCAGTGTTGGGACCACAACTATTCACATTATACATCTGGACAAAGGAACTGAGGGCATTGTTGCTAATTTTGTAGATGACACAAAGATAGGTGGAGGGACAGATAGTGTTGAGGAAGTGGGGAGCTGCAGAAGGACTTGGACAAGCTAGGAGAATGGGCAAAGAAGTGGCAGATAGAATACAATGCAGCAAAATATGAGGCCATGCACTTTAGTAGGAAAAATAGAGGCATAGACTATTTTCTAATGGGCAACGGTTTCAGAAATCTGAAGCACAAAGGAACTTGGGAGTCCTGGTTCAGGATTCTCTAGTGGTTAACATGCAGGTTCATTTGGCATTTAGGAAGGCAAATGCAATGTTAGCATTCACTTCAAGAGGGCTAGGATGCATGAGCAGAGATGTACTGCTGAGACTCTACAAGGTTCTGCTTAGACCATATTTGGAATATTGTATGCAGTTTTGGGTCCCATATCTCAGGAGGGTGTCCAGAGGAGGTTTACAAGAATGGTCCCAGGACTGAAGGGCTTGTCATATGGGGAGAGATTGAGGACTCTGGGTCCATACTCGATGGAGTTTAGAAAATGAGGGTGGATCTGATTGAAATTTACAGAATACTGAGAGGCCTGGATTGAATGGACATGGAGAAGATGTTTCCACCAGTAGGAGAGACTAGGACCTAAAGGCACAGCTCAGAGTGAAAGGACAGCCCTCTAGAACTGAGATAAAGTGGAATTTCTTCAGCCAGAGGTTGGTTAATCTATGGAACTCATTGCTGCAGAGGGACCACAACTATGGAGATAGATATATTTTTGATTGGTAAGGGGATCAAGAGCTGTGGGGAAGATGTAGGAAATTGGGTTGAGAAACCTATCAGCCATGATCAAATGGGCCTATTTCTGCACCTACATTTTTGACCTTAGAGTGTCAGTTTGGATTTGTGTTCTTGAATCACTGGAATGGGTCTGTGACTCTCCAACTTTCCAGCTCAAGTAAGAGTGCTGTTAATGGGGCATCTGCTCACCAGCACAATGCCAACTGGGTATTATTTTGGGTACCAATTTCCAACCTGCAGTTATCTCAGATGGAAGGCATAGGTAATCATTTGACATTTTCCCTGACCCCAGTTCCATCTTCTTCTCTTCCATTGTGGTATTATATTCAGCTCAGCTAACAATGTTTTCTAGGAATTTGAGCCTTCCAAATGAATCTTCCTCACTGTGCCACTTTCTCGTTTGTTTCAGATGAATTTACTTTGTCTAAAGAGCCAAAACCTTTGCAAATGTGTCCCAGGCATCCCAAACCTGTGCCATTGGTGCATCCCATGCCAATTCTAAAAGAAGCTCTCAAAAAGGTTAGTGACTAAAATACTCAAGAGTCTCTTATTATACACTTTTGGAAACCCTAGAATTTGGAATAAGGTTCTGATCAAATTAGAATTTTACCCACCTTAGGGAGGGAGCATACGTATTGGCAGAATAACATGAAATTGAAGGGACTGGCAAAAAAAGCCAAAGTAAAAAAAGTGAAAAAAGTATAATGTGACACAATAACATTTATCAGTGAAAAATTGGAAGTACATATTTAATTAGATGGGGATTTCTTAAATGTTACAAGAGATCAATTACTTTTATTTTCAAAATTGCAAAAAACTGACATTTGAAACTACCGTTTTGGGAATAATCATTTTGTCAATTACTTTGATGTAGACACTGATTAGAATTATTGTAGTATAATGGGCACTAATGATGTGAATCAGCACATTCTTTATTCTGCAAGTGACACTGTTAGGCAAGCAAGTTGTTTTCTTTTAAAAGCTTCTATTTGTTTGAAGGATGTGGGCAGCACCAACATTTCTGGCATATCTGTAGTTCCTTCAGGGCACCAAGATTTGATGTAAAGCTGAAGGAAGTTAAATAGTTGGGCTTTTACAAAACTTTAGCAGCTTTCATTGTCATGTTTTTTTCTGGTGCTAACCCACAAATTACTGAAGTGTACTGAATGCAGTTTCATGGTGGACCTGATGTTTTGTATTGTAGGGATTTAGAGAAACTAGCTGCAGAGACAATGGTTGCACTGGTAGTAATCTTTCAAGAATCCTTAGATTCTGGAAAAGTGCCAGAGGATTGGAAACCTGCCAATGTAATGCTCTTATTCAAAAAGGTAGAGAGACAAGAAATAGGTAACTATAGGCCAGTTAGCTTCACATTCATCATTGGGAAAATATAAAGGATGTTCCACCAGAGCATTTATGAAACACATGATATAACAATGCAGAATCAGTATGGCTTAATGAAAGGGAATCATGCCTGATCATTTTTATTGCAGTTCTTTGAACAGATAACAAACAGCGTAGTTAAATGGGAACCATCCGATGTTGTATATTTGGATTTCAAGAAGCCCTTTGAAGAGGTATCACAGATAAAGTTACTTAACAGGATAAGAACCCATGTATTAGAGACATTAGCATGGACAAAGCATTGGCTAACTGATTGAAGACAAAGAGTTGCTACAAGGGAATATTTTGACAATGGTAACCTGTAAGTAATAAAGTGCCAATGGGATCAGTACTGGGGCCACAATTATTGACAATATATATTAATGAACTGGATTAGTGAAGTGAATGTACTATTGCCAGGTTTGTAAATGACACAAAAATAGGCAGAAAGGTAATTGGAGAGGATGACAGAAGGAGTCTACAGAGGGGTAACAGGTTAAATGACTGTGCAAAAACTTGGCAGTTGGAAAATGTTGTAGGAAATGTGATAGTAAACACTTGGCAGGAAGAAAAGAATAGCTGAATATTACTTAAATGGGGAAAGTTATAGTGCAGAGTAATTTGCTGTTCTAGTGCATGGATGACAAAATGTTTGCATTAGGTTCAGCTGTGTATTATATAGGTGGTTAGATCTGGCCATTACCTACCTCCAGAGTAAATTTCATGACTGTCCTTTGAGATGGCTGACCTGTGTTTCCAAAGAGAGTGATTCTAGAGACATTGTGTCATATAGCAGGACCATTTTGCCCGTCACAAAACAGGAGGACATGTTCTGCACCACTCATCACCTGCCTATTGACTTAATAACACTTATATGTATAGTTTACTTTCCCTTCATTTTTGACTGGTGGTTGTTCTCCTTAAGCCTTTGCTATATAGTAAACACTTGGCAGGAAGAAAAGAATAGCTGAATATTACTTAAATGGGGAAATTCTGAGCAAAGGCTCAGAAAGATCTCCAATCTAATATAAAGCTCTATAAAAGAGAGAAAGTGAGGGCTGCAGATGCTGGAGATCAGAGCTGAAAATGTGTTGCTGGAAAAGCGCAGCAGGTCAGGCAGCATCCAAGGAACAGGAGAATCGACATTTCAGGGCATAAGCCCTTCTTCAGGAAGGGCTGAAGAAGGGCTTATGCCCGAAACGTCGATTCTCCTGTTCCTTGGATGCTGCCTGACCTACTGCGCTTTTCCAGCAACACATTTTCAGCTCTAAAGCTCTATAAAGCCTGAAATGACATTTGGCTGCCGCTTTAACCTCTACATAGGCAAATTCCAGATTGACACCCTGTAAGGGAGGTTAGTTGTTGGTGCAAAGAATCTAGACCAATTCTTCACATGACTCAAACTCTCAAATTGCAAGAAGTCTGCAAAATATACTTTTCCTTGGCTCTTATGTTTATGGGAGCACAAAGTAGAGCTGTTTGTGAATGATATGAAACTGTAATATTGCTGCTATAATAGCCAAAGACATGAAGTTATGTGAATAGATTACAAGCAAGACATAAGATTTATTATGTAACCAGGGTAGGATGTGGCAAGTGAATGTTAATTTGGATAATGCAAATAAAAGCAAATGTAAACATAATATGAAAGGATCTTGATTTCAGTTAGTTTAATGGAACTTTGCGGTTGAGTTAACATCCAAATGTCTTTACTGGCAAAGACTGATAAATGCAAAGGGCTGGGGAAAATTCATAAATCATCTCTTAAAACTATCTAGTCAATGGAAATCACGAAACGATCTGCTTAGAAAGCAATCAGAGAAAGGTGACCGGGAGGGCAGAAGACAGAGGGAAGATGTCTTTGAAATAGTAAAAGATAAATTTAGCAGACATCTTGCTTATAATATGTTTTGATTTCAATGGAAATGAAACCAGATAAGGTGTGAAATCAAGCTGCCGATTCAATCAAACAGGCACAAAGCCTCTATCTATCCCATTCACTCTCATTATATGTTCTTACGAAAACTATATTTGTCTTTGTCTTTGAAGATTAGAAGTGGAACTTAGACAGATAATGACTGTCCATTATAGGTTGACTTTCTGTTACGTCATCAAATACATGCAAGGAGCCTGCCATCTATTTCAGCCATTGTAATATATAATGATACTGTGCTGTGGACTGGAAATTTTGGGAAAAGAAATGCAAGTGATGAGCTTTCACCTCCACCAAATGAATACACTGCTTACAGGTAACTTTATAAATCCTATCTGACATGTGAAATCAATCTTAGTTCCCACAGGAACTGCTTCAATCAATAATTCTATGTTTGTCTAAATCACTGTTACTATAACTGACATTTATTTGCAAGAGATTTTATTTCACAGATCGGTTTAGATGTAGGAGGCCCTTCAGCCCATTGCTCTCTATATATTAACACAGCCATCTTCCTGTTTCAGTGAAAGTTGTGTCTTACATGAACTTTTCACTATGTTTAATCCTTCCTGACAATCCCTCACAGATTAATTCCTGTGTAAATGAAATACTTCTTGACATCAATGAAAAACCTAACATTTAGAATTCTGAAACTCTTACCCCACGGCCTTGGTGTATCGTATTGCCTAGATTTATTTTCTCTGTTTTGTTAAGTATGTAACTTGTGGTATTTTGGCCAGAACTCAAGTGTGACTCCTAATGTCCTCTTTATGCCATCTCTACTTGAAATTGGTCAACTATTATCCCATCAAGTCACTATATTCCACTGAAAGTGATAACAAGCTGGAGCCTGTTGTCTCTGAGTGTGGTCGAAGTGGAGGTGATCAATGATTTCAGAAGGAAATTGGATGAGCACTTGAGGGAAATACATTTTCCAGACAGTGAAGACAGGGAATGGGATTGACTAGATTGTTCTACCGAGAGCGAAAATAGATTCAATGGGCTGATTGACCTAATGACCACGTTCCGCAATATGACATGGTAGAACTTTTTTTCTTTCTTTTCATTTTCCTCTTTTCTTTTCCTGTCATCTATTGACAGGACTTGTTTTCCCTACCTGGTATATCTTCAGACTGTTATGTACCATGACTCACACTGCAATATGCAATTCTATTCTCTGAGGCTCTCAAATTGCCAATCACAACACTTACTCCACAGAGGGCAGTGTCATTCTATCTCCTGCTTCTGATAAATGAAGGAGAACAGTCTGAAAATGTTGGCATCAATCACAATCATAATTCCAACAAGTTACAGTACGGTGCTAATTCAATATTACATCTGCAAACAAAACCCCCAACTAAAATTCACTGGTGAATTTTGCATTCATTCGGAAGAAATAAAGACTTGCATCTGTAAAAGACTCATATTTCTCAAAGTTATCTTAAAACATTTTACAAGCAGTCAATAGTTTTAAAATGTTGTGACTGTTACTAAAGGAAACAACTTGTATTTATTTTCCATCACACTTTTCTGAGACATCCCCACAAAGTCAATGAAGTATGTTAGTGGTGCCCAGGATAACAAGGGAACTCCATGGTCATCTTTGAATCAGTATTTCTTTTTATGTCCATCTGACAGGGAAGGTGGGAAATTAAGCCCCATTTGAGCACATAATGCACACTGAGATTTCGGTGCTGCTGAGTTAATCTTTAGATCAGATATGAAGCCAAGGCTTTATCTGCCTTCTCAGGTGAGTGGACATGTATATGTTCGAAGGAGAGCAGGGGAATTCTCCTGGCCAACATTATTCCACAATCAACTACAAAGGATTGTCTTATCATTGCTGTTTGTCAGAATTTGCTGTGTGCCTCTTGATTGCTGCACTTCCCAGAACTTTAAAAAGTATTTAATCCACTATCAGATGCTTTGGGACATCATGAGTAATGGAAATGACTGTTTAAATGCAAGTTATTTTCTTTCTTTCATTTAAATGTGTTTGGCATATTATCTGATGGAACAAGTCCATAGTAGGAGTGGACTAACACACGGAGACAAGTTTTTACATTGTTTTTTGTGAAACATTTGCAAAAGGTGGTGTGTTATCACTCTGTCTCCAACTGTAAGTGAATTTCACTTCAGTGGAGCTATTTTAAAATGAAACCAACTGCAACTTGTAAAGGAATCTCTGAATTAGCAAGAATTTGATGAAATGACTAGAATGAAAATATGTAATGGAGCTTATAGTTCCTGTCAGGTATTTTTAAGGATCAAACTCTGCAAGTGATTTGGAAGGTTTACTCATTCAGCAACTGAACAGTCTGAAGCTGTTATTATGAATGAGCCCTATGTCATAACATAAGTGCTCAGGCCCCAGCAATTGGGTAGGGGACAGTCCAAATTAGAAGCAAATCTCTTATCTACTTTCAAAAGAGAAAAGAAAATTTGTACTTCTTATGCACACTATTGTAAAATGTGTACTAATGATGGGATTTGTTCACAATACCAATTACTGCATAAAACAAAAACAGAAATTGATGGAAGAGCTCAGCATCTCTGGAGAGAAATCAGAGCTAAAGTTTCGGATTGAGTGACCTTTCCCCAGAACACCATTCTCTCGACTGAAACATTAACTCTGATTTTTCTCTACAGATGCTGAGCTCTTCAAGCAATTTCTATTTTTGTTTCTGATTTACAGCATCCGCAGTTTATTCCGTTTCTACTTAATGTGTGCTCGCAAAATGATTAGAAATCTCAAAACAAATTCTTCTTGTTTCAGGATCGCAAGCATTTCCAAGATCTTCCCAGCTATCATGCTGTATAAACTCTGGCAGGAAGGAAAAATTGCGTCTCTGGATGATCCACTCACAAAATATGTCCAAAATTTCACAGTCAAAAACCCTCTGGGAAATTCAAAAGACTTGGAAAGTAAATATGAAGCAGATGGCCTGCTATTTCTTGAGCGACGGGAAGCTGCAGCAAAAGTATCATCTGTGACATTGAAACGAATGGCCAGCCAGCTGTCAGGTGAGGGAGGTGTTCTGCAGAATTAGCTGAACAAAATAATAATTGTGCTGATGTAATAAATATTGTCTTGTTAAATTTGAAAAGTAGCTATTTTACATCAAAAAATAAAATTAGTATAGAATATGCCAAAGAACAAGCACACCTCAGCCAGTTATAAACTTATACACATATTTGCACTTGTAAAGGATTTTACAAACCGGGACATTTATGTGAAATTCCCCATGACTAGATTAGATTCCCTACAGTGTGGAAACAGGCCTTTCAGCCCAATAAGTCCACACCGACCTTCTGAAGAGTAACCCACCCAGTCTCATTTCCCTCTGACTAACACTATGGGCAATTTAGCATGGCCAATTCACCTGACCCGCACATCTTTTGGACTGTGGGAGGAAACCCACACAGACACGGGGAGAATATGTAAACTCCACACAGACAGTTGCCCGAGGCTGGAATCGAACCTGGGACCCTGATGCTATGAGGCAGCAGTGCTAACCACTGAGCCACATTGCCGCCCTTTAAGATTAGATTCCCTACAGTGTGGAAACAGGCCCTTCGGCCCAACCAGTTCACACCGAGCTTCCGAAGAGTAATCCACCCAGGCCCATTTCCATCTGACCAATGCACCGAACACTATGGGAAATTTAGCTTGGCCAATTCACCTGACCTGCACATCTTTGTAACTGTGGGAGGAAACCGGAGCACCCAGAGCAAAACCAACACAGACAGTCACCTGAGGCTGGAATCAAACCTGGGACCCTGGTGCTGTGTGGCAGTAGTGCTAACCACTGAGCCACCATGCTGCTGCTCAGGGACTCTTATCCTGTGAAATTTGCCATTCTCACTCAGTGAATGAAGTGTCTTAAAGAATTTAGATAGTATTGAGCAACATAAAGAATCATTCTTGGATAAGCTCACAAAACTGACATATTAAAACAGGAACAAATTGCTGGAAAACTCAGCAAGTCTGGCACCATCTGTGGAGAGAAATTAGAGTTAGCGTCACAGGTCTAGTGACCCTTCCTCAGTTCTGATGCTGC
Organism: Chiloscyllium plagiosum; assembly: GCF_037043375.1. NCBI lineage: Eukaryota > Metazoa > Chordata > Chondrichthyes > Orectolobiformes > Hemiscylliidae > Chiloscyllium > Chiloscyllium plagiosum. Next base: position 23,805,425 of record NW_028270175.1, on the reverse strand, counting down.
TAGGACCTGCTGAGCTTTTTCTAGCAAGTTCTGTTTTTGTTTCTGATTTACAGTGTCTGTAGTTCTTTTGGTTTAAATTAAAAACAGACTTCAGTACAGGTGTATGGCAATCCTTAACACAGATGTAGTCCATGCAAGACAGTGAATAAGTCAAGTAAGTTTGGCCTTGTAATATTTAATGATGTAAGGAAATATGCTTGACATTTAACTACTGTTGTGATCCCAGCTGCCAGCACGACTGGACAAGTTAGCTCCCAGAATGAAATCCAGCTGATGGTTTTTTTTAAACTTCACTTAATGTAGTGGTCAATCACTGAACATAAGCACATCAGATTGTGGAAGTTTTTTTAAAAACAGAAGTTTATTTTATGGTGAGAGGGGCAAGATTTAAAAGGGACCTGTGAGGCAACTTTTTCACGCAGACGGTGGTGTGTATATGGAACAAGCTGCCAGAGGAAGTGGTAGAGGCGAGTGCAATTACAATATTCAAAGGACATTTGGACAGGTAGATGGATAGGAAAGGTTTAGAGGGATTTGGGCCAAATGCAGGCAAATGAAACTAATGTAGGAAACCTGGTCAGCATGGACAAGTTGGGCCAAAGGGTCTGTTTCCGTGCTGTTTAACTCTACAACACTCTCAGAAATAGAAAACCTAAGCTAACTAAATATAAAGTACAGTTAGAAAGCTTTTAAAATACACACCGAAACCAAGTTTCAACCTATTTTCCAACACTATCCAAAACCATGCTAAAGAAATTGCCCCTCTATTTCAAGTCTTTAAATTCTACTTAACTGATTATGTTCGGTAACAAAACAGAACTTTCTCGAAAAGCTCAGTAGGTCTAGCAACATCTGTGAAGAGAAATCAGAGTCCAATGACCCTTCCTCAGTTCTGATTTCTCTTCACAGATACTGTCAGACCTGCTGAGCTTTTCGAGCACTTTCTGTTTTTGTTTCTGATTTATACATCATCCACAGTCCTTTCGATTTTGATGCTGTTCAGTTTTTGACCTGTGAACTATGAAGTCTCATACCTGGATGCTGACAAGACTGAGAAATTAAAATTTCTCAACTTTTAATGGCACGCAGATTTCGAACCAAACCTTCCTAATCTGAAAGATGCACATACTAAATGTTTCGACTGAGATAGTTTATTCCCTTAACTGCTCTGGAAGCCTTCCTTCTAGGAGAGAAACTTTATTTGCTTCTGACCAGATTTGGGTCTCTTTAGGACTGTCCAAAAGCACTTAATCTCTGGTTTATCTGAATCAAAAATCAGTCCTTGATTATTTTGAACTGAATACAAGCTAACCGCTTTCAATCTTTGTTCAACTTTTGTAAACCATGACAGTATATTTAAAAATTCATTAACACTCCAGGAGTTTACAGTCACCTCTCTGACAAATGCTGGGATAGGTTACATATCAGAAGGACTGTCTGACCTAGTCTTTGACACAAATCCTTTCATAAAACTAACCAGCACCCCACTTTGAAATACAAACCGTAAGAGTGATATTTATGTACATGTAAATCACACACCTTTCATCACAGTACCCTCTGAAATGGCTACTTATATGTACCATATTTTTACAAAAATAAATGTCTGTAGAATTGCCTATATCACACCAAGTGCAGCAAATGGCTTCTCCTACCTTCTCAAGGACATTTAGGGATGGGCAACAAATGCTAACTTTGCCAGCAATGATCAGATCCCAGGAACACCCGCACATTCCCTGTGATGTTCAGGCACTCTCATCCTGTAATGTGTGCTACCCTATGGGCTCAAATTTGCTATGTGCCCACTCATTGGACTAAGTATCTTAAAGGATTTAGGTAGTTTTACAAAACAAAAAATTATAAGGACGTGCACCATCCTGACTTGGAAATATATCATTGTTCCTTCAGTGCGTTTGGGACAAAGTCCTGCAATATTCCCCCTAACAGCATTGTGGGTCTATCTCCAACAAATGGGCTGCAGCGGTTCACGAAGGCAGCTCACCACCACCTTCTCAAGGGCAACCAGGGACAGGCAATAACTGCTGGCTCGGCCAGTATCACCCACACCCCCTGAACAAAGCAGCATAAAAAATCAAAAAAAAAGCTCAAGCTTGTTTTGTTATTGTAATTAGTTTCTGATCTTGTCACCTTTTCAAATCCTTTGAAGTCTTGATCATGCTTTAGTGGACCTAAAGGTTTTGATGGTATTCTGTTTGAGATCACTCCAAAGAGGTTGTTAGCTTTGGTTACAGAAATCTTTAAATCCTGTATGGAATAATTTACAGGGTTACCTAGACGACTCAGATCAACAAGCCTGCTCTGGGATGGAAACACTGAGATGGCACTGAATCTTCTACGGGACGATTTACTCATTGCGGATCCTGGTACAAGGTTTGAATTCAGCTTTTGTAGTGTCTTTTAACTAAAACATTTTATGAAATTGAAAATCTTGTAAAGAAGTGTAGAGGAAGTGACGGCCTGGTGGTATTATCATCAGGTGGTATTTTTAATCGACAGACCCCAGGGGACCTGGGTTTGAATCCTGCCATGGAAGATGGTGGAATGTGAATTCAATTTTAAAAATTCTGACTCGAATGATGATCACAAATCCATTGTTGGGAAAAACTGATATAGTTCACTAATGTACTGTAGGGAAGGAATTTGCCTGGTCTGGCCTGCATGTGACTCCAGACCTACAGCAATATGGTTGATTCTTAACTGCCCTCTGGGCAATTAGGGATGGGCAATAAATGCTGGCACAGCCAAAGATGCCCTCATTCTGTGAATGATTTTTTAAAAAATTGATGAACAATTAAAACTTACGGCTGTTTCTTGATTTCATTTTAAGAAACAAATCTCATGAACCATCCTTATATTGTTAAATATTCCAATTTTTCTTTAACCTGTGCAAATAGTTGATTAAGTCTTTCATGAAAGTAGCACAATCTGTCAACCTGCCTTAAACTGTAGGATATATCTCACATCTCAATGGAATAGCAAGGGCCGTTTTAATCTGGTTTCCATCAAAAGCAACTGAAGGAAAACTGCCTGAAAGTATATTTGATTGGTACTTTACTGTCACTATAACTAATCTGCAAGTCTCCAGTGTGATTATGCTGACAGGCAAATATCCAGTGAGTGTGAGGTAGAACGTGTGTTGTGGTTTTATAGTGGGAGTTGTATCTCAGAAAGGAGTTATGGTGCACTAATGGATTAATGTTGCAACTAACTAACATCTGAGACAAATTGAGTGAAAGCAGATGTACAATTGTCTGTAGAAACTTTCTATATTTGACTGGGAGTTACTGTGCACTGTTCAACATAATGTGCAAAGACTCAGCTTACTGTAATAGAGCAGCACCTGAGTAATGATGTGAGGTCAGCCTCATAGCTCAAGATCTTAACATTAACAGAAGGAAGTCAGGAACTGGTAGCAGAATTTAATGCGTTTGTTTACTTAGCAGGTCCAATTTTACAATGTAATTGTGGGGGTGTGAGTGCTAGACTTCACTACCAGAATGTGCAGGTTTCCTAACTAGTGTTAGTTCACTGCTGAATCAGTAAGAAAGTCTTAATCCAACTTCTTAAAGGTAGGAACAAAAATAGGAATTGCTGGAAAAGCTCAGCAGATCTGGCAGCATTATTAAATCAGAATTAACGTTTTGGATCCAGTGACCTTGCCTCAGAATTTTGAGGAAAGGTCACTTGACCCGAAACGTTAACACTGATTTCTCTCCACAGATGCTGCCAGACTTGCTGAGCGTTTCCAGCAATTTCTAATTTTGTTTCTGATTTATAGCATCTGCAGTTCTTTCGGATTTCTTAAAGGTAGGTTTTGGGATTGGATTTAATTTAGCTATCTTAGTTTTTGGGCTGTGAACACTGGTATTCCTGCACATAGCTCTGTCCTTCTCTTCCAGCTGGGCTACATTCACATTAATGCTGGAGATATGGCATTGAGGGTGAGTTGGAGGTTTGGATTAGGAATTGGCTGGATGGAAGAAGACAGAGGGTAGTAGTTGATGGCAAAGTTTCTACATGGAGTGCCGTCACTAGCGGTGTTCCGCAAGGATCTGTTTTGGGACCATTGCTGTTTGTCATTTTTATAAATGACCTGGAAGAGGGGTTAGAAGGTTGGGTGAGCAAGTTTGCGGATGACACGAAAGTCGGAGGAGTTGTTGACAGTGAGGAAGCATGTGGCAGGTTACAGCAGGATATAGAGAAGCTGCAGAGCTGGGCAGAAAGGTGGCAGATGGAATTCAATGTAGCTAAGTGCGAGGTGATTCACTTTGGGAAGAATAACAAAAAGATGGGGTACTGGGCTAATGGTCGGATACTTGGTAGTGTGGATGAGCAGAGGGATCTTGGTGTCCATGTACACAGATCTCTGAAAGTTGCCACCCAGGTAAATAGTGCGGTGAGGAAGGCATATGGCGTACTGGCTTTTATTGGTAGAGGAATTGAGTTCCGGAGTCCTGAGGTCATGATGCAGTTGTATAAGACTCTGGTACGGCCGCATCTGGAATATTGTGTGCAGTTTTGGTCGCCATACTATAGGAAGGATGTGGAGGCATTGGAACGGGTGCAGAGGAGGTTTACCAGGATGTTGCCTGGTATGAAAGGAAAATCGTATGAGGAAAGACTGAGGCACTTGGGGCTGTTTTCACTAGAGAAAAGAAGGTTTAGGGGTGACTTGATTGAGGTGTACAAGATGATTAGGGGGTTAGATAGGGTCGACAGTATGAACCTTTTCCCGCGTATTGAGTCGGGTATTACAAGGGGGCATAGCTTTAAATTAAGGGGGGGTAGATATAGGACTGATGTTAGGGGTAGGTTCTTCACTCAGCGAGTCGTTAGTTCATGGAATGCCCTGCCAGTAACAGTGGTGGACTCTCCCTCTTTATGGGCATTTAAGAGGGCATTGGATAGGTATATGGAGGATAGTGGGTTAGTGTAGTTTAGGTGGGCTTGGATCGGCGCAACATCGAGGGCCCAAGGGCCTGTACTGCGCTGTATTCTTCTATGTTCTATGTTCTATGTTCTTACAGCATTACAATCCCCTCCCCCACTCACCTATTGTACTCAATGCTACTTTCTCCCCACCCCCACCCTCCTCTAGCTTATCTCTCCATGCATAAGGCTCTCTGCCTTTATTCCAGATGAAGGGCTTTTGCCTGAAACGTCGATTTTACTGCTCCTCGGATGCTGCCTGAACTGCTGTGCTCTTCCAGCACCACTAATCCAGAATCTGGTTTCCAGCATCTGCAGTCATTGTTTTTACCAAACTGTAGCCAGAGGCAGTTAAGAGCACGGAAGTGGTTGTATTAATTCATACTGTTCCGTAACCTGAACAAGGACAATCATTTCATCAGCGGTCCTTACCTGCAGTTATAAAGACTCTGTAGCCTTACAGTTGCAGTGAGATCCTATAAACCCTAGGTAACTGTACTTGGAATCACTCTCATACCTTCCAAATAATTTTGCAAGACCTAATGTCCAGTTGTCATTGTATTTATGTTGAAAGGACATTCCACCATTACCTTTATTGCTAATGCATCGCCTGTTCACAATCTCCACTTAAAATGTTTCTTTATCTCTGGGTAAATTTCTCAGGGTCAATGATTGCCAGTGAGACTGTGAATGATAAACTGGATGATAGTGTAGCGATGTATCCAGAAATTGAGTGAAGTTCCAGTGCTTTTCATTCACATTCACCTCTTTTTGTTTCACTGATTTTTGCTGCCTTGCTTCTTGAATGCAAGTTCAAGAGAATGGATTAGAATGTCTGCCGGACAAAGTAGAAAAATGTTGTTCACAGCAAAATGGATAACTAAGAAGTCTGTCTCTGCTCCCAATATCGAGCAGCTAAAAGAGGAAGCAAGTACAGGACCCAGGGCCTGTCACTCCTCCAGCAGCCACAGTGTGGACTGAGGAGCAAAGGGCTTTCTTCCTCGTGTGGTATCTAGAACCCCCACCTTCTTAACTCTGACCCAAGCCCAACTTTACTGCAGAAATATTGACAATTAGCTCCTGAAATAAGAACGTAGACAGTGTGGAATGCATGTGAGTGAGCCAAAATCCTATTCAGTGCATGTAATCAACATTGAAATTGAAGGGGACGATAGGAAGTGAAAGGAACAATATAGACAGAGAGGGAGCTTTCATAGAGATGGCTGAGTGAAGGTGCTACTCAAATTACCCATAATAGATGGCTGGTGTGTTAGTCATCCCTTTAAGGTAGTGAATGAACAATTGGGTGTTAAAGGAGAATGTGTTCAATGTCAAGCAGGTTGGCTTTGTGGAGTACTTCATTGTTTGTATGTAGTCCTGTCATCTGACATTCATAAAAGAGACAGTGTTGACAGAGCTGCCCCAGCAGTATCATTTGTTTTCTGTACAGAACCTGTGATTCTGAACATAGAACAGCGTGAGGATGACAATTGCTCTGTGTACTTGAATTTTGGGAGAGATGCACAGTGAATGATCACTAGACGCATTCTGTGAGGCAGCAAAGGTGCTGGTGGCCTTGGAAATTCAATGGCCTTCATTGACAATGGCATTGTTTATGATAATGTTACCTAGATAACTCTCAACTATTTTGCTGCATTGAGGTTGCTACTGTTAACGCTAATTACCTCAGGGTCATGGTGGATACAGAATTCTATCATCTTTAGGATAATAACAATAACAAACCTGAAGTATTTTCTGTGTCAGGGAAGCAATTTGCACTGCGCCACACTGTCTCTTCCATGCTTGCCAGAAGCGTTCACCATCAGTGTCTTGAGCATAAGGAGTGACATAGAGTCATAGAATCCCCACAGTGTGGAAGCAGGTCATTTTGGCCCATCACGTCCACACCGACCCTCCTCTGCTACTCTCTGTTTTGACCCTAGTCATGCTGCTTCTACAGCCATTGATCTGTTGGTACTTTCTGTCCCCACTCCCCTCTCTTTGGGGCCATTGTTGTGCCTTTGTTGTACCCAGTTTAAATTATTTGACTTTGGTATTTTCTTGTTTCTAGCTGTGAGTTAGTCAGTGGCTAAATGCCCCATTCTACTACATTTTTAGCAGAGGATTGGAGACCCATTGGAGACTCATTCATTTATTACTGATGAATGAATATTGTTGGAATGGTGGCTCACTGGTTAGCACTGTTGCCTCACAGCACCAGGTTCCCAGGTTCAATTCCAGCCTTGAGCGACTGTCTGTGTGGAGTTTGCATATTCTCCCCGTGTCTGCATGGGTTTCCTCTGGGTGCTCTGGTTTCCTCCTACAGTCCAAAGATTTGCAGGTTAGGTGAATTGGCCATGCTAAATTGCCCATAGTGTTACGTGCGTTAGTTAGAGGGAAATGGGTCTGGATGGGTTACTCTTCGGAGGGTCAGTGTGGACTGGTTGGACCGAAGGGCCTGTTTCCAAACAGTAGGGAATCTAATCTAAACTTAAGAAAATTAGGGAGATCTAGTGGTCAGATGATCCACCACAAATGTACATGAGCAACTCCCATTCTAAATGTGAATTTAGAATTTTAGGATGACTAAAATGGCACTTGAACCTCACATCAGGAAGTGTGGGCAGCCGTTGAAGGTAAATAGATGCTGCATAACACCATAAGACATGGGGCCAGAAGTAGGGATTCAGCCGATTGAGTCTGTACTACCATTCATTGAGATCAAAGTTGAGCTGATAATCCTCAATTCCATTTTTCTGACTTCCTCCCATAACCCTTGATTCCTTTCCAGATTATAAATCTACCTCAGCCTTGAGATAAAAATAACCAAACATATTGGTTTTATTTAATGTGTTTATTGATGGAAGGTATGTGCGAAAGCAATCGCAAGAAGTGTTATAACAAATGACTGACAATTACTGTTCTGTCTTTCTTAGATGTCATTACAGTAATTTGGCATTTTCCCTCCTGGCTCACATTCTAGCCAATAAGGTTGCTAGATCAGAGTATCAACGCTGGATTACTGAGAATATTTTAACTAAACTAGGGATGGAGCACACTGGATTTGAGTTTACACACTCAGTCCGTTCGAAGCTAGCCGTTGGTGTTTACAGCAATGGCCAGCCAGCACAGCTATATGACCTTGGTTGGTATAGACCCTCTGGCCAAATGTACTCCACAGCTGCGGACCTGGCTAAACTAGCAATGGTGCTTTTGGGAACTGTCCACAGAAATCTGCTTGAGCCTGATGCCATAAAAATGATGCTCACCCCAGTCTTCAGGTGTTCTGAAGATTACTTTGCCAGCAAAACAGGAACGCCGTGGGAAATCGATGAACTGTTTGGATACGACCTCATTAAAAAAGAGGGTGATTTGGATGGTTACTCAGCCACATTCTCCCTGATTCCAAAACTCAAATTAGGATTTGTTATTTTGATGTCAGGTTCCCGGCCTCAAGAGAAGGACTTGACTATGAGGGTTTATGAACATTTAATACCTGCAATGGAGTCTGCATTTCGACAAAGCAAAAGAGTTCTTTCTCCACCTCCCGACTCTAAGCCTTATGTCGGTTACTACACATTTGCAAACTTGACCTTTTATGAGATTAAGAAGGCGAAGGGTGGAGTATTAGTGATGCAGCAGTTTGGCCCTCATATTGAAAGCTTGATACCTGAGAGATATCGAACAATCAAACTCTGTTATTTAGAAGAAAGGGTATTTCAAATTGTATTTGAAAAGGAATACCCTTGTGTCTTGAAATTTAGCACAGCTTCAGTGTCACTTGAGGCACAAGATGGGCAACTGTTTAATTTCTTTCCATTCAACAGGAAAGGCCTATCTCCTGGTTTTGATGCTCCAGGTCTTAATACATATAATATCCTCCGCATCAGTCAGAAACCAAGATTTTAAGAATTGACAACAGACTGCAGCTAATTTAGGAACATTTGAAAAGCCACTTATTAGAGATTGAATAATATGAAAAGTTTTGGAACAAGGGAGAGGACTGTTTGGTCAATCCAACCTTCTCAAAGCAGAGACTGTTTATGATGACTCTGTCATGACGTACCACCATCTACTGATCCACTACATAACAGAACACACTGGCTGGGAATTTCCTGGGAATTGTTGCTGTTCCAGTACCAAATCTTCATTAGGATCATGGTAGGGGTGTGCAAACAACAGCTGAGGAAATTCCCAGTCAGCGTTTCTTTTGTTTCTGAGGTGATGTAACAAGGTCAGTCACATAGACTCCATAGAAAGAGTTCCCTGCTTAGGGCTGTTAATCTGGTTCAATTAAGGAGCTCTGGCTGACAGTGTCAGACATCCTATTCACTCTGAGAGCTGGCTATGAGGGAGCTGGAACTGTCAAGGACTCTCCACGAGTAAATAAAGGGTGACTTGGTGACAGGATACCTGCTTGTGTGGAGTTATTTCAGTGGTGACAAGAGAAAAGCACACGCTTAAAGAAATTTGCTCACAACGGTTGTCTTTGAGTTGGGGTAAGTCTTTCTTGCATCATGCTGTTATTTGGGAAGCTTGACTCATTCAATGCTGCTGTCACAGACTGGGCCCACTCTGTGAAAAGAATGTTTTTTTTTCGGGCAAATGACATTGGGTCAGATGAAAAGCAACGAGTAATTCTCCTGACAGCTTGTGAACCACAGCTTTTTCGGTTATTAGGAGCCTAACTGTCTCTGAGGAACCAGATGCTGAAACCTTTCAAGAGTTGACGGATTTAGTTACGGAATCTTACAACCCCAATCCTTCTCTAATTCTGAGATGTTATCAGTTTTACTCAGCAATTCAAGATCCAGGGGAACCTGTATCAGGATTTTTAACTTGGTTAAGACAACTGGCAGAGACATGTGACTTTGGTTTAACCCTTAACGAGATGCTGAGAGACCGTTTAGTATGTGGGATGAATGATGTAACCATGCAAAAGCACCTACCAGCTGAAGCCCAACTGGACCTCAAACAAGCACTACAACTGGCTTTATTATTGGAAAATGTGGCAAATGGAGCATATAAATTGCAGATTATTCTGATGGAAGGGAATACACTCACCAGTCCAACTGAGCTTGTGAAGCACTGCTTGAGTGAAGACAATTGCATGGTCTCACTCAGGACATATCCTGAGCAGTGGGATTCTAGGTCAGACCACAACAAAACCCCAAAATAAAGCCAAGCCTTGGCCAAACGGTTAAAATGTTCTTTAGGATGCTGGCTGGCAAGCCGTTGTAGTTGCTGCTGGTATGTGGACCCAAGACAGCAAAAGAGTCCCACTAGGCCTGAAGGAGTAAGAGAGCTCATAGGCTGGTATCCAGGAGAGTGCACACTCTGGAAAGCCCACCGATATCTGGCTTGGAACAGTTAAATTGCTTTGCAACATCTAAATCAGGTAGTCTAGGGACTACCAAAGGAGGCAAGGCCAACTTGCATACTGACTAGGAAGCAATTCCAGGATTCCATAGGCCTGCCCAGTGCCATTTCTCTTAAGGGCAGGAATAGAGGCAGAAATCAGAAGGCTGGAAAGCAAAGTTTGCAGAATGGGCAGCACTGGTTGTACCAATTGTGAAGCCCAAAGTGTCGGTTCATTTCTGTTTGCCTTTTTAAACAAACAGTAATCTGCTTTTCATGGCTGGGAAGGGGTTTTGTCCTTCATGAAGCTGGACATGAGACATGTATACTTCCAATTGTGGTTAGATAAGGATTTCCAGAAGTAATTACAATTAATATCCGTAAGGGTTTGTACCAATATACGAGACTGGCATTTGGGTAGCATCAACCTGTGTAATTTTTCAGCAGATGATGGAAATCATTTTACAAGGTCTGTCCCAGGACGCCATTTATCTAGACATCATGTTAATTACAGGGAAGACCAATACAGAGCAGTTAGAGAACTTGGACATAGTTCTCAGATGTTTCTCCCAGATGGGCATATGCCTTAAAAGGGACAAATGTGTGTTCCAGGCACCCCAAGTAACCCACTTTGGTTACAGAGCTGACAAGACTGGGTTACACCCCTTAAAAGATAGTGAATCCAGTCAAAGGTGCCACATCAATACTGGAACTTAGGTCTTTCCTTAGGCTAGTGAATTATCCTAGAAAGTTCTTTTTTAACCTGGCCTCCATCCTGACATCTTTGCATCAACTCTTAAAAAAACGAGTCAGTCTTGGAAATGGTCATATAGCCAAGCCCCATAGCTTTCAGGGAAGTTAAGAAACAGCTATCACTCTCTAAGGTGCCAGCACACTACGATCACAAGTGAGATCTGGTATTGACATGTAATGCCTCCCCATATGGCTCGGCGTAATATGAGCTCATAGGTGGCACAATGGAGAGGAACGCCCAATAGCATATGCATCCAGGGCTTTTGCTAATGCAGAGTGTAAATACGCCCAGGTGAAAGTGAGGACTGCAGATGCTGGAGATCAGCTGAAAAATGTGTTGCTGGAAAAGCGCAGCAGGTCAGGCAGCATCCAAGGAGCAGGAGAATTGACGTTTCAGGCATAAGCCCTTCTTCAGGAATGAGGAGGGTGTGCCAAGCAGGCTAAGATAAAAGGTAGGGAGGAGGGACTTGGGGGAGGGGCATTGGGAATGCGATAGGTGAAAAGAGGTTAAGGTGAGGGTGATAGGCCGGAGAGGGGGTGGGGGCAGAGAGGTTGGGAAGAAGATTGCAGGTCAAGAAGGCGGTGCTGAGTCTGAGGGTTGGGACTGAGATAAGGTGGGGGGAGGGAAATGAGGAAGCTGGAGAAATCTGCATTCATCCCTTGTGGTTGGAGGGTTCCTAGGTGGAAGATGAAGCGCTCTTCCTCCAGGTGCCCATGGCTTCAGGCCAAATTCAGCGGTGCAAGTTGGAACACTGTCTGGGAGGTCAAGTAGTAAATGTGGACACATTGAGCCACCCCCCCACTGGCAGGAACACCACTAGTGGTACCACTGCTGGAAGAGTCTGTAATGTTTTTAAATTTCCTGGACTTGCTTCCAGTCACAGCTGACAATATCAGACTTTGGATGCAGAAAGATCCAAAACTGAAACAGCTCATGGTGATGGGAGAATCTACCAGGCTCATCCAGGGGTTTCTAAAGTAAGATGCTGGCGAGATGTTATGTCTGGTGGCCAAGATTGGATGTAGACATAGCTCTGTTCTAGGAGCAGTGCCCATACTGACAAGGGCAAAAATTACCACCTACTGAATTCATGGGAATGGCCAGGTAAACCCTGGACTCAGTTACACGTTGATTGCGTAGGTCCGCTCATGACCTCTTTGTTCTTAATCATTGTGGACACCCACTCAAAATGGCTAGATGAATGTAGAGTTCATTCGTCAAACACTAGGATGGCGAGAGAAAAACTGTGGGCATCTTTTGCGATACATGGTCTCTCTTAAGTGTTACTCACAAATATTGGGCCATTGTTTGCTAGCAGAGAATTTCATAAAGTCAAATGGTATTCAACATATAAAGACGGCTCCAATGGTCTGGCAGGTAGCGCAGTCCAAACTTTGAAGGTAGATTTAAAGAAACAGCCTACAGCTTCACTAGATACCAAACTGTCTCAGTTCCTATTTGATTATGGGACCACTCCTCATGCAACTACAGGAATAGCTCCAGTAGTGTTGCTAATGAGGAGAAAACTCACACCAAGTTAAATCTGATCTTCCCGGACCTGGGAGGGGGAGGGTGAAATGGCACCTGGAACACTAATGCTGGACACAAGACTCAGATAAGTGAAAGAGACAGTTAACTTCAGGGGTTGATGTTTGGTGTAGGAACCACTGGAATGACCCTTTGAGGCAAGAGGCAAGGTCCACACAAGGTCAGATTCAGTGATGTATAACATTTGGGTAGGGGTGAGTGTCCTGAATGGCACGTGGACCGTACAATGGCTGCAAATGCATAAACAGTGCAGGAGCAAAACGTGCCCAGCTCCTCCTCGGTATTTTCAACGGTTCCGGAACCTGTGGGTTCTCCCTCTCCATCAATCGTTGAAGATACCTCAGAATCTGAGATGGACACGATGGATGTTGATGTCTTTGCCACCTGAAGAAAAGAATGCATTTCCAGGTGCAGGAGGTGTTACACACCGTCCATATCAGGGGCAGAGCTGGAGGAACCTGACCGGTGATAAAACACCCCAGTGGGAGCTAAAGAAAAAAAAACTGGCCCATGTCCTCAGATTCAGAGGGGATGGATGTAGTGATTGTAATAAGGTCAGTCAGAATATGACTTCTCTGGTTGGGGCTGTTAATCCAATTAGGGAGCCCTGGCTGACATAAGAACAGGAGTGTCAGACATCCTGTTCACTCTGGGAGCTGGATCAGTGTCAAGGACTCTTCATTTGTGTCAGGGGACTGACTCTGAGCTGGCTGCCCACCTCCAGTGTGTGCTGCTGCGGTTAGTTTCTGTGTCTTTTTGAGGGAAACCTGATTCCTGAACTGGCTGATCTACCCAGCCAGCCTTCCTTTTTTATTGAGGATTGATTTCTAAATGGCCTGATTTACACAGTCAACGTGTTTTGGTGTGATTCAGTTCTCATTAGGGAACTGCTGTTTCACTGGTTGGTTACAGTCCTGTGTATTACTCTTTTCTCTTTTACTTTGAGAAAAGGAAAATGTTGATTTTGTGGCAGAGCTTACCCCTTGCATTCTAGTTTTCTTTGCTCTGAATGTGTTTTCACCTTTTTAATGTTTGGACTGAGCCCTTGTGAGAAAGTCCATTTTTCCAGATGAGCTCTTCCTGTGTGGGTAGAGCTGGCCCTTTGTGGGTGACTAGGCTTTTGTAAAGACTGAACACCTGTGTGTGTGTGTGTGTGCTGGGTCTGAGCAATTGTTGCATCCTGGAGTGGACTCTGCCTTCAGGAGTGGACCAAACCCCTGTGAGTAAACTGCAGCTCCACAATGTACTCTGTTCCTGTGGATGGGCCTGGTTCTCTATGGATGGGCCAGGCCTTTATAGAGACTGAACACCTCTGTGTGTGTGCTGTGGGGTGTGCATTTGCTGCCTGTTGGAGTAGACTCTGCCTTGGTACTAGAAACTGTGTATTATGAGGATTTTGTGAATTCTATTAATGCATGTGGGTTTTGTAATTAATTGTGTTTGAGTGCGGGCCAGAGTGCAGTAGTCAGTACGTGGGGTGGCTGGGAGCTGGAGGGTTGGTGACCGGCCTGGGGGAAAATGCGCTGGGGGCGGGGGGGGAGGAGGTCTGTTAGTATGCAGGGTGGTTGGGGTCTAGGCAGATGACAGCGTGCCCATAGGAAAGCTTGTCAGGGGAGGGGCAGCCAGTACGCGGGGCTGGAAGGTCGATGACCAGCCTGGAGGAAAGCAGACCGAGAGGACCCTGTCCATACGCAGGGTGGGTGGTGGGGCCCAGCAACTAATAGCATCGTCGCAGAAAAGCTGCTAGAGGGCAGGCTGGTCAGTATGTGGGGAAGCTGAGCTAGGCGGCCGATGGCTGCCCCAAGGAAGGCTGACCAGGGGAGGACTGGTCAGTGCGCAGGGAGGCTGGGAGCCGGACAGTCGATGGCCGGTCCATAGGAGTGCTGGCCAGGAGAAAGGGCCTGTCAGTACACAGGGCAGCTGGGTGCAGCAAGGCCAACAGCCCGACTGGTCAGGGGTGGTTTGGTTAGTACGCGGGGTGACCGGGAGCCGGTGATCGACATCCGTCCCGGAGGGAAGTGGGCCTGGGGAGGATCAGTCAGTACGCAGGGCACCCGGAGACCGGAAGGCCAACTGTCCTGCAATAAGGTTCGCCAAGGACAGTCTGATCAGTATATGGTGTGGACGGGTGTCAGGTGTCTTTTGTATAGCTATATTGTGTCTGTGTTCTATGCACTGTTTCTAATTCGATTGCACTGTCTTGGCTGTGTTTGTTACTGTTATCTTTGTGATGAAGGAAAATGGGATTTGAGGTTTGTCCTCATCTCTCTGAAAACTGGTTGAACGATGGGGTTTGGCTTTGTTGCCCCTTCCCCTGTATATAATGGGTTTTTTTGTGAACTGATGCTTTCTGTTTATTGTTAACTATGTTTTGTACTATTTCATAAAATAAATAAAAAAAATAACAGGAGTGTCACATAACCTATTCACTCTGAGAGCTGGCTCTGAGAGAGCTGGATCAATGTCAAGGACTCTCCATGTATAAATAAAGGGTGACTTGGTGATGGGATACCAGCCTCGATGGAGTTATTTCAGTTTCCTCCTCAAAAGGTGTTACCACACAGGACACAAAATGCCATTTTCAATATTTTGAACATTTAAGACTCATTGTTTTGTTCTCAAATGTGTTTATGTCATATTTAATGTTTGTAGGATGGTACTGATTTAGATAAGTCAAAAAGCTTGATTCAAATTTTTGATGTAATTATAGCGTCATAGAGATGTACAGCATGGAAACAGACCCTTCGGTCCAACCCGACCATGCTGACCAGATATCCCAACCCAATCTAGTCCCACCTGCCAGCACCCGGCCCATATCCCTCCAAACCCTTTCTATTCATATAACCATCCAAATGCCTCTTAAATGTTGCAATTGTACCAGCCTCCACCACTTCCTCTGGCAGCTCATTCCATATCCGTATCACCCTCTGCATGAAAAAGTTGCCCCTTAGGTCTCTTTTATATCTTTCCCCTCTCACCCTAAACCTATGCCCACTAGTTCAGGACTCGCTGATCCCAGGGAAAAGACTTTGCCTATTTACCCTATCCATGCCCCTCATAATTTTGTAAACAGGTTGCACGGTCAAAAGGATCAATAACCTTTAAAGATAATGACCCAAAACTCATGTGACCTTATAATTTCACCAGTTGAAATTGTGCCTTGCATTGGCCTCGGCTAAATGCTACCTGCTGGCATCTAAACTAATAGCGGGCATCTGCACCCACACTGAGGTGGGAAACTGTGACACATAATCAAAGACCCTTCCCATCTGGATTATAATCTCTTTGATCCTCTTTCTTCTGGCAGAAGATATAAAAGTTTAAACACGAGCACCAACAAATTCAAGAACAGCTTCTGCCCGGCTGTTATTAGACTTCGGAATGAACCTTTCAAATTTAATATTGACCTCATTCTTTGCGGGCTTTCTCTGCAGCCGTAACATTACATTCCTCGCTCTGTTTTATTACCCATATGCACTTTGTGTGATGTTATCTGCCTGTACTGGACACAAAACGTTTTACTGTATGTAGGTACATATGTCAATGATAAATCAAATCAAACTAAATCAAAAAGTCTGTTGGCAAGGGATTGAGAGGGAAGGAGATCCCAACCATTTATTTGAGTGACTTGGCCATAGACCTCTGTCTGAACCTCCAAGATGAAGCCCAAAATGTCATTCAACTAACCCTTTACTACTGGAAGTACTGGACAGATGTGGTAGGCAGGGATAGAGAAACTCCCAGTATGTGAAATCCTTATTTTTAACCCAACCCACTTTGGGAACTACTTTGTTTTGAGTGAGCAGAGATATTTTCTTATGGGATCTGTGTAATCTGCTTCTCCAGTGCTGGCCTGATGACTAACATTCTAGCTGTCAATAAGGTAGTACTCCACGTTTGACCACATCCTACATATTGAGAAAGGTTAACAATTAAATTGCAGAGCTACTGACTTCTTTTATGAGTATAAATTACTAGACGTAACAATTGTACCAAAATACGAGAGTTTACTGAACACCAAATGGTTGTTCAGAAAAGGGGAGGTTAGTCTTAACTTAATAGAAAGCCTGCTGGACACCAAATAGAGAAGATATTAGTCAATAAATGTGAAGTCATACACCAATGGGTGTCAGTCAATGTCGAGTTGTAAGATGACGGTCATACTTGAGTATTTTAATTGAATCCTTTGACAAAAGCCCCAGATGTAAAGGTAAATATAAAGCAGTGAGTGTGGTATTTTTAGTTTCTCAAAACATTTTTGACAAAACAACATAGAAGAAATTGCCCATGGAATTCAGGGTAACCTGGCAAAACCTTTTCAGCCAGGGAAGCTGTGATCTCATAGAGAAAAGCAAGATTGTTCCTAATTTGCAATTTAATTAAACTATCTGGGGCAAATCTTTCACATGGAGAGAGATCAACCTATTAAATAGTAATCCAAGAGGACAGAGACAGAGACCAGAGGAAATTAGATAAGGTAAAGGAAGGCTTTAGGATTTAACTGCATGACTGAGTTTAGTTAAATCAGATAACTTTGCACATCTGTAACATTATTGCGATCTTGTGAGCAGAGGTCATCGCTGTGACCTGAATGGAATCCTCATGCCAAGGATGAAGGGGGCCTATCCTGGAAGGCAGCCTGTGACTCTGGAACAACAAAGGTGGTCTTGTTGAGAGAATGACCAAGCGGTCCTTCTGTCAGTCAGTAAGGCCTGAGCCAAGGTCCAGTATCCCCATGCTGACATTCCTGTGCCTGGAGGTTCCCAGGGTTCCACATGGCTCAAACCTTAGTCTGCCACACCAGTCACTGCTGGCCAGGGCAATAATCAAGATGGAATTTCCACAACACTGCATGGCTACCACTATCTGCATGGCATCGTGGAACCAGAGCTGCAGCAATGCACTGCTGCATGGAACACAGGAACCTAGTGCAAAAGTGTCATTTGAAATACTGGAACCAGGATGACAGTGCCATGAGATCTGGGATGCTGGAACCCAGGGAAAGAGAACACTGACATGTGGAACCCAGGGGCAGGACCCTACTGCATTTTACATCAGGTTTGTCCAGTGGTTGAAGGTGGATTTTGGGAATTTGGATGTGCAGAATTGGCAGCCTACTCAAAGAATCATTCAGCACGAGGGTGGGGGCGATTTGGCCCTTTCTTGTCTGTGCAGGCATATATTCTTATGAATGGGACAACTTCCCCTTTGGAGTACGTATCCAATTTACTAAATCTGCTTTCAGCCTTTGTTCATGCAGTTCCTTCCAGATGGTGACCACTCAGTGAAAGGATCACTCCTCTTCAGTCGAACGGATTTCAACCATCGTGCTCTGACGAAAGATCACTTAATACTGTTCTCGTTTACAGTGTAATTATTGCTCTGGCTGCAGGTCTGGCTGTACAGAATGTCAGGCAGCATCCGAGGAGCAGGAAAATGGACGTTTTGGGCAAAAGTACTTCATCAGGAAAATTTTCTGGTGAAGGGCTTTTGCCCGAAACGTCGATTTTCCTGTTCCTGGGATGCTGCCTGACCTGCTGTGCTTTTCCAGCACCACACTAATCTAGACTCTGATCTCCAGCATCTGCAGTACTCACTTTCGCCTGTACAGAATGTGCCGTGTACACTTTGAATGTGTTAATATTTAACCTGCAGATGGCAGTGCTTGCTAAACTTTCGGTCTTCCCACCGCGTGGTTCCACCCATTTGTTTCTGACAGGATGTCTTTTCAACAAATATGCATCAGTCATCTTCCTTCGCAACGATAAAACTAAGCTTTAAATCGGTAAACAGACCGGACCATCCTTCAACGTGCAAGTATTGAAAGACTCAACATCCACGTTACGTTTCTAATCTTTTAGCCATTCGTTACAGAGAATATCTAAATAAATTGGCGACTGCCAACAACGTGGCGCCTATAGATAGGGCGGTAGCAATAAATTTAGTGTTCGTCGTTACAGAGTGCTTTTTTATCACCTGTCTTTATGAATAAGCCGCAGAGAGCCAGTCCCTGGAGAACTGCCGTCCATACAAAACACACATACACGCAATTCACTGCCTGTAAAACGGAGCCATGGATTCTGATGTGCTTCATAAAATGTCCTGTAAAAATTCTTCGAGGGGTTAGGAGAAATAAATATCCATTCCCAGGTTGTCTCTCTTGGAATGTGGCTGCTGACTTCGAAAGGCACGATGTCGGCTTTTAAATGTTCGGGGGGGAATTCATAATTTGCATGTTGTTGTCGAGATTTTGTAAAACGTGCTTATCGCTAAGATTCTCATTGATTCCGCCAATTTAATATTCCCACTCTCCAGAGTCCAATACAGTATTATATTGGAGGAAGGGGCCGGCGGTGTGTCTACTCCTTTGGAACTTGACAACGTAGCACAGTGCATTTACATAGCGCCTTTTGGTATAGTAAAACCACGTAGGCGGTAAAATTGGCAGTTGTCTGGTTTTCGGAGGTTGCAGTCAACCTGTCGAACATCCTTAAAGACCAGAGCTACAGAAACATTTTTTTCGTATTTTAATGTATTCCACGATTGATTGACCAATGTCAATTCCTGATGAAGGGCTTATGTCCGATTCTCCTGCTCCTCGGATGCTGCCTGACTTGCTGTGCTTTTCCAGCGCCACACTCTCGACTCTTATCTCCGGCACCTGCAGTCCTCACTTTCTCCCAATGTCAATACAGTGAAGTTTGTTAACACAACAACGTCCTGCAAATGTTAGAAATCTGAATCAAAACTGAAAATACCATAATATTCAGCTGGTCATGCAGCTCCTGAAAGAGAGGTACAATTCACAGTTCAGCTTTTGTGCATTTGACTATTACTGGGGAGGACGCGGGAGGGAGGTAGTGGTGTTGGAATAGAGAATACATCAAATATTTGCAAGAAATGGGGCAAGAGGAGGATTGAAGGTTAGTGGGCAAACACGATTAATTGATCAAAAGGACAGTAATGTGGAGATTGTGGTGTCATGGCATTGTTGCTGGTCCAGTATTCCATGAACAGGTTGATTTAAAAAAATAAATCAATTTAAAAATGCAGCTAAACAGCCGGAAGGAGCAGGTGTGGGTTGCGGATGCTGAGAAAGCTGGTAAGACCTGGAAAGGAGACCAACCTTTTGTTAATTACCTTATCCAGACACTGCTAACATGTATCCTGCACTCAGTTGCTTATTCTGCAGTGAACTAGATGTCTAGAGACTTGGGTTATAAGTACCATAGACAGTGAGCTGTCTATACCCTGCATAATTGGTTTTATACACAGACTGGATTGTAAGGTTACACTTTGTGGTGCATGCACATTGTGCACGTGGTTTCATTTTCACTGCACACTCCACTTTCAACAAAACTCTTGGCTGTTTCCCCAGTCGCTGGACACTGAATGCTGGTGCCTGTAGAATTACCTCGCAAGATGTCATTATGGTAATACAGCCACATTGCGAGTACAGACAGTTCCAGCGCACTCCATGTCTTTGTTAAAATGTAATTGGCACAACGGGCAACAATTAACACTCCTGAATTATGCATTTTTGATTTTGGACGTAATAATGCATTTGAGGAATTGTGTTTAATTGGTTGCACTACAAATGTAATTGGCATAATGGCCAGCAAATAACACGTCAGTTCTGCATTTTTGTTTATTAATGCATTTGAAAAAATATTTTAATTAGTTTCGCTGCATGTTTATACATTGCCAATGGAGTCTTGGATTAAACTTGGAATCCGCCTCAACCAATTCATATCTATTAACATAATTAAAAATTCCATCAGATTTTTAAAACCTATGTTCCACGAGTATTAAGAATTGAAACATTGTCCCATTTCAAAGCATTTTAAACATCTGGATATATTAAAGAGTGCATGTTTGATGCAACCGAAATCTTGCATATAAATAATTTGTCATGGGGAATCTCTTATTTGATGTTACAAAAAAAAGCGGTCATGAAATTGGAAAACTTTGCAAGATGTTTGGAGAGAACACCTCGCCAGCCGCCTTAGTATGCAAATCAAAATGAGGGAAACATCATATTTATCTGGCGCAATCCCAGCGTGGGGCGATCATTTGCTAATTCTCTGATATTCAAAAGAGATGGAAAGACCACACGCCATTCCGAACAGCCTCCTCCCACGGAAGGCGGTGGGAAAAGCTGAGAAACCGCTGGGTCCCTGGAGGGAAACGTTCGCCTTTTTCCCCTGGAGAGCTGACAATGGTTTAATGGATGGAACAGGATTGCAGTGACTGGGGGGGGGGGGGGTGGCGAGAGCGTTCACTTGGCCTCTGCTCTTCCGCTGCCTCCTTAAAGAGAAGGAAAGGCATTTGAGGGAAGAGCCTGTCGGAGGTGTTGACGTCTTGAGAGCGCTGTCATTCCCCAGACGTGACACTCAATGGTCAGCTTTCATTTTTCGCCAGGCGGATTATCATTTTAAACATCAGCCCGTCCTTGCAGCATCACTTTTCCTTTTGGGTGGTGGGTCGGAGTTGGAAGGTGTATAAAGTGAGGGGAAAGAGAGGAGGGGAAGAGTTATTGTCGAGTCTCCCAGGCGCTGTGCTGTGCAGCAAGGAGGGAGAGGCACTAGCGGCTGTGTGAGTGGACGGCAGAGTGCCCCCAATGGGTTAACTGGGTGCCGGGGGCAGTCAGCAGAGAGTGAGGACACACTGCGAGAGCGACAGTGTTTACTGGCGGGAGACTGACTGACCACAGCAGCAGCGGCCGCTCACCATGTGAAAACAACTGGACACTCAAACACTTGCTGTGATCCAGAGATTTCACCTCCACTCTGAAACTCCCACTCCCCCACCCCCTCATCTGTTGGGGGGGGGAGGAATTCTTTTCCTTTTGGAACTGGAAAGGATTCATCGGATGTCGCCTCTTCACCCACGTGTCAGGAGGGCTCGCTGCTGAACCGTGTCTCTTTATCCAGCCCCTTGCCCAAAAGAAAAACAAAACGCTCACTGTGTGTTTCCGAGGCCGATCTGCTTGGACGATGAAAGGCAGCAGACTGGCCATCGTGACTGTCCTCCTGTGGCATCAGCTAGCCCTCTGCAGGCAGGCGGTGGCTAAGAGAGCGCTGAGGATAAACCAACGCACCGAACCCTACAACAGCACCCTGCAGACCAACAGCGACGAGGTGAGTGAGTCAGTCCCAGGCGCCGCTCCCTCCTCTCCTCCGGCTGCTTGGCACTTCGTTTCCTTTTCCTCTCCCTGTCGTTTCCCCCGGGTGGGGCTGGGGGACACTGCTGAGCCCATCAGTGTCCCTGTGCTCAATGCTGGCTCTGCATTCCGGCTTCTCGACCGAGGGCAGGCGTCATTTCCAGCTTCAAAAGAGGAAGAAATAAAGAAAATGTAAATACCAGCGGGTTTAGGTGTCAAGCATAAACAGCCTCCCACACCCTTCTTTCAGCAAGTGCTCGACTTGGAGAGAGTGCAATGTGACCGCCCCAGGGCTGAGAGGGTCAGTGTCATAAGGGACAACTAAGGGCCTGTTTGATTTGATGGAGTAAGGTGAATGCAGATTATTGCTCTCAGACACAGCAAGGAACAGAGGAAAATGCTCGGCCCCACTCATCAGGGAAGTGCTGAAATCTATCTTTGGGAAAGTCTTATTCATGCACTTAGACAAGCGCAGTACAGTTAGCACAAGTTTTACAAATCTGGTTTGACAAATACATTCGAGGTTTTTATTTCCCAAGAATGCAACAAGAGAGATAAATAAAGTGGAACTGGCAGGTGTTTTATGCTTGGATTTTTAAATAATAAGGTGCCTCATAATAGCCAAGACAAGCTCCTGAATTTGGGGCTGATACATTCTTAGGAATAGTGTTTTGGTTAACAGACAGGAAGCAGAGAGGAGAGGTAAGTGAAGCGTTTTCAAGTATACAGACTTTGACTAATTGGGTGCTGCAAGGATTAGTTCTGAGCTATTTACAATCTACATTAATGAAGAAATAGAGAGTAATATATCCATGTTGCTGATGGTATGATGCTATGTGATGATGCAAGCTGTGATGAGGACTCAGAGAAGCTGCAAAGCGATTTAGATGGGTTGAGTGAGTAGGCTCCAAGGTGGCAGATAGAATATAACACGAAGTGTGCAATGATTCACTTTGGTCATAGTCATAGAGATGTACAGCACAATTGTACTAGCTTCCACCACTTCCTCTGGCAGCTCATTCCATACATGCAAATAGAAAAGCAAAATTTTATTTTAAAAGACATGAAGATGGTAAATGTTACTGTTCGGAGAGACTTGGGTGTACTCGTACAAGGAATACAGAAAGTTAGAGTGTAAATGAAGCAAGCAGTTAGCAAAATAAGTGACATCTTAGTCTTTATTGCAAAAGAACTGGAGTAGAGGAATAAAGGAGCCTTTATATAGGGGTTTAGTGAGACCACTCCTGGAGTATTGTGTGCAGTTTTGGTCTTCATTTTTAAGGAAAGATATACTTCACTGGAACAAAGATCACTTATCACTAAGGGGTAGATATTGACTGCAGCAGATCCGAACATCAAGAGTTGCTTACAACAGGCAGGTGACCCAGTGTTGATTGAGTCAAAATCCTTTTTGCAATGTTCTTGTGCCACTTTCAGGATATGGGTGCTTTGTAGTTTTTCAAAGGGTATTAGATTGTAACTTTGTGGCAGGGTATGGAGAGAAAGCAGGAACATAAGATTCCTTTCTAAAATACAATCTTCAACATCCAGAATTACACATCTTTTAGATATATCAAAACAATATAGATTCTTTTAACAAAATAGCATAATTTTGAAGATGTTAAATTGCCTGAGGCATATAAGCTGGATGCACATACGTTCTCTTAAGTAATAGACCTTTACATGAGAGAAGGCCATGGCATCTTTACTTGTTGGGAATAAAGGGGTTGAACTCTTCGTATTTCCACTAGTGATGAACTATAACCTCTCTAGTTTGAATTGCATGGGACCATATCATTTCTGGATTTGAGGTTTTTCTGGATTCTAGAATGATGTTAGAATGTCAAACCACAATTGTTTGAACTGGAAAACATCATAAATCTAAATATTTGTATAAAACATTATAAAGAGCCAGTAAAAGCTGTACGTTTCCATTCTTAACTTGTGCTAACCTGATACAAGTGAGTTGTATGGTTCTGCTTAAAAAGTTTCCAGTCAGCATGTGCTTCCGAATAATACATTTCTGCACAGGAGAGATTACAATATATCAGCGTAATCAGGGCAGAAGCAGCCTTTCTAACACAAAAAGAATCAGAAATTTCAAACCTAAGTGAGTTTTATCCCAAACCACCTACAAACATTTACAGTGGTTAAGAATTCAGTTCTATCTAAAACCAAGCCCCATCCACAAAACTGACTCACTCCTCAGATCATAATTGCAGGATTTCACTGAGTGTATTCGTTGAGGCAGGCATGTTTGAAATAGATTTTTCATCCAGAAATTACTTAATTTACAGAGGAACTGACTAGTTCATACCAGTGAAAGTATTAAATGGCTAATTATAGCTCTTTTTAAGTCACTCTCAGTGATTTAAAGTCAGGTTACTCACAGGTGGGTGGATTGACTTAAAGTGTTAGTCTTGTGTGATAAAACCATTTTCATTTGGATTAATCAAACATTAATGTGCATTTATATTTAAGGCAGTCAAACTTCCCAAGCCTTTCTACAGGATTGTTATCAAACAAAATTTGACACTTGGTTGCATAAGGAGATAATTTTCAGATGGTCAAAGTGATAATTTTTAAGGAGTGTCTTCACAGAAAAAAAAGTTTTGGAGAGGTATTGGGAGGAAATTCCAGAGCTTAGGGCCTAAGCAACTGGGAGCTCAGCCATTAAAGAATTTGACAAGAACAAAAGTTCTAAAGTTGAGGCCATGATTAATAGCAAATGAATATTACTCGTTGAGAATGACAGTGATTGATGAATGGAACTTAGAATCTCTGCAGTGTGGAAGCCCATTGAGTCCACCCTGCCCCTCTGAAAAGCATCCCACGCAGACACACTTCCCTATCCTAACCCTGTAACCCCGCATTTCCCATGGCTAACCCACCTAGACTGCACATTCCTTTATACTATGAGCAATTTAGCATGGCCAGTCCACCTGACCTGAACGTCTTCGGACAGTGGGATGAAACCAGAACACCAGGAGGAAACCCACGCAGACCCGGGGAGAATGTGCAAACTCCACACACATATAGCCATCCAAGGGTGGAATCGAATCTGGGTCCCTGGCACTGTGAGGTAGCAGTGCTAACCACAGGGCCACTGTGCCACCCCATGCTGTCCCCATTTGATGTGGCTTAGGAAGTGGGAAACATCATTTATGGAAGGTGAAAGATGGGAAGCCAGTCAGGAGAGCATTGAGATCATTAAATTCAGAGGGAGCAAAGGCATGGATGAGAGTTCCGTCAGCAGGTGAGCTGAGACAGATGTGTGGTTGGGTGATGTTACACAGTTGGGAATGGGCAGTGTCAGTGATGGTGGAGATGTGCAGTCAGAAACGCATCTCTGAATCAAATGACGGTTGCGAACCATGATTCTGCCTCACGCTGCTGCCAGGGAGAGGGCTGGTGTCAGGAGCTGTGATGAGAGTTTATGGCAGGTTATCATTCCTAATTGCATCAGAGAATATTTTTAGTAGAAAGGGAAAGAAACATGTACAACCACAAGCATCACTGCAATTATACTGACTCAAGGCAGTTGGGAAGCCTGATGGCTCAGTGGTTAATGCTGCTGCCTCACAGTACCAGGGACCTGGTTTCAATTCCAGCCTCAGGCAACGGTCTGTGTGGAATTGCACATTCTCCCCGCATCTGCATGGGTTTCCTCCGGGTGTTCTGATTTCCTCCCGCTGTCCAAAGGTGAGCAGGTTAGACATATTGGCCATGCTAAATTGCCCATTAATGCTAAATTAGTGTGCAGGGATGTGCAGGCCGTGTGGTTTAGCCATGGGAAATGCAGTGTTACAGGGGTAGTGAGGTGATATGCTGTTCAGAGGGTTGGTGTGGATTTGATGGGCTGAATGGCCTGCTTCTACATTGTAGGGATTCGATCTATGAAAACATTTGTGACAATAAAAAACAAATAATACCTTGGCATACACCCCAACCATCATGTTGTGAAGATACTGTGGGGTGGGGAGTTGAGTTGGCAGCGAGGACTGAGTGTTAGCTCTAAGGAGACTACCCTTCCCAATTCTTGGTCTTTGATCAGACTCTGATGGAAATACCCTCTCCAACTCCAGAAGCTCACAAGCAGCCCCCTGTTGGGTTCTCTTTTCAGGCTTCCCACATGGTGAGCCCTCTGCCTACCAATGGGTGAATACCAGTGGTGATGAGATGGTCAGTTGATGATAATGCTGGGAGGTTGACCCCAGGCCTTCCTGTCCTGGACTTAATTGGGACAGAGACGAGAAGGGGCCAGAGTCCACTGTGCCAAACTGACCACAGGAAAGGGCATTGGTTTCACCCACTGGGTGCAATTACCCATTATACACAAAGTAGAAACTCTATCCCAAAGGTTGCAAGTGGTAATAATTTTCTAAAGCTTTGGGAGAATACCAAGTAAGGTTTTGATTCATGTTGATTGAAGGATGACACTTGAAGAGCCTCAAGATTTGACACCTTTATGACCAACTCAGAGATGACAGTGGGAAGACAAAACCCCAAATCCAGTGAAAAACACAGTGATTTGTCTACTGAGGAGCAGGGTAAACAGACAGAGCAAACAAATGCATGACTCTCAGAAGAAAATAGTCTTCCAAAGAAAAGAACTCCAGGACAAAGCATTGATCAGTTACTGGATCAGTCTAATTTCTGGGCCTATTTGTAATTTCACAGAGCAACAGAGATACAGAGCTCGCAATAATCTAATGTAATTTTAGGTCGATAGATTTTAGCATCTGCAGTTTACCTTGTATCTATTTTGGAATCGCAGAATTGGTGAAAAAGGAGGCAGTTTGGTCCACCGTTTCTGGACTGGCTCTCTGAACATTTTGACAGCATGCAGGTCATTGTAGTTGTTTCCATTTAAATAACCATCCAGTGTCCTTTTAAATATCTCATTGAACCTGCCTTCAACACTTTCAAGGCTGAAATTCCAGATCCTAACTATTCGCTGTGTGAGGCAAAAAGAATTCCTTTACAAAATCACATCAAGTTACAGGGCCAATATTTCCAAGCATTCACTTCCAAAATTCCAGTTGCAACGAGAAACCAAGGCACAGATCAGTTTGTTGCCCTGGAACCTGAGAGGAATTGGGATGTGGAGCATCCTGTAGGAAACAAGGTGAGAAAGGGGTTTCCTGTTTGTGCGATAGTATCATCCAACTTGAATGGGAGTTTGTGTTGCCAATCTCTTCAGATCATATACTCTGATGTGCCTTGGTAGCAAAATATTAATTTAGCCTTTTTAGAAGAAATGTATTAGTCAGCTCTTGGGTCTGGTAATCTTCTCCATTCTTCAATAGCTACCAGTAGGCATTCAGGCGTCTGGTCAGGCCTGATATCTGGCTTCATTTCTCGATGCAAGGCTTTTTCTGACACTGAGCTTACATAGAAGATGTTCTGCACCAAAATTTGGTTGGAACTTTAGAGGTAGAGGGTGATTTGAATGTACTATTCCTGTCAGGACAAAGAATTGCGAAGGAAATCAGAAAATAAAGTGAATTAAGCTAATAATGGCGCAGACGAAAACTAAGCATTACAACATACAGTTCACTTGACCACTCTCCACCCTTCTCACAGTTCCACTGGTCTCTTGGAATGAAAAGAATTTCTTGGCAGGGGGTAATGGGTTGGGATGACAAAGTACTGTCAAATGGTACTGCAAATGTTAATAGTCCAGTCATCACATGTCCTTCAGCAACAGCATGTTGTTTCAAACCATATCATTAAGTGAGGAGTTTGCACGTAATGTGAGTCACATGTTCACGGAGTTGCTTTGTCTAAATGACCTTGTAAGAGAAGAAGAATCTGGAAATAAATCTTGTTTTTATCTAGTTTTTTGACAAAGCGAAGCTGACATTTACAGCTCTATTGCCAAACAAAATTAGATAAAGCTTGTAACTTTAGAACCATCCAAAGCAGCATTCATGCACGCTAACCAATCTCAACATGCTGCCACAGCTAAACCATGTGGTTGCAGGATGATAATTCATATAAACAACTGCAGATTATGTATTCACGATAACCACAGCACCTGAATGTTTAAGAACATGGTATTTATATCTAGGACTTTAGACTAACTGGTTCCCCAGAAATGAGTACAGTATCACTCCATCTCTTTTTTTTTGGTTTCAAGTCTAAGATAACCAACTATTACTCATCACATCTTTCTGAAATCCCCTACAGCCAGTGGACCTCTCCTCCTCTTCTGCTTTGGTGAACAATCCTGTTCTCCTGGCTCAATAACTTGCTCGTGTGGTTCTGTGCCTGGGCTGGTGCCAAGTGGTTGACCATCTTTTGGTTTGGCATGTTAAGACAATTTGTGGCTTGATCTGGGTCACTGATTGGGTGGATGAGGCATTTTGGCAAGCGTGTCTTCTGGGGAGAGACTCTCATATGTTTCCAGCTGTTTACAGATGTGCTCAATGAGATTATTCGCCTGGCCTGCTGTTTTTCCATTGTCTGGTTTATTACTTGTGCCCAGATGCTTCCTTCTGCATCCACTCCATGCTTGTGCCACTTTGCAAGGCACATCTGTGAAGCACACTATGCCGATCTTGGAGACCTTGGTGTGAGAATGTCTTGGAGTATGGTCTCCATTCTAGCTATGGTTTTGCAATGTTGCTTCAATGTGCCCATTGTGTATCCAGTGAGTATCCTTCTGGCTATGTGCACCTCCTTGTAGATGCTCATTGCTGTTGTAGGCTGTTCTGCAGAGATGTCATGAGTCAAGACTGAAAAGTGCAACTGTCGATTTCCTCTGTGTTAACTTTCTACTCTTTTTCTGACTGGAATAATCATGGCACATTGAATTATTTTGTCATAAATATGTACTGTTTGGAATTTGGGAATTCACATGACATTAAATTAGGAAAATTTGTCTGCACCAATTGATGAGTCATTAGCGGACCTTTTAAAGTTTATGTTCATCCCTAAAATGTTGGTAGTTTGTCAATCATTGGATATTTTCTTCCTTAGTAATAGCCTGTAGGTTCCCTATGACACAAGATTTTTTTCATGTGACAACAACACTTTAAAGGAGATCAGTTGAGGTGGATCACCTAATTTGTGTTCACAAGGAAGATAGATTTGAGAACTAGATATGGATACCTATTTTTGATTACCTATCCACTGAGTACAAATTTGTTTCGAAAATTGTTCTGTCTCATAGGTGTGATGTTGATCCAGAAATTTTTGACACTCGCTATTTTAATTGACGACCATTCGTCTTGCATGACTGAACATCAAAATGGGATAAAGATTGAATCAAACCTTGAACAGAGGGATGAAGAATGGAGGGTGCTTTATCTAGATTGCTTCAGTAACTGGTGTCTTTGCCAGGCCATGTTTGAACTGTTACTAGCTTTTTCTGATCGATGGACGTTCTAAATTAAGGGGGTCAGAGTTTTGTGATATTTATTGCTTTTAAACTTTTTTGAAGAACTGTTGGGAAATCATATTTATTATAATCTGGTGAAATCCCTATTTTCTGTTGCTTCTATAATCTTGTTACATGAGTTATGTTATTATATCAGTATGTCAGTGTGAGGGAGTTTTGTCAGTGGGGGATGATTGTGTCAGTGTGAGGTCAGTGTGCGGTAGTTGTGTCAGTGGGGGGAGTGATTGTGTCAGTGTGGAGTAGTTTTATCAGTGGGAGGGTGATTGTGTCAATGTGGGATAGCTGTGTCAGTGGGGGTGATTGTGTTAGTGTGAGGTAGTTGTGTCAGTGGGGGATAGTTGTGTCAATAGGGGATGATTGTGTCAGTGTGGGGTAGTTGTGTTAGTGAGGGGTAATTGTGTCGGTGTGGATGATTGTGTCAGTATGGGGTAGTTGTGTTAGTGAGGGTTGATTTTGTTAGTGAGGGGTAATTGCGTCAGTGTGGGATTCTTGTGTTGGGGGTTGATTGTGTCAGTGTGGTGTAGTTATGTCAGTGGGGATGATTGTGTCAGTGTGAGGTATTGTGTCAGTGAGGGGTGATTGTGTTAGTGTAGGACAGTTGTGTCAGAGGGGGGTGATTGTGTCAATGTGGTATAGTTATGTCAATGAGGAGTGATTGTGTCAATGGGGATGATTGTGTCAGTGTGAGGTATTGTGTCAGTGAGGGGTGATTGTGTCAGTGTGGGATAGTTGTGTCGGGGGGGTGATTGTGTCAGTGTGAGGTAGTTGTTTCAGTGCGGGATGATTGTGTCAGTGTAGGATCATTGTGTCAGTTGGGGGTGATTGTGTCAGTGTGAGGTATTGTGTCAGTGGGGGATGATTGTGTCAGTGTGGGATCGTTGTATCATTTGGGGGTGATTGTGTCAGTGTGAGGTAGTTGTGTCAAGGGGGGTGATTGTGTCAGTGTTGGGTAGTTTTGTCAGGTTGGTTAGTTGTGTCAGTGTGAGATAGTTGTGTTAGTGTTGAGTAGTTATGTTAGTCTGGGGTGGTTTGTCAGTGTTGAATAGTTGAGTCAGTATTGGTAGTTGTGTCAGTGTTGGTCAGTTGTGTCAATGTGAGGGAGTTGTGTCAGTAATGGATTTGCATGTTAGTGTAATTGTGTCAAAGGGAAAATAGTGTGCCAGAATAGGAGGAGTGTATCAGTGTGAAATTAGTGTCAGAGTATTGAATGGATGTGTCCAGATGAGATGTGTGTGATAGTGTAAGGTAGTAATGTCAGTACCGGCTTGGTGTGCCAGTGTGAGATAGTTGTGTCTGTATAGGATTGGTGTGCCAATATGAAGTAGTTGTGTAATGTAGAGGAGTTGTGCCAGTACAAGATGGTGTGTTCATATAAAGTGAGTTTGTGAGTACAGGAGCAGTGTTTCAGACTGTGTTAATTATGACAGTGTGATTCGTGTGTGCCAGTACAAGGTGTCCCTTAATATTTGTTCTCCTTCCCAAAATAGTTCAGAAATCAAAGTAAACATTTTTCTTGGTGCAAAATAAGTAGTTGATTCAGGAGTGAAAAAAACTGAGATTTGCAATAACTCCTAACCTCAACATTTTGCTCAAAGTAAATGTTTTTTGCATTAGCTTTCAGTTTTCTTAATTAAAATGATGTAGGTTTGTTATGAGCCCTGATGAGACCGCAAATGTGTGTAGTTTGGCAAGAGACCAGTAACATTTTTGTTTAAAGTTGATGAAGTTTGAGAACTCAGGTACTTACAAAGAGAATAAAGCCATTTACTTCTTCTGTCCTTTTCTATAAATTTCACAGTTTTTATATAAACAAAACAAATTTTACTACACAAGAGCATCACAACCTGCATTTCCCTTTCACACCATACATGATCCTGACTTTAATTCGGGGACAGTGAAAGAGCAGTGATATAATTCTAAGTTATAAGATTGCTGGAACTACCTCCTAACAGCACTGTGTCAACACAACAAGGACTGCAGCAATTTGAAAAGATAGCTCACCACCACCTTCTCCAGGTTAATTTGGGATGGGCAATAAATGCTGGCCTAGCCAATGGTGCCCATGACCTGTGAATGTATAATAAGCAATATCGATAAATACAATTTACATACAACTTATATTCTAAAATCCAGACTTAACATGAGGTAAATGCAGGTAACAGACAAACTACGGTGAATCATGCCAGACAGAACATCAAATAGCAAATGGTGTCAAGACAGATGATGTGGATTTCACAGCAAAGCCTTCTACCCAGAATGTAAGTGGCATTGCAAATCACAAAAAGTCATTTAAGAATTGTCTCCCTTCTAAGGGATATCATTCTTCATGTTCAAAGACTCAATTTCAACTCAAAAGCCCTGCATCAATGACTTCTTGTATGCTGGTAAGTTGTATGTTCATATGTATATAATTTCCTCCCATGGAACTCAACCTAACCCAATTATCAAATATTCATTCATCTCATCATAAAAATTGTGTCGATGAGACTAAAGTTCCATGCAACCTCCCACTAATATTTTAGACTCTTCTCAGAAAAAGTTGATAAAACATTCAGAAACATGTATTAATGTAACTCTTCCTTTGTTACGGAATAATAAATCCGATGATCAAATCCATGTTTTTAATTCACTCTGCATCTGGGTGCATTTGGAACTTGGTAGCTGTGGAGAGGAAGTTAGCTGGTAAATTGGAATATTCTGGGAACATCGTGATACATTCAATCCTCAAAGTTTGTGAGAAGATTTGTAGCTCGGGTGCTCGTTGTTGTGGTTCTGTTCGCCGAGCTGGGAATTTGTGTTGCAGATGTTTCGTCCCCTGTCTAGGTGACATCCTCAGTGCTTGGGAGCCTCCTGTGAAGCGCTTCTGTGATCTTTCCTCCGGCATTTGTAGTGGTTTGAATCTGCCGCTTCCGGTTGTCAGTTCCAGCTGTCAGTTGCAGTGGTCGGTATATTGGGTCCAGATATACCGACCACTGCAACTGACAGCTGGAACTGACAACCGGAAGCGGCAGATTCAAACCACTACAAATGCCGGAGGAAAGATCACAGAAGCGCTTCACAGGAGGCTCCCAGGCACTGAGGATGTCACCTAGACAGGGGACGAAATGTCTGCAACACAAATTCCCAGCTCGGCGAACAGAACCACAACAACATTCAATCCTGCCTAGGAACAAGGCATGACATTTAGTTTTTAAATGGGTCACTCAAAAAAAGTTCAAAAGTCACTGAACAAACAGTTTTGTCGTCTGCTTGTTGGACGCAGTTGACATAGGATGACTACTTTTGAGCTGTTGGGGAAAAGGCTCTGAGCAGCAGAGGTGCTGTTGTCAGTGTGATATAAGGTGTGTAATGTTCAGTGACATAAATATCTTAAGAGTTTCGATTTCAAAGTTGTGGCCGGTGTGTATTGCTTACTTGCGTGAAAGTTGGTTTTTTTTCAAAATTAAGTCTGACAGGCTTTCCAGAATACTGTCTTAATCGACTGTCAGAG
The DNA here is from genome assembly GCF_037043375.1 of Chiloscyllium plagiosum. Taxonomy (NCBI): domain Eukaryota; kingdom Metazoa; phylum Chordata; class Chondrichthyes; order Orectolobiformes; family Hemiscylliidae; genus Chiloscyllium; species Chiloscyllium plagiosum. The sequence continues at coordinate 23,772,760 of NW_028270175.1, read as the reverse complement.
AACTAGGATTGTAAATGAAAACTTGTTTATACTGGGTGGTATACAATAGATGGAGCAATCATTGAAGGCCAGTAATTTGTTTTTAGTTCTGAATAATCAAGGATTGACATTAATGGAGGAAGACTAGAGATTGAAAAGTTTTAAGACATATTGGAGAATGTCAAATAGTATATGTTTAAATAGCTACATGATAAATGTTAGTCTTCCCATTAATATATTGCAGCTAATGTTCAAAAAAGACTAGGAAACAAATGCTGTAGAAAAGTGACTTATTTTAAGAAGGCATTAGTAATATTTGAGGATATTAATCGCTACCATTTCCCAATACTCTTTTTCCTCCCTGGAAAAAGCTGGAAGAAATTAGTTGATATTTTCATCTGTTAATTTTCAAATGGTTAACCGATATAATTTTAATCATTTAAAAGGGTACTTATTAAAACAATATTTATATCCCTATTTATTAGAAGTTAAGAAAGTCTAAGCTCTGAATTTTATAAGTATTCATGTAAGAAGACTCCTTGTTCAAATAACAGAAAATAGGGAGTATCAGTTAAGTCAAACTGATGTTTGATGTAGAAGGACACTTCCTCTAGATTTGAAGCACTGTAAAGTAATGGCGTTGTAAATAGGTTAACAAATTGTTTTTAATAGATGTTTTAAAATATTCCTAACTGCAACATCAAAGTGACTTTTTTGACTTTTGTATAATAAATTTCTGTTCTGTTGTTAAAGCATCACTGTAACTGTGTGTGGCTTTGTTTCAGTGAATGACCACCACATTAACTAAAATGGAAGAAAAATGCAATCTATCAAGCCAGGTTCCTGGGATCTTTCTGTCCATTAGTACATTCAGCCGAGGTCATACAAGGGATTTCCATTTATGGGCACAGTTCCATTTCATTCACACACAACTGAGATTACCCCTAGACTTCTCTGAGATACAATAGTTTTCAACTACACTAAGCCAATACAACAGGTGGGCTCTTCCATCTCCTCACTTAGCTACAAAAATGGCTTCTGGGATTTCAGTAGGACCCCAACACCTCAGAGCCGACTGTAGCACATTAACTAGAGGCATGTTCTTCATCTCCTGTCCAATGCAGTGCCTTCTGCTGCCAATTAGGATCCTCAGGCCTTCGCCTCAGACCTGACTGCCTTTGACTACAAACAATGGCACCTTTGACTCTTCCTTAGCTGCCTGAGTACCTGACTGATCAGCAGGCTGCTTCCCTGACTACTTCCCACCAACAGGCTAAAATGGACTCTTCAGTGATTCTTCATTGTGTTGAGTGACCTATTGATGATGTCGCAGCAAGGCCCACCATTGTTCCCAAGCACTGTCAGATGTAGCACCCATTGGAACAGTATTATCCCTGAATATTGCAACTCTGCAGCTAACCTCCTCTCCACAGCTGCCAATGTCTGAATCCACAAGGATCCGGCGTGCACAGTGTCTGAAATGTTCATCAGTTAACAAGAGGATGCATGAAAATTTACTCTCATTGGTACAGGTTTTGGTGATAGGATGAATCAATGCTTGATAATCAGTTTAGATTAAGTGCATTCCCTGAGGGTCATGTGGGCTAGACTGTGTTAGCTTTGTCAACAGCCATTGGTGACCAAGTTGGCTTAGATGCCATCCTGTGTTTGACTTTAGTTAGAGTGTTTTGGGCAACAAATCCTGTGGCTCTGTGTCTAAGGTCTTGTTTGGAGGTCATGAGAGTTGTACATGCCCAGGGAAGAGGGCACAGGCTGCATGGTTTGGCACCAGACATACCAGCTGTCTTGTATTACACATGGGGCACTGACCTGCTGAAGAAGAGCTGGACCAGATCAGGAGAATTACATTTCCTGTTCTGACACTAATCAATTAGGAAGCACAAATGTCAGCAGATGATCAAGGATAACAAAAAAACTTACTTTAGAACAAAGCTGGCATCTTACCATCTAGCTAAGTGTGTTGAGTGGTAGAAAGTGTCCTTTGGAGCAATTATGGGGTCCTTTCTTCTGGGCTAGAAGGCCTGGATTCAAGTTGCATCATTACCTGCCTGACCAGGTCAGCTAAAATATCAGCGTGTTGTCCCTTGTTTTTACATGAAAGAATCTTGTGGTTCTGGGCCTCCAGGTTCATGTCACACCTACTCCAGAGGTGTGTCATAACATCTCTGAGTCAGTTGATTAGAAATGTCTATGGTGAAGCAAATCTTGGATAAAAGTAAGACATACAAGCAATGGAAAGTAATTCAGTCAGAAGGGAAATTCTCAAGTGTGATTCTGGTATCCAGTACTCCAAGTGGAGAATGGTCAGGTAAGACAGTTCAGCTCTGGAAATTCTGGGCCTATAGTTTATAATTCTTTTCATCTCTTGCAGCCAGTGGCTAGATGCAATGAGATCTCGAGCCATGTGGTGCTGGCAGATCTCAAATTAAGGATCAGTGAGCCAGCTATTGACTAAGTGCTCCTTGGTAACAGCCTGGATGACCCTTTTTTGATTTTCTTGATTGCCTCTATTATCCTGCCCTGTTGCCCTGTTTTCGGTTAGATGCCCATTTTGGAGGTATACTTGAACAACTTGGCTAGACACATGACTGGTTATGGAGCACAACAGTTGGGAAGCACAGACTCTGCAATGCTCCAGTGCACTCGACTTCAGAGGACAATGGACCAATATTGTTGAGATCTTAAAACAAAGAGAGGCGATCTCATATTAAAATCCTTAAAAGGCTTGAGAGTCTAGAACTAGGGGTCAGCCTCAGAAGAAGGGGTTGGCAGTTTAGGACATTTCTTCACCCAGAAAGTTATGAATCTTTGGAATACTGTACCCCGGAATACTGCGGGTGCTCAGTCACTGTTTGTATTCGAGACTGAGACCAGGAGGTTCTTTTGGCCGAAGAGAATTGAGGGACATGGGGATAAGGCAGTATCTTACTGAATGGCAGACAGGCTCAAAGGCTATTTGGTGCACTCCTGCTCCTACTGCTTTAGTCTTTGCCTGTTTGATTTTATGTGGTGTGAATTGAATTGGCTGAAGACTGGCGTCAGTAATGGTGGAAACCTCAGGAGGAGGAGGCAGAGTGTGCTTGTACAATCATCACAATTTGCTCTGTGTGTGTGTGTGTGTATAGTGGGGTGGGAAGGATGGACGTGTGTGTGTGTGTGTGTGTGTGTGTGTGTGTGTGTGTGTGTGTGTGTGTGTGTGTGTGTGTGTGTGTGTGTGTGCGCGCGCGCGTGTGTGTGTGTGTGTGTGTGTGTGTGCGCGCGCGCGTGTGTGTGTGTGTGTGTGTGTGTGTGTGTGTGTGTGTGTGTGTGTGTGTGTGTGTGTGTAATGCAGTGGCCATCAGGAGACCACAGAAGCTAATCTGGCTAGCTTCCAAAATCGAACTGAGAAAAGTTTGTTAAACTTTATCAGGGGTCTTTTGGGAGAGAGGTCCATTGAATGTGGCAGTATGAATGGGTGCAATAGTGCTGATATTTGCACTTTCTCCAGTGCCTCAATGTGGTTTTTAACAGCGTGGAGACTCAAACTGTGCACAGTTTTCTAGGTGTGGCCTACAAGTTTAACATAACTTCACTACACAGTTCGATGCTTCTAGAAATAAATCCAAGTTTTTTGTTTGTCTTAATAATTGCTTTTCTGACCTTAGATGCTGCTTACAATGACTTGTCACCTAGAATCATTTGCTATTCTGCAATTTTAGGCGTCTAATTATTTGAAGGTGTGGATAATGTTTTAATGTTTCCTACCAAAGTGCACCACATGGTGAGAGTGTTTCCCACTTGACCACTCAGTCGACAAATTTTCTAATGCAGCTTTGGATTGCATTGCATTTTCCTCAGTGTTGGTTATGTCATGCCCCTCCAACTAGGTTTGATATCGTCCACAAGGGTTTGTCCTTGTGCTCCCTCTCACTAAGCCTAAATTTTGAGTAGACAATAGATAATAGGTGCAGGAGTAGGCCATTCTGCCCTTCGAGCCTGCACCACCATTCAATATGATCATGGCTGATCATCCTCAATCAGTATCCTGTTCCTGCCTTATCTCCATAACCCTTGATTCCACTATCCTTGAGAGCTCTATCCAACTCTTTCTTAAATGAATCCAGAGACTGGGCCTCCACTGCCCTCTGGGGAAGAGCATTCCACACAGCCACCACTCTCTGGGTGAAGAAGTTTCTCCTCATCTCTGTCCTAAATGGTCTACCCCGTATGTTTAAGCTGTGTCCTCTGGTTCGGCATTCACCCATCAGCAGAAACATGTTTCCTGCCGCCAGAGTGTTCAAACCTTTAATAATCTTATATATCTCAATCAGATCCCCTCAATAGCCAGAATGTCTTTCCTCAAATTTGGAGACCAGAACTACGCACAGTACTCCAGGTGTGGTCTCACCAGGGCCCTGTACAGTTGCAGAAGAACCTCTTTGCTTCTATACTCAATCCCCCTTGTTATGAAGGCCAGCATGCTATTAGCCTTCTTCACTACCTGCTGTACCTGCATGCTTAACTTCATTGACTGGTGTACAAGAACACCCAGATCTCTCTGTACTGCCCCTTTACCTAAATTGATTCCATTTAGGTAGTAATCTGCCTTCCTGTCCTTGCCACCAAAGTGAATAACAATACATTTATCCACATTAAACTGCATCTGCCATGCATCTGACCACTCACCTAACTTGTCCAGGTCACCCTGTAATCTCCTAACATCCTCATCACATTTCACCCTGCCACCCAGCTTAGTATCATCAGCAAATTTGCTAATGTTATGGCTAATACCATCTTCTATATCATTAACATATATTGTAAAAAGCTGGGGTCCTAGTACTGATCCCTGCGGTAGAAAGTGAGGTCTGCAGATGCTGGAGATCAGAGATGGAAATGTGTTGCTGGAAAAGCGCAGCAGGTCAGGCAGCATCTAGGGAACAGGAGAATCGACGTTTCGGGCATTAGCCCTTCTTCAGGAATGAGGAAAGTTGGTCCAGCAGGCTAAGATAAAAGATAGGGAGGAGGGACTTGGGGGAGGGGCGTCGGAAATGTGATAGGTGGAAAGAGGTCAAGGTGAGGGTGATAGGTCAGACTGGGGTGGGGGCGGAGAGGTCGGGAAGAAGATTGCAGGTTAGGAAGGCGGTGCTGAATTTGATGGATTTGACTGAGACAGGCTGGGGGGAGGGGAAATGAGGAAACTGGTGAAATCCGAGTTCATCCCTTGTGGTTGGAGGGTTCCTAGCCGGAAGATGAGGCGTTCTTCCTCCAACCGTCGTTTCGCTGTGGTCTGACGATGGAGGAGTCCAAAGACCAGCATATCCTTGGTGGAGTGGGAGGGGGAATTGAAATGTTGAGCTACAGGGTGGTTGGGTTGGTTGGTCCGGGTGTCCCAGAGGTGTTCTCTGAAACGCTCCGCAAGTCTGGGACACCTCTGGGACACCCGGACCAACCAACCCAACCACCCTGTAGCTCAACATTTCAATTCCCCCTCCCACTCCACCAAGGATATGCAGGTCTTTGGACTCCTCCATCGTCAGACCACAGCGAAACGACGGTTGGAGGAAGAACGCCTCATCTTCCGGCTAGGAACCCTCCAACCACAAGGGATGAACTCGGATTTCACCAGTTTCCTCATGATCCCTGCGGTACCCCACTGGTCACTGCCTGCCATTCCGAAATGGAGCCGTTTATCACTACTCTTTGTTTCCTATCAGCCAACCAACGTTCAATCCAAGTTAGTACTTTGCCCCCAATACCATGCGCCCTAATTTTGTTCACTAACCTCTTATGTGGACTTTATCAAAAGCTTTCTGAAAGTCCAGGTACACTAGATCTACTGGATCTCCCTTGTCCATCTTCAGAGTTACATCCTCAAAAAATTTCAGAAGATTAGTCAAGCATGATTTCCCCTTCATAAATCCATGCTGACTCTGACCTATCCTGTTACTACTATCCAGATGTGTCATAATTTCATCCTTTATAATAGACTCCAGCATCTTTCCCACCACTGAGGTCAGACTAACTGGTCTATAATTTCCTGCTTTCTCTCTCCCACCTTTCTTAAAAAGTGGGACAACATTAGCCACCCTCCAATCTGCAGGAACTGACCCCGAATCTATCGAACTCTGGAAAATAATCACCAATGCATCCACGATTTCTCGAGCCACCTTCTTCAGTACCCTGGGATGTAGACCATCAGGCCCCGGGGACTTATCAACCTTCAGACCTAACCGTCTCTCCAACACCAATTCCTGGCAAATAAAATTCGCTTCAGTTCAGGTCCTTCAGCCACTGTTACCTCAGGGAGATTGCTTGTGTCCTCCCCAGTGAACACAGATCCGAAATACCAATCTAACTCTTCTGCCATTTCTTTGTTCCCCGTAATATATTCCCCTGTTTCTGTCTTCAAGGGCCCAATTTTAGTCTTAACCATTTTTTTGCCTTACTATACTCCTTTATATTTTTGGCCAGTTTACCTTCGTACCTCATTTTTTCTCTGCGTATTTCCTTCTTAGTAATCCTCTGTTGTTCTTTAAAAGCTTCCCAGTCCTCTGTTTTCCCACTTATCTTTGCTATGTTATACTTTTTCTCTTTTAGCTTTATATGTTTCTTAACTTCCCTCGTCAGCCACGGCCACCCATGCCTCCTCCTAGGATCTTTCTTCCTTTTTGGAATGAACTGATCCTGCATCTTCTGCATTATACACAGAAATATCTGCCATTGTTCCTCCACTGTCATCCCTGCTAAGGTATTGCACCATTGAACTTTGGCCAGCTCCTCCCTCATAGCTCCATAGTTCCCTTTATCCAACAGAAATATTGTCACTTCCGATTGTATCCTCTCCCTCTCAAATTGCAGATTGAAGCTTATTGTATTATGGTCACTACTTCCCAATGGCTCCTTCACTTCGAGGTCCCTGACCAATTCTGGTTCGTTGCACAATACCAGATCCAGAATTGCTTTCTCCCTGGTCGGCTCCAGCACCAGCTGTTCTAAGAATCCATCTCTGAGGCACTCCACAAAGTCTCTTTCTTGAGGTACAATACCATCCTGATTCTCCTAGTCTACCTGCATGTTGAAATCCCCCATAACAACTGTAGTAACATCTTTGCGACAGGCCAATTTCAGCTCCTGATTCAACTTACATCCGACATCCAGACTACTGTTTGTGGGGCCTGTAGATGACTCCCAAGAAGGTCTTTTTACCCTTAGTATTTCTCAGCTCTATCCACACTGGCTCTACATCCCCTGATTCTAGGTCCCCCCGCGCAAGGGACTGAAGAATATCATCCCTTACCAACATGGCCACCCCACCCCCTCTGCCCATCAGTCTGTCCTTACGATAGCACGTGTAGCCTTGAATATTCATTTCCCAGGCCTTGTCCACTTGAAACCATGTCTCAGTTATCCCTACAATATCGTATCTGCCAATTTCCAAAAGAGCCTCAAGCTCATCCATCTTTTTTCTAATGCTTCGTGCATTCATGTATAGTATTTTTAATTTGTTACTGCCCTCACCCTTCCCATCAACTCCTATTTCACTCAACCTTACAGCATGATCCCTTTTTGAGTTTTCTGCTTCATTGATATAGTTGTCTTTCTTGACTTCTCTTGTTCTAACTTTCCCTTCAATTTCCTTCTTAAACATCCAGTTTGTCCCTCCCCCCCGCTACTTAGTTTAAATGTAGCTGTGTTGCAGTAGCAAACCTGCCTGTCAGAATGCTGGTCCCTTACCTATTAAACCGTATCTCTTGTAGAATTTATGCTTACCACAAAACATACCCCAGTGATTCAAGAATTTAAATCCTTGCTTCCTGCACCAGTTCCCCAGCCACACGTTCAAGTCCATTATCTCCCTGTTTCTGGCCTCACCAGCCCGAGGAACTGGAAGCAAACCGGAGATAACTACTCTGGACATCCTGCTTTTCAGCCTTCTTCCTAGTTCTCCGAAGTCCCGCTGTAGTATGTTCCTCCTCTTCTTCCCGACATCATTTGTGCCGACATGTACCACCACCTCTGGCTCTTCACCTATATAGCGAATGAATCACTACAAACAGTCCTAACATTGTGATTATGTCATATTTAATGTTTGTAGGATGGTACTGATTTAAATAAGTCAAAAAGCTTGATTCAAATTTTTGGTGTAATTATAGAGTCATAGAGATGTACAGCATGGAAACAGACCCTTCGGTCCAAGCTGTCCATGCCGACCAGCTATCCCAACCCAATCAAGTCCCACCTGCCAGCACCCGGCCCATATCCCTCCAAACCCTTTCTATTCATATACCCATTCAAATGCCTCTTAAATGTTGCAATTGTATCAGCCTCCACCACTTCCTCTGGCAGCTCATTCCATACACGTACCACCCTATGCGTGAAAAAGTTGCCCCTTAGGTCTCTTTTATATCTTTCCCCTCTCACCCTAAACCTATGCCCTCTAGTTCTGGACTCCCCGATCCCATGGAAAAGACTTTGTCTATTTATCCTATCCATGCCCCTCATAATTTTGTAAACCTCGATAAGGTCACCCCTCAGCCTCCGACGCTCCAGAAAAAACAGCCCCAGCCTGTTCAGCCTCTCCCTATAGCTCAAATCCTCCAACCCTGGCAACATCCTTGTAAATCTTTTCTGAACCCTTTCAAGTTTCACAACATCTTTCCGATAGGAAGGAGACCAGAATTGCATGCAATATTCCAACAGTGGCCTAACCAATGTCCTGTACAGCCGCAACATGACCTCCCAACTCCTGAACTCAATCCTCTGACCAATAAAGGAAAGCATACCAAACGCCTTCTTCACTATCCTATCTACCTGCGACTCCACTTTCAAGGAGCTATGAACCTGCACTCCAAGGTCTCTTTGTTCAGCAACACTCCCTAGGACCTTACCATTAAGTGTATAAGCCCTGCTAAGATTTGCTTTCCCAAAATGCAGCACCTCGCATTTATCTGAATTAAACTTCATATTCCACTTCTCAGCCCATTGGCCCATCTGGTCCAGATCCTGTTGTAATCTGAGATAACCTTCTTCGTTGTCCACTACACCTCCAATTTTGGTGTCATCTGCAAACTTACTAACTGTACCTCTTATACTCGCATCCAAATCATTTACATAAATGACAAAAAGTAGAGGACCCAGCAGTGATCCTTGTGGCACTCCACAGGCCACAGGCCTCCAGTCTGAAAAACAACCTCCACCACCACCCTCTGTCTTCTACCTTTGAGCCAGTTCTGTATCCAAATGGCTAGTTCTCCCTTTATTCCATAAGATCTAACCTTGCTAATCAGTCTCCCATGGGGAACCTTGTCGAACGCCTTACTGAAGTCCATATAGATCACATCTACCGCTCTGCCCTCATCAATCTTCTTTGTTACTTCTTCAAAAAACTCAATCAAGTTTGTGAGACATGATTTCCCACGCACAAAGCCATGTTGACTATCCCTAATCAGTCCTTGCCTTTCCAAATAGATGTACATCCTGTCCCTCAGGATTCCCTCCAACAACATGCCCACCACTGAGGTCAGGCTCACTGGTCTATAGTTCCCAGGCTTGTCTTTACTACCCTTCTTAAACAGTGGCACCACGTTTGCCAACTCCAGTCTTCTGGCACCTCACCTGTGACTATCGATGATACAAATATCTCAGCAAGAGGCCCAGCAATCACTTCTCCGGCTTCCCACAGAGTTCTCGGGTACACCTGATCAAACATTTGTCCTAACATTTATCTCTCCACCCCCGAGGTTCCCAGCCTCATTCCTGATGAAGGGCTTTTGCCCAAAATGTCGATTTTCCTGCTCCTCGGATGCTGCCTGACCTGCTTTTGCAGCACTACTCTAATCGAGACTCTAATCTCCAGCATCTGCAGTACCCACTTCCACCTACCATTCACCTGTTATGCATTATCATGGCTGCTAGTTTAGCTCACTTGGCTGGACAGTTGGTAAGACTATGGCAACTTGTTACATTATCATGCAAAATCTTTCAACTTGTAAGCTCTCCCTGTTCAAAATATGTTGTGGAGGTACTGGGGTGGACAAAGTCAGAAGTCACATGACACTAGGTTACAGTCCAACAGATTTAATTGAAATCACAAGCTTTTGGAATGCTGTCCCTTTGTCAGGTGAAGCCACCTGATAAAAGAGCAGTGCTCCAAAAGCTTGCGATTTCAAACAAACCTGTTGAACTGTAACTTGGTGTCATGTGACTTCTGACTTTGTTCAAAATATGGGTGACACTGGAGATTGGATCAATCCATCAGGAAAGTAAAATCTGGGTGAAGGTCCTTTCATCTCAGTTTAAAGGAAAATAGGGCAATGGAATATTTTATTCCTTTCTGCGAATATGTCTGATGGCATCTAGGTTAAAACATACAGCAAATTAGTGCCTTGTAAAAAGATGGTTGGTGCCCTTTGCTTTGCATGTCCAAACAGGTGACACCAATTTCAATGTCTTCTCTATGATTGAGGGTTACACAGGGTAGTGCTGTCTGTGTGTGATCTGACAGAATTGTGACAGATCATTGACTTTGGGTAAAGCCATTGTATCAATGTTTTACAAGTTCAAGTAAAATGAGCTAGTTCCCTGTAATTGTCTTCTCTGGATCCCAGCTCTTAACTGCTTACTCAAAGCATCGGAGGCTGAGGGGTGACCTTATAGAGGTTCATAAAATCATGAGGAGCATGGATAGGGGGACTAGCCAAGGCCTTTTCCCCGGAGTAGGGAAATCCAAAACTATAGGGTATCAGTTTAAGGTGAGTGGGAATAGATTTAAAAGGAACCTAAGGGGCAGCTTTTTCATGCAGAGGGTGGTATGTGTATGAAATGAGCTGCCAGAGGTGGTGGCGGCTGGTACAATGACAGCATTTATGAATAAGAACGGTTTAGAGGGATATGGGCCAAATGCTGGCAATGAGGGCTAGATTAATTTAGGATATCTGGTCAGCATGGACGGGTTGGACCAAAGGGCTTATTTCCGTGCTGTACATCTCTATGACTCAAGAGACATGTGAAAAGGCAGTGTAACTTTCCACCCTTTTTATAAGATGAGCACAATCAAATTAGTATTCATTACTTGCAAAAGGAACAGAGTTTAGATCACAGATGTCTTATTTTGTCAATTTCTCATATTCTGATGCTGGGTCTTAGTTCATTTCCTCTTTGATTGATGCCTCTTTGGCAGATCTTGTGCTGAGTTTGCTGACAGCCTTTTGCAATCTAGCCCTGTGTTAGTGATGGGATTTATGAGCAGCTCATTCTGGCCTCATGAAGTAAAACCTTCAGATGGTTTACACCAAATAATATTGTAGTAAGTTTTTCAGCAGCTTGCAGACTGCCTCAAGCATGAGAACCCTGTTTCTGTGGTGACGGAGTCAAAACCACAACGGCAGCACGATTGGAATGTATGTTGTACCTTCTCCATACAGGAGGGAACATGTGCTGTGAGGATCAAGCCATGTTGTTCCCCTGCTCACCATGTGACATGGATTGCTTACATTAAGACACTGTAATCAAGGGGATTATGTACAATTGTTCACATGACATGTGTTTTCCATATAGCTGGGAGACGAATCATTTGAGAGAGAATGGCCACATAATGTCTGAGCTCACAAATAAGAGTGTTTGTGCTTGTGGAAGTTAATCTTAGCTTGTGGACGATGATCATTTAGTTTCATCCTTAAGAGAGTATCATTGGAGAGGGTCATCATATAGGGAAAATATTGGGGACAAAAAGGCAGCAATGGATTTAGATTTGCCAGAATGCTGTTTTGAAAGGTGATTCAGTGGTTAGCACTGCTGCCTCACAGTGCCAGGAACCCAGGTTCAATTCCACCCTAAGGTGACTGTCTGTGTGGAATTTGTATGTTCTCCCTGTGTCTGTGTGGGTTTGCTCTGGTTTCCTCCCACAGTTCAAAGATGTGCAGATTAGATGGATTGGCCATGCAATGTTACCCATTGTGTCCTGGGATGTGCAAGCTAAGTGGATTAGCCATGGGAAATGCAGGGTGATAGCATAGGTGTGTAGATCTGGGTGGGATGCTCAATTGGTAAGAGCCAAATGGTTTGTTTCCGCATTCTAGGTTTCTATGATTCCAGTTTATTTATTGCTATAGTCATGTGTTCAGTTTGTACCAATTCATAAAGGGCACTGATGAAATGTTTAATATTATATAAACTGTAAATTAATGCAAGCTTTTAAAAAAAAATCCACATTAGATTAGATTACTTACAATGTGGAAACAGGCCCTTCGGCCCAACAAGTCCACACCAACCCTCCGAAGAGCAACCCACTGAGACCCATTCCCCTACATTTACCCCTTCACCTAACACTACGGACAATTTACCATGGCCAATTCACCTGGCCTGAACATCTTTGGACTGTGGGAGGAAACCGGAGCACCCAGAGGGAACCCACGCAGACACGGGGAGAATGTGCAAGCTCCACACAGGCAGTTGCCTGAGGCGGGAATTAAACCTGGGTCTCTGGTGCTGTGAGGCAGCAGTGCTAACCACTGTGCCACCCACATTTTTTAAAGAGAACAGATACTTCAGCAGATTTTGGCCAGCCTTGAGCTTCCAAGATGTTAAAACTCAGAACTTCAAGAATTAAACTGAGTTACTATTAAAGTCATATACCAGGCGTGGCCAGCATCAGATACATCAATGTTAGTCCAAAATAATGCTATTTAGGATTCAACTTTCCAATGAAATCAAGACAGTTTTTTTCCCCACGATGATATTCAGTTTTAAATGCGTAATTCAGAACCTGCAAATGAAGCAGGGAGTGCACGGATAAATATGGCTGATATCCACAGTCTTGGTGTAGTTGGTGTGAAAGAAAGTGAAGCTACGTTTTGCCTAAAATGCATTGTGTTCTTTAAAATTCATTCTGTGATGTGGGTGGCACTGATTAGGCCAGCATTTATTGGCTATTTAAGAATCAACCACAATGGTGTGGATCTGGATTCCACTTGTAGATCGGATTGGGTCAGGGCAGCAGATTTACAAACTGCAAATGGTCACCTTCAGCTGAGATATTATTGTTCGAAATGCAGTTTCTTAACCTGAGAGAAACAAACCTGTAAAGGAGACCCAGACCTAATGAGAGGACATACTCTCAGTACAAATCATTAAGTCCCAAATCATCAGAATGGCACTGTACTATAATGCCAGAGCAAGTGTGGTCTCCTGTCCAGCTCAGCTGAGTTACTTTGGGTGCAGAAGTAGTGTCCTGGCCTTTGGCCCAGAAGGCCTGGATTCACATCCCACCTGCTTCAGAGCAGGTTGAGTTAAAAAACACTACACGCAAAGCTTTGTACTTCGTGACTATGCATTGTGGTAATTTTTGTTTCCCCATTTTGAGCCACTTTTCGCCCACAGCATTGTGGATACTCTGCAGTTCATCCATAGTTTTCAGAGGGTAGTGGGCCACAATACACTTTCTCCTCAGCACTGTTCCTACAGTTGTGGATCTGTGTTAAAGGAAAACTTGTATACATGTAACGTCTTGTTCCCCTCACGACCGTGATCAGCCCTATCCCCTCAACTCCCACACAGGATGGAAGACTCTAATACCCATTGGAAATGTCACAAAGGTCGCAAAGGTTTAGCAATGTTACCAGGTCATTATGAGGGGCAACATGCAGTTGTAATGTTTCTAGACTTGTGTTCAGTTTTGGTTTCCTTTTTGAGGAAGGATGTAACGTCTTGTAATGTTGAGGGGCGTGTATAAAGAAGAGTTAGCTGACTGATTCCTGGGATGGCAGGACTGATGTGTGAGGAGAGACTAGATCGGTTCAGACCATATTCACTGCACTTTAGAAGAATGAGGGGCAGGATCTCACAGAAACATGTAAAATTCTAACAGGACTACACAAGATGTTCCTGATGACTAGAAAGTCCAGAATCAGTGATCACAGTTTAAGAATGTGGAGTTAGCCATTTCTTCACTCAGAAAGTGGTGAGCCTGTGGAATACTCTGCACAAAAAGTAGTTGAGGCCAAACATTGATGTAGTTCTTAGGGCTAAAGGGGTCAAAGGGTGTGGGGAGAAAGCAGGACCAGGGGACTGAGTTGGATGATCAGCCAGAATCATATTGGAGCAGGCTCGAAGGACTGAATGGCCTACTCCTGCTAGTTTATATGTTTCTATATAACTGAAAAGCAAAGCTGGTTAGACTGTGGAAGTTTGCACTGATATCTCTTACTGGTATGAGGGGATTTTAAATTCAGTTAGTTAAACATTCTAGAATAAAATGCAAGTCTCGTTAATAATCTTCATGAAACTACCAGATTGTTGACTTTTTAAAAAATCTGATTCACTAATCACACTCAGCAGGGAACATTACTGTCCTTATCTACTCTGACCTCCATGGACAGAGATATTCTTATTGTTCCTCAATTGCAGTTTGACCATGAGGAGGCTGTAACATTCCCTGGGTGATCCTGACCTTCCCACAATTCACCATGGGGCAGGTCAGGCTGAGGGAAGCCTGCCACCCTTGAATCACTTGAAGCCCTCAAGGGTAATTTCTTGCCAGCTCTAAACTTTGAGGCTGATGAAACTGTTCAGGGTTTGGGGGATTGAGAGGAGGGCCATATTGGCGGCATCTTGTTCAGATGCCACAGTCCTTCCAAAGGATATGTCCATTACTGTTCTCCTCACTCGAGAGTCCCTCCCTCCATGACCTCACTGTCAAACATTTCCCCTTCTCCCCTCCAAGTCATGGACAGGGCCTCACTTCCCCCAGCTCATCATGAGAGTGTCTAACTCAGGCTGGACTCTGGGGATTGGTTGTAATCTCAGCTCTGAGCACTGGCAGTGTTAGGATAACAGAACGAGTGGAGGCCAGGCTGATTGTCCTTTAGTCCTTCAAGTCAGAACTTCCTCTCAAGTGTGAAGATGGATGAAGTCCAGCCAAGTAACATTCCTCAAAGTGTTTTAGAAACAGTTGGGCTGTTCTGATCGATCAGGGCAGGGATGTTCTTGGGTGAGGGGGTTGGGAAATGCTGCCATCTGAAAGATCCTGCCCCACATGTTTCTCGAGTCACAGTTGAGTCCAGAATTGTCTTCTGAAATGGCCTGGTGAGTCACTGAGTCATAACAACCCTGTGGGTCGACTCCACTGAACAGATAGGAGCAGTTCAAGGAGGGCAGCTCACCCCCACTTTCCCAACTGTCATCACAGAGAGGCAATAAATACTCAAATCCCAGCAATAAAGGAAAACAAGCAGTCCTTAAAACAAATAAATGAGCTGATTAAATTGCCAAATGGGTGAAAGTTGGCAAAGCAGATATTTTCAAAGAACACAAAACTTATTTTCGGTCAGAAAAAGAAGTCTAGCAGCTTTCTGAGGGATTTCAGGAAGGGGTCTTTACTGTTCCAAGCATCCTGTGAGTCTACAGCTCTGTTTAGGTTTAAGATGTCTTAATATTACCTTTGTTTTTGTCAAATATTGCAAAATATTTCTGAGTCTGTCACATTTAACGTATCTGCAACTGTCAGCAAGAGGTCAATAGGCCTGCAGCAGTCTGAGGACAGTTAAGGGACAGTTAGCCATTTGAAAGCTGGTAATTCAGGACAGAGCAGTTTTACAGCTGCACAGTGCTCCGTTATACACTCAGTCTTTCGGGTCCTGAACCACAAAGCGAAGCAAACTTGAAATGCCATGAAACCTCATGTTTCCTTCCCACCCGTGATCAGCCCCATTCCCACAGCTCAGGCACAAGATGGTCGATTTTGTTTTCCCCAGGACACCTGTCCATAGGCAAAGGAAAGGGGTGCTCCCTTTGACTGGGAATGTTCTTCTGGCCACCTCTTGTGTCTAAGGAGAGGCAGGGGATTGGGGTCGAGGGGCCCTCCCAGTTTGTAGGCACTAAGGGTTGGTGCAGCAGTTTGAAACAAGAAATGGAGCATGAAGGCATTTACCATTCATACTCTTTGAGCGACTTTGACACTGATGGGAATATGTGGTTAGATGGTGCAATATTTCCAAGTCCCATCCTTGGTTTGTTGTGTGGTGCACTGGCGATGTTGCTATATGTGGTATTGAGAGGCATGGCCCATTATAGTGTGGAGATGCACAGGATCCCAGGTTCCTCTGTACATTTTTATTGAACCTTCACACCATTTTAAACAAAGTGCCATTACATTGACCAGTGTGCAGCTTGTCAGAGCCCTCCCTGTTCTGCCTTAAAACAAGTCTTTTATTGGACTGCAGTTGGGATCCTCTTGAGGGGTTTTAATTGTCTGTGAAATGTTAGTTCTGAAAATAAATCGTCCCTTTACCTTGGCAACTGACTATTTTTTTCTCGTTTTACAACTTTTCTTTTGTTTAAATTTATGTTCCTTTTATTTTCATTTATTTTCTCCATTTTTCCATCTCAAGGGCTCTTCCCTCCAGATCCCCTCCTCCAGCCGGGAGGGTGGAGAAACAGGACGTGGACTTCTTCATGACGTCCGAAGCCAGTGCCAGTCCATGGTCAGCCAACAGGTGGCACCCTCGTTGCAGGGTGAGACGACCCATGTGAGTTGTTCCTCTTCACCAGGTGCCTGAGGTGCCAACTTCCACCCCCCAGCCCATGGTTGGTCTGGCAACAACATTAGCTGGGGCACTTGAGCTTCACGCTTCTGGAGTGAACAGGCTTGGGTTTTGTCCGTACATTGGAACTGGACTGTCTTTTGCCCTTTCTCCCAACTACACTGCTCCGGCCTTTATCTTTTCCCTAATTGGGCGATGTTCTACACCGCATCCTGTGCATTTATAAATTCAATTTTCATTCCAATTTTCTTACATTTTTTGCAAAATTAATTATCCCTGCAATTGAAAACAAGATTGTGCACTCGATAATCTCGAGAAGATGCTAGTTTCCCGACAAGCTTTAGATTTTAGATTTTATTTATTGTGAGGAGTACCTGAGTACTGGAGTACGGTGACAGGCGTACAGGGTCGCCACTCTCCAGCACTGTCTTAAAATGCAGTAGTTAGAATCAAGGACAAGAGCGGAAATTAAAGAAACAGAAACAAAAGAAGAAAGGAAATGTCCAGATCACCCTCGCTGCAAGTCTTTGAGCCAGCCTCACCAATGCCACCTGCGATGGACCCACCAATGCCACAACCCATTTGCCATTGTCTCCCTTAAAATGTTTCAGCTGTATTTCTATCAGTAAAAGACTTGTTTGACACTCTATTTAAGAAAATATATCATTTTGTTGGAGGCAGAAGAGACAAGGTTCACTAGGATGATCCCTGGCATGGAGGGAATGTCTTATGAGCAAAGATTAAACAGGTTGAGACTCTGCTCACTGAAGCTTTGAAGAATGAGAGGTGATATCGTTGAAACATACACAATTCTTAAGGGTCTTGACAGGGTGAATGCTGAAGGATGTTTCCTCTCATGGGAGAGTCCAGGAGCAGAAAGCGTAGTCTCAGAATAAAGGGGTGCCAAGTTAAGACTGAGCTGAGGAGGAATGTCTTAGAGTCATAGAGCTCTACAGCATGGAAACAGACCCTTCGGTCCAACTCATCCATGCCGTCCAGATATCCCAAGCTAATCTAGTCCCACTTGCCAGCACTTGGCCCATATCCCTCTCTCCCCTTCCTATTCTTATATCCATCCAGATGCTTTTTAAATGCTGTAATTGTACCAGCCTCCACCACTTCCTCTGGCAGTTCATTCTGTACACGCACCAGTCTTCTTTGAGGGCTGTGAGTCTTTGGAACTCCTTGCCACAGAGAGTTGCGGGGGCAGAGTCCTTGTGTGCATTTAAGGCTACGATAGGTAGATTCTTGATAAGTCAGGGAATTGAGGATTGTGGTGAAAGGGCAGGAAAGTGGATGTGAGGAATGTTAGATCAGCCATGATCCTATTGAAGGACGGAGCAGCTCGAGGGGCCGAATGGCCTGTTCCTGTGCCGATTCTTGATGTCACTTTTCTCCCACTTAGTTATGTCAGCATTATTTAATCATTAATTCTTGGCTCCGTGTTTATGAGGGTTCACTGCTGTTCAGTTACTCTCAGGTCTGCTGATGTTACACATCATGTTCAACCTTCAGCCAGCATAATCAGAGAGAATCTAATCCACAGCCCTGGGGACACAAGATTTGCATAAAATACTAATGTACCGTCAGCTTAAAGAGTCTGACTTGCTGTTCGCTCCTGATGTAGTGGAAATTGTCATTCAAAAACAAGTCTTTGACTTTAATAAGAGTTTCCACTCTTCGCTATTTGTACAGCAGAATCATTCTAAGGACCGAAGGAACCTGATCGTTGACAGCTTTTGGGCATAGGTGAAGCAGGATGTAGCAAATTGATGTGGACTGGCACTAATGGGTAAAGATTTGCTCTGAGGTGTCAGCTAAGGTGCAGTACATTTAGCTACAGCCCCTGTAAGTGGTGGCTCTCTGATTTTAATTGCCATCTTGAAACCCTCGGTGTGAAATATACCTAAGTCGTGAGTGTGGTGCTGGAGAAGCACAGCAGGCCAGGCAGCATCCGAGGGGCAGGAGAATCGACGTCTTGGGCAAAAGCCCTGCATTAGGAATTCCAGCATCTGCTGTCTCCACTTTCTCCTACTGAAATGTACTAGTGTGAACCTAATGGTTATGTTATTGGACTAGCAATCCTGATGCCTGGGTTAATCCTTGAGGGTCATGAGTGCAAATCGCACCATGGCAGCTTGTGGAACATGATTACAATGAACAAATCTGGAATTTAGAAAGCCTGATGATCATGAAGCTACTGAATTCTCTTAAAAATCCATCCGGTTCACTAATGGTACTTGAAGGAAGGAAATCTGCCCTCTTTCCCAGGTTGTTCGGTTATTAACTGCCCTCTGCAAAAGCCCAATATAGATCCCCAGTAATCAAATCCAGCCGCCAGTGTTCCAAGTAATTTCTGCAGCTGCTGGGTGGACCTCTGAGCTCTGTGTGTGACAGCAGCTGGAGACACTGGAAGTGAACATATGGACTTGGCAATAGGCACAGGTGGATCCTTAGAGAGGCTGTGCAATTTTTTGGCAACATTGTAAGCCAATGCAGAGCAAGGTACTGTGCCTAACAGCACACATATACCACGCAGCGACTGGAGTGGTTCAAGAAGGTAACTCATCACCATCTACTCGACCATAATCAGCAATGGGCAATAAATTCTGGTGACACTAGTGATGAATAAAGAAGGCTTGTTGCCTCTTGCTGTTTTGGTTCATTCATTACAAATAACCGGTTGGTAAAGGAAGCAAATATCTGTGGAACCTTCCCTCAGGGATAACTGTGATCTGCATTGCGAGAAGAAGGGGAAATAATATATGACATGACCACGTAAGCAAAAAAAAGTAGCAAACTGTATAGATGCGCAGCATTTATGAACCGTATCTTTTCAGCTGAAGTGATACTGTTAATACCTATGAAGCAATGGCCCCCAGTTTTCTGTTTTGATTACTTGACACTATTTTTAGCAAACAGCAGTACAGCACCAGCTGAGAAAATGGCTAACAGGCCTCTGTCATACCCAGGCTACCCTACTGCCTGGAGAGATAATTTGTTTGTTTATTTCTAGCTCCCAGAAAATCGAGAGCATCGTCCAGTGGACCCACACTCATCCTGGATCAAATTTGTGCAACGAGATGGAGTCAGGAAAAACAAGAAGTGCAAAGCTAACCGGAAGAAAGTATTGGTATTTTTCATGATTTGTTTTTGTCTTTACTCCTGCTTTTTTGCATTCTTCCCTCCTCCCAAAGGTATAACTCTACTGGATTATGGTTCTGTGAACATCAGGTACCTCGCCTAATGTGTTTGGGCTGTAACAGTGAGTATGGCATGATATCACGGCTTAAGCCAATCCTCATGCCTACATGCCCCAACGTTTAGCAGGCGTGGTTTGACGGCACTTGTGTATGGGAACCCTGACCGAGTTAATTTT
Source organism: Chiloscyllium plagiosum (assembly GCF_037043375.1). NCBI lineage: Eukaryota > Metazoa > Chordata > Chondrichthyes > Orectolobiformes > Hemiscylliidae > Chiloscyllium > Chiloscyllium plagiosum. Next base: position 23,752,864 of record NW_028270175.1, on the reverse strand, counting down.
TTTCTTCCACATGCAGTGGATGTCGTCCACTCAAACATTAGCTAGACTTTTGACTTGAGCAAGGCCTCACCTGGCAGCTTAGTCAAACATTGCGATCCAAGGGGTTCAGTAAATTGGATTGGGCTCAATTTTTGCCCCCTTGCTTTTTCCAGTTTATTATTGTGATTTAGACACACATTGGATGCATGGTAAAGAACAAATGAACAAAAACCAAGAGTAGGTCACTTGACCTTAGAGCCTGCTCTACCATCCAATAAAATCATGGCTGATCAAATTTTAACCTCGACTATATATTCCTGCATATCCCCAATAGTCTTTCATCACCTCAGTAATCAAGCTTCCATCTACCTTTGCCTTAAAAATATTTAAAGACCTTGCATACACTGCCTTTTGAGCAAGGGGATTCCAAAATCTCACAACCCTCGAGGAAAAATCAAAAAGTTTGTAGATGATGCAGAAATTGGCCATTTGAAGTGAGAAGGAACTTACAAATAGTCGGGTGAGTTGGACAGAAAAGTGGGAAATGGAATTCAGTCCAGAGAAGTCTGAGGCAATGCAGTTTGGGATCCAGCAAGACATTGGAATACCTACAATGTTTGAGCATATTGAGTAGTGCAGAGGCACAGAGAGACCTTGGAGTGTATGTCCAAAGATCCTAAAAGGTATCAGAATATGTTGAAAAGGTTGGTTAAGAAGACATATGGCATGGATTTCCTTAATTAATCAAAGCATAGAAAAGCAAAAGTAGCAAGGTTCTGTTGGAAACAAACCGAAACTCAGCAGGTCTGGTCACAGCTATGGAGAGAGAAACAGGGTTAATGTTACAAGTCTGTTACGACTGTTCTGCACAGTACTTTGCTTCTAATTGAGGTTCTGCTCGACTGTGTCCAGCACTAGTTAGACAACAGCTTGAGTACTGCTTGGATTCTGGTCACCACATGTCCGGGAATGGTGCACTGGAGACGGTGCAAAGGAGAGCTGTAAGAATATAACCAGGAGGGTTGCCTGAGAGGAGCATGGAGGCAGAGACTGTAGCCACATTTAAAATGGATGTCTATTTGCTGAGCTGTGACCTAAAAGCCAGAGGTGGGATGAGACTGGGTATCACTTCTTAATCAGCACAGGCACAATCGGCTGAATGGCCTCCTGCGTCATAGATATTCTCTGATTCAATTGTAAGACCTGTAGCTTTGAGAGAAATTAGATAATTCAATTCATATTAAATGTGCGATTTTTTAAAGCCCTTACATGTAGCAAACCTCCTTTGACATTTCCTTCCAAACCCTGTGATCTCCACCATTAAAGAAGGACAAGAGCAGATATCTGAGAATACTACCACCTGAAAGCTCTCCTCCAAGCCTCACACTGTCGTGACTTGGAAATATGTCACAGTTCCTTTTCTGTCATTGGGCCATCTGCGGGAACCTCCTTCCTAACAGTACTGGGGGTGTCCCTACATCCCGAGGACTGCACCAGCTCACCCCATTCTCCAGATCAGTTCTCACGGGTAATAAATGCTGGTCTCGCCACATTTCATGAAAGATTACATTTTGTAAAATGTTGCTTGTGTAAAATGAGCAAATAAGAGAGCTCATACTTACATTGTTAGGTTCATAGAAAGTACAGCACAGAAGGTGGCCATTTGACCCATCATGTCCATACTAACTGTCCCCAGCTAGTCCCACTCCTCTTCCCTTGCTGTGTAGGCCCTGCAGCTTTTTCCTCTTCGCATAATGATCTCATTGCCTTTTGAAAGCAATGATTGACTCTGCTCAGCAAAACTCTATTGCAGATTCTAATTATTGGCTGCACAAAGAAAAACGCTTTGTTCTCACTGTTGTTGCCTTTGCCAGTCATCTTAAACCAGTGTCCTCTGGTATTTGTCACTTGCATTAAGGCTGCTCATGATTCAAACACATCTATTAAAATGCTTCTTCTCTGAGCAGAAACAACCAGTCCGTTCTTTAGAGATGCCATACACTTTATTACTGTTGTTAAGATGTCAAAAATAAACTGCGTTGTATGAAGATGAATTAAAGTGATTATCATTGTAAATTGGTTCAGGAAAGTTTTTAACCTAGTTTGTCCAATGGGAGACTGATGGGATTGGTTGTAATGCTGAATTTTACACCCTATTGGATTTAAGTTTCCATTGGCCTTGTTGGAGGGTAACATTATAACATCAGTGTCCTACCTGATCCTGTAGCTTTCCTATCCAGAACGATTTGGATTAAACTCACCCCAAAACCTGTTTGGCACTTATGTTGTTTTTGCGATTGCTTACCTCGGTTTGCTAAGGACTGGATGAAGAAGGTGTTTGCACACACACTGAACCAGGATTATTGTCCAATGACGATTCTCTATATCTTGTTCCAAAGCCGAGCCTCTTTGGACCACCAGGACCTCCAGGACCCCCTGGACCCCCTGGACCGGCTGGAGCTGAGGTCACGCAGGAGTTCCTGCTGCGCGAGTTTAAAGATATGATAAGAGGTAAGCTATGGATGTATCCATTCCAGGCACTTGGAACAGAGATTGCCAACAGAAGAACACTAATAAAACTGCAGAGATGGAAATTCATTCTATAACCTCTTTAGTCGAAGTCCATTCCTGTGAAGCCAGTGGAACTGACTATTGGATACATGACCAAAAGTCTATGTCTTCCTCCCCAGCCATTAAAACGACACATAAAGATGTAAATTTGCAACATGGGCTGGAGTATAGGAATCTGCATTCATTAGTGATCATTCAGGAACAGTTGCAATACTGTATGGGAACAGAGGGCTGAGAACTCCCTGTTTGTTAAAGTCATAGCAATTCGACAATTTCTGTGCCCCCATTGCAAAAAATGGGACTTAGGTCTCATCTGAGTTGATCACCGTCATTGATGGTGGGCAGGGCACTGGGACTGGCAGCTTCTCCTAAACCTCACCCCAACTCTACTTTTAACCTCAGGGCCACATGTCGCTATAACTTCACTGGGTGAGAAGGTAGTGTAGGGTACATGCCAACAAATGATTCTGTGCCTCTTGACTGCCTGCCAGCTTCCTTGGTACCTGGTGAGGAGGGAGCTTTAATGTTAAGGGTCCAGCTGGATGAAAAATGCCAGAACCTAGAGTGAGTGAGAGCCACGACTGCCATTCTGGTCCCACAAGGGAAAGTTTCGTCTTCACTGACTGGTCTCTTCATCCTTCCACCAGCTGCCAACTTGCTGCAGCCAATCAGGAATCATGGTGCGTTCCCTGCCCAGCTCCCTATTCACATGCCATGGAGGTCTCTCTTGCTCTGTCTTCAACCCCGCCCCCCCCAGTCTCCACAGTTCAGGTGGTTGCTTCACCAGCTTGTCAAAGTCAGCAGCAACTTAAGGTGACAGGAAAAGAATTGAGGTCAGAGCAGACAACTAACGCTGTGTTTAACGACCGACTTCCTGACAGGTTCATGTCTCAGGTTTTAAATGGTTACTCTTGATATGGCATCAATGACAGCATTGGATCCAGCTTTAGTGATGGGCACGTAAATAATTGCCCAATATCTGCTGCATGATGTATGACAACAATATTTGAGACTGTTCATGATATGCTATACTGGTAAAAGCTCTTGTATGAATAGAAAGCTTTTGAAGATGTCCCTCCCCTCACCCGAAACAGACAATAATCCAGCTTGTTTCTCTTCCTCTCCAGTCCAGTGGCACATGAAGTGGCTGCATTATAGAGGAGGACATTCAGCCTTTCATGTCTGTGCCAGCCCTCTGCAGGAGCAACATAGCCAGTGTGAATCCCCACTGTTTTCCCATTGCCCTGCAAATTTTTCTGTTTGCAATAATGGCATAATTCTCTTTGAAGACCACGATTGATTCTGCCTTCACTACACACTCAGGCAGTGCATCCCATTCTCAAAGTGCATGCTGCAAACAAAAGTTTTTTTTTACTAGATTTCTATTTCTTTTGCCAATTATCTTAAATCCTTGACCCTTCTAACAGTGGAAATAGTTTCTCCCAATCCATTCTGTTTGAATATTGAATATCTCCATCGAATCTGACTTTGAACCTATGTATCAAATTTATCAGTTCAATTGTAATGACCACCCCTCCAGTCTCACAGCAACTGACCAACTGTCAAACAACATGGGTCAGGAATCAATCCTGGTCACCTTTGACCTCTGTTGTCCAATGGCATGTAGAACTGAAAACCCTGCTCCATTAACCTGTCAGGGAAACTCCTGCCTTAATAAGTACATTGTTCCCTTAACCCACATGAGACAAGCTGGAATAACAAGAGAGAGAGCTGCAAGTACTCAGCAGGAGCTGGCAGCATCTGTGGAGGGCGAAAGAAAGTTGCTGATTCAAATATGACACTTCAGAAAATGAGCTGGTCTCTTGTGATAGTTGTGGTATTATCAGTAGATTAGGCGAATGGTCTTTGTTGTGGTTTCTATTCAGATTAAGAAGGAATCCTATGCATAATAACAAGTTACAGCATATTGTCTTGTTTTCTGCTATGTGCACAATGTTCTCCCAACTGCTGTGACTCACTTTTCCCATCTGAAAGGAAACCACAAGTTTCATACTTGGCACCTCCACAACTAGAAACAAAACCTGGCCACAAAGAATTGTAGGTTTGCACCCATGTCCCGCTGCTCTGTGGCAAGGTTTTTAAAGCGTCTGGGTGGAACTAATAGTCAATGATGGCATTCAAATTCAAGTTGTCACCACAACCAGTGTTTAGACACTTGGCTGTTCAGGCCAAAGCACTCGATGCTGAAGAAGGGAAAGAGGTGATAAACTGAAGTAGCTCTCAGACAAGTCACAAAGTTGTACTGAGTGATGGCTGCTAGAACGTCTTAAGCCCCTGCCCTTCTGAGCAGGAAAGAAGCTTTGGAGAGGGGTGTCTGGGGCTTTCTTTTACCCCTTGTGTTAGGTGTGAGCCTCGTCAGCAAAGTCAGCAATTGTTGCCTGTCCTTAGTTACCCTCCTACTGATTGGCTTTCGAGGTCAGTTCAGTGGTCAGTTAAAAGGCAACCATGTTGCTATAGGTCCGGAGTCGCATGTAGGTCAGACAGGTAATGATGGCAGATTTCCTTCCCTAAAGGACAGCAGTGAACTCAGTGGGTTGTTAAAATTGACAGTGGTTGCCACTAGATCAGCTTTTGTCTTAATTCCAGAAGCTGTTCTTTTCAGAATAGTTTAAACCTTAGCCATCAGCTACAGTTCCCCCTGAACACTAGCCTGCGGTTCTGGATTTACTGGCCCAGTGGCATCACCATTACAGTATGACCTCCCTGTAGGTAGAAGTCACTGGACTGGAATAGTGTGCATTCCAGAATTTGGAAGTATTTTTGGGAGGAGACCTGAGGCTCTGAATTTTTTCATAAAACGTTGGAAGCAGGAATTGTGCCGATGCTCAGAAGGGTGCAATTTATTGGAAAAAAATTAAACTGACTTCAACAAAGGGGGAGCACAGAAGCCAGGCACTTTTAAGGGAATCTTGTCTAAAGTAGAGCTAAACATAAATACAGGATGAGGAGTGTGAAAGTTTAACAATGTGGACTGATTGGGGTGAGTCAGGATGGATTTGTAAATTGTGAATGGAAGCTGATGGTAATACAGTGGATATTTGTGTTTTGGTGCATGCGTTCTCATGATGCATTTGACTTGTGTATATAAAATGATTATTTAGCCCCAAAACGTGGCTGCGGCCTGAGAGTATTTGGGTGGGTAAATCTCAATGGAACTTCAGAAGATGAGGGCAACCAGTTGCACCTCATTGAACCGTGCATTTGTGATCCAGTCATTTTCTGATGGGGAATCCATCAACAGGCCAGTGTGTTTAATGCAGAATAAAATCCATAAACTCCATATTGAGATTTTTAAAAATGTTTTTAACAGACAGTTGTTATTCTATATTTTCATAAGTCATGCAAATACCTAGGTTGTGCATTTTTGAAATAAATTTCTAAACATTGGTGCTCAGAGGGACTGAAATGTACTCGCACAAGGAGTATAGAACGTTAACAAGCAGGCAATAGGAAGGCAAGTGGTATGGCTCCTTTTCTTGCAGGGGGAGGTGAAGACAGGAATAAGGGAGCCTTTTGAGAAGAGTTTTATTTTGATTCAATGATGGTATTTCTCTAGGACATGTGAGATAAAGGAGCTTTTACCATGAACAGAGTGTTTGAAGTGTTTGCTGAGCTTGTTGTGACTGGTGGTAATGTAACCCTAAAGCAAAATGCCAACCAGCACAATTCCAGAGATGAGTAAAAGACAAGATCTAATCCTGCCATTTTATAATTGGCCCCCATTTGGGTTATCTGTGTTTTGCTAAATTCCACTTCTGTTCTTTGTGGCATCAAAATAATATTAAACTGCTTTATAATCCATGGACATTGACCTGGTAAATACCATACTTTTTCTGGTTCAGGCTGGGGATGAAGCAGATCATGCAGTGCTTTAGTCACAACTCCCTCCTGGCCTTTTCAGGTAATTTTGTCTGACACTCATAGTTCAGTATTTTTGCTTACTTACTCAGAAGCAGCAGAGAGACGGGCAGCCATTCTGACAGAGGTCCATCCCAGTTTGAGTCCACCACCTTCTCTCCCATTTGAAGACATCCGTCCATACAAAAGAGTAGAGGAAGCTTTTCACTGCAAACTGAAAGGGATAGTTATTGTGGACAAGAGGACCCTCTTAGAGCTTCAGAACTTCCAGGCGGTAAGAAAGCTTTAAGCTACTTATTTGGATATCTCTTAGAAACATAGAAACCTGGAGCAAATGCAGGCCATTCAACCCTTTAAGCCTGCTCCACCATTCAGTATAATACTTTATCTCAATGCCATATTCCCAATTTCCACCATACCCCTTGATACCTTTATAATCTAAAAAAGTATCTATTTCTTTATTAAATTTATTCTGTGACTAGGTCTCCTTGGCTTTGTGTGGTAGAGAATTTCACTGGTCGAGTATCCTTTGAGTGAAGAATTGTTTCCTCATCTCAGTCTTAAATGGCCTATCCTGAATCCTGAGACCGTGTCCTTTGGTCCTAGACTTTCCAACCAAGGAATAGATCCGATCTGTATCTAGTCTGACCCGCTCTTCTAGCAGTTTATGTTTCAATGCATTTATCTATTGGAATCAAAAAGCTAAATATTCTTGAGGCAGGAAAGTACAAGTAAAACCCATGGACCAAGGAAATGTGAAGATAATATATAAACAATTGGGTAAAGAAAAATCACAATCTTGCCCATAAACAAAACAGCAATGTATGACATTGGTGAGGTGACAGAAGGATAATGGTGTCATGGTGCAGTCACCAAACTAGTAATCCAATGCTGTGAGGGAGGGGTTTCACATCTCACCATTGCAGATGATGGGACTTGAATTCAGTTTCACAATGTGGAATTGTAAGCTAGTCACAGTGAATAGCTATTGTTGATTGCTCTAAAAGCCCATTTGCTTAACAAATGACCTTCAGGGAAGGCAGTCTACCAGCCTGGACCATGTGTGGCTCCAGATCTGTAGCAGATTGATTGAAATGCAAGCTGGTCATATCAAGAGCAATAAGGATTGGGGTGGCAAGATCAAGATTCTTTCAAGGGATCGAAGGAAATGAACTTGGCCAATTACTAAATTTGGTTTATTGAACTTCATTAGTTTCAGATGTAAGACTCTTGATATCGTTAAGGAGAAAGTGAGGTCTGCAGACGCTGGAGATCAAAGCTGAAACTTTATTGCTGGAACAGCACAGCAGGTCAGGCAGCATCTAGGGAACAGAAGATTCGACGTTTCGGGCACATGCCCTTCTTCAGGAATGAGCAGAGAGTGTTCAGCAGGAGAAGATAAAAGGTAGGGAGGAGGGACTTGGAGGAGGGGCGTTGGAAATGTGATAGGTGGAAAGAGGTCAAGGTGAGGGTGATAGGTCGGAGTAGGGTGGAGGCGGAGAGGTCAAGAAGAAGACTGCAGGTCAGGAAGGCGGTGCCGGGCTAGAGGGATTCGGCTGAGACAAGGTGGGGGGAGGGGGGATGAAGAAACTGGTGAAGTCCAAGTTCATCCCCTGTGGTTGGAGGGTTCCCAGTCGGAAGATAAGACGCTCCTCCTCCGACCGTCGCGTTGTTGTGGTTTGGCGGTGGATGAGTCCAATGACCTGCATATCCTCGGTGGAGTGGGAGGGGGAGTTGAAATGCTGTGCTAACCCAACCCAATCACCCTGTAGCACAGCATTTCAACTCCCCCTCCCACTCCACCGAGGATATGCAGGTCATTGGACTCATCCACCGCCAAACCACAACAACGCGACGGTCGGAGGAGGAGCGTCTTATCTTCCGACTAGGAACCCTCCAACCACAGGGGATGAACTTGGACTTCACCAGTTTCTTCATCCCCCCTCCCCCCACCTTGTCTCAGCCGAATCCCTCCAGCCCGGCACCGCCTTCCTGACCTGCAGTCTTCTTCTTGACCTCTCCGCCTCCACCCTACTCCGACCTATCACCCTCACCTTGACCTCTTTCCACCTATCACATTTCCAACGCCCCTCCTCCAAGTCCCTCCTCCCTACCTTTTATCTTCTCCTGCTGAACACTCTCTGCTCATTCCTGAAGAAGGGCATGTGCCCGAAACGTCGAATCTTCTGTTCCCTAGATGCTGCCTGACCTGCTGTGCTGTTCCAGCAATAAAGTTTCAGCTCTTGATATCGTTACCCAATTTATTCAAGATCTACCCCAATGAACTTTTAAAAACCTGTTAATAGGGTCCCTCTTGTCGCACAATAGTAGTGCCCATATCCCAGGCCTGGGTTCAAGGCCTGGGCGACACGGTGGCATGTGGGCGGCACACTGGCACGTGGGCGGCATGGTGGCACAGTGATTAGCACTGCTGCCTCACAGCGCCAGAGACCCGGGTTCAATTCCCGACTCAGGTGACTGACTGTGTGGAGTTTGCACATTCTCCCCGTGTCTGCGTGAGTTTCCTCCGGGTGCTCCGGTTTCCTCCCACAGTCCAAAGATGTGCAGGTCAGGTGAATTGGCCATGCTAAATTGCCCATAGTGTTAGGTAAAAAGGGATGACATGTAGGGGTATGGGTGGGTTGCGCTTCGGCGGGTCGGTGTGGACTTGTTGGGCCGAAGGGTCTGTTTCCACACTGTAAGTAATCTAATCTAATCTACCACCTGCTCCAGAAATGTGTGATAACATTTCTGAACAGGATGATTAGGAAAATAGGTTAAATTAAAAATCTCTTCATGGGTTACAATGAATGTAAAACAAATAACATGAATTTTATCCTGTTGAATTTTCCAATCATGTTATCATCATGCATTTTGGGAAAACGTTGAAACAGGATTTGATCTACAGAAATTTACTGCATAGGGAATTGAGAACGTCTTTGCTGGATAGATATGTGTGTTTGTGAAATTAAGGGATTAAAGCAATAGTCTGAGCTATTCCCATGGCAATGAATGAAGTTAATGTCATGGCATTCATATTGTTACAGGGAAAAGGATTTCGCTGTGTTGGTGTAATCAGGTTTGTTGCTTGGCTAACTTGTTATCACTTAGAGAAGTCTTCACATTAAAGAGGAACTTTTGTAATTAAATCAAAGCACATTCTGAGTATGCAGTGGAGATTAAATGGTTTCACGTTTTGAAGTTGTTAATGAGCAGATTATGAAATAAAATGGTATGATAATAACTGGGTTTCACTTGATCATATTGCACTTCATTGTGAAAGGCAACTCAATTACACTCTGTTGGTCAAGGTAATGGAATCTGCTGGAGGTCTGGTATGAACCTGCCTTCTCTTGTCCCCAGGAATTGACATGCTGATCTCCAGCCGTTAGTAAATAGTACAGAAATGTGTCAAAGCAATTACGATGCCAAGAAAATTATACGAATCTGATGCCAGGCACATGTAATGTAATATGATTTTTGTAAAGGAATGTATAATTTTCTACCCACTCTCCAATTGGCTGCTTAGAAAGATACTGCAAGCTTAACCAAACAAGAATAAACACATTTATAAACAGTGGGCTTTCAGTACCAGTAGAGATTTTGAAAAGTAAAAACCGAAAGAAAATGCGGATGCTGTAAATCAGAAATGAAAACAGAAATTGTTGGAAAAGCTCAGCAGGTCTGGCAGCATCTGTGGAGAGAAATCAGAGTCACTGACTCAAAACATTAACTCTGATTTCCCTCCACAGATGCTGCCAGACCTGCTGAGCTTTTCCAACAATTTCTGTTTTCGTTTCTGATTTACAGCATCCGCAGTTCTTTCGGTTTTTGTTATATTGTTAGAAATGGGACAATAAGGCAGATTTTGCTTCTTTTACATGTAATTATTCCACTAAGACCATTGCCAGTGCAGTCCGGCACACTTGGCTTGATGGCACCAGGGCAGGTGTGTTTGAGGCGTCAAATCTGTTGTCCTGAGGCAGGGCAGCATCTGGCAATCCCATTGTGTGATATCCACCACCATGGGGTTGCTACTGAGCACTTTCACTCATCTGCAGGACAGCAGACTCCAGAAGATCTCCGATGTACTCAGGTCTCTAGTTTATAACGTTTACACATCATATCCAAGACAAAGGAGATTATGGAGCCCAGAATGGTGCCAGTTTGAGTATCCATTTGAGATACCACAACTGGTTCAAGAGACCACTGCAAGAGAAGCCTAAATGCAGATTTCCACTGAGGAAGACTCCATTTGGGGTTGACTTTAAGGCGATATCATGTGTAGAACTGAATGCAAGCTGTTAGTGGACCCCTGCAACAAATTCCGGAAGCTCCCTGGTTGGACATCTTGGCATTTACCAATGGCTAGCCCACAGCAGGACTGCACGTACCAACTGTGCATTTGTGAAAATCTTCAGTAGAAGTAGAGTGAGATTGGCATCTAGCGAACATGTTCTGGCCTGCCCCCTCGTATATCTGCGCCCTGTTCACTTATGGTGAATATATCACCCATTAATGATAGCATGTGGGCTGAGGTATTATATGTTTTGGAAGTGCCAGAATGGCTGTTTATCCGTTTCTGGGAGATTTGTTTCTCTCACCATTTAGCCTATGTGTGTTTTGGTCTCGAATGTCTAATGGGCCCTGACAAAAGGCAGATGTGCAGTTGTTTTCACATAATGCTAAAGGGAAGCAATAGCAGGTGAGTGGCAGTTCAGTGTAGCAGCAGGTTATCACATGGTCTGTTTGGTGTCTTGACAAGGGAGAAACGATAAGAGAAGTAACACCATCCTACTCATAGCCTGACTGCCAGCACCTCTCTGAGTCTTCTCTGTGCAGTTTTTGGCTGAGGCAGTGATGGCAGGATTTGGATCTTACTTCCATTTCTGCAGGAAAAGTTGAAAACAATAATGGAAAGAATGGGAGTGAGTTAGTGTGTAGCTCTCTAACAGATAGTGCAGATCTGCAAGGCAGCTTTTGACGATTGCCCACTGGGAGGGGGTTAACAAAAAGCTGTGCAGAAGTAAAAACCTTCAATGTGAAAGCAGTTAGCAAAGCTGTACACTCCAGTCATAACCAGGTCACAGCAGAGTATAGTTTGTGCACAGAAGGGACTGATGAATGTGTGCTTGTAGGCAGAGCGAAGTGATTATATTATGACATTGTGATTGGAAGAGATGCTTGTGGAGGAGCAGAAGAATTGGGAGAGCTTGGGGTTAAATCATAGTGTTTCAGTCAAGAAATAGTCTAGTAAAATAGAAACTAATTTTGAACATTTGTCTGAGTACTGTCAATGGTTTGTTACATGCAACATTTATAGATTACACCCAATGTTTACACGTAGCATTTATAGAGGGCAGCACAGTGGCTCAGTGGTAAGCACTGCTCCTCATGACACCAGGGACCCGGGATTGATTCCACCTGCAGGTGACTGTCTGTGTGGAGTTTGTACATTCTCCCTGTGTGTTTTCCCTGGTTTCCTCTCTCAGTCTGCAGATGTACAGGTGCTAAATTGTCCATAAAATGCAGGTTGGATGGATCATCCATGGGATAGAGTGGGATGCTTTTTGGAAGGTCAGTATGGACTCAATGGGCTGAATGGCATGCTTCTACACTGTAGGGAATTCTGTGGAGCAGACTTTTCCCTAGATACAGGGGCTTTCTTTGCTTTTATTAGATTAGGTTGGATTCCCTACAGTATGGAAACAGGCCCTTCGGCCCAACAAGTCCACACCAACTCTCTGAAGAGTAACCCACCCAGACGTATTCCTTTACCCTATATTTACCCCTGACTAATGCACCTAACACTGTGGGCAATTTAGCATGGCCAATTCTCCTGAGCTGCACATCTTTGGACTGTGGGAGGAAACCGGAGCACCCGGAGGAAACCCACGCAGACATGGGGAGAATGTGTCAACTCCACACAGTTGGCCAAGCTGTGAGGCAGCAGTGCTAACCACTGAGTCACCGTGCAGCACAGGAAGGAAATCTGCCGCAGGCCCACAATGGGAAATACACATTTTTATTTCAGAGTGCATCTGCACAACCCTTTCATTCTTCAGCATACAACCGTTAGCACTTTATGAAGCAAGGTGCAATAAGACACGTTGATGTTTTGACTGTGCTTAGCAGTGTGGTGGAGTGACACCTCTCTGGAATTGAGTGGCAGAGACCAGGCTCAATCAGAATTTTCAAACTTTGTGAGTTATTACAGAGCAGATACACTGCCTTTGTTTTGGAACAGCCCCCTGTGTCGTCTCACTGTGGAGTCTCGGTCATGAAGAAAATGAACTGATTAAGGAAAATGCACAACCAGAAACTTGAGAGAGATGCCAACCAATGAAGAACTGATTTCAACAAGTTTTATTCAGGGCCAACATCTGAGATTTCTAGCTTTATTTCTCAGAAGGAAGAAGCAATAAAAATGAACTATTAACACTTGGAATGTAACAAGAACAGGAATTACTGGAAAAGCTCAGCAGGTCTGCCAGCATCTGTGGAGAGAAATCAGAGTTAACATGTTGGGTCCAGTGATCCTTCCTCAGAGTTCGACCTGAAACGTTACCTGATGTCTCTCCACAGATGCTGCCAGACCTGCTGAGTTTTTCCAGTGATTTCTGTGTCTGTATTACAGCATCTGCAGTTCTTCAAGTTTTTGTTTAATACTTGGAATATTTTGGTCATACTGGACCTCCATCTTGATGTATACATCATGAGTCATTTCAGTTTGTCTCATTCTTGAGAAGGAAACCGTGCATTGCCAATACGTAGCTGGTCTAAATAAGGATTAGCAACTTGCGTAGTCAGGGGCTCTGAAGTGCCTGTTCCTGTGCAGTATTTTATTGTATTCACCAGTTTTACTGTTTTTTTACCTTTGGAGTGGGGTTGATATTGAGCTGTTGGCCAGAGCTGTGAACCTCTCCCTGAAAGAGTCAATGATGAAAAATTGAGATCCTCAGACACAAACTGTTACCAACAACTTCCCATTTTGCTGGTAACAGAATTTTAAAGGGACGCATTTCAACCTCTAACTCTTATGCCTCGATCCTCGCTTTCTTGTGCTTCTAAACTAAAAGTAAAAGCTTGCACTTAATAAAGGATCTTTCACAGCCATTGAAATGCTAGACCAATGAAATACTCTTGAAGTGGTGTAATGGTGGAACTGCAGCAGCTAGTTCCTGCATAACAAGATCCAACACACACTATCGTGATGTTGACCATCCATTTTCTGTGATGGAGAGATAAATATCAGACAGGCCACCAGGGAGAATTCCCATATGCTTCCTGTATGTATGCATTTAAGGTGAGAGGGGGAAATTTCAAGGGAGATGTAGGGGGCAAATCTTTACACAGAGAGTCTGGAAAGTGCTGCCAGAGGTGGTGGTGGAGGCAGATACAATAAGGGTTTTTAAGGGACTTTTAGATAAGCCCATAAATATCCAAGGAGTGAAAGGATACAGACCAAGGACAGGCAGAAGGAATTAGTTTAAGTTGGTGTCATGGGCCGAAGGGCGTGTTCCTGTGTACGGTTCTATGTTCTATGCAACGCCATGAGAGTTTTTACAACTACTTGACATGGGCCTGAGGTTCAACATCTCATTGAACAGCTCTCCCTCAGTACTGCACTGGGGTAAACAGCCTTGATCTTTGTACTCAAGCTGTGGAATGGGACTTGAATCCAGGACTTTGTGCCTGAGAGGCAAGAGCACTACCAGCTGAGCCGTAGTGGCACACTGCTGATTGACCTCTTGAAGTTTCCTAGCCTGCCATAACGTTGAGCAGTGAGCGGCTGGAGCTTTACGACAGTGAGATGTCTGCCCAGTCAGTGAATATAATGTCCTTGTTTGGCCTGTTCTCAGCTTCTCTCCTGGTGCATTATCTTACTCAGTAAAGCACTTTGAAAATTACAGTGTGCTTGCTGTTTGAACCAGCAGTTTCAGAAATTGGAAAATATGCAGCATTTGTGCTGTCAGGTGTTGAGGTCCTCTGCTAGGAAATGACCCTCTATGTTTTCTGGGTTAAGGTAGAGTTAATCCTAACATGGCTGCGTTAGCTGCAGATCATCTGGCTGTCAGATGTTTGTGAAACTGGTTCAATTGTTAATTGAAAAAGGAAGACCACAGTTTGGAGTTATAAACAACAGTTCATTCTGTGAATCATTCACTTTGGAACCAAGGCTGACAGAGAAAATTAAACTATCCTGTGGAGGGGATCTAAGATGGCGGCGATCTGAGAAGATCACACTGCAGAGCTTCGCATCACAGCAGGAGCAGGACAGTCCTTTAACCCACTTAGCCCAGGTCATCAGGATTTCTTGGGGTGTTGGAAAGATTGTGGAGCCCCAAGAAACATTTTAAAATTGACTTACCTGTATTTTCAGCTGTCCAGAAATGCCTAAAAAGGGAGGAGGAGCATCTGAGGCCAGGCCTGCAGCTCAGCCTGCAGCAGCCTCAGAGCAGATTACTCTCCAGGACCTGGTGAACCAGCTCTCGAAATCTTGCGAGATGTTGGGGAAACAGATTGAAGATAAGCTGGCTCCAGTCTCTCTCATGCTGCAGAAGCATGAGCAGCAGCTGGGAGACCTGGAGAAGAGGACGGGTTAGGTGGAGCACAGGGTCACAGTGGTGGAAGCCGATGCCAGTTCATTCAAGAAAGAGATCCAAGCACTGAAGACGCAGGCTCGTAATTTGCGTGACCAAGTGGATGATCTTGAAAACAGTGGCAGGAGAAAAAACATTTGGATCATTGGTCCGCCTGAGGGTAAGGAAGGTGAGTGGCCTGCGGAATTTGTTGAAGATTGGCTTCTGAAATTCCTTGACTTGGAGACTGGCATGAGAGGATTGAAGATAGAGAGGGCTCACCGATTGGCAGCACGGAGGTCGGGTCTGGGTCCATGCCCTCGTCCTTTCCTGGTGCGGTTCCCTCATTACCGGGATAAGGGGAGAGTCATGGAGGCTTCCAGGCTCCAGGGGAGAGATCCAAAGGCCCTAATTTACGAGGGGTCTAAGATCATGTTTTTTCAGGACTTTTCAGCGGCGGTGATCCAGAAACGAAAATTGTATGATGGTGTCAAGAGAATATTGAAGGAGCTTGGGATTCAGTACTCCCTGAGATATCCGGCAGTGCTTCGGATCACCTTAGGTGGATCCATGCATTTCTTTGACACATCAGAGAAGGCAAGAGACTTTGTGGACAAACTAACCTAAGTTAAACAATTGTAGTATGTATAAATATTGTTGCTTGGGTATGCGTTTATCATTCTGTAAAAGAAATGGAGGAAATCCGGTTGGAGCTTTGTTTTTCCCTTTTTTTTTACCTCTATTGATAATAATTTGGTTCAAACTATGTCTGGTGGTGGTTAAGATGTACATTTTAAATTTCTAAGTTAGGACATACCAAAGGATGGGTGGGGTATTTATTCCCACTTTTTTAATATAAAAGAATGTTTTTTTTATTCATATTGATATTCTATGGGGTGTTTATTCTTTTTAGCTTGTGCTTGCGATGCGGCTCTAGCTGGGAGAAGTGAAGATGGTTGAGATGGTTAGATGCCTATTTATGGGCAGTTCGGGATGGGTAGTTGTCGCCTCCGGGCAGGGGGTGAGTTCCTTTACTCAGCACTATTGGCGCTTTATATGTTGGATTGTTTTCTGGTTTTTGTTTTTTATTTTTAATAATTTTGTATGTTTGTTAAATGTAGTGGTTTTAGTTTATGTAGTTTTTATATTTGGTGGATCATGTGACACTAAGGCTCAGCAATTTGTGGTTCGGGTTCCTCCTGTCTGGAATTTATGGCTAATGATTTGATTAAATGGTGTACCTGGAATATCAAGGGAAGTCACTCACCAATTAAGAGGAAGAAGGTACTCTTGAGTCTTAGAAAGGAGAAGGTGGATATTGCTTTGTTACAGGAGACACATTTGGGTGACAAGGAGCATCTGAAATTACAGCAGAATGGCTTTGAGTTTATATTTCATCATTTAATACCAGAAGTAGGGGTGTGGCTATATTGGTTAGGAAAAATCTCTCATTTAAATTGTTGGAATGTGTTAAAGACAAAAATGGGAGGTTTGTGATTCTTAAAGCCTTGATAAATGGGGAAGAATATGGCATTTTAAATGTTTATTGTCCCCCAGCTCATCCTCTTAAATTCTTGGTAGATGCTTTTTCTAAACTGATAAGTCTCAAGCCTCGGCACATCATTATAGGGGGAGACTTTAACTGCCTCATGGACCCCACAGTAGACAGGTTGCCTAAAGGTCCCTCGATACCCTCGGCACAATCTAAACAGTTATTGGGTTTGTGTGGGGAATTAGGATTGGTGGACGTCTGGAGGTGTCTCCACCCTACAGGTAAGGATTTCACGTTTTTCTCCAATCTGCACAGATGTCACACGAGGATTGATTTTTTTCTGACTCCTGCGGTAACCCTGGATCTGGTTGGCATCCTGTACGATTAGTAATATTGCCATTTCTGATCATAGAACATAGAAGAATACAGCGCAGTACAGGCCCTTTGGCCCTCAATGTTGCGCCGATCCAAGCCCACCTAACCTACATTAGCCCACTATCCTCCATATGCCTATCCAATGCCCGCTTAAATGCCCATAAAGAGGGAGAGTCCACCACTGCTACTGGCAGGGCATTCCATGAACTCACGACTCGCTGAGTAAAGAACCTACCCCTAACAAGGGCGGCACGGTGGCACAGTGGTTAGCACTGCTGCCTCACAGCGCCAGAGACCCGGGTTCAATTCCCGCCTCAGGCGACTGACTGTGTGGAGTTTGCACATTCTCCCTGTGTCTGCGTGGGTTTCCTCCGGGTACTCCGGTTTCCTCCCACAGTCCAAAGATGTGCAGGTCAGGTGAATTGGCCATGCTAAATTGCCCGTAGTGTTAGGTAAGGGGTATGGGTGGGTTGCGCTTCGGTGGGGCGGTGTGGACTTGTTGGGCTGAAGGGCCTGTTTCCACACTGTAAGTAATCTAATCTAATCTAATCTAATCTAATCTAACATCTGTCCTATACCTACCACCCCTTAATTTAAAGCTATGCCCCCTCGTAATAGCTGACTCCATACGTGGAAAAAGGTTCTCACGGTCAACCCTATCTAAACCCCTAATCATCTTGTACACCTCTATCAAGTCACCCCTAAACCTTCTTTTCTCCAATGAAAACAACCCCAAGTGCCTCAGCCTTTCCTCATACGATCTTCCTACCATACCAGACAACATCCTGGTAAACCTCCTCTGCACCCGTTCCAGTGCCTCCACATCCTTCCTATAGTATGGCGACCAAAACTGCACACAATACTCCAGATGCGGCCGCACCAGAGTCTTATACAACTGCAACATGACCTCAGGACTCTGGAACTCAATTCCTCTACCAATAAAAGCCAGTACGCCATATGCCTTCTTCACAGCACTATTTACCTGGGTGGCAACTTGCAGAGATCTGTGTACATAGACACCAAGATCCCTCTGCTCATCCACACTACCAAGTATCCCATCTTTTTGTTACTCTTACCAAAGTGAATCACCTCACACTTAGCTACATTGAACTCCATTTGCCACCTTTCTGCCCAGTTCTGCAGCTTATCTATATCCCGCTGTAACCTGCCACATCCTTCCTCACTGTCAACAACTCCTCCGACTTTTGTATCATCCGCAAACTTGCTCACCCAACCTTCTAGCCCCTCCTCCAGGTCATTTATAAAAATGACAAACAGCAATGGTCCCAAAACAGATCCTTGCGGAACACCGCTAGTAACAGCACTCCAAGATGAGCCTTTACCATCAACTACTACCCTCTGTCTTCTTCCAGCCAGCCAATTCCTAATCCAAACCTCCAACTCACCCTCAATCCCATTACTTCCGTATTTTTTGAAGTAGCCTACCATGGGGAACCTTATCAAACGCCTTACTAAAATCCATATACACCACATCTACCGCTTTCCCCTCGTCCACCTCCTTAGTCACCTTCTCAAAGAATTCAATAAGGTTTGTGAGACACGACCTGCCCTTCACAAAACCATGCTGACTATCCTTGACCACATTATTCCTATCTAGATGTTCATAAATCCTATCCCTTACAATTCTCTCTAAGACTTTGCCCACAACAGAAGTGAGACTCACCGGCCTATAGTTACTAGGGTTATCCCTATTCCCCTTCTTGAACAAGGGAACCACATTTGCTAGCCTCCAGTCTTCTGGCACTACTCCTGTAGACAACGAGGATATAAAAATCAAGGCCAATGGCTCTGCAATCTCCTCCCTTGCTTCCCAGAGAATCCTAGGATAAATGCCATCAGGCCCAGGGACTTATCTATTTTCACCCTTTCCAGAATTTCCAACACCTCTTCTCTACATACCTCAAAGCCATTCATTCTACTTAATTGTTACTCAGTATTCACATCGGCAACAATGTCCTGTTCCTGAGTGAATACTGACGAAAAGTATTCATTCAGTGTCTCCCCAATCTCTTCAGCCTCCACACGCAACTTCCCACTACTATCCTTGACTGGACCTATTCCTACCCTAGTCATTCTTTTATTCCTGACATACCTATAGTTTTCCCTAATCCTACCAACTAAGGACTTTTCATGTCCCCTCCTTGCTGCTCTTAGCTCTCTCTTCAGGTCCTTCCTGGCTACCTTATAACTCTCAATCGCCCCAATTGAACCTTCACGCCTCATCTTTACATAGGCCGCCCTCTTCCCTTTAACAAGGGATTCCAATTCCTTATTAAACCACGGCTCTCTCACACGACCCTTTCCTCCCTGCCTGACAGGTACATACTTATCAAGGACACTCAATAGTTGCTCCTTGAACAAGCTCCACATATCAATTACGCCCTTGCCTTGAAGCCTACTTTTCCAAGCCACGCATCCTAAGTCATGCCTCACCGCATCATAATTTCCCTGCCCCCAGCTATAACTCTTGCCCTGCAGTGCACACTTATCCCTCTCCATCACTAGAGTAAAAGTCACCGAATTGTGGTCACTGTCCCCAAAGTGCTCACCTACCTCTAATTCTAACACCTGGCCTGGTTCGTTACCTAGAACCAAATCCAGTATGGCCTCACCTCTTGTTGGCCTATCTACATATTGTGTCAGGAAACCCTCCTGCACACATTGGACAAACACCGACCCATCTAACGAACTAGAGCTATAGCTTTCCCAATCAATATCAGGAAAGTTAAAGTCCCCCATAACAACCACCCTATTACTTTCACTCTTCTCCTGAATCATCCTCGCAATCCTTTCTTCTACATTTCTAGGACTATTAGGAGGCCTGTAAAAAACTCCTAATAGGGTGACCTCACCTTTCCTATTCCTAACCTCAGCCCAAACTACCTCAGATGGCGAGTCTTCATCCATCATCCGTTCCACCGCTGTAATACGATCTTTGACAAGCAATGCCATACCTCCCCCTCTTTTACCCCCACCTCTGACCCTACTAAAACATTTAAACCCTGGAACCTGCAACAGCCAATCCTGTCCCTGTTCTACCCATGTCTCCGTAATAGCCTCAACATCGAAGTCCCAGGTACCAACCCACGCTGCAAGTTTACCTACCTTATTTCATATACTTCTTGCATTGAAGTATACACACTTCAAGCCACTTTCCTGTTTACAAGCACCCTCCTTTGAGATTGATGCCATGTTCCTAACCTCTCTACACTCCAGGTCCTGCACCCTAAAGCTACAGTCTAGGTTCCCATGCCCCTGCAGAGTTAGTTTAAACCCCCCCCGCCAAGAGCACTAGCAAACCTCCCGCCAAGGATACTGGTGCCCCTCAGGTTCAGGTGTAGACCATCCTGTTTATAGAGGTCCCATCTTCCCCAGAAAGAACCCCAGTTATCCAAATACTGGAATCCCTCCCTCCTGCACCATCCCTGTAGCCACGCATTTAACTGTTCTCTCTCCCTATTCCTTGACTCTCTATCACGTGGCACGGGTAACAAACCAGAGACAACAACTCTGTTCATTCTAACTCTGAGCTTCCAACCTAGCTCCCTGAAAGCCAGCCTGACATCGTCAGCCCTCCTCCTACCTATGTCATTGGTGCCAATGTGGACCACGACTTCGGGCTGCTCCCCCTCCCCCTTAAGGACCCGGAAAACACGATCAGAGACATCACGTACCCTTGCACCTGGGAGGCAACATACCAAACGTGAGTCTCTCTCACCCCCACAAAACCGCCTGTCTGTGCCCCGAACTATCGAGTCCCCAATTACTATTGCTCTACTCTTCTCCACCCTTCCCTTCTGAGCAACGGGGACAGGCTCCGTGCCAGAGGCCTGAGCCCCATTACTTACCCCTGGAAAGTCGTCCCCCCCACAAGTATCCAAAACGGTATACTTGTTCTTGAGGGGAACGGCCGCAGGGGATCCCTGCACTGGCTGCTTCCTCCCAGTCCCCCTCACTGTCACCCATCTGTCGGCAATCTTTGGAGTTACTACTTCCCTAAAGCTCCAATCTATGACCCCCCTCTGCCTCCTGAATGATCCTAAGTTCATCCAACTCCAGCTCCAGTTCCCTAACACGGTCTTGGAGGAGCTGGAGATGGGTGCACTTCCTGCAAGTGTAATCAGCAGGGACGTCCATGGCCATCCCTCACCTCAAACATGTTGCAAGAGGAACATTGCACTGCCTTCACTGCCATCCCTCTAAAAGTAACCTTTTTTTAAAAAAAAAACTGGGTCTAAAGAATAGAACAAGCAAAATGCAGCACTTACCTACTTACCACAACGGGTCTTATTATTAGGTTAGAGGAGGAGGGCGGGTGGGAGGCACTATCTCTGTAGTGCCTCGGGTTCTTCTCCTGCGCGCTTTTATAGGGAAAAAACCTACCCAGGTAAGCTTGTGTTATACCAGCTTCCGGGTTCCGGCTGCCCCTCTGGTCGTCGTCACTTCCCCCTGCTGCTCCCGCTCTTTCTGCGAAGAGAAAAAAAAACACTGCTGCCCGCTACCGGTAAGTAATTTTAAAACAAACTGTCTCACCTTAGCTGTAGCCTTCCGGGTTCCTTTAAACTCTGCTGCTGCTCGCACTCAAAATGCTCCAGTGTACCTCATGGTTAAAATTAAGGATGTTACAGTGGATTCAAGGTACTGGCAAATGGACCCCTTTATTCTCATGGACAGCAAGTTTGTGGAGTATTTCTCTAGGGAATTTCGGGCATTCCTAGACATCAACATAGGCTCGGTTGATAGCTCATCTGTTCTCTGGGAAACTGCCAAAGCTTATGCCAGAGGGTTATTCCACAAGTAGGAAGCGGCAGAAGGGTGTGCAGCAACGACTCCTTGAAGCACGGTTGAAGGCAGCCGAGAAGGCCTATTTTGATAGATCCTCGTTGGTCAAACTACAGAGGATTACGGCACTGCGGTCTGCACTAAATTCTGTGCTCACGCAGACGGCAAAGAAGGAGCTGGCTTTTGCAAAGCAAAGGTTATACGAGCATGGTGACAAGCCAGGCAAATACTTGGCATACCTTGCCAGAAAGAGAAGTGCCCCACAAACCATTACAGCGATTAGGGAAGGGTCTGGGAACCTAACATGTGATTCTAAAAAGATTAATGTGGCGTTCCAGAGATTCTACTCTAAATTATATCAGTCTGAGAATTGTGAGGAGGGGCAGGCCAAAATGGAATCCTTTTTTAGAGATCTGAAGCTCCCCGGATGTAACTCCCGACCAACAATCCTTTCTCAATGCCCCATTATCAGAGCAAGAAGTGCAGGAAGCTGTGAGGCAGCTTCAGAGTGGAAAGGCGCCTGGTCCTGATGGACTTCCCAGTGAATTCTATAAGGAATTTATAAGTATACTGTCAGGCCCAATGCTGAATATGTTTAATGATTCATACAGTCATGTTTGTCTCCCACCATCTCTGAGAGAGGCCAATATTTCACTTATCCTTAAAAAAGGGAAGGATCCGGAAGACTGTGCTTCATAGAGGCCCATCTCGCTCTTAAATGTGGACTTTAAGATCCTTTCTAAGGCTCTTGCATTAAGGCTGGAGATTGTGTTACCTTCTATTATTAAAGAGGATCAGACGGGCTTCATAAAGGGTCGCAGATCCTCCAATAACGCTAGGAGGCTGCTTAACATAATTCAAGCATGCTAACAGCAGTCAATACAGGGATTGGTGATTTCTTTAGATGCAGAGAAGGCATTTGACCGAGTTGAGTGGCCGTACCTTATCTATACTCTAGACCGGCTTGGTCTGGGTGAAGTTTTCATAAGATGGGTAAAGGTTCTCTACAGTGTACCTCTCGCTGCGGTCATTACCAACGGGGTATGATCAAGCAATTTTAATATTTCTAGGGGCAGCCGGCAGGGCTGTCCCCTTTCACCATTACTTTTTACGTTGGTGATTGAACCATTGACAGAGGCCATTCGTGGAGATCTCAATATATCAGCTCCAGAAGTGGGGTCAAAATTACATAAGATCTCGCTGTATGCAAATGATGTTCTAATTTTCTTGACAAATCCAGCAGTCTCAGTGCCTTGCCTGATACAATGCATTCACGCGTTTGGCGCTTTTTCAGGGTATAAGATTAATTTTGCTAAATCAGAGGCTGTGCCTATGGGTGGTCTTACGAAAGAGTTGGCTCTTGAGAGTGACTATAGATTCCCATTTGGGTGGTCACAGGGGGGGTTTGTGTATTTGGGCATATTCATTACTCCAGTTCTGGATTGGCTGTTCAAAGCCAATTTTACTCAACTATTTGAAAAAATTAAACAAGATCTCCAAAGATGGGAGGCACTTCCAGTCTCATGGTTGGGTTGGATAGCGATTATTAAAATGAATATTCTCCCTCGTTTGCTATACCTATACGGATGCTCCCCCTGATTTTCAATAAACAAACACTCAGGAGACTGAACAGTTGGTTCAGCTCCTTTATCTGGCTCCGTAAACGGCCCCTCATTAAATTAGCCAAACTGCAATTGCCTCTCAGGATGGGGGGAGTAGACCTTCCAGACATTAAAAATTACCAATTAAGCTCGCTTTTGACCGACGTAAGTGATTGGGTTTGTGGGGACCCTCTTTCAATATGGCTAGATATCGAAGTCTCCCAGGCAAGGTGCCCCCTTACCAGTTTGCTGTTTTTGGACAAGGTGAGGACAGTTAGGGAATATTGCCATAACCCAAAAGTCATCAATACTCTTAAAGCATGGAGGGCAATTCGGCAGAGGGAAGGTAATATTGGCAAAACATCTTTGTTTACACCTTTAGTGGGTATGCCGAGTTTTCAACCAGGTATGATAGATCCAGGATTTAAACGTTGGGCAGCTAGGGGTATATCTTGCATGGGTGATTTATTTGAGGGAGATGTAATGATGTCCTTTGATCAGTTAGTACGGAAGTACGAGTTACCTAATAGAGACCTCTTTCGTTTTTTTCAAGTTGGGGATTTTATTCAAAAAAGGACCACACTTTTGACTGATACCTACAAATCTGACATAAAAAGAGGGGTACTAAGGGCTAAGAGTAACACTCTCTGTCAGTACTCTATATCACCAATTGAGGGGTGCCACCTCAGATGAGTCTGATTGACTCTGCAAGATGTGGGAAAGAGAGCTGGGTGTTGAAGTTTCTTCAGAAGCATGGGAGGATATTTGGGAGAATGCAAGGAAGATATCAATTTGCAATAGGACCCATGCTTTACAGTTGAAGATTCTCCACAGGGTCCACTTAGTCCCAGACCGTTTGTCAAAATTTAAACCAGGGGTATCTTCAGCATGTCCCAAGTGCAAGGTCTGTACGGGTACTCTTCCCCATTGTCTTTGGTCTTGTGACAGGCTTCAAACATATTGGAGCGCTGTGGTGGGTGCAATGGAGAGGATTTTAGGTGTAGGAGTGGAGAAGGACCCTATTTCGCTCCTTTTGGGCCTACCCATTGTATTTCCTGCAGACTCGCATAAGGCAAAACTTTTCAATATTCTTACGTTCTGTGCAAGGAAGTATATCTTGCTAGGTTGGATATCAGAAAACCCCCCCAGGCCTGTCGGGTTGGCGGAAGATTGTTATGGAGCATATTCCCCTGGATTTTCTCACAAATATGGTACACCACAAAACTGAGAATTTTTACAAGACATGGCAACCCTTTTTGAAATACCTGGACACAGATTTATCTGCCACACTAACAAGGGCTTTTATATAGCCGTAACGATTGTGTTTCATGAGTCCAATATCCAGGGAGGAGAAACTGTGAATGTATGAGTGTTTTGTTTGGCTGGGCTGAGTTATTACTATTTATTTGTTTGTTGTTAGGTGTTTATTTAGTTAGTTAAATAGCTAGTTTAGGTTTTTTTTAAATTTTATACCTCTCTGTATATGTTTATACATTCGTATAGCAGGGTGGGTTGGGGAATTTGTTTTTATTACTTGAGTTTAGTTTTGTACTATTTTTGTACTGTTTTGAATTGCATTGTTTTGTATTTGTTGTAATATTTAAAAATCTATTTTTTCTTAATAAAAATATATTAAAAAAAAAACTATCCTGTGAGCTTCAGGGAAAAGCTGCATCGAATTGAATGGTGAACCATAAGCAAATTCAAGACATTAAAGCACTTTGCAAAGGGACTGCAAGAGAGAAGAGGATGATTACACAAAATTGAGGTTAGACTGCAGTCTGCCTTGAATGGGAGTGTGAGCTAACGGTAACTTGAGAATGTGATTGTGGTGCAGGGTGACTTCCTACATTCACAGCTCATACAATGGTGAGTGGCTTGAAAAGGCCTGTGTTATAGTACCAGCAGATGGTACTACTGGGCAGTGATTGTCACGGCTGCCTCACAGCGCCAGAGACCCGAGTTCAACTCTATCTGTGTGCGACTGTCTGTGTGGAGTTTGCACATTCTCCTTGTGTTTATATGGGTTTCCTCTGGGTGCTTCAGTTTCCTCCCGCAGTCCAAAGATGTGTAGCTTAGATGGATTGGCTGTGGGAAATTTCCCCACAATGTCCAGGGATGTGCAGGCCGACTGTGTTAACTATGGTAAATGTGAGGTTAGAGGGTTAGGGTAGGAAGAGAGTTGGTGCAAACTTGATGGGCTGACTGGCCTCTCTCTGCACTGTAGGGATTCTATGATTCTATGAAGTCAGATCCCAGAATGAAAACTGTTAAGTCCCATACTTTTAATTACTTACCGTTCACTAAAACATAGTCACTTAAGGCTGCAGATTTCCTTTAACAATAAAACAAAACTTAATCACTTAAAAGAAAAAAAAGCTTTCCAAACATAGAACACAATTTGAACAATCTTATAACACAGCAAAATAAAGCCTCATCCATCCAATCCTGATCCAATTCCAGAGACATTATTGTTCTATACCAAATCTTTCAGATTGACATCACTGTTTCTTCCCAATTCTGCCTTGTGAGCTGTAAAGTTATTTTATATGAATGCTTATGAAACTCAAAGGTTACACTTGTTCGGTCTTTTAATGATCTGCCGATTTGTAACCAAACACTTCTGGTCTGGACGTTTCACAGGTTAAACTTTTGCACTGAAGTGATTGAGTTTTCCGTGAACTGTGCTATTCTCATTTCTAGGAGAGAAAATTATTTGCTTTTGACCTACCTTAGTAACTTCCAAAGCTGCCCTAAAAGCTTTCATTTCTGTGTTTTCTAAACTAAAATCAATCCTTGATTATTCTAAACCAAAAGCAAGCTAATGTTTTCTCCCTGTCATAAGCACCATAGCATAAGCAAAGCATCTTCCATTAACACTCCAGGAGCCTTGTGGTCACCTGCTCTTTAGCGTGTCACAGTTCCAGAAAGACTATCTGACCTTGTTATTTTTATAACCTCCACACAAAAGTAACCAGCACCATACACCACTAGTTTGACATCCAGATGCTGAAATATGATATGATATATAATTCGTACATTTTTCATCATAGCTGATAATGTAGTATTGTGAGTCTGTTAATTATCTTTTCTGCATGCAGTTTACTTGTTAACAACAATGTAAGGAAAAGTTCTAGTTTATATTAGAGTTTAAAATGACCTGCTGAGAGATGTATTGAGAACACCAATAGTTATCATAAAAATCCAGACTGGTTGCCGTCAGCCTAGCTTTTCATTTAAGATTTATTACTTGAATTCATATTTTGTCATCTGCCACTATGGAATTATGAACCCATGTTCCTGGAGTATTAGTCTATCTCTCTGGATTACTAATCCAGTCACTATACCACTCTGTCACTGTCTTTCTACAGTTTAGATTCTACCCCTGACGCTGTGTGTGTGTGTCAGTGTGTGTGTTTGTGTGTTGTGTGTTTTGTGTGTGTCTGTGTCTATGTCTATGAACGTGGCTGAGAGAAAATGGATAAATGCATTCCAGATGTCCGGACCATTGGAAACATCAAGGTAGTGGATTTCCTGCCCTTTAATTTAGAAAAAAAACATACTTGCTAATTTACACCATTTGTTGGTATTGTTATGAAGTTGTAGGTGTGTACTGTACCTTTAAGAGAAAGTGAAAGCTGGCAAGCACCTAGCAGGAACAGAGAGGGCTGGAAAATTTTAAAATGTAACATTTGGCTGTGAAACAAATAGCTGAGCTGTGTTGCTATGTTCCCTCAACAATTTGAAATCAGCCAATCAGTTTAAATTATGCCCCAAGATACTAAAACCAATTCGAATTTGAATTTTACTGTTTTGGCAACATCAAGCCAATGAGACGATCCAATGTTTTGGGGTATAAAAATCCATTTTGAGCAGTTAGCCAGAAAGACTGGGAACACCTATTGCCATACAAACTGCCCGTAGACCCGCTCTCAAAATAGTACCTTTTCATTAAAAGATCTGTGCATCAGAAGACCTAAGAAAAGATCCAGGAAGATACAGAGGAGGATCGACAGCTGGCTGGTTTTGAAACTTGATTTATTGTAAATTTAATCGGGGTTTTATCAAATCAGTATATTTTTATAGACTGGGAGGTAGATAAATCGTTAAGACAAACAAGGCTTACAGTGTAGGTAGTTATTGTTTAATATTCTCTTTTGAAGTTAGAGAATAAATTGTTACATTTTTTATTTAAATAGTGAAATTTGAGTAGATCTCTGTCACTCATACTTTACCAGATTACGAGGCAAGGTAGGCTTTTCTGTGTGTTTGGTTGAAATTAGCAGAAGGGTTTACCTCATGTCATGACAGTATAAATGTGAAGGTATTCATGATCATCTCTGTTGTATGACTGATTTCACAAGCTACCATTATCACAGAGTGGTCTCTGTCACTTCACCATTTGATTCATGGCTCCAAATCATCTGATATATTTAAAGTAGGACTATGAATTCAAATGTTTTTTTGAAAAAAATAATAGTATTAAGTACTTCATTGAAGTATTGGCTTTTATAAAAAGTTATGTAGTTGAAGGACATTAATGTTTTTTGTATTAGTGAATATTTTTTGTATTAAAATAATGAGTACTGTAGTAGACACTTAAGCTTTATTTATTTTGTCTTTTGTGGCCCCTGAGATCTGCCTATGGAGTTTCTACGGATGTTGTGAGGACAAAAGGTGATAGTTGCAGGGATTGGATTGGCATGAATTAGAACTAAGTTTGCATATCGGCTATCAAGAGCCAATGGGGTGGCTAGAGTGGAATAAGTTGGCATGGAAGCCAGAGAGGCCGTGGAAGATAAATAGAGGGCCATAGATTAGCATGAGGGTATAAGGGGCCATGTTGAGTAGATAGAAGCATAAGTCAGGATCATGCCCAATGCTGTGGCATTTTCTGATAAATTTGTTAATGGACCCTTTGAGTTGGAGACTGTTAATCTTGGAGTGAATGATTACTTTGAGCTGCTCCTAAAGATATTTAAAGTTCTTTTCTGGATCTTTCTGAACATCCACAGAAAGACCAGATATGTTGATTAAGTGAAGACCCTCCATGCTAATGACAAGCAAGAACTTCAGAGCTCTTTTCTTGACCAGCCGTTGTTTGATCTGTAAATTAGAGCTGCATACATTGTTTGAAAAAATTGTAATTCGGTCAAAGTATTACTGGATACTTCCTAATTTATTTTGAAGTTTGTGTTATCCATGATTCTGCCTTATAATCATTGTGCTGCCCCTCCTTGAGCTATATGTCACTGACTTTATTATCAGAGTCGAGAATGTGGTACTGGAAAAGCACGGCAAATCGGGCAGCATCCAAGGAGCAGGAGAATCAACATTTCGGGCAAAAGCCCATCAGTGTAAATAAAAAGTTCGACTGGACTTGGTCCCTTTATAGGTTTTGCTTTAAGAAGTACAGGCTTATTGTTGGAGATTGAAATGCTGGTAGTACAGGCTTCTACCTGTAGGTGGCACTTGCACTAAATAAGGAGTAATGACACGTGGGCTTTTACTACTTTTGTGCTAAATTGGAAAGAGAAAATGGCAGAATTGATCCAGGTCTGGACAGAAGTAAATGTTATAGAAAACCACATTTTAATGTTTTAAAGCCTTATTTTCTTTTCATGGAGCTTTGGAACTGTGCTCCAGGACCATCTAACCGCTGTTTTTTGTTAAATTAAATCAGCAGTCCCTTGTCTTTATGCCTTGTAACGTTAGTCTTATTTTCACGTAGCATTCTTAGATATTTATAGTTTCTTGAAAGAACCTATAATCAAAAAAGAAATTAGCTCTGTCCCTCTAGGTCAGTGGCCTACCTACAGATAGGTGCAGCTATCTGTACTCACAGGAACTAATGCTGTTGATTGTTTAAGTTTATCTGATTTCAGTTGTCCAGTTGGTCTTCAATTAGTTTTCTCAATATCTACCTCAAAGATATTAGAGTCGATTTTATAAATGGCCACTCCTGCTGACCATGATGTGATTTTGCCTCCATATGATATTTTACCTGATGTGGTGATACTTATGTTATCTCCTGTTACACAAGAAACTTAGTGTGCATATTGTGGTATTGAGGAATCCAACAGACATTTATTGGAGCTAATAAACATTACATTCACAGGCACATAAGTATTGGGCTAGCTATAAATTATGAGATTACAATGGAACATTATCTTTCCAGTAGCATGTTCAAGTCATTCCAGGTGGAATATGAGAGTCATAGAAATGTATAGCATGGAAATAAACCCTTCAGTCCAACTTACCCATGCCAACCAGATATCCTAACCTAATCTTAGTCCCATTTGTCAGCACTTGGCCCATATCCCTCTAAACCCTTCCTAGTCATATACCCATCCAGATGCTTTTTAAATGCTGTAATTGTACCCACCTCCACCACTTCCTCTAGCAGTTCATCCCATACATGCACCACCCTCTGCGTGAAAAAAGTTGCCCTTTAGGTCCCTTTTAAATTTTTCTCCACTCATCTTAAACCTATGCCCTCTAGTTCCCCCCAGGGAAAAGGCATTGTCTATTTACCTTATCCATACCCCTCATGATTTTATAAACCTCTATAAGGTCACCTCTCAGCCTCAGATGCTCCAGGGAAAACAGCCCCAGCTTATTCAACCTTCCCAATAGCTCAAATCCTCAAACCTTGGCAACATCCTTGTAAATCTTTTCTTATCCCTTTCCAGTTTCACAACATAGGAGGGAGACCGGAATTACACACAATATTCCAAAAGTGGCCCAACCAATGTCCTGTATAGCTGCATCATGACCTCCCAACTTCTATACTCATGTTCTGACCAATACTGTAACGGAAAGCATACCAAACGCCTTCTTCACTATCCTATCTACCTACAATTCTACTTTCAAGGAATTATGAACCTGTAATCCAAGGTCTCTTTGTTCAGCAACGCTCCCCAGGACTTTACCATTAAGTGTATAACAGAGCTTTATATTCCTTAGATCACTTGCCATGATACATTGATAATATCATGAGGATGTCTCTTAAAGGTATACTGACTATGAGACAAAAACAGCAGTGGGTTTGGAAGGTACTGTCACAGGAAACTTGGTGAGTGGCTGTGATGTATATCATAAATGGTCCACATTGCTGCCTGAATGGGATGCCAGACAAGCAGACTGCTTTGACCTTGATTTTGAGCTTTGTGAGAGTGTTGTTGAAGCTGCACTCATTCAGGGAAGTAGAGAGTTTTCCTGACTTGCCCCTTGTAAATAGTGGGGATCAGGAGATGAGTTACTCATGACACAATTCCCAGCCTGTGATTTGTCTTGTTGCGTTTATATGGGTGGTCCAGTGCTCATGTAAAGCAAGAAAATATTAAATATAAAATATTGTTATATTTTGATGTGGTTACAGATGGATGAAAAATGTGTTTGTGCTTAACTGCAAGTATCAAACAAAGTAGAGCAAAGCTTAGAAATTACTGTTGGCAAAATTAGAAGCTACTTAATAATTTCTTATAACATTCTTTTGCCAGCCACAATAGAGCCACGAACCTATTTTCAAATAAATCTCATTAAAATACCAGACATCAGAAGGTGCCAAGCGTTTGCTGCTATTTCAGAGTACACACAGTGATTTAGGGCCAATGATTTTTTGCATTGGTTTCATTTAACATCCTTACAAAAACATGTTTGTTTTACTATAGCCACTTGCAAAAGGTGCATTCCTGAGAGGATCTGGAATGAATGTGTCGACTGGGAGATTTACAGCCCCAATAACTGGCATCTACCAGTTTTCTGCCAATGTACACATCGGTAAGTGGCCACTCAGAGCTCAATATTCACACATTGGATGTGTATTTGATAGGGAACCAGAAATATAGGTGCCTTAAATCGTGACTGCATGTGACTCTGCTTCAAGAGTAATCCATTTGATTGTGACATGATACAGGAAATTCTAAAGATGCCACATATTAATGTACTCTGATCTTTGTTGATTGTATCTGAGTCATTGTCAAGTGGAGCTTTTAAAAAGTTTGATTCAACAAATTGGACCAGAGTAAAACCAGATTTTATTGCGAACTGATAAAATCATGCCAATTTACTATATAGAATACAGGCCAAAGCACCATTCAATTTAACCCTGATAAAGAGATAAGCAGTTTGCTTGGAAATGTATGATACAGTCAGAATTTTCAGGGCTGTTGATGCTGTCAGAGAGGAGGCCATGTGTTGGAGTCGGTAATGTCCCTGCCTCTGAGCCAGAAGCTTTGGGTCCAAATTCCATTCCAGGACTTGATGGCCAAGGAATGTGAGTTCATAATCACCGCCAGTGTGTATTAATCTGTCAATCCTTGGAACACACTCCACAGGAAGGTGGGAAGAGCAGGAACAATTCCAGGTCAGTCATGTGATAGAATGAATGCTGTACTGAACAGCAAGTTTGAAAAAGTCCACATTGCCACAACACTGCAAATCCTTGAGTTGGCACAGGTAGTTGGTGTTTATCAAATTGGTGATTACAGCAGAGAGTATGATCCCTGCTCTGGGCAGGATGAGTTTGGGACCAGTCTCCTTGACCTGCCCATGGTAGAGATCTGCTTTTGGGCAATAAAATGACAAAGACAAAGAAGAATGCCCTTCCTGGTCACCAGAGCTTCATGTAGAGGCTAAATTACATAGGGCGCTCTCTATTGATCATAGCAAGGCAGTTAAGAGGAAGATTAGTGTTTGTCTGAGCCTTGGGTACAGCAGTAATATTAAAGAGGGCTGTTAAATCAAAACCCAGGAGAGAACAAAAAGGTTTCTGACCCAAAAAAGAGGTAGACCCCCTACAGTGTGGAAGCAGGCCATTTGGCCCATCAAGTCATGCTAGGCCTACAAAGAGCAGCCCTTCCAGACCCACCCTATCTCTGCATTTCCCATGGCCAATCCACTTAACCTGCACATTTTTAGACTGTGGGAGGAAACCAGAGCACCCAGAGGAAATCTCCACAGAGAATGTGCAAACTTCACACAGACAGCTGCCCAAGGTGTGATCAAACCCAGGTCCCTAGTTCTGTGAGGCAGCGGTGCTAATCATTTTGTCACCACGCCACCCAAAAAGGAAGATAGTTTTCCTTTAGACTACTTCCGCAGACTCAATTGCCATCCCTGCAATCTGACGATGCTTGCTGGAGGTTGATGATTGACTCTGATTGACATCAGCTCAGTCAAAGGTGTCACTCCCTGAGAAAGAGTGGACTCCTACTGCACTGGGGCAGGAGCCTTACGAGCATCCCTGGAGAAATTTGGTTAAAGGTCAACACTATGGTACTGAGTAGAGTTCGAGGGAGAGCAAGTGTTGGTGTAAAGGTAGGTGGTGGAGAATGGAAGGATAGTGCTTGTTCACCAATGGGACTTCTCAACTGGGGTAGATCAGAGTCAGGGAGGGGTCTTGCATTGCAAACAAGAAGCAGTACCGAATGATTCATGAACAAACTGGGTGACTATCCTCAACAAGCTGCCGTTGGGGGTGGGGGGGTGGTTTATTCTTGTTTCCCCTCACCTGCCTCTCAGCAAGCCACAATGGAAAGTGCCTGAGTGTGATATGACATTAAAGAATGCTAACCAACAAAACAATATAATATTACGAGATATGTTTGAATTCTCTGAGTGGGTCCTTAAAGAAGAGGCTACCAAATATTGAACATGTTGTATTTCCCAAATTTGCTGATAACTAGTATTCTTCAGTCAGTATCATTGTCACATCCTCTTCAGTAGGCCTTAAACCCTGTACAAAGAGAACCTTTACCTGTCCTGTCAAAGGTGCCTCTACACTTACACCTAACATATGCTTAATCATTGAACACTGTTGCTCATTTCCTACGTGGCAAAAGACTCCAACAGAACCCCACTGGTCCTCACCTACCACCCCACCAATCTCCATGTACAGCGCATCATCCGCCGTCATTTCCGCTACCTCCAAACGGACCTCACCACCAAGGATATATTTCCCTCCCCTCCCCTATCAGCATTCCGTAAAGACCACTCCCTCCGTGACTCCCTCGTCAGATCCACACCCCCCACCAACCCAACCTCCACTCCCGGCACCTTCCCCTGCAACCGCAGGAGGTGCAAGACTTGGGCCCACACCTCCCCCCTCACCTCCCTCCAAGGCCCCAAAGGAAACTTCCATATCCGCCACAAATTCACCTGCACCTCCACACATATCATCTATTGTATCCTCTGCACCCGATGTGGCCTCCTCTATATTGGGGAGACAGGCCGGCTACTTGCGGAGCGATTCAGAGAACACCTCTGGGACACCCGGACCAACCAACCCAACCACCCTGTAGCTCAACATTTCAATTCCCCCTCCCACTCCACCAAGGATATGCAGGTCTTTGGACTCCTCCATCGTCAGACCACAACAAAACGACGGTTGGAGGAAGAACGCCTCATCTTCCGGCTAGGAACCCTCCAACCACAAGGGATGAACTCGGATTTCACCAGTTTCCTCATTTCCCCTCCCCCCACCCTGTCTCAGTCAAATCCATCAAATTCAGCACCGCCTTCCTAACCTGCAAACTTCTTCCCGACCTCTCCGCCCTCGCCCCAGTCTGACCTATCACCCTCACCTTGACCTCTTTCCACCTATCACATTTCCGACGCCCCTCCCCCAAGTCCCTCCTCCCTACCTTTTATCTTAGCCTGCTGGACAAACTTTCCTCATTCCTGAAGAAGGGCTTATGCCTGAAACGTCGATTCTCCTGTTCCCTGGATGCTGCCTGACCTGCTGCGCTTTTCCAGCAACACATTTCCAGCTCTGATCTCCAGCATCTGCAGACCTCACTTTCTCCTAAACGACTCCAATAGACTTCTTACAAATCCCTGAATCTTTTCTGACTGCTAACTGTCAGAGAAAATCAGCAAGTTATCTCATTCAAAATCCTTTGGGCTGTATCTCCCATAACATTGTTAAGCAGTCGGCTCAGTAGCAGTTTGAATAGTTTGAAATTCCCGAAATCATATAGTTTTTTTTATCCACTGATGTGCCTCACTCCCACTTGCAAAACCTGATGGAGGATAAGATAGTTCATTCCCAGAAAATCATTACCAAACATTACTTCCTGTTAAATTATCTGGCCATGTTATCAAACACTCAGGTAGATCATGATACAACAATAGTTGTAATCTCTGAAAAGATTAGAGTACGATCAATCTGTCAGAGAGATTTATGATATGAGGAGTTGAAGTAATTGGCCAGGAAACATCAAAACAAAATTAGATGTTATCTGACAATTTACTGGAATTCTCTGAGGATGATGGTCCTTGCTGTTAACTTGTTCTGTGTTTCAAACATTTCACTTTGTTACGATGATACGAGAGGGGCAACTCCATGTCTAGCACTGCTGCCTCATAGCACCAGAGACCTGTGTTCAATTCCAGCCTCGAGTAACTGTGTGGAGTTTGCATGCTCTCCCTCTGTCTGCATGGGTTTTTTCCAAGTGCTCTGGTTTCCTCGCACAGTCCAAAGCTATGCAGGCAAGGTGGATTGGCCATGTTAAATTACCCGTACTGTCCAGGGATGTGTAGGTTAGGTGTGTTAGCCATGGGAAAATGCAGAGTTACAGGTCAGGAGATGGGTCTGGGTGGGTTGCTGTTTGAAGGGTAGGTGTGGATTAGTTCGGCCGAATGGCCTGTTTCTCCTCTTCTGGGATTCTAATTGTTAAAGAATTAATGATTGGTGTATGAGGATAAATGTGTGTCAAGTCTAAAGTGGATTGAGAAGTGGCTACAGGACACAAGACTCACTGTAGGGCTGTTGTGGCACAGTGATAGGGTCCCTACCTCTCGGCAAGTAAAGCTTCAGATTCAAATCTTGAACATGCAGGAAATGTGTCACAACATGTCTGAACATATCAATTTCAAAATATTTTGAGGGGAGGCGGTGATGCCAATGATGCAGAGCCCCTAACCAATGTTCTGGGGACATGTGTTCGAAGCCCACCATGGCAGATGATGGAACTCATTTAAGGGCACTTCATAGTGCTGTGGTAGTGTACCCACCTCTGAACCAGGAGACCCATGTTCACGTCCCAGCTGCTCTCGATGCATATAATCAGTGTTTCTGATCAAATTGGTTAAAATAACCAGAAGGATGGTTGTGGGACAAACTTCAATAATGACCGTAGTCACGAGGACGGTTGTCTGAGAATGTGTCCCTACCTGACTGGGGACTACTTGGAGACAAAAATCCATATCTTTTTAACAAGCTTGTAATTGACCTGAAATTGGTATTGGGTAGATTCAATCAATTGGGAATAAGCAAACCAATCTGGGGCCCTTAAATTAATGAATGGTAAGACGTTGAGATCTACAAGGGAGTGAGAATAAAGAGGAGCAATTGAACCTCTCCAATTTGACAGCTCTCCAGGGATTAGGAGATATTTCTTTGGCTTCACGTGAGGCAGCAGTGAGGAAAACTAACCATACCTTGAGACTTATAGTCACCAGGATGCAATACAATCCTAAATGGTCAGAATGTAATAGGATCACATTTCGAGTTTTGTGAAAGATTCTACTCTGCATTCACTACAACAAAGAAATTCAGGATCTGGTGCAGAGCACAACAAGGCAACAAACTTGAACCTTCATGTCCCATATCT
Source organism: Chiloscyllium plagiosum (assembly GCF_037043375.1). Classification (NCBI taxonomy): domain Eukaryota; kingdom Metazoa; phylum Chordata; class Chondrichthyes; order Orectolobiformes; family Hemiscylliidae; genus Chiloscyllium; species Chiloscyllium plagiosum. The sequence continues at coordinate 23,716,965 of NW_028270175.1, read as the reverse complement.
GAACGATGTAAAGAGATTTCAGAACTCAAAAAGAAAAAAACCCACTGGGGCTATCCTCTGCCTTGTAGCTTTGAGAATAGTGGGATGCTTTTCATTGTCCACATGTCTGATTGTTCAACTGGGAATGACAGACAAATGTTAAGAGTTATAATGTATGAAGGGAGATAGGCATGGTGGGCATTGATTCATAAGCATGGGTTACCCAGAGAGGCGGCACTACTGAATGTGCTTTAGAACCTTGACTCTCAAACTGTGTAATGCTTTATCACTGAGGGGTCAGTGTTCATAGTGCAAAACATTGCCTGTGTATTGATTCATGCAGGCTCTTAGAACTTGTGCCATTGTCAATAAGGCTGTGTTGTACATTTCTGAGGTGAATGTCCCAGTTACATGCTTAACGCACCCACTCAAAATCTGAACCCTGGATAGAGAGTGAAAGTAATTCAGTTCCTTTTGTTCAAGCATTCCAGTTCTTAAGAGAACAAAGAACTTAAAGCTTCTGCTTCATGATCTAGAACAAGGGAACGCTGACTGAAGAGGAAAGCTGCAAATTCCAGTGAAGATTTGACTAACTTATACAGTAATGAACATCCAGAATGGACAGCCAGGGAGGCAGACAGTGTAGGAAAGTATAAAGGGGTGAATTAAATCCACTTTTTAGAGCGTGAGTGGTTAAATGATATTTGTTTCTGTGAATGAGAGCAAGTGCTTGAGTTAAAATGATGCATGAGTCAGTTCCTCAGAGCTGTTTGGCTCTCAAGAGCAGGTATCAGGCAAAGACGAGGCAAATTCCTTCAAGGAAAGAGAAAATCAGAGGGTGAGTCCCTCCTCTACATTGCTCTCATTATCCCCTACCATTGAAGAACATTGATAGAGTGCTGGAGCAGACTGCCAGTCTACAGGATAGAGACAGTGCATTATGGAATCTGGTAGACAATGCTAATGAAAGATAATTGCAGTAGACTCATAGTCTCCCGCCACAAGTTTAGATCAAGCAAGGGATGTTGTTTACATTGTGATTTCTTCCTTTGCAAATGGAAAAAGAACAAGGAACATGTTCTTCAAGCTGAGCTACTGAGCGGTTCCATTTTCATCAAAAGAAACAAAATTCAAAGTATTTTCTTATTTATATTGTAGCTAGTTTGAAGTGATCTTTATCACTCATGGATTTTTCATTCTCACCAACCTAGATCACAGTGAAATGAAGAGCAAAGGACCACTTCGTCCAAGGGATAATGTGCGAGTTCTCATTTGCATCGAGTCCCTCTGCCAACGGAATACGTAAGCGTTTAAACTCATTTGAATGCACTCTGCCAGCTATTAGCTTCTGTACTGTCTTAATTCCTGGCAAGATGTCTGTTGCAAGGTGTAGAGATTGACTAACAGAATGAAGCTCATTCTCCTGAAGGTATTTAATGTAGCAGGAAATTTAGGAGACAGGCTTCGAAGGCAGTCTATTCCAGGAAGTCATCTGGGGCCTGTGATGGGAGGCTGAGCAAATTGGCTCTGTATTTCATGGAGTTTAAATGGATGAGAGGTGACCTCATTGAAGATTCTGAAGGGGCTTGGCAGGGCAGACACTGGGAGGTTGTTGCCACGGCTGGAACATCTGAAACCTAGGGACACAGTCTCAGAAGAAAAGGCTGCTCATTTTTTAGAATCCCTACAGTGTGGAAAGAGGCCGTTCAGCCCATCAAGTCTGCACTGACCCTCCAAAGAGCATCCCATTCATAACTCCATTTGGGGTTTTCACCACGGCTAATCCACCTAACTGCATGTCCCTGGACACAATGGGTAATTTAGCATGGACAATCCACCTAACCTGCACATCTTTGGACAGTGGGAGGAAACTGGTGTACTTGGAAGAAACCCACACAAACAAAGGGAGAATGTGCAAACTCCACACAGCCAGTTGGCCAAGGCTGGAATTGAATCCAACTCCCTCTGCTGTGAGGCAGCAGTGATAACCACTGAGCCACCATACTGCCCCCCTCTTCCAAAAAAGTATTTCATCACATTCTTGACCTGTGCCTTATTGATGGTGGACAGACTTTGGGAATCTTGATGTGAGTGGGTCACTCAGAGGGCTCTGATCTTTGAAAATCTGTACTCCAGGATGTGGATGTTTGTGGATGCTCCATTGTTGGATACATTTGAAGCTGAGATGGAATTTTGATCTTTCAGGGAAGCCAGGGACACAGGGAGTGGGTGAAAGGTGGAATTAAGACAGTGTTGATATTGTGTGGCAGAGCAGATTTGAGGTGCCAGATAATCTACTCCTGCTCCTATTTCTTTTGGCATTGAATCATTACAAATGGTTATATTCGTTTCTAGAGTTATGGATTATAAGCTTAAACCCTGAACTCAACAAACACAGTTTCAGTCTATGTATTTTTAGGGTCTCAAGGCTCAGTTCATGCCCAGAACTTCCCTACAATTAAACACAATTAATACACAATCACAGAAGGGATATAAAACCTGAAATAGGAAAGTTCCCTTTATCCCAGCAGGGTTTACAATATCCATAAACAAAAACAAACGAGAAAACTGCGGATGCTGGAAATCAGAAACAAAAACAGAAATTGCTGGAGAAACTCAGCAGGTCTGGCAACATCTGTGGAGACAAAGCAGAGTTAACATTTCAAGTCTAGCAACTCTTCTTCAGGATTGATTGTAGCTAGGAAAAGGTTGGTAAAATATGCTGAAGATGAGTCGCGGTGGGGGGAGTAAACAATAGGTGGAGACAGAACCCAGAGAGAGAGTAAGCACAGTTGGACCTAAAGAACAGTAAAGGTCAGCCTGGGAGAATCAATAGCTGCTCATGGGGACCATTAGTAGCTGGCAGTGGGATGGTTGTGGTAGTAGCCCATGTGATGACAAGGCCTGGTGTGTGGGGTTTGGGGTAAGAACATGGGAGAAAGTGCTCAGGCCCTAAAATTATTAAATTCAGTATCGAGTCCCAGAGACTGCAGCATCCCCAAGCAGTAAATGAGGCGCTGTTCTTCCAAACTCTACTGAGCTTTGCTGGAGCAAACCTGAGGCAGAGATGTTGGCCAGGGAACACGGTGGGCTGTTGAAGTACGTGAAGTGCACACAATGTATAGTCTGTTGTATTTGCTGCTCACAACGTGGTCTGCTGTACATCGAGGAGACAGAGCGCAGACTGGGCGGCGGCTTTGCAGAACACCTACTTTCAGTCCGCAAAAAAAACTCCCTGAGCTTCCAGTTGCCTACCACTTCAGCACACACCATCTCCAAAGATGCTGCCAGACCTGCAGCATTTTCTGTTTTTATTTCAGATTTCCAGCAGTCACAGTATTTTGCTTTTGGTTAGATTTCCTTCCTTTGTAACAACTCCAGATTTTGGTACTTTGTACTCTCATTATTCCAGGTTTGTTAGCCTTTACGTGTTAGATCACAGACTCCCAATTTGATATCTGGAAGTTCACTGATGACAAACGTGCCCAACTATCCACTCTATCAATTCCTAAACCCCTCCCACTTTCGCTCAATGCCATAACTTTAGGTCTTGTTTTAAGTTTACATTTTTAAGCAAATATATAAGACAAACAAGGGCATAAATAAGTTGTGCAGTGGAATCCTGTCATCTGGCTTTTTCAGAACAACGTTGAACTACTAATTGCCCATCATTTCTTCCTTGCTATTTCCTACCATTACAGGAGCGCAGTCTGTCTTAAATTATTCCTTCAGAAATTCCAAGCCATTATCAGGACTGAACAGGATCCACTAAGAGGGCATGGGATTCTGATGGATAGACATTGTTATGGGATTACTGCCAGGCACAAATGAGACGTCTGTCCAAATTCACCAGCTTCAGCTTTTCAGATATTTCCCAGAGCAGATGATGGGAATTCCTAGACTTGAATAACTGACACATTCCGAAGTAACTGGCCATTGTAGACCTTATTCAACAAATAATGCAGTTTGTTTTTGTTCTAACACTAGCACTGGTACAGGCCTTCTGCCCACTCTGTTTGTGATGACCATAATGCTATTCTAAACTAATTCCATCTACCTGCTCACGGTCCCTGCCTGTTCATGCATATGTCTAAACATTGCTATCATATCTGCTTCAAACCACCTTCCCTGGCAGCACATTCCAAGCACCTACAATCCTCTGTTTAAAAAAACTTGACTCACACATCTCATTTAAAGTTTTCACTTGTCACGCTAAACCTTTGCCCCCTAGTATTTGACATTTCCACCCTGGGATAGAGACCCCAACTATCCACTCCCCTCATAATATTATATACTTCTACCAGGTTGCCCCTCAGCCTCTGACGCTCTAGTGAAAACAATTCAAATTTGTCCAGCTTCTCCTTACATAGAGTACACTCCAATCCAGTCAAAAACCTCTTCTGCACCATCTCCAAAGCCTCCACATCCTAGAGTGTGGCAACCAGAACTGCACAAAATTCTTCCAAATATGGCCCAACTGAAGTCTTATATAGCTGCGATGTGACTTCTCAGCTTTTATACTCAGTGCCCTGATTGATGAAGGCAAGCATGTTATACACCTTCTTTACCGCCTTATCCACTTGTGTTGCAACCTTCAGGGAGTAATGGACTTAACCCTAATGATTCCTCTATATATATCAATGCTCCTAAGGGTCCTGTCATTTACTGTATACTTTTGGCTTATGTTTGACCTCCCAAAATACATCACCTCACACTTGTCCAGATTAAATTGCATCAAAATGTCCATATTACAGAGCAGGCAGTGCTGGACAGTTTAAAACGCATAAAGGTCAATAAACCTCCGGGACCTCATCAGGTGTACCCTAGAACTCTATGGGATGTTAGGGAAGTAATTGCTGGGCCCCTTGTTGAGATATTTGTATGATTGATAGCCACAGGTGAGGTGCCAGAAGATTGGAGGTTGGCTAACATGGTGCCACTATTTAAGAAAGGAAAATCCAGGGAACTATAGCCTGACATTGGTGGTGGGCAAGTTGTTAGACAGAATCCTGAAGGACAGGATGTACATGTATTTGAAAAGGCAAGGACTGATTAGGGATAGTCAACATGGCTTTGTGTGTGGGGAATTGTGTCTCACTAACTTGATTGAGTTTTTTGAAGAAGTAACAAAGAGGATTGATAAGGGTAGTGTGGTGGATGTGATCTATATGGACTTCAGTAATGTGTTCAACAAGATTCCTCGTGGTGGACTGGTTAGTAAGGTTAGATCTCATGGAATACAGGAAGAACTAGCCATTTGATACAGAACTGGCTCAAAGGGAACAGACAGAAGGTGGTGGTGGAGGGTTCTTTTCAAACTGGAGGCCTGTGACCAGTGGTGTGCCACAAGGATTGGTGCTGGGTCCACTGCTTTTTGTCATTTACATAAATGATTTGAATGTGAACATAGGAGGTATAGTTAGTAAGTTTGCAGATGAAACTAAAAATGGAGGTGTAGCAGACTGCAAAGCAGGTTACGTCAGAGTACAATAAGATCTTGATCAGATGGGCCAATGGGCTTAGAAGTGGCAGAGGGAGTTTAATTTAGATAAATGTGAGATGCTACATTTTGGAAAAGCAAATCAGGGCAAGCCTCGTTCTCGGGTCAATGAATTCAATACACGGAGTGACACCGAACAATTCTTCCGCCGCCTTCGCCTCAGTGCCTTCTTCTTCAATCAAGACTCTCGCCCACCCTCTGACGACCCCTTCTCCCACCTCCAACACACCCCGTCCACCTGGACACCCCGTGCTGGCCTCCTACCTGCCCTCGACCTCTTCATAGCAAACTGCCGCCGCGATATTAACCGCTACCTGAACTCCCCCACCCCTCCCACCCAATCCAACCTCTCACCCTCGGAACGCGCAGCCCTCCACTCCCTCCGTTCCAACCCCAACCTCACCATCAAACCAGCTGACAAGGGAAGCGCAGTAGTAGTTTGGCGCACTGACCTTTACACCGCTGAGGCCAAACGCCAGCTCGCAGATACCTCCTCCTACCGTCCCCTTGACCATGACCCCACCCCCCACCACCAAACCATCATCTCCCAGACCATCCATAACCTCATCACCTCAGGGGATCTCCCATCCACCGCCTCCAACCTCATAGTCCCACAACCCCGCACCGCCCGTTTCTACCTCCTGCCCAAAATCCACAAACCTGACTGCCCCGGACGACCCATCGTCTCAGCCTGCTCCTGCCCAACCGAACTCATCTCGGCATACCTCGACACGGTCCTGTCCCCATTAGTCCAAGAACTCCCCACCTACGTTCGTGACACCACCCACACCCTCCACCTCCTCCAGGATTTCCGCTTCCCCGGTCCCCAATGCCTCATCTTCACCATGGACATCCAGTCCCTGTACACCTCCATCCCCCATCACGAAGGACTCAAAGCACTCCGCTTCTTCCTTTCCCGCCGTACCACCCAGTACCCTTCCACCGACACCCTCCTTCGACTGACCGAACTGGTCCTCACCCTGAACAACTTTTCTTTCCAATCCTCCCACTTTCTCCAAACAAAAGGAGTAGCCATGGGCACCCGCATGGGCCCCAGCTATGCCTGCCTCTTCGTAGGGTATGTGGAACAATCCATCTTCCGCAACTACACTGGCCCCACCCCCCATTTTTTCCTTCGCTACATTGATGACTGTATCGGCGCTACCTCGTGCTCCCACGAGGAGGTTGAACAGTTCATCCACTACACTAACACCTTCCACCCCGACCTCAAATTCACCTGGACAGTCTCGGACTCCTCCCTCCCCTTCCTAGACCTTTCTGTTTCTATCTCAGGCGACCGAATCAACACGGACATCTACTACAAACCAACCGACTCCCACAGCTACCTGGACTACACCTCCTCCCATCCTGCCCCCTGTAAAAACGCCATCCCATTCTCCCAATTCCTTCGTCTCCGCCGCATCTGCTCCCAGGAGGACCAGTTCAAAATACGTACAACACAGATGGCCTCCTTCTTCAAGGACCGCAATTTCCCCCCCGACGTGGTCGACGGTGCCCTCCACCGCATCTCCTCCACTTCCCGCTCCTCCGCCCTTGAGCCCCGCCCCTCCAACCGCCACCAGGACAGAACCCCACTGGTCCTCACCTACCACCCCACCAATCTCCATGTACAGCGCATCATCCGCCGTCACTTCCGCCACCTCCAAACAGACCCCAGCACCAAGGATATATTTCCCTCCCCTCCCCTATCAGCTTTCCGTAGAGACCACTCCCTCCGCGACTCCCTTGTCAGATCCACTCCCCCCACCGACCCAACCTCCACTCCCGGCACCTTCCCTTGCAACCGCAGGAGGTGCAACACTTGCGCCCACACCTCCCCCCTCACTTCTCTCCAAGGCCCCATAGGAAACTTCCATATCCGCCACAGATTCACCTGCACCTCCACCCACATCATCTACTGCATCCGCTGCAGCTGGTGTGGCCTCCTCTATATTGGGGAGACAGGCCGCCTACTTGCGGAGCGATTCAGAGAGCACCTCTGGGCCACCCGGACGAACCAACCCAACCACCCTGTAGCACAGCATTTCAACTCCCCCTCCCACTCCACCGAGGATATGCAGGTCATTGGACTCATCCACCGCCAAACCACAACAACCCGACGGTCGGAGGAGGAGCGTCTTATCTTCCGACTGGGAACCCTCCAACCGCAGGGGATGAACTTGGACTTCACCAGTTTCTTCATCCCCCCTCCCCCCACCTTGTCTCAGCCGGATCCCTCCAGCCCGGCACCGCCTTCCTGACCTGCAGTCTTCTTCTTGACCTCTCCGCCTCCATCCTACTCCGACCTATCACCCTCACCTTGACCTCTTTCCACCTATCACATTTCCAACGCCCCTCCTCCAAGTCCCTCCTCCCTACCTTTTATCTTCTCCTGCTGAACACTCTCTGCTCATTCCTGAAGAAGGGCCTGTGCCCGAAACGTCGAATCACCTGTTCCCTGGATGCTGCCTGACCTGCTGTGCTGTTCCAGCAATAAAGTTTCAACTTTGATCTCCAGCATCTGCAGACCTCACTTTCTCCTCAAGCCTTATACATTTAATGGTAAGGTCCTGGGGAGTGTTGCTGACCTTGGAATGCATAGTTTGTGGAAAGTGGAGTCCCAGATAGACACGATAGTGAAGGAGGCGTTTGGTATCCTTGCCTTTATTGGTCAGAGCATTTAGTATAGGAGTTGGGAGGTCATGCTGTGCAGGACATTGGTTAGGCTACTTTTGGAATACTGCGTGTAATTCTGGTCTCCCTGCTATAGGAAGGATGTTGTGAAACTTGAAAGGATTCAGAAAAGATTTACAAGGATGTTGCCAGGGTTGGAGGTTTTGAGCCATAGGGAGAGGCTGAACAGACTGGGGCTGTTTTCCCTGGAGTGTCGGGGGCTGAGGGGTGACCTTATAGAGGTTGATAAAATCATGAGAGGCAGGGAAATGATAAATAGACAAGATCTTTTCCCCAGGGTGGGGGAGTCCAAAACTAGAGGGCATAAGTTCAAGGTGAGAGGGGAAAGATTTACAAGGGACCTGAGGGTGGTGTATGTATGGAATGAACTGCCAGAGGAAGTGGTGGAGGCTGGTACAGTTGCAGCATTTAAAAGGCATCTGGATGGGTATATGAATAGGAAGGGTTTAGAGATATATGGGCCAAATGCTGGCAAATGGGGCTAGATTTATTTAGGATATCTGGTCGGCATGGATGAGCTGGACCAAAGGGTCTGTTTCTGTGCTGTACATCTCTATGACCCAATGATTCTGTGGCATTTCTCTGTCCAACTTTCCAATTGCTCTTTATCCTGCTGCAAACTTTGACCTTCCTCACTATCCACAGCACCACCAATTTTCGTCTTGTCTGCAAACTTACTAATTAGACCACCTAAATCGTCATCCAAATTGTTTTTATATATATATTACAAACAACAGAGGTCCCAGCATTGATCCTTGTGGATAACCACTGGTCGCAGTCAGAAAAACACCCCTCCACAACTACCTTCTGTCTTCTATGACCGAGCCAATTTTGTATTCAACTTACCAACTCACCATGGATCCCATGCAACTTAGGCTATCATAAGGGACCTTGTCAAATGAACAAAGAACGAAGAAAATTTACAGCCCAGGAACAGCCCTTTGGCCCTCCAAGCCCGAGCTGTTCCAGATCCACTGTCTGAACCTGTCGTCCAATACCTAAGCATCTGTATCCCTCTGCTCCCCACCTACTCACACATCTGTCCAGACGCATGTTAAACGAATCTACCATGCCTACCTCTACTACGTCTGCTTGCAATGTGTTCCAGGCACCTACCACCCTCTGTGTGAAGTACATGCCCCGTGTTTCCACCTTAAACTTTTCACCTCTCACCTTGAAAGCGTGACCTCTCGTTATTGAATCCTTCACCCTGGGAAAAAGCTTATATCTATCTACCCTGTCTATACCCATCATGATTTTGTAGACCTTAATCAGGTACCCTCCTCAATCTCCTTTTTTCTAATGAAAACAATCCTAACATACTCAACCTCTTTCATAGCTAGCACCTTCCAAACCAGGCAACATCCTCATAAACCTTCTCTGCACCCTCTCCAAAGCATCCACATCCTTTTGATAATGTGGCGACCAGAACTGTACACAGTATTCTAAATGCAGCCAAACCAATGCCTTGTACAATTTTAACAAGATCTGCCAGCTCTTATACTTAATACCCCGTCCGGTGAAGGCAAGCATACAAAATACTTTAGTAAAGCCCAAGTAGACAATATCCACTGTCCTACCCACATTAATCATCTTCGTCACTTGCTCAAAAAAGGTCAATTAAATTTGTGAGACAAGACCTCCCCCACACAAAGCTATGCTGACTGTCCCGAATAAGTCCAGTCTTTTCCAAATGCAATTAAACCCTGTCCTTTAAGAATCTTTCCAATATTTTCCCTGCTACTGACTCACTGGCCTATAATTTCCTGGATTGCCCCAGTTGCCCTTCTTGAAGGAAGGATCAACATTGGCTATTCTCTACTCTTCTGGGCCCTTGCCTATGATTAACGAGAATACAAAGATCTCTGTCATGGCCTCAGCAATCTCCTCCCTTGCCTCCCTTAGGATATCAGTACCCTTTCCCTAGCCACTTTCTTGCTCCTATTATACATATAAAAAGCCTTGGGATTCTCCTTAATCCTGATTTCCAAGGACATTTCATAGCCTCTTTTAACCCTTATAATTCCTTGTTTAAGTAAATGGGGAGACTAACTTCCCCTGTTGTTAAAAAGTTGAAACCTTTGTATTGTGTTCAGCCTGGAGTAACTATCTGATTATTGCTAGCTCTTCAACATCCCTCCGCATTAAAAATAGTTAAAAATACAGCCACCATGTCAAACTGAGACCTAAAAACCCTACCATTTTGTTGTTGGAGCAACAAACCTACTGTGATTTCCCATCAACTCACTCAAGCCCCAGCATCACTGATCAAAGGGATAATTGCTGCTTGTGGCATCTCATCATTGTAAAATGGCTGCTTAATTCACCTTCATCACAAATGCTCCAAAGTGATTAATACATAGGACTTTTCAGATTATATTGTAAATGTAATGAGAAGTCATATGTCTTTCTGTTCAATCGTCATCCTTTTCTGAAGAGTCTGGAGAAACCAAACTCAATACCATACCCATGCTGTTATATTTCAATGTTTAAAAGAAGCTAATCATTTATCTGAACTATCTTAACTCATCACTCACATTCTGCCAGCTTTGTCTCATGCTTTAAGAGAATGTAAAAGAGGAGTTGTGTTTATACAACATCCTTTCATGATCTTCGGACATCCCAAAGGACTGTGCTGTCCATGAGGTAGTCTTGAAGTACAATCACTGTTGTTATGTGAGGAAACACAACAGCCAATTCTCTCCAAAGTTCCCAAAACAACAGAGTTAATTACTCTTGCTTACCACATGTTTTACATTTTATGCATAACACTGCACTTCTGCTGTGTGGAATATATCGTGTGCTGTTGAGTAATCTCCTCATCCTCTGCGATAGGCTGAAGATTACACATTGTGTTAGTAGGGTGATCGCACTATGGATAGGTTCATTGAAGAATTAACAGGAAATGAAGAGTGCAAGATATATGTGATATATAGAACATAGAACATTACAGTGCAGTACAGGCCCTTCGGCCCTTGATGTTGCGCCAACTTGTGAAACCAATCTAAAGCCCATCTAATCTACACTATTCCATTATCATCCATATGTTTACCCAGCAACCATTTAAATGCCAATAACGTTGGCAAGTCCACTACTGTTGCAGGCAGAGTGTTGCAGGTCCTTACTACTCTCAGAGTAAAGAACCTAACTCTGACATCTGTCCTATATCTCTTACCCCTCAATTTAAAGCTACGTCCCCTTGTGCTAGCCATCACCATCCAAGGAAAAAGGCTCTCACTGTCCACCCTATCTAATCCTCTGATCATCTTGTATGCCTCTATTAAGTCATCTTTTAACCTTCTCTCTAATGAAAACAGCCTGAAGTTCCTCAGCCTTTCCTCATAAGACCTTCCCTCCATACCTGGCAACATCCAAGTAAATCTCCTCTGCACCCTTTCCAATGCTTCCACATCCTTCCTATAATGCAGCGACCAGAACCGTACAAAGTGCTTCTGCACCAGAGATTTGCACTGCTGCAACATGATCTCATGGCTCCGAAACTCAATCCCTCTACCAGTAAAAGTTAACACACCATATGCTTACTTAACAATCCTATTAACCTAGGTGGCAACTTTCAGAAAACTCCCAACAGGGTGACCTCTCCTGTTTCTAACCTCAGCTCATACTACCTCAGTAGACGAGTCCTCAAATATCCTCTCTGCCACCATAATACTGTCCTTTACTAGCAATGCCACACCTTCCCTTCGTTTACCACCTTCTCTGATCTTACTGAAACATCTAAACCCTGGAACATGCAACACCCATTCTTGTCCCTGCTCTATCCATGTCTCTGAAATGGCCACAACATCAAAGTCCCATGCTGCAAGTTCACCCACCTTATTCCGGATGCTCTTGATGTTGAAGTAGACACACTTCAAACCGCCTTCCTGCCTGCCGCTACATTCCTGTGACCCTGAAACCTTATTCATATATTTATAACAGTCCCCAAATTCACTGCTCTCAAAATGTCAAAACGCAAGGCTATTTCTCTGAAATGAACCCTCTAACACTCGACATGTGGGCGTCCACCACAGAGTTTTCTGAATTGTTGATGTCCCCTTGATGACTCTTGCTGTTTAGCTGCAGTACAGTCTATAGTTCTCAGTTTCTTTGAAGATGTCCCAGGACAAAGGAATTTTTTTAAAAACTCTTTCTCTGAGTTATGTTTGCTGACCAACCATTCATAGGATTCAAAATGACATTTGCCCTGAAAATATATCTGTTAAACAGAGAGAAACTGTGGGCAGCCTCACAAGATGCTTTTATTCAAATTGAATAGTTTCAATTCATGACTCTGTACCAAACACGACGCATGGGTCTCTATCCAAATGCTACAATAGCAGCAGTCAACCTACGCATGTTAGCCAATATGAGATGCCTATTTTATTCTGTCTTCATAAATAGCTAACAGTAAAACTTTAGCCTGATGGTTGCTTTGACCCACAAGGAAAAATCTCAAAAATCCTTCAAAAATGCCACAGTTACCTATCGGATAATCAGGTTACAAAAATAAAGACTGTCTTTAGTTTTTGCATTTTGTAGGGAACAACGCTGAAGCAAGTCACTTAAAATGTGAATTAATCTTTTTTTTTGAATATCAAGTGTTTAACATATAACTAGACAGAAATCTGACCTTTATCGTGTCTGTAGACGCTGACATTTCCTTTAAGATTAGATTAGATTCCCTACAGTGTGGAAACAGACCCTTTGGCCCAACAAGTCCAAACTGACCCTCTGAAGAGTAACCAACCCAGACCCATTCCCCTACATTTACCCCTGACTAATGCACCTAACACTATGGGTAATTTAGCACGGCCAGTTCACCTGACCTGCAGATCTTTTGGAACATGGGAGGAAACTGGAGGAAACCCACGCAGACATGGGGAGAATGTACAAACTCCACACAGACGTCGCCCAAGGCTGGAATCAAACCCAGGTCCCTGGTGCTGTGAGGCAGCAGTGCTAACCACTGAGCCACTGTGTCACCCATTTGTATTCCAGGTTGTAGGTGTTGCTGGCTAAGGCAACATTTGTTGCCCATCCCTCATTGCTGTAGTGAAGGCAGCACTGACCTACATCCACAGTGCTATTAGGAAGTGTGTTCCAGGATTGTGACAGTGCAGGACTGGCAATATAGTTCCATGGATGTAAGTTTGCTTGCCATTGCACTCATGCTGTCAAATGGAGTGTGATCTATCACACTTGTGCCTTGTGCAAGGACAAAGTAGGGATGTAGATCTGGGTGAGATGCTCTTCAGAGGATCTGGGTGGACTAGATGGGCCAAATGGCCTGCTTCCCGACTGTAGAGATTCTATGATTCTTCTATGAGATGGTGGACAGGCACTGGGGAGTCAGGAGGTGTGCTATTTGCCTCAGAATTTGTAGTTTCTAACCTACTTTTGTGGCCACAGCATTTATATGGTTGGTACAGTTCAGTTTCTGCTCAGTGGTCACTGCCCAGATATTGATATTGGGGGGATTCAGTGACGGTGATGCCATTGAGATATCAAGAGGAACAGGTTAAATTCTCTTCAAATAAAATGAAGAACTGGAGGTGTGAAACCAAAGCAGAAATTGCTGGAGAAACTCAGCAGCTCTGGCAGCATCTATGTGGAGAAAGCAGAGTTAATATTTCAAAACCAGTGACTCTGAGTTCTAAGGAAGGGTTCTTGGACTCAAGATGTTGAATCTACTTTCTCCCCAAAGATGTTGCCAGATCTGCTGAGTTTCTCCAGCAATTTCTGTGTTGGTTTC